>NC_140528.1:42804224-43404224 GCF_057382185.1 Mchenga conophoros
GGGTGGAGTGCTGGGAATTGCGCCACCTGGTGATCAGTTGTGGCAGAAAATTCTGGACAGACGTGGTGAGGGTATGCTGGGGGCAGGGGCCATGAAGAGGGAGAGAGAGTATGCATTGTATGCAAACGGCTACCAAACAGCCATCATAATTCGTCATACAACGAGAACAGGACAAAACAACAATTGACAATGACTAATTAATATTAACATCTGTAACATAATGTATTGTTTGGAGTTTAGTCTGTTACTGTTACTATTTTTACCATTTCTTCTTGGAGCAACTGTAACACACATAATTTCCTTAGGGATTAGTACAGTATTCTGATGCTGATTGTTTCAGGATGACCTGCCATTATCCAACGACATATCTGCTTACCTGTATCTTTTGCTCGTTTCTCTGCCTTGCCTTTTCTATTTCTTTTTTCCTAAACTGAGCAACTGATGGCTTTGAACTTTTCTTGTCCATCTTCCTGGTTTTAATTTTGCACTCCAGTATGAACACAACTTGAGGATCGCCACAACTTAACCTAATAGACCTACATCTTAGTTCACAAATTCACTTTGTCTAAGGTGTATTTCTGGGATTTCACACAACCCAGGATTCAGATCGTGAGTACATAATGGACTTGGATTTACATCATTATGAATGAAATGTGCTCTATTTGGAAGCAGCCGCCCCCCTCCCCTTTCAATGGGTTGTGTGTGAGACTTTAAATCATCAAACTGTAAATTATAAATTTTAAATTGTTATTGATCCCTTTACCCCGAGTCCTAAAGTGTATATTTATTTTCTTACTCTTCTTATATTTATTGTTTGTTTACTTGCACTGTTGTAACTGGAGCCTCATCTCTCTATATACTGGACTGTATGTAGCGGAGATGACAATAAAGTTTACTTTGACTTCAGGGCTCTCGCGTTCACTTTTCGCATATAGAATTTCGAAAAAACATAGTTCCAAATTATAAGTCTGCAGCCCCGCCCTCTCCTCCCTGTGTCGCAAGCAGCAGGTGCACCTCGCAAATGGAGGGCGCCCTTACTCTCAGCAAATGTGCGATAGAAAACCGATCAGTCCCTGTGTCATCTCCAGTATGCGCTGGCTGACGTCGGGGCAGCATGAGGCTACTGAACAAATTTAAACTTTTTAAAAATATGCAAAATTGCAAAATGCTTAGCTGTGTCACTAATAAAACCTCTGTAACTTTGCTCTGCTTCACTTCAGCAGAATCAGGTAATGTTCAAATGTTAATGACTTTCTTACGTTTTTGATCTATTGCAGAATATTTATAAGGTTATCTGCTATAAAATCCCAGGCCAGGAAAATCGCCTTCATCTTTTTCTGTGTTTTTGACACAAAGGCATCTGCTGTGATGCTTACACCTTTGATTAAGTCTTGCAAGTGTCAGCTTTCTTTTTATACATATAAAAATATGGAAATGTACTGATAGTTGATCAGAATTATAATATTTCTGACTGAGGCAAAATTTCACCGATTACAATCGAATCGAATCAAATTGTGGATCGAAACTATTCAGGACCTTGTGAATCGGAATCTAATCAATTCTAGATATCAGTGACGATACCCAGCCCTAAACATGACTCAAGTGCGGGACCCAGGCAAAACAAAGCAGAATAATCAGTTAAAAACTTAATTCAATCTGGAGATATTTACAAATAATTTAAACTGTGGCAAGTGACTAATTCGACTTGAACAAACACAAAACACGAGTGATCTTTTGCATGGGCAAGAGTCTTGACTAAACACAAAGATCAGATTAACTTGAGTGAGTCCTGTCAGTAGCACATTAAGCTAGCCAATATTACTTTTTTTTTAGATAACATCTGTGTAAAATAAAAATTGTAATCTCAAAAGACTGATAAAAGTTAGAAGACAAAGACATATACATGTATTCTTTTACTTACAAGGTATCTTGACACCTTTTAAAAAATCCTACCCTGCAAAACTTTTTTTTTTTTTACACCTTTTAAGTTATAATGGTTTTCCCTTTAACTTGCCTCCATAGCTCCATACAATTTCAGACATTGTGTCTCCTCAATCAGCGTAGCATTGGTGGTTTTACATGAATCTTATTTAGTAAAGTTCAGGACTTCATATTCTCGTTGTCAATTATCAGTAACTAATGTATTTTGGCTGGACAGCACGGAAGCATGGTAGTTAACACTGTTGCATCACAGCAAGAAGGTCCTAAATTCATCTCCACCATCTACTGTATTTTTGTGCGGAGTTTGCATGTTCTCTCTGTGTTTTCACTGGTTCTCTTGTATACTCTGGCTTCCTCCCAGAAGCCAAACACATGCAGTTAATGAGGTTAGGTTAACTGGTGATTCTAAACTGCCTGTGAATGTGAGTGCCAATAGTTGTCTATATGTATGTGTTAGGCCTGCGACGGAGTGGCGACCCACCCTGACCTCCCAATAAGGATAAGCACAAGAGAATGGATGGGTGAATAATTTAATTAGGAAAACCACTTTCCTAATTAGTCAGAATAAATTACTCTGAATTAAAGACTACTCCTGTTATATTATAAGTCCTTTCTGAGAAATTACCAGCAGTATTATATTACTGTGAATATACATAAAGTAAATTTGTCACATCTATTGGCACTTAGCCATAACCAATTAAACTTCATTTTAAAGCTAACGTAAAGTTGTTTGGTTTGAATTCACAGGTTCTGGAGAGACAAAACTGACTATTGAGTCTAGCACCTTGTTGGCCCTCAATAACCTGCTGGCCAAAGTGTCCTATACCAGCACCATCTACCATATAAACACTGGAGACCTTGGTATGTGTCAAAAATGTGAAGAGCTATAACCCACATTTTTAAATGACAATTGAATTTGCAAAATGTCATGTGCATTTTACATTAGCATTAATGTATGAGTCCTGTATGTTATATTTAAAATAACTGAAAGAATGAGTCCTGAATTGCTTCTTTGTTATTTTTCTTTAAACAAGAGTCCCGCTTGTTCTGAACCTAAACAAATGTTATTTTTGTGTTCAGTCACTTTCCAGTTTGAAAACTATGAAGCCGTGTTTCCCATTACCATCCAGCAGCCTCATGTACCAGTCCTGTATGACATGGGAACAGGTAGAAGTGTACTCTTCATCAGGGGTCAAAAGCCAAGTCCATATTCATTTAAATGCTTCTTTATTATTTGCATCTTGTTTATCATTGCATACAATTAAGAACATTAGTTATGTTGAGGCAGAATTATTGTCTGCTTCCATCATTGTCATTTTCTCATTAACCTACACTTGTGGAACCCCCCCCCCCCCCCCAAAACAAACAAACAAACAAACAAACAAACACTATACTCTCAAAACTCTTCTTCATTCCTAGTTGTTTCCAGCTGAAAAACTTTGCTTAGTTAAGAACTAGTAACTGATTAGTTAGAAATATCATCCTAAAGATGTAGGAAATCCACAAGAATATAATAATTATGTCACAATGTTTGAAACGGACTCACGCGCAGACCAGGTATCCTTGGCAAAGAGAAAGTGCGTTTATTTACAGTGAGACACCAGGTGAGGATATATATACAGTGCGGCGGGGGAAAGGGTCTGGGGCTCCAGGGTCCAGGGAGAAACAGGGATTAATCCAATACACGCTCTCAGTGGGTTCCAAACACACACACGCTCGCTCGGGTCCAGGGCAGACCTATATACACACAGAGAAAGAAGTCCAGGTTAGGGATAGTCTCAAACTCACAGATACCGATTCAGAAACAGATTCTGTTTCAGAGCGACTGACGCTGATGGCTCAACGATCCAGTGAAGGATGACACAGGTCCTTCATCATAAATAGTGCTCCAAATCAGCTGGGATCGGCTGCAGGTGTGACTGTGAGCACAGGTGCGTGGGCCAGGGGTGGAAGCCCGTAATGAGCACTGCCCCGGCAGAGGAGAGAGAGCGCAAAGGAAAAACAAACAAAACATGTTGCCAAACACAGAGTCAGCCAGTGAGGCACGGGGACCATGACAGTACCCCCCTCAACGGGAGCGACCCACCAGGCTTACCCGAATGCGAAAGGTGGAACTCCAGCAGCATGCGCTTATCCAGAATGGCCGCTCGCGGGACCCAAGAACGCTCTTCCATGCCATACCCCTCCCAATCCACTAGGTATTGGCACACCACGCCAACACACGTTGAGTCTTTTGGCAGATTGCAGGTAGGCCAGGTTTTTGTGGTTGGTCCAAACGATGAAGGGTTGAGCCGTGCCCTCCAACCAGTGCCGCCACTCCTCCAAAGCGAGTTTTATTGCCAGCAGCTCTCGGTCTCCAACGTCGTAGTTTCGTTCCGCTGGGGATAGCTGGTGGGAGAAGAAAGCACATGGATGAAGTTTACCTGTCTGTTGCTGTGACAGCACGGCCCCCACGCCTGAGTTAGAGGGGTCGACCTCGACCACGAATGGTAATGTGAGGTCAGGCTGGACCAGGACGGGTGCTGAAGAGAACAGGTTCTTAAGTTCTTAAAAAGCAGACTGGCTGCGTCGGTCCACTTAAAAGGAACTTTTGGAGAGGTTAGTTGAGTGAGAGTCAAGGCAACTCAGCTGAAGTCCTGAATAAACCTCCTGTACAAGTTTGCAAATCCAAGAAACTACTGCAACTGGAGTCGATTCGGAGGCTTTGGCCACTCCACAACAGCTTTTACCTTGGCTGGGTCCGGATGGAGGTTCCCTCGGTCGATTATGTAACCTAGAAAGGCAACTGTGGAGACATGGAATTCACATTTTTCTCCCTTGACAAACAGTCGATTCTCAAGGAGGCATTGTAGAACCTGCCTGACGTGGTTTTTGTGTTCTGAATGGGATTTTGAAAAGATCAGAATGTCGTCTAAGTAGACGAAAACGAAGCGGTTAATAAAATCCCGAAGCACATCATTAACTAATGCCTGAAAAACTGCCGGGACGTTGGTTAAGCCAAAGGGCATAACCAAATACTCGAAATGCCCCAGGTGGGTGTTAAAGGCAGTTTTCCACTCATCACCTTCGCGAATGCGGACCAGATTGTAAGCGTTTCTCAAATCCAACTTGCTAAAAATGGTTACTCCCTGAAGGAGTTCGAAGGCGGAGGTGAGAAGGGGCAGCGAGTATTTGTTCTTGACGGTGATTTTATTCAGCCCGCGGTAATCGATGCATGGTCGGAGTGTTTTGTCTTTTTTTTCCACAAAGAAAACCCCCGCGGAAACAGGAGAGGAGGAAGGGCGAATTATGCCGGCAAAAAGGGATTCAGAGATGTATTTCTCCATAGCCTCTCACTCAGGGAGGGAGAGGCTATAGAAACGACTGGTTGGCAACGGAGTGCCGGGGAGCAGGTCAATAGCACAGTCATAAGGATGGTGGGGAGGGAGTGACTGTGCACGGTCTTTCTGAAAAACCTCAGCAAGGTCATGATAAACCGAGGGAACATTGGCTAAGTCGAAAGTCACAGGCGGCTCGGATGGAGAGGCCACCCAGCTGGAAGTCGAGGCAGCTCTTAGGCAAGTCATGTGGAACTCCTCCCCCCACCTAGTGATACATCCCTTCTGCCAATTGATACGTGGGTTGTGTTGTTGAAGCTAGGGGTGCCCCAAAACCAGCGGAGTTTGAGTGGCTCGGAAGACAAAAAAACAAATCTCTTCCGAATGGTTGCCTGACAGGGTGAGTGTTACAGGTTTGGAAACGTGCGTGATGTCGGGAAGACACTGTCCTGACAAAATGGTGACACGCAGGGCATGAGGCAAGAGGTCCAGATTCAGACAGAGCTATTGACCTAATTCCGAGTCAATAAAGTTCTGTTCGGCAGCAGAGAGATGTGCTCGGCCGCAGAGAGATGAGAGCTGCCTATCTGCATGGGTTCTTCCTCACTGCCCCCACTCCCTAGGTGCTCAGGAAAAAACAGATTCGGGCGCAGCTCCCGCTCCCAGTTGCCCCAGTGCCTCATGGGAGGTGTAGTGTCGCTGCATCCGGTGAGCCCGCAGCTGCTCATCCACCTTAATGCATAAAGACATTAATTCATTAACAGAAGTTGGCAGGTCACGCATGATTAATTCATCCTTTAATTCTTCCCATGTGTTGTTCAAAAGCACGCTTCTCAGCGCTTCCTGACCCCAGCCTGTTTCTTCGTCCAGAATCCAAAAATCTATTGCATAGTCAGACATGCGCCGCTTACCTTGTTTGAAGTTCAATAAGCGGAGTGCAGCTGTTTCAGTGCCGGAGCCTTGGGAGAACACAGTCTTAAACTTAGATAAAAAAAATCTGTATATGTTATCTCAGGGTCCGAATTCAATATGACCTGAGCCCATTTCAGTGCTCGATCTCTCAGCAGTTGAACGAAAAACGTTGTTTTAGCTCCGTCATTGTTATGAAAACGTCACTGTTCTCTGAAGATCAATGAGCATTGCGCTAGGAAACCGGCACATTTGTCTGACTCACCCGAGAACGGCTCCGGCATAGGCAGGGGTCCCTCCAGAGAAGGTGTAACGCCCGGAGGTGGACTGGCTGCCGCAGCGGCAGTCGGAGAGGCTGGAGGGGCTGCGTTCGCAGACGGGAGATTCCCTGTCTGGACGTCAGCCTCCAGAGGAGTAAGTCGGGCGGCAGCATGAGTTAATGCAGCGATCTCATTCCTCAATTGCATTAGCATTTGTTCGTGACGAGCTAACGCCACCTCCTGAGCAGCCAATGCCTGAGCCACAGGATCCTGACCCGCTGAGCCCATGTTGGCTGGATAGTTCTGTCACAATGTTTGAAACAGATTCACGCGCAGACGAGGTATATATATATATATTAAAAAAAAAAACACCCAGCACGCCCCTGCGGGCGGTTTATCCTTCAAGCTCGGGCCTCTACCAGAGGCCTGGGAGCTTGAGGGTCCTGCGCAGTATCTTAGCTGTTCCCAGGACTGCGCTCTTCTGGACAGAGATCTCCGATGTTGTTCCCGGGATCTGCTGGAGCCACTCGCCTAGCTTGGGAGTCACCGCACCTAGTGCTCCGATTACCACGGGGACCACCGTTACCTTCACCCTCCACATCCTCTCGAGCTCTTCTCTGTGCCCTTGGTATTTCTCCAGCTTCTCGTGTTCCTTCTTCCTGATATTGCTCTCATTCGGAACCGCTACATCGATCACTACGGCCGTCTTCTTCTGTTTGTCTACCACCACTATGTCCGGTTGGTTAGCCACCACCATTTTGTCCGTCTGTATCTGGAAGTCCCACAGGATCTTAGCTCGGTCATTCTCCACCACCCTTGGGGGCATCTCCCATTTTGACCTCGGGACTTCCAGGTTATACTCGGCACAGATGTTCCTGTACACTATGCCGGCCACTTGGTTATGGCGTTCCATGTATGCCTTGCCTGCTAGCATCTTGCACCCTGCTGTTATGTGCTGGATTGTCTCTGGGGCATCTTTACACAGCCTGCACCTGGGGTCTTGCCTGGTGTGATAGACCCCAGCCTCTATGGATCTTGTGCTCAGAGCTTGTTCTTGTGCTGCCATGATTAGTGCCTCTGTGCTGTCTTTCAGTCCAGCTTTGTCCAGCCACTGGTAGGATTTCTGGATATCAGCCACCTCCTCTATCTGCCGGTGGTACATACCGTGCAGGGGCCTGTCCTTCCATGATGGTTCCTCGTCTCCCTCCTCTTTCTTGGGTTTCTGCTGCCTGAGGTATTCACTGAGCACTCGGTCAGTTGGGGCCATCTTCCCAATGTATTCTTGGATGTTCCTTGTCTCATCCTGGACTGTGGTGCTGACACTCACCAGTCCCCGGCCCCCTTCCTTCCGCTTAGCGTACAGCCTCAGGGTGCTGGACTTGGGGTGAAACCCTCCATGCATGGTAAGGAGCTTTCTTGTCTTTATGTCAGTGGCTTCTATCTCCTCCTTTGGCCAGCCTATTACCCCAGCAGGGTACCTGATCACGGGCAGGGCGTACGTGTTGATGGCCCGGATCTTGTTCTTACCATTCAGCTGACTCCTCAGGACTTGCCTGACCCTCTGCAGGTACTTGGTGGTTGCAGCTTTTCTAGCGGCCTCTTCATGGTTCCCATTCGCCTGCGGGATCCCCAAGTACTTGTAACTGTCCTCTATGTCTGCAATGTTGCCTTCTGGTAGTTCAATCCCCTCAGTTCTGACTACCTTCCCTCTCTTTGTTACCATCCGACTACACTTCTCCAGTCCGAACGACATTCCAATGTCATTGCTGTATAGCCTGGTAGTGTGGATCAGTGAATCGATGTCTCGTTCACTCTTGGCATACAGCTTGATGTCATCCATGTACAGGAGGTGGCTGACAACTGCTCCGTTCCGTAGTCGGTATCCGTAGCCAGTCTTGTTAATGATCTCACTGAGGGGGTTCAGGCCTATGCAGAACAGCAGTGGGGACAGAGCATCTCCTTGGTAGATCCCGCACTTGATGGTGACTTGTGCTATGGGCTTGGAGTTGGCCTCTAGTGTTGTACGCCACATCCCCATTGAGTTCCTGATGAAGGCTCTTAGGGTCCCATTGATCTTGTACAATTCTAGGCATTCCAGTATCCAGCTGTGGGGCATTGAGTCATAGGCCTTCTTGTAATCAATCCAGGCAGTGCACAGGTTGGTCAGTCTGGTCTTGCAGTCTCGGCTGATTGTTCTGTCTACCAGTAGCTGGTGTTTTGCGCCTCTGGTATTCTTGCCAATTCCTTTCTGTGTCCCTCTCATGTATTGACCCATGTGCCTGTTCATCTTAGCCGATATGATGCCTGACAGGAGCTTCCATGTAGTACTGGCAGGTTATATATATATATATATATATATATATATATATATATATAAAGGTGGCAGGTAATAGATGCCCACATAGCAGAGAGGTCTGGCCCTGATCTTGTGTCAAGCCAGCATTGCTGGCTGACTTCTGGCTTGGTAGATGGTATGTCATCCAGATATGGGCCAGGCCTGGCATAAATGGCACTGTCTATGTGATGGCATGCCACATCTGGCCTGATTGTGGTTTGGTTTATGTGGCCCAGGCTCATAGAAAACAGGTCTGGCCCGGATCCGGCATCAAGCTGGCACTTCTGACTGACTGGTGTCATGGCAGGGTTTATATCAACCAGATGTGGGCCAGGTCTGGCAATGATGGCACTGTTTAAGGTACACATTAGGCTGACATCTGGGGCCAGAGGTGAAACTGTTCCGGGCCAGCACAGGACCAGCAGTGTGTCTGCAACTGGCCCATGGCTGCACACAACATACACATGACCCATATACCCAGTTGTATCAGTCTTTACATCCTCCAAGCAGGGGGTAACTGCTCATGCACTCAAGGGAAGTCTAGGATTCCCACCGCAGTGAGGAGCGCTTGTGGTGCAGATGACGTTTCCTCCTAGAAGTGGGCGAAAGGGAAGCTGATGCCACATGAGCTGAAGATGTAGTGGCAGCAACCTCCTCATCATCTGACCTCATGCGAGATCCATCTGAGGCAGTGAGGGCAAGTGACTTGTGCGTGACGTAAAGGTGTATTTAGGCGACTCTGGGCAGAGGAAGAGGCTCAGCGAGCCAACCCTGAGCTGGCCAATGTCAGCCTGCGCCAGCACAAGGGCATAGAGCCCCTCTTTCAACAGAACCAGGGAGTCCAACACTTTTGCCAGTTGATGAATGGTGATGCGGCTCCCTTCTGCGTCCGTGGCCTCCAGCACGATGGACATTGTCCTGGAGTCTGAGGACCTGCTGATGAGTGCTCAATTCTGCACAGACTGCCTACCTCAACTGCTTAGTCCATGCTGGTCAGGTTGTGCTGTCATGGTGGACCAAAAACGCAGACTTGGGAGAAAAACAAGGTAGCAAAGGGCGAGATGTTTATTTAGGCTGATGTCAAAACAAAAATAAAGCAAGGAAAAAGCTAAAACTAAAACATGGGAAAAGCTAAAACTAAAACATGAGAACTGTGACTTGAACATTGCCTTAACAGGAACATGAGAAACTATGACATTAGAGAACTAGAACATGAACACTAACCTGAACAGGAGAAAGAAAACTCTGTGACGAGACCTGACTTGGCGTGGAGACAAACAGACAACCCAACAAAGAACAGGTGATAAATATACAGAAGGGTAATGAGGGAAGAGGAAACATCTGGGGAGACACAGCTGACACAAATAGACGTGATGCCACAGGGGAAAGTAAAACAAAGCACATTTAACATGGAAGTACTAGACTCTTCAAAATAAAACGGCAGGGCTCGCAAAATTTCAAAATCCCTGGTAGCCCTTCGGGCAGGCACTCTTCAGTTTTTGGTTGCCCAAAATAAATTTAAGTAGCCCGAATAAAAAAAGAAGAGGACAATTTTTTGATAGATGTTTTGTTTCCTTTACAATATTATACTTTAATGTATAATATTGTAAAGGAAACAAAACATCAATCTAAAAATATTTAAAACACAAATTACAACAACAAATTACAATTATCAACTCAAATATTTGGTTCTAATTGAACAGAAATTTCTATGAACTTGCAAGAACTGTGTAGAACATGAATCAGTGTTCAGTAAGAGGCAAGTGGAACCAAGATCTAGGACATTTGCGTTTTGAAAATTGCAAAGACTGCTAAATCTTGCCAATGGTAGTTCACTCTGTGCAACATAGTACGCTGTTCTAAACAGCTTTTTCAGGACTTCTTGTTATGCTTGGTTTGTTTTTAGTATGTTTTTTGCAATTGGTGTTTGTTCTGGGAGAGATACTGCAGACTGGGCAATAATGCATTTCTTGCATTTCTCATGGGTTCTGATGGAGTCTTTCTTAAAATGACTAGTCCCAGTAACAAAGGCGCTTGTCGACTCAGAAATTGAGGGAAACTCACAACAGGCCTGGCAGAACATCATGTTATTTAGCTTGTCATATTCCAGCCACATAAATTATTTTGTCCATGAAACCAAAAAAGCTGTGCTTTCCTTTTGCCTCATAGTCTGATTTGTCATAACTTTTCCGATTTGTGGTAAGCTTTTCTTTGGCTGCCCCTTCTTCACCCTGACCTGTCTTGTTTGGCTCTGCAGAACTAAAATACCTGCGGAAAGCCATCTGCTTTTACACACATATATACATAACGATCAGCAAGTCTGTGCGCAATCAACCTCTATCACGTTTAAGCTTGCTGCAGGAGATTTCACTTGTCATGTTTGATAGTAAGCTAACCATTGATAAGAAAATGCCAGAGGAATTGGTGCGCAATTAATCTGTGACTTACCAATCAGTGCTGCCGCTCTCTATACACAGTTCGCGCGATCGCAAAGTGAAAGTGAAAGTAAAAAACAAGCGCAAATTCAAACGCGATTTTAATGTGTCACATATTGACAGTGGCTCATCGATGCTGATGACATAATTACTCAGCTACATTTGCGAAAGAATGGAAAAGCATTGACATATCTTTCCTTCCTATGATAGCCTGACAGGCAGGGCTGAGATGGATTTTGGTAGCCCGACTGGAAAAATCGCTAGTCCCGGGACGTCGGGCTAGCGATTTTGTGAGCCCTGAATGGGATACGTTGAGAGACGTAGACATCACACACAATCTTGATGTGGACACAACACTGACATGAGAAACATGACAGACTGGACAGGAAACATGATACATAACTAAGGAGACACAGATGGCACAAAACCCAAAATAAAACTCAACTAAATCCTAGCTAATTATAAAAACACAAGACATTAACATATTTCCAATGTAACATACGGAATAAAAGAACCCTCACTATAGGGTTTGAGAAAGTCTTTCAGTTACAATGTTCCTATTACATATTATTATTATTATTATAATTAATAAAAATAATCTGTTTATTGTATAAGATTAAAATAAAATGATAAACTTTAAGGGAAATGTTTACTGAGGTTATAAATCAAGTGAGCATAAGGGTAATGCTTTGAGACTTTATTACCAGTGTTGGAAAGGTTACTTTTAAAAAGTATTCCACTACAGTTTACAGAATACATGCTCCAAAATGTATTTTGTAACGTATTCTGTTACATTACTCAATGAGAGCAACGTATTTTGAATACTTTGGATTATATTAATATATTATCAAGCTTTTTACAACTAGATGAATGCACTATTGCTGTGTGATTTCTAATTTTTAATGAAGGATACTCGCCATACCAACACCAACTAGATTTTTAAATCTTAATATAAAATGAGTAATACTAGGGTGGGCATTAGGTAAGGCTGCACTTTTTGCTTCCATCTTGTATAGAAAACTATTTTGCGCATGTATAAAACAGGTCTGCGGCTCCAAACTGTAGTTAAGGGACATCTGGCTAATACATTGGGTTCTGTGTCTGGCTCATTACCGAAAAATAGCTTTACTTTGTTGTGTGGGTCAACTTTGCTAGCGAGAGACATACATTAGATTTTTTTAAACCAGAGAATGCACCCACTGCTGGTTATTAGAAGGAATGCACATTTAATTTATTTTGAATGATTCAGAAATCTAATGCTACTCGGTGCCATTACTAGTAATCCATCTTTTATAACAATATTCTCTGTATACTTCTGTTTGTTAGATATCAGCTCTCAAGTTACCATTGTCACAAAGACCTTCCTGCGCTACAAACAACTGAGGGTGTTGTTGGATAGCATCCGGAAATTCTATAGTAACATAAAAGTGATTATTGCAGATGACAGCTTAGAACCAGAGAGCATTACTGGAGAAAACATCCAGCATTACATCATGCCTCCAGCACAGGTATGCACATGCAATAATTTCATGATTTATGAGTATTTAGCAATATTTTGGACTAAAATTACATTTATAGAACATAAGATATGCAATTGTCGATTAAATTTATGGAAGATTTATCAAGTACAATTTCAGTCAAACCATCAAACCAGGTACCATTCCGATATATGAATTCGGGATGTTTTTTTTTTCCCTCAGGGCTGGTTTGCAGGCAGAAATCTGGCTGTGTCGCAGGTTACCACCAAGTACTTCTTGTGGGTGGATGACGACTTTTTGTTTTCTGAGAAGACAAAGATAGAGAAACTTGTGGAGGTGATGGAGGCAGTCCCAGAACTAGATATGGTAAGGATAAAATAGCTTGTGTTGGATCGTTCAATTTGTTTTAACTGGTTTAAGTAGAACTGTAACAGCTACAGTAGTAGGCTGATGACCCTAACGTTGTACTTTTAGAATATGCAGTCTTCGTTGTTCTCCTAGGTTTTTGTATTCAGGTGGCAAAAACTAACAATTCTAACTGACACAGAGAAAAATTATTTTCAAGATTCAAGAATTAGGGTGAAGGGGTTGGGATGGTATTTTTACAGGTGATACCATACACTTAATGAGTTAAAAAGGAAGGGGAAAAGAGGAAGAGAGCTGAGTATATAACAAACTGAGATGGTCTTTTGTTTTTAAAAGTAATTTAAGATTATTCTTCTCAATCACCAGTTTTGAACATCTGTTACATCTGTTTAGGGTTGACTTTATAATGAGTTGTTTGGTTTTTCTCTAATTAGGTTGGTGGGTCAGTGCAAGGGAACAAGTTTCACTTTTCTATTCTGTATGAGGAAGGAGATGCAAACGAAGGTGGCTGCCTCTACAGGAAGTCTGGTGGGAAATTCCATTCCCTTCCTAGTTACCCACAATGCCATTTGGCCAGTGGAGTGGTCAACTTCTTCCTGGCTCGTACAGATGCCATGCAGAGGGTGAGATTTGACCCGAAGCTCCAGCGAGTAGCACATTCAGGTAAGTCCAGATCTCAAAACAGTTTACATTGAAAATTGCAGTATGATTTTTTGTCAAATGGCAAATCTCTCTTTCTGACTTTAGAGTTCTTCATGGATGGCCTGGGCTCTTTGATGGTTGCCTCATGTGGTGATGTGACAATTGACCATCAACCTAAAACTGGCGAAAACCGTAATCCTACCTACAACAAATTCAGAAGCCCTGGAAGAAATGATAGAGAATTCAAACTACAGCTTCACTTTTTCAAAAACTACCTTAAGTGCATTAGATATGGATAGAAGACTATAAACGAACATAAGAGTCAGTTGTTGTCATACATGTTGCACTTCATCTGAACATTTTCTTATCTTTCATTTTTATTGTTTTGTCATTGTTCCAGAATTGACAGAGCTTGGGATTATTAGTGAAAATAGCTATTTTGTGGCTTTCTGTTGGGTTTTATTGTTCCTGATTTGATTTCTTAATTATTCTATAGAAAGTTTGATGTCTTATGCTATTGTTAATAAGGTTAGGGTTATTTAATCTAGTATATTGAACTTTTATTGTTCTGTTTTCTCCACTATTTCTTTTTCTTCAATATATCAATGCTTTTGTTGCTAGCAGATAGTCATAATCACCCATAGTTTGCATGGATCACACAAACATTTACTATTTACTCTCTGAACATAAAAAATGAAAACCAAAAATATGTCACACAAATCAGAAATGGATAATGCTCACTTTCAAAGAACTCTTCATAATTTCAGTACTGTTGAAATAGTAAGCAAGTGCTTGTGGTCACTTTCATACAAAATATGCATACAAAATATGTGGAATTTGGCATCCTGCTAGGGACGAAAGCAATAGTAAATTGTAAATGGCGTTTATTTGTATAGCGCTTTACTTAGTCCCTAAGGACCTTTAGACTGCTTTACATGACATTCAGTCCAAGGGTGTCGATTTGGCATGGACGGAAGGGACATGTCCCCACCAATATTCAGCGATTATTGAATTGTCCCCACCAATAATTTGATCTATTCGAGTAAAGAAAATCAAACCCTATAAAAAGAAAAAAAAGAAAAAGATCTGTCAACGTCTCATTCACCTAGCGGTGCAGAAAGGGTTAAATTACGTCCTCTACTGGAGTCCTACCTCATGTGACAAATATGGCCAATGTGATTGGCTGTGCCTTTCAGGGAGCTCTGTTTAGTTTTTGCAGCGGCAAGCCTGCGCTGCGAGGAAGAGAGGAGGATGGCAGCAAAAAGGAAGAACCTGGATATAAGTATTTTTCAAAGAAACCTGCAAGTCACTTGATGGGTTGAGATTTTATTATTGTCATTTGTATTAGGAAATATTTAACCATATATGCTTAGAGGTGGATAATCAATTGTGTAGTGATAGGATGTGTGATCTTTAGCAGGCTGCAAAGGCTACATCCTGGGAGCATGGGAAGAGGTCGTACCTTGTTTTATTGTTTTACGGTAGGATTAGCGTAGCTATGTTAGTTTTAGTCTAAGTGCCTTTTTACATATAGATGAACTGTTGGATTTTCCAGACCAGCAGGTTAAGGGAAGTCGTTTATGGGGCCATACTCTGACCCCACACACACACGCACACACACACACACACACATACAGTATTCTCTGTTCACATGTATACCTATGTAAGATGTTATATATTAATGACCCTATGCATATTCATTTAACCATAATAAAAGGAGTGCTATGGGGAACCTGGCTGAGAGTCTGACGGAGGTCAAGTGGTGGGACGACACTTGGCTCCAGGCAGGTCTCCCTCATGCATGAGTAAACCAGAGAACTTTGGTGCCTTGTGTCTTGCTTTTTGCTGCGTAGCAAATTGTCCTTAACGTTCCAGCGAACAGGTTTACGTTACAAACCTATCATTAATTGGTCCTTCTTGAGCCGGATCCTTGGAATCGACGTTCACCGAGGGGAAAAGGGACACGCCGAAAGACTGACGTCAGCCAGGACTTATAGAGGCCCTGCGGCAAAGCCCCGAGGCCAGCCTATTAATTAATGAAAGACCAAGACAGACTTTTAATTCATTTGAAAGCCTGATGCTTAACATTGCCCACCCCAGCTGTGAAACTCAGAAACCAGTCTTACTTGTTATCATCTATCGTCCACCTGAGCCTTACACAGAGTTTCTGTCTGATTTCTCAGACTTTATATCTAATTTAGTTCTGAGCTCAGATAAAATAATTATTGTGGGTGATTTTAACATCCATGTAGATGCTAAAAATGACAGCCTCAACATGGCATTTAATCTGTTATTAGACTCAATTGGTTTCTCTCAAAATGTAAAAGAACCCACCCACCACTTTAATCACACTCTAGATCTTGTTTTAACATATGGCATAGAAACTGAACATTTAACAGTGTTTCCTGAAAACCCTCTCCTGTCTGATCATTTCCTGATAACATTTACATTTACAATAATTGATTACACAGCGGTGGAGAGTAGACTTTATCAAAGTAGATGTCTTTCTGAAAGCGCTGTAACTAAGTTTAAGAATATAATCCACCCACTGTTATCATCTTCAATGCCCTGTACCAACACAGAGCAGAGCAGCTATCTGAATGCTACCCCAACAGAGGTCGATTATCTTGTTAATAATTTCACCTCCTCACTACGTACGACTCTGGATACTGTAGCTCCTGTGAAAACTAAGTCCTCAAATCAGAAGTACCTGACTCCGTACCCTAAAGCAGATGACTCGTAATCTGGAGAGGAAATGGCGTGTCACAAATTTAGAGGATCATCATTTAGCCTGGAGAAATAGTTTGCTGCTTTATAAGAAAGCCCTCCGCAAAGCCAGAACATCTTACTATTCATCACTGATTGAAGAAAATAAGAACAACCCCAGGTTTCTCTTCAGCACTGTAGCCAGGCTGACAAAAAGTCAGAGCTCATTTGAGCCAACAATCCCTTTAACGTTAACTAGTAATGACTTCATGAACTTCTTCACAAATAAAATTTTTATCATTAGAGAAAAAATTACCAGTAATCATCCCACAGATGTAATATTATCTACAGCTACTCTTAGTACCATTGATGTTAAGTTAGACTCTTTTTCTCTAATTGATCTTTCTGAGTTAACTTCAATAATTACTTCCTCCAAGCCATCAACGTGTCTTTTAGACCCCATTCCTACAAAACTGCTCAAAGAAGTCCTGCCATTAATTAATTCTTCGATCTTAAATATGATCAACCTATCTCTAATGATCGGCTATGTACAACAGGCCTTCAAGCTAGCTGTAGTTAAACCTTTACTCAAAAAGCCATCTCTAGACCCAGCAGTCTTAGCTCAAAATAACTCCAACCTTCCTTTCATATCAAAAATCCTTGAAAGAGTAGTTGTCAAACAGCTAACAGATCATCTGCAGAGGAATGCCTAATTTGAAGAGTTTCAGTCAGGTTTCAGAGCTCATCACAGCACAGAAACAGCTTTAGTGAAGGTTACAAATGATCTTCATATGGCCTCTGACAGTGGACTCATCTCTGTGCTTGTCCTGCTAGACCTTAGTGCAGCATTTGATACTGTCGACCATAATATCCTATTAGAGCGATTAGAACATGCTGTAGGTATTACAGGTACTGCGCTGCAGTGGTTTGTATCATATCTATCTAATAGACTCCAGTTTGTGCATGTAAATGGAGAGTCCTCTTCACACACTGAGGTTAATTATGGAGTTCCAGAGGGTTCAGTGCTAGGACCAATTCTGTTTACATTATACATGCTTCCCTTAGGCAGCATCATTAGAAGACATAGCATACATTTTCACTGCTATGCAGATGACACCCAGCTCTATCTGTCCATGAAGCCAGATAACACACACCAATTAGTTAAACTGCAGGAATGTCTTAAAGACATAAAGATCTGGATGGCCGCTAACTTTCTGCTTCTTAATTCAGATAAAACTGAGGTTATTGTACTTGGCCCTGAAAAGCCTAGAAATATGGTATCTAACCAGATTCTTACTCTGGATGGCATTACCTTGGCCTCCAGTAACGCTGTGAGGAACCTTGGAGTCATTTTTGACCAGGACATGTCCTTCAATGCACATATTAAACAAATATGTAAGACTGCGTTCTTCCATTTGCGCAACATCTCTAAAATTAGAAATATCCTGTCTTAGAGTGACGCTGAAAAACTAGTTCATGCATTTATTACTTCCAGGCTGGACTACTGTAATTCATTATTATCAGGATGTCCAAAAAACTCACTGAAAAGCCTTCAGTTAATCCAAAATGCTGCAGCAAGAGTCCTGACAGGGACTAGAAAGACAGAGCATATTTCTCTTGTTTTGGCTTCCCTTCATTGGCTTCCTGTTAAATCCAGAATTGAATTCAAAATCCTGCTCCTCATATACAAGGTCTTAAATAATCAGGCCCCATCTTATCTTAATGACCTTGTAGTACCATATCACCCTATTAGAGCACTTCGCTCTCGCTCTGCAGGCCTACTTGTTGTTCCTAGAGTATTTAAAAGTAGAATGGGAGGGAGAGCCTTCAGTTTTCAGGCCCCTCTTCTGTGGAACCAGCTTCCAGTTTGGATTCGGGAGACAGACACTATCTCTACTTTTAAGATTAGGCTTAAAACTTTCCTTTTTGCTAAAGCATATAGTTAGGGCTGGACCAGGTGACCCTGAATCCTCCCTTAGTTATGCTGCAACAGACATAGGCTGCCGGGGGATTCCCATGATGCATTGAGTTTTTCCTTTCCAGTCTGTTAGGGTTCCTGGGTCGGTGACCCAGTGTTTTGTGTTTTTGGTTATTTGATTTTGTTATCACCTGCATCCCCTTGTCTAGTTCGCGTCTCTGTGTATCCTTAGTTCCTATATCCCCGTGTTCAGTCAGTGTTTGTGTCTGCCCTGGTCCCACGTCTCTGTTCCCTCTGTAGTGCCTGCATGTGAGTCTGTGTTATGTGTTTCCTGTTTTACTTTGAAGGTCTCTGTCTTATCTCAGTGTGTTCAGATTATGCTTCCTTTGGTCTCGTCAGTTCTGATTTGCCCCAGCTGTGTTTCCCTCCTGTTATTCATTCCCTGATTGCTCCCTCTGTGTATTTAAGCCCTGTGTTTCTCTGTGTCCGTGTTGCGATCTACCGTTTACCTTGCTGTGTGTTCTGTCATTCCTCCAGTTTAAGGTTATTTTGAGTTTTTTCAGTTATGATATATTTTGAGTATCACATTAAAGCCATTTTGAGTTCACGACTGTCTCCGGAGTCTGCACCTTGGGTCCTATTCCTGTCTGCACACAGCCACACCTAACACAGTCACCTTTCTCACTCACTATGTATTAATAGACCTCTCTGCATTGAATCATATCTGTTATTAACCTCTGTCTCTCTTCCACAGCATGTCTTTTATCCTGTCTACCTTCTCTCAGCCCAACCGGTCGCAGCAGATGGCCGCCCCTCCCTGAGCCTGGTTCTGCCGGAGGTTTCTTCCTGTTAAAAGGGAGTTTTTCCTTCCCACTGTTGCCAAAGTGCTTGCTCATAGGGGGTCATATGATTGTTGGGTTTTTCTCTGTATCTATGAAGCGCCTTGAGGTGACTTATGTTGTGATTTGGCGCTATATAAATAAAATTGAATTGAATTGAAATTGAATGAAGTGTATGGGCAGAAATCTGTGCCATCAGAAACTGAATTTGAATAAGTTCAATTTGAATTTGAATTGCTCAGATTGAATCTGAATTGTAACTTGAATAAATGCTTTTGAAAACTGAATTTGAATTAGTCTAATTTGAAATTGAATTTATGGTTTGAAAATGATCATCACTAAATTGAAATTGAATTTTATATTTTGAAAATGAATTGATTTGCTTTGAAACTGCATTTTATCCTTTAAAAATTCAGCTCTCGAATAATTTCAGTTTCACTTCTCACCATTCAGTTTCAGTTCTACAATTCAATTTCAGTTCCAAAATTCAGTTTTTTGGAACTTACATCCGGTTCCGGTTCAAGCTCAGATTAATAGAACTACGTTTTACTAGCGGACCGAAAGTGTTACTGACGGGAATCTACAGCGTCTTGAGCTGAATTAAGACTTCAGAAGTCATTCGTCATGTCGAATGACCAGCGGATAAACTCTCAGGTTGGTAATAAATGTATTACATGTATAAGAACAAGCGTCATGTTAACAAAAGATAGCCGTACAGTAACTGTTATGCTTATTGTAGCTGTTAGCTAAAAACGGTAATTTAGCGTAGTTTGCCCTGAATTCAGCTTTGACAAACGAATATAATCGACTGTTTCTAGTAGAATTCCAAAGTTGTCATCTTGTACCCTCTCAGAATGCTTGCAGAGACCCCTACAGTAGGGAAACATGCAAAACGGTGCCCAAACCTTTGTATTTTAGCTTTATTTATGCCTTACACAGCATCCCAACTCTTTAGCTAACTTCATAACTTTAGCTAAAGTGAATAGTTAGTCTAATACTGACTGACGCGCAGAAGAAATAGTTCTTTATGGAGCCTAGATGGTGTGAATCATGAGACCAATGTCTTGTACCAAAAATATATTGAATAAATAGGGGAAAGGGGAAATGGAACAAAATAATTGATACAACACACAGCGTAAATGTCCACAATTAAATAATAAATCAATGCTGTGATTTTTCTGTGCAAGAGTCCTTTTGTCAAGAGTCCTTTTTTGGTCCTTTTCTTTTTAAAGTTCACTTTTAAGGTATTCCTCCTTAGGGTCCAGCTTCATACAATGGGGAAATATGTCCGTAATCCAAAGACGGCTAAGTGGGGGAAAAGAGGGGAAAACAAAGAATGGTCCTACCGGCTCGCCACTTCAATATGAAGAAGATCAATTCAAAGGGGGGAAAAAAAACCTGACCGCTGAGTTGAAATGAGTTTATAAATGAATTGAGGGGAGAAAACGCTTTTTCTTCCAACACCGTTCTAAATGCCATAAGCTCACAGCCACAGCAGGAGTCGAACCCAGAAGTATCCCTCCACAGCCGGTTTTCAGAGTTGCCGCGACGTCGAAGGAGCCAATCAGAAGAGGGACCTCAAATCAGTCATGTGACAGGGAGTAGTTGACATGGGTTACACAACACAGCAGCCATCCTGCAACGGCGCCGTCTCCAGCGCCGGCCCAGACCCGCCTCGTGTTCCCAGGGGGCAAGAAGCATCGAAGGCGTTGGAAAGGGAGGGGGGATGAGTGAGTGCTTATTAGTGTAAGTGTATGTGTGTGCGTGTCCATAGTTCAGCTGAGACAGTGTCCTTCGCCCTATCAGGCTTAGTAAACAGTCCTCCAGCCAATCCAGGTGGCCTTGCATGGGATGGGAAGAATAGTCACTCATTTAGGCCGCAGTGTCACAGGCTGGGTCTCTGACCCAGCGCTCTGAGTTCATGTTTGTATTTTTCTCATTTTGATATGTGATTAGTTTTTGTGTCATTTCCTATCTAGCTTTAGTTTAAGCTGTTATTTATTATTGTTCCCTTGGTTTTCTATGTTTTGGGTTCTTGTATTATTCTTCACGTATTAGGTCTGTTTAGTTGTGTTGTCATGTCTAGTTTTAGTATTTCCTGTTTTATTCTGACAGTGTCATGTGTTCTTTGTTCATTGCATTTAGCTTTCCTCCTCCTGGTCCTGTCATTTAGGTTTATGTCAGTCAGCTGTTTCCCCCATGTGTCTCCACTTCCCCTGATCACCTCATGTATGTATTTAAGCCCTCTGTTTTCTGCATGTCATTGTCGGGTCGTCTGTTTACCTCACCTCAGTCATAGTTCTAGTCTTCGGCTGTATTTCCACGTTAGTCATAGTCTTAGCCTGTTTATTTCCACCTCAGTCATAGTTATAGTTTTTGGTCTTAGTACCTTTAGTGTTTTTGTTTCTTAGTGTTTTGCCAGTTCGTTTTGGTTTCCTGGTTTAACCCTGCCGTCATTTTAATAAAGCCTCACCTTTCTGTTAAGACCTTACTACTCCTTGTCCTCATCTGCTTTTGGGTCCTGTTTCCACACACATCGGCGCACCCCGCCGTGACACGCAGATCTATTTTATTCAATTTTCCTTTTTTTCCCTTCATCATAAAACATGTGACATGCTGTCATGCACTTCACAAAAGAAGTTTGTTCTGACGTATTCAGAGTTGTGTATCTAAATACAGGATTCACTCGCACATCAAAACAGGAAACTCAGTGTTTTAGAGTCTCCACTCAACACACAACAAACTCCAACACATCTCATTCACTCGTGCTAGAATTCAGTCACCTTTCATTAATCTAAAACCGATCAACTAATTTGCATATCAGCTATTAACCCACTAAGTTGACAGGACGACAGGAAAGCATGTTCAAAATATTATCACAAAAGACAATTTCCCTCATACAGTAAATCTATATTAACAACTAAATTTATTGTCTGATCACTGGTTGGTCAAACCAGGATCTTTTTTCCCACAAAAGTTTAAATTGTTGTCCTGCAACCTAGAGAGTCAATTTTTTTTGCATTGGATAAATTCAGTATTTGATAACAAGTGTCTGCTAAATTGACACTATTTTAACACTGATGAAAGATAACAAGCTAATTTTCATTGCATGGGTGTTTGTGTTATTAGGCAGGTCTAATACATGTCTGTGGAGCTGCATATCCAGCAGAGCATGTAATGTGCTATGAGTTCCACTGGTCTTTGCATCACACGAGGTGACTTAAACAAAATGATAAACAGACTCACACGCTTAAGATGTTGTCTAATCTTCATGAGTTATTTTGTGTTTGGAAGTGTTAGTATGGTTACTGCATATTCTGCTTGTGTGTGTGTGTGATTTTGTATGTTTCTATTTTTGCAGTGTTTCAGACTCCTTCTCAATTTTCCCACTTAAGCAGTCAGTTTTCTTTTCCCAGGTTTTTTTACCCCAAATTTTAATTTCCCACATTAAATAACAAAATTTGTGTTCTCACCACTCTCACTGAGGAGACTTCTTAGCAGCTGCTGCCGGTTTCTTGGCTTTGGCCGCGGCGGGCGTTTTGGCTTTGGTCTTAGTAGCCTTGTTCATCTTGAAGGATCCGGAAGCCCCGGTGCCCTTGGTCTGCACCAGAGTGCCCTTCGCCACCAGGCTCTTGATGGCGGTCTTGACACGGGCCTTGTTCTTGTCCACATCGTAGCCTCCGGCAGCCAGAGCCTGCTTGAGAGCGGCCGCGGACACGCCGTTGCGCTCCTTGGAAGCGGCCACGGCTTTCACAATCAGCTCGCCCACGCTGGGGCCGACCTTCTTGGGCTTGGAAGTCGTCGTCTTCTTCTTCTTGGCCTGCACCTCTGCGCAGGGCGTGTTTATGATGGAGCCTTTCCCACCACAGCGCCGGCACGTTGAGCGCATCACGAAGGGTCCATTTTTTTCATGTAGCTATGGTCGCTAGCAAGCATGCTAGCCGCATGTGGCTTGCCCGAGTCACTCAGTCCTTTCTGAGCATTTCGACATGCTGCCGCCGCAGAACCTGGCCTCAGATCCAGCAGGTTTAGCGCGCTGATCTCCAAAAAAGTCCCGAAAGCCAGAAAGACGTCAAATAAGTGTCTCGTGCTAAGCGCTCGAACAAAAACTCCTCTTCACGCCGCCATCATGCTCGCCCCTCCGTGGAATTCATCCAATCAGATAGGAAGATGGGTTTGCTTTCTTCTTCTGCTGCTTTTTTTTTTTTTAGATTGCTTCTGCAGCCTCTGCTCCGATACTGCCGCTGCTGATCAGGTTTTTTTCAGGTAAGAGTGAGAGTTTTGAGACAGATCGTGCTGTAAATAAGTCAGCCAGAAACTTGGCTTGAACGTTTCCAATTGTTAAACTATAACTTTTCGTCCGACCGCTGCATGTGGAAAATTGATTCAGGTCTGCTTTTCACCTGAAAGTGACAAACTAAGACATTTTTGTTATTATCATCATCTCTCTCTCTCTCTCTCTCTCTCTCTCTCTCTCTCTCTCTCTCTCTCTCTCTCTGTGTGTGTGTGTTTTTGTGAACAATCCGTTCTTAAAAGCATAAAATGAGATTATAGTTGTTTTTTTGGCTGATCAACACAAAACCTTTTTCCTATAATTATTTTTCATCTACCATGTACATTTTGTCTCTTTTTCACTCTTTTTTTTTTTTTTTTTAATAATAGCTGGTGACCTGCAGAATCACCGCTCTCACAATCAGAGGCAATTACTTTTACACAGCGCACAAAAACACTGTGACGTCAAACACATTCACACTCACTTTTTCAGCTGCATAAATAAATCACATGGCTGATGATATGTGCCATGGTGATCCATAAATATGATCACCAGTTTATTTAACTATTTTTCAACCCAACAAAACAAATAAACAAAAACATGATGCTGATGTTATGAACACTCTACACACAAGTCAAGATGCAGGAAAACTGCTCACGGAAACGCTGCACACTCCAGTTATCACAGTTATCATAGTTCTGTTTGTGTGAATTATCTGCTTTCATTATTAATACCAGTTTATAGGTTGTTATCCTTTTTATTATTAGTTTGAATGCATTAAAATTAAGTTGTAATTTAGCTTTTTGTTTATTTTAGTTTACTCCTCTTGCATTTATATCTATTCAGTCGGGTCTGTTTCCAACCCTTTTTTAAACTACTTCAAACTACTGTGATCTCTAATTTTCACTGGGTGAGGGATTATTATGTTCTTCCTAGTCTGAACTGCTCTCTTCACCTGAGCTGCTATCCTATTCTGAGTTACTGTCTTCTTTGTTTCTTACAGTCACGTACAAAATGTCCCTCTTTTCCACACCTCCAGCATGTAGTGTTAAAGTCGCTGTTTGGTGTGTGTGTGTAGCCTCTACCTCTTGCTCTTCCACTATGCATTCCTCTCTCTTTCTTTTGGATTAGTCCTGCTCCGGCTTGCTGTTTTTCTAGACATTTCTCATCAGGTGTTAATTTTACTTGTTTATCACCCATTTTCAAAAATTTTGCTGGGCCGTCGCTGCCACGCTTGACTTCAGAGTGGTTTACTGATACGGCCTTCGACTTCACCCTAACGGTGAAGCGGTATCA
The DNA here is from genome assembly GCF_057382185.1 of Mchenga conophoros. Lineage (NCBI taxonomy): Eukaryota > Metazoa > Chordata > Actinopteri > Cichliformes > Cichlidae > Mchenga > Mchenga conophoros. The sequence goes on from NC_140528.1 coordinate 42,828,940, forward strand.
GTTTTATGAGATGAAACTCAACCGTTCTCCTTTGTCACCAGCACATGAGCCTCAGCAAAGAAAACAAAAATGGAAGTAGTTCAGCAGCGTATTGTGCTGTAAAATCAACTTACTTCCAGACACATACACACACATAGACAGTTGCGCGCTAATTTGTCACGAGATAATTTCAGCTACCTCTAAAACTGGTCAAAACACAGTTCCTTTTGGCGAACTTAAACCTAATTTTTTACGTTACTTTAAACCTTTGCAGCCATTTTATACTTGTTTTTATTTACTTAAACATATTTGAATTCGTCACGAAGTAATTTCAGCTACCTCTAAAACTGGTCGAAACACAGTTCCTTTTGGCGAACTTAAACCTAATTTGTCACATTTCTTTAAACTTTTGCGGCCGTCTTATATACCAAAATAGTGTTTCTCACTCTCCGACGTCTCACTGGTGGTTCAGATCATTGGACTGAATCCCACCGCCGTGGACCAGATTATAACACCGGCCCAGACCTGAATTTAACGTCCTGGGGCTCTCTCCTCATCCAAGAGGGCTGTGCACAGGCTTCGGTGCTGGCTCCCCACGGCGTCAGGAATCAGTGCTGGATCTTGGAACAGAGTCACAGATAACAATTCTGATATTTTCTGCTCCGGCTACGAAGGACCAAATAAATGTTAAGGAAAATATTCTAAAACACTTCTTCAGTAAAGACTCAGAGAAGAGAAACACACAGAGTTCTTGCTAGCAAGGGCAGCTCCCTACTGAGAGACTCGCACTAAGAAACTGCCCTGGTCTTTATTTATACTTCTGTGTGTGTCCTGCTGATCAAAGGGTCATGAAAGCACAAAAGGTACATCCTTGGTCAGGAAAGGGTAGTCTCCCCCTCACCCTAAATAACATGGTGAGGAAGTCCAGCAGTTCATCTATATGTAAAGAAGCACTTAAACTAAAACAAACATAGCTACGTTAATCCTACCGTAAAACAATAAAACAAGGTACGAACACTCATGCTCCCAGGACGTGGGGGTGCATTCCAGGAGTGCACACCAAGCCTGCAGCCTGTTAGAGATCACACACAATTGATTATATGCCTCTAAGTATACATGGTTGAATATTTCCTAATACAAATAACTACATGCAGTATTCTACCATATGCAAACTTATATCACTAAAAGATTATACTGACTACTAAATACAATTTTCCATTGACAGGTAGTTTTTGTACTGGCAATTAAATGGTTGAATAAATTCATCCATATAGAACGACTCTGGCCTCCCTGACTGTACTGAGCATTCCGGGCAACTAAGGTGGTCATCAGTTATGCCTGTGATGTTGATTAGTTTTAGGGAAAAACTCTGTTCCGATGGAATAACAGCGCCAATGACAGTGGCGAAGATCCCCTGGAGTCATGGCCAGAGGGAAATATAAGCAAAAGGTGGCAGAACACCAGAAGTGTTATACCATGGCTTCAATTATATGGTTCTTTCGAGCAGCTAACCCCAACCCCAACCCCCATTAACCAGGCAGACCAGAAACATGACAGATAAGATTGACAGATAAGATTTGTTCTTGGTCCCTCCAATGCCACCCGAGTTTTTTCTTTTTTTTAAATGACACTCTTCTGTAGGTTTAGGTTTACTTTGCTACTAAGCAAAGTATCTCAAAATATTTCCCCTAGATTGTCTTGCAGTACAGAATTTACATCAAATGCAAAAATAGAATGCCAGTGCATGAATTTAACATGTACGCAGATTAAAAGGATTTGGCTGATGGATGTAGTGTGAGGTGAAATAAGGTGAATTTCTATATCAAACCATTACTCTGATCCTTCTCCATGCCTTTTTTTAGCTTTGTTTTTGTTAACCCTTGTATGGTGTTCGGGTCCGTGAGACCCGTTTTCAGTTTTTCTCAAGAGAAAAATTAAACAATGAATTATTTTTTCAACCTGAAATTCATTGGCTTTGGCTTATTTTCTGTGAAGAACATAAATCCGAACTAATTTTCAATGACCGAATGCTGTACCTCCCCCCACGCATTTACATTACATACAAGGTGTTCGGGTCCACTGGACCCAGGTCTAGTAAAAGTGTTGAAAGTGTAGGTCCTGTGTTCCCACACTCTGTCTTCCTCCTTTCTGGTGCTGCTGATAGTGTTTTCTTCCCCTCCTGCTCCGCACAAAGTTGCAACATTGTTGAAAATTCAACTATCAACACCGTCTGCTCTGACATCTCACACATTTTACCCTCTTTCTTGAGGGATCCAAATTTTATTTTCTCATACCCTGTCCCACCTGCAAATTAGGGGCAAAATACTATAAATAAGACTTTGCCAGTGTGGTTCTTTATGACAACTGATCAAGATGGCAAAAGATTATCTACTGCGAGGGCCATGCAATTGATTTTGGAAGAGAGAGGGGCTTCAGATGATGATGTTGACAAAGAGGTTTCAGAATATTTCACATTTCTGAAAATTCAGAGTCTGACCGTGACTTTGAAGAAGAGGATGAGGTTGAGCACCATTTAGTAACAAAACGAAGACGAGTACCCCATCTGCAGCCAGCTCCAGGACCAGAACAAGCCCACCAGACAGCAAGTGAAGAAATATGGATGTCAGTAACTGGTGACATTGAATGGTCTTCTTGCCCAAGAAATGAGCCACCCTGCAGAGCTGTTACTGTGATAAGCCAGGGCCAACACGGCTGAAGTTACTCATGTGCAGGACATCAAGTCTTCATTTGAGCTTTTCATCCCAGATTCCATCCAGAAATTTTTTCTGCATTGCAGTAATCTAGAAGGAAGGTGTGTTTTTGGAGAGAGGTGGAAGGAGATGGACCAAATTCATCTAAGAACCCCAAAGGCCTACTTTGGGGTTCTTATCCTTGCTGGAGTTTTCAGGTCCAAAGGGGAATCCACAGAATCCCTGTGGGATGCAGAAACCGGCAAGAACCTTTCTGTGCATCAATGTCTCTGGAAAACTTCCACAAAATTTCCAGGATTATTCCTTTTTGATAACCGAGACGACAGACCAGCTCGACGGCAGAGAGACGAGCTAGCTGCCATCAGGACAGTGTGGGATAAGTGGGTGCACCACCTCTCCCTGTTTTACAACCCTGGGCCATTGATGAGCAGCTGATCCCATTTAGTTGTGAAACATATTGCTTCACGTGTAAATGTGTTGTGTCTTTCCACTCACTCCACTTGATTATAACTGATTTATTTTTTTATAACATTTTATAATAAAAAAAAAAAAAAAAAAAAAAACAAAACGAGAAGCACATTCATTCATAAATGTGATCTAACAAAGGTAAAGGGAAAAAAATTAATCATGTTTGCTGTTCATATGGCTTGTAATTGGGATGAAGTAAACATCTGTTGAGTAATTTAACATAAAATTGTTTGATAGTGTTAATTTGGAAAGCCAAAACTCTAGCGGGTCCACCAGACCCATGAACACTGGCTGAGTAACAAAAATACGAACACCACACAAAGGTTAAACACCTACTTTATATGTTTCAATGTCATGCTGTTTCCAACAGGTCATATATGCCAGTGAAATCAAAGATCAAAACTAACAAGGATTTGGTGAGTAACGTCAACAGCAAAGCAATGGTAATATTTAAAAATAAAAAATGTTTAATAATACATTTTTTTGATTCTTGCACTTCACATTTGTGATTAGGTAAGTAGAAAGTTTTCAGTCTCTGAAGTGCCAGAAGTACGAAGTAAAATATGTTTTTTATAGTGCTGTCATCGTTAATCTCACACCCCGTGCTTGGGGCTGATTCGCGCTAACATGTTGACACCGTACAGCCCCACGCACTGGGTGATCCGCGCTAACTCGCTAACGGAGATTTGCCGTGTTAATGCGGTTGTGGCATTAACGTCATTTTAACAAGATTAACACTGACAGCACTAGTTTTTTATTGTCATACAAGCTGGTCCATTTGAGTCTTTACTAATCTGTTCATCATTTTATTTTGTATTGCCTTTTTAAATAGATCTGCATTTCAAAAGTTATTCAAAAGTTCAAAACGTCTTTGGTGAAGATCAGAACTGGTTTAAACACCAGTATCACTTGATTAAAGAACTCTGATTAAATCTGTGAATCGTTAAATTTCAATTCACATGCCCTATGAAAGTGAAAGCTTCTGCAAGTCTTTCTGATGTTTCCTGTTCTTGATGTGACTAGACTACAATGTAGAGGACAGTCCTTCATGGAAAGCTTTTTAGCTAAACTTGCCATTGTACAGGGAGTGCAAAATTATTAGGCAAATGAGTATTTTGTCTACATCATCCTCTTCATGCATGTTGTCTCACTCCAAGCTGTATAGGCTCGAAAGCCTACTACCAATTAAGCATATTAGGTGATGTGCATCTCTGTAATGAGAAGGGGTGTGGTCTAATGACATCAACACCCTATATCAGGTGTGCATAATTATTAGGCAACGTCCTTTCCTTTGGCAAAATGGGTCAAAAGAAGGACTTGACAGGCTCAGAAAAGTCAAAAATAGTGAGATATCTTGCAGAGGGATGCAGCGGTCTCAAAATTGCAAAGCTTCTGAAGCGTGATCAGCGAACAATCAAGCGTTTCATTCTAAATAGCCAACAGGGTCGCAAGAAGCGTGTGGAAAAACCAAGGCGCAAAATAACTGCCCATGAACTGACAAAAGTCAAGCGTGCAGCTGCCAAGATGCCACTTGCCACCAGTTTGGCCATATTTCAGAGCTGCAACATCACTGGAATGCCCAAAAGCACAAGGTGTGCAATACTCAGAGACATGGCCAAGGTAAGAAAGGCTGAAAGATGACCACCACTGAATAGGACACACAAGCTGAAACGTCAAGACTGGGCCAAGAAATATCTCAAGACTGGTTTTTCTAAGGTTTTATGGACTGATGAAATGAGAGTGAGTCTTGATGGGCCAGATGGATGGGCCCGTGGCTGGATTGGTAAAGGGCAGAGAGCTCCAGTCCGACTCAGACGCCAGCAAGGTGGAGGTGGAGTACTGGTTTGGGCTGGTATCATCAAAGATGAGCTTGTGGGGCCTTTTCGGGTTGAGGATGGAGTCAAGCTCAACTCCCAGTCCTACTGCCAGTTTCTGGAAGACACCTTCTTCAAGCAGTGGTACAGGAAGAAGTCTGCATCCTTCAAGAAAAACATGATTTTCATGCAGGACAATGCTCCATCACACGCGTCCAAGTACTCCACAGCGTGGCTGGCAAGAAAGGGTATAAAAGAAGAAAAACTAATGACATGGCCTCCTTGTTCACCTGATCTGAACCCCATTGGGAACCTGTGGTCCATCATCAAATGTGAGATTTACAAGGAGGGAAAACAGTACACCTCTCTGAACAGTGTCTGGGAGGCTGTGGTTTCTGCTGCATGCAATGCTGATGGTGAACAGATAAAAACACTGACAGAATCCATGGATGGCAGGCTTTTGAGTGTCCTTGCAAAGAAAGGTGGCTATATTGGTTGCTGATTTGTTTTTGTTTTGTTTTTGAATGTCAGGAATGTATATTTGTGAATGTGGAGATATTATATTGGTGTCACTGGTAAAAATAAATAATTGAAATGGGCATATATTTGTTTTTTGTTAAGTTGCCTAATAATTATGCACAGTAATAGTCACCTGCACACACAGATATCCCCCTAAAATAGCTAAAACTAAAAACAAACTAAAAACTACTTCAAAAAACATTCAGCTTTGATATTAATGAGTTTTTTGGGTTCATTGAAAACATGGTTGTTCTTCAATAATAAAATTATTCCTCAAAAATACAACTTGCCTAATAATTCTGCACTCCCTGTATAATCATGGTGTTTCCATTTAGTGCTTGCTCAGGTCGCTGTCCAACTGTTCATTTCATTTTTCAGCAGCCATTGTGTGGAGTTTGGTTAGAAAAGGGACATTTTGTTCATGCATTTGTTTCTCATTCATTCATATGTTCATTTTTTGTCTTCCTAGGTTAATGTGTTTGGTTATGGTGCTGACCGTGATGGAAACTGGAGTCACTACTGGGAAATACTCACACAATACTAACATAAGGTTAAGAACTGGAGTACATCCTGGAAATTATGAGTATAACATCATCCAGCAACTGTTAGGGTTTGGTTTCAGCTAGAACTTTTAAAAGAAAAGTTTTTTTTAAAGAAAGACTTTGTTGATGTTGTGTTGTATAAATATATCTTAAATATATCTTAGTCATTTGTTAAGTGTTATGTTTGGAAAGAAAAAGGAAATTTTTGTTCCAATGTAGCTGTTGCTGTTCTGTGAGTCTATTGTGCAAGTGGTGTGATATGCCCATGTAGAAAGGATGGCAGTGCAACGCTGGACTTGCCCTTACTCTGGGCTCTGTTGAAATCTCCCAATTCTTTGAATCTTTGGGCTGAAGGAAGGACAATACTCGGTGTATTTATGCTCAATCAACAATCATTTATTTCCATACAATTCAACACTTAAGAGCATAAGGACCATCATGATGGGGAGACCTGCCTGCAGAGGGTCACAGCAAGTCTCCAAATGGTGACGGGTTGCTCAGCTTTTTATAGTCTCTAGTGGCCCCCACCTAGTCGTAAAAGCCTAAATATTCACATTCTTTCTCTCTTACAGCGCCTAAGTTATGACCTTGGCTCCCTGTCTTTCTGCTCTTCTGAAAGGTGGGGGTATGGAATGTGGTCTGTCTCTTCTATTATCGGCACAAGGTCCTCTGCACACAACATTCTCTTCATGATTCAGCAGTATGAAATGTCAAGAAACAGTGTAACACATTCAACAGTGTCGAGTAATACAGGTCAATCCAATAGATCTAATGATTTTCACACTCTTTTAAGTCAGAAGTATAATGCAAACTAAGACTACATACTGATCACACACTCTATGTTAAAGGGTATAATATGATCTACAGCAGTATCATACTTCAACTACTTTTGATTACATATATAAGGTAACATATGATAACAGAATAATATCACAGCTCCCTCTTTATTCTGGCAACTTGTACAAAGAAAACAGCACACAGTCTTCATTAACAATGTGCAAAGCAATTGCAACATTCAGCTTGGGAGTTTTTTTTGTGACGTTGACCCAGTGTTTTGTGTTTTGTGTTTTTGGTTCTTTGATTTTGTTATTTCATTATATTCTAGCTTTGCATGGGTTTTAGGATTATTCTTAGTTAAGGTTTAGGTTTGGTTAGAGTTTTAGTGTTCTGGTTTTCTGTCTGTGTTCCCAAGTTGCTGTCTCCCCTGTCTGCTGTATCCCCACGTCCAGTCAGTGTCTGTGTCTGCCCTGGTCCCACGTCTCTGTTCCCTTTGTTAAAGTGTCTGCCTGTGAGTCTGTGTTATGTTTCCTGTTTTACTTTGAAAGTCCATGTCTGATGTTAATGTGTCTGGTTTTGCTTCCCCTAGTCTCTTTAGGCCTGATTTGCCCCAGCTGTGTTTCCCTCCTGTTACCCATTCCCTGATCGCTCTCTCTATGTATTTAAGCCCTGTGTTTCAGTTTGTCATTGTCGTGATCTACCTTTATCCTGCTGTGTGTGTTTTGTCTGTGTAGGTGTATTTTGTATTCTTAGGTTTTGTTACCCTTTTGAGTTCAGCATTAAAGCTGTTTTGTAGTGATGGGCAGATGAAGCTTCATGAAGCACTGAAGCTTTTCATCCCGGCGCAAAGCTTCTTGAAGCTTCATTTGCTCTAGTAGGACACCTACTGGACGTAAAAATATTAGTTGGCATGAATTTGAAGAGTGTGGCCTTTTGCACACAGCCTGTAAATGTCAACAACAAAAGGAGTGTGTAAAACATGTATATTGTAGTGATGGCAGTATACTGTGTATATTTATACTGGCAGTATGGAAAATGATTATTTGGAAATGCTTAAAATGGAAATGATCATTTACTGTGAGGTGAGGTGTGGCTGGGGTGTCGACAGTAGTTGAGCTTTTGTAACGTTGAGGTATGGACAGCTACACACTGAGGCTTTGAGCCTCAGTCCTGCCTGTTCACATTTTATTCTGTAAAAACAAAATTTTCACTGCTTTTATGACCTTTTTAGTGGGGAGAGCATAGCTAGGATTTCATGATTTAACAAATCTTTTAAATTCTTTGTCCTCCACAATGCTAAATGGCTGGGAGTCCTCAATCACCATGCTAACCAGGTTTTCATCTATTTGAGATTCTTCTCCTGAGGAAAGACAATAAAGACAAAGCACAAATATAAATATCACACACGTAACTTATAACAGTTGTATAATATTGTTATATTCCACCAGTGTGTGAATGAATAGTGGCATTGTAAAGCGCTTTGGGTGCCTTGAAAAGCGCTATTGTGCTGCCACTGCTGGGGTGCAGTAGCTCCACCACCCCACTAGGGGGAGGAAGCGGGTTTGTGTACTCAAGTTTCTCTAGTAAATAGAGGAAAAGTTCATGGAGTCTGGCCAAGTTGATACCAGCACACAAAATATTAGCTCTGAAGTTGGCTGTACTGGAGCATGAGAAATATATGCTTGTAAGTACGATTATATTCTGTGTTCATGTTAAGCATGTGATGTAAAATGGGTTGTTGACTCTCATATTTGAAGCCGGCATGTTAGCTGCACTGCCGATGCTAATTGTGTTAGCATGTCAATAGGAAATTCCATTATGTGTTAGCATCAAGCTAGCGGGATCTTGAGTTAACATGTTTTCATTTATTTTTCTTGGTTATACCAGCTATAGTTCAAGTTGCTAAGTCTTCAGTCTGTACTTTGTAATGTGAGAAATATATTATGTTCCAGATGTATGTTTTAATATGCTTTTCTTATGTTTGTAGTTTTACAGTGCCTTCATTAGGGAGACAAATAAACCCTGCAATGAGAACTGGAAGCCTTTGCCTCTCCTTTTGAAGAACTGTTTATCTATCTGCCAAACTGGGCATCAACGTACAGGGAGGGCAGAACAGCTATATAAATCCAATCCATCATCATCATCATCATCATTATTATTATTATTATTATTATTATATCATTTAGTAACATTACAGCATGCTATATTATCATGGCATTTGATGGCTCACCTGTCTTGCTCCACAATCGGTGTTCGCCTTATTCTCATGCAAAGCTCTGTAGTGCCTAAGCATGGATGAGGTGTTGTTGTTATATCCCAGCTCCCTGGCACATAGCAAACACTTCACCTTGTACAAAAGTAACGACAGCTTAACATAAATTCTATTGCACCATCATTATTATGAAAATACATCTTCTGTAGAAATCTACATACCTTGTTGGGAGGAATAAAATCACAATGTTCCCACACAGGGGAGGACAGCCTCTTCTTCTTAGCTGGCTCCATTCTCTCCTGACTTTCTCTCCTCACTCTCATAAACCTCCAAACTGTCTCCAAACTCTCACTAACCGCAACTCTCCATCAAGCACCCACATTTTTGAATGAAGTCTGAGGGGTTTATATCTCTGTCATATCTCGCGGCAAAGTTCGAACCACTTCATGAACCAGTCACGTGGTACAGCCGGGCGGTAAGGCTTCGGACGTCATCATTTTCAGCTCCTCCCATAAATGAAGCAAGCCTCGATACGTGCATCGTGGAAACGCTCCCTCAATTACTCGACACAAGCTTCGAAGCCTTGATACAGAACGTCACATCACTACTGTTTTGAGTTACTTTCTGTCTCCGGAGTCTGCACTTTGGGTCCTTCTCCTGCCTGCACACAGCCGTCACATAACAGCAACTAGCTCAGCAACAATTAATTAAGTTCTATGAAGGCCTAATGAAAAAAAAATGTGATTGAATGCCAAACATTCAGTGGGGAAAGTACTGAAAGCCAAATGGATGTGTATCTATAACTATAGTTATTTCCTAACCCTCATAACTGAAACTGATATTAAGATTTATTAGGAAGGATGACAATTAATCTCTAAAGGGATTTTCTTTCCTAATCCATTGCTTAATTTAAATATGTAAATAAATGCACCCAGGAGTTATACTATATGGTAGTTTCTAACATATGAGGTTTTTAAGAAATGAAGTATTTTCTTAAGAGTTGGTGGAATTACAAAAAGACAAACGACAGCAGGCAAGCTGTCGGATGTCTAAACATGTACATTGTGTTTAACTGAAATACTATGGTGTAGCATTCTTAGTTAAAATAAGCTGTTTACGTGAAAAGAAACATTTTACAGTTATGGTGAAGTAACTTATTAAGAGAGGGGGCGTTTATGGTCTTGTACTGAATATTGTCTGCATTTTCTTTCATGTTTTTTTTCCTGTCCTGTTCAGTACTTCAGCAATCAGAATTGTTGTGTGAATACAATACAATACAATTTTATTTATATAGCACGTTTAAAACCAGGGGGTACACCAAAGTGCTTCACAGTAAGGAATAACGGTAAATGATTAAATCATTAAAACAAGGTAAAATAGACAAAATAGAGAAAACAAACAAAAAGCTTTAGTAAATAGAGATACGGAGAAATCATGATTATCCAGAGAAATGAGTAGCAATACAGCAATTAATGCTCTGCTGCTGCCAGAGAGATGGTGGCTGAGACGCAGTGGAGCGGAGGTGGAAGCGCCTGCCTTAAAACAGCACATATTAGCTGCATTTAACCTTCAGTTACTCAGCTCAAGAGTGAGGCTGGTGCCATTCCAGATATGTTAACATTGTACAATCTTCTGGATAATCGGATCTTCCCCACACTGAAAACTGTTATTCAGGTTGCCCTAACAAACCCAGTTAGCAGCTGTAGTTGTGAAAGGTCTTTTAGTGTCTTAAGTCAGCTCCATACCTGGCTGAGAAGGACCATGGGTCAAAGCAGACTCCAGCACCTGGCTGTGATGTCAGTTGAGAAAGAGATGCTTGAGAGACTTGACCACCAAAATGTGACATAGACAGATTTGCCAACCTCAAGGTGAGGCGACATAGGTTAAAAGACAAGAAAAAATCTGCAGAGCCATAGTAGTATCTGCAGTAAAGATCTTTTCATACATTGTATACATTGTACCATAGGCCAAGGTGTCTCAATTTTTCAAATTTTTTAATAATACTTTGTACATTTCAAGGACTCTTCTATTTTTGGAGTGTATTTTTTATGTGTCTGTATTATATTATACATACACTTTTAAAGTGAATCTCTGTCCAAGAAATGTACTCAGTTTACTTTTTACGCACTATGAGCATCATTCATTATTCTCCCGCAGTAATTAAGGTTAGGATATGTATTTTTTTTTTACATTCCAATCCATTCTTCTTTGGCAGTAGTAGTCTTTAGCAGCATTTAAATAACCTTTATCAGATTTGATGCTTTTCAAAAAAGTGTTTTGCTTTTCTTTCACAAATGTGGGGATTAAATTGTGTTAAAATGTTCAACACAGTGTTGTCATGTTTTGTAGCGAGAACCCAGGCACAGAGAGACTTGATGAATTTAAGAATCTTAGAATTTAATAAAGAAATTTGCAGACCTGCACAGAGAGGATAAAATTATGATGACTGATAATGGAGATGAAAACAACAGATGATGAGGACAGAGAGGAACAGGGGTTTAAATGCACCAAGGAGACAGTCAGAACTTGGGACAACTGGAGACATTTAAGGATGCAGGGACTGACAGAGACGGGGAAGAACTCTCAACGTGACGAGTAAAGTTTACCTTGCCTGGATGGGCAGCTCTCTGGGTGCTCAGCACCCCCAAAGCCCTGATCCTAGAATCGCCCCTGATTAGGGATGGGTATCGTTTAGGTTTTATCCGATACCGGTGCCAAATCGGTACTTTTGAAACGGTGCTGGTGCTCAAACGGTGCTCAAACTGGTGCTTAAAGAATGGAGAACACAAAATTGGTCCAAAAACCTCTCATGTTCAGCTGGTTTTTTGTAAAAAGATAACAATGTTAGCCTTTTCTGCAGCTATAGGGGATATATGGTATCACTCTTGGCTGGAAGCAGTGCTTAATCAATGGAAAAAACACAAACTTTATCCAAAACCTCTCATGTTTAACTGTTTTCCACTTTTTCTTTGGTCATTTTAGCCTTTTTGGCCAGGGTGAAGGGAGTATCGGCCATCAAACAAGAAGACAGCCGCATGTAGCTATGATGGTGTTTGCTAGTTCACCTTACATGCATTAATGTAATAACGTGGTTAGCCTACTCAACGTAAATTACACACGAACATTAAGCTACTCACGCAGAGAAGAACGGCTGCTGCTGCATCATCATCCTCATCATTTCTGATACACTGGCAGGGCTAGGGGCCAGGACTCTCCTCTTCGTGTTTTTGGGGGATATTGCTAACTCCGGGTCCGATAACAGGCAACCCACGCACAGTAGATGCGCTCGGTGTGAGGTCTCGCAGCAAGCTATCATACGGCGCATTTCTCGGCTTTAAAAAAAAAACGCTATGCGTCGCCAGGTGTTTCATCGGATTTGAGGTGTTACCTCCTTTGACAGTATCACAGTATCAGCTTAAAGCACTTGTTGCAGGCTGCTGAGTTTGCATATTTTGCTGTGAAGTACAGCCAGACTTTTGACCGCTTCGCCTTGGGCATTTTAATCTGTAGCTCTGCTCTAAAAGAACGTACGTACCTGGACCCGCCTACTATCCTCAGAAACGTAAAATGATTGGCTAGAAGTGTATCACAGCTCAGGAAAAAAAAGCACCGAAATAAAGCACCGAAATGTGCGCTGCTTTTCGGTCTGGTTACTACCGTTTATGTCAGAACCGAATCGGGCAACTAGCTGGTCTCATGAAGTGTGACTATCAAACACCATAATCTCAGTTTTTTTTCTCATTTAAAATGAGAGAATTGGCTGATAGCCACTCTGTAACCTCAGACAAACAATTCAATGAAGCTGACAGGTCATCAGACAATTGGAAATAGATTTGAATGTCGTCAGCATAACAGTGGTAGGAGATAAAACCCAGAGGTAGCATGTACAAGGCAAACAGTAGAGGGCCCAGCACAGACCCCAGTGGTACTCCACAACAAAGAGGGGCGGACGAGTAGCAGTCCATCATGACAGAGAAATTCCTACCCGAGAGGTAGGATTTAAACCAATTAATAACATGTTCCAGTCTCTCTAAAATAATTTTATGGTCTACCATATCAAAAGCAGTGGACAGATCCAATAAAATTAAAATGGCAGGGCAACCTGAGTTGGTAATTAAAGGAAATGAGGCCCAATCCGGATTTTAAAGGATTGAACCCATCCTTTAAAATCCGGGATGGAAAAGATGAGCCGAGTTCGAACTTCTCAATTGATCAATTATACTTTTAAAAGTAAAAGTGAAATTGGCTCAAACTGGTAGAAGTTGGACAGAGATTCACCAGGAGGAAGAGGATTCACTACAGGAAGATGTGGGAGTGAGGTTTTAAGAAGTGAAATATTCCGTGTAAAATAATTTAAAAATTGCTCACAGAGAGCTGGGGGGGCAAGTCTAGTTTATCAGGGCAAGGATTGATGGCAGAATTGAAATTTTAGACAGGGCCCGGGGGTTATGGCTATTAGTCGCGATGTTGTTGGACAAAAAAGCAGCTTTAGAAGTCTTAACAGCATCCCGATATATAGTGCAGCTGCTACGTAAAATGTTGTAAAATGTCTGAAGGCGAGGAAAGAGCCCAGCTGATTTATTTTTTCAAGTGGAGAAAAAATGCCAATGCCATATTGTCTAATGCAGTCACCAAATATTTAGATATTTAGAATTTTACAAGGTTGATCTCCTGAAATTTGTGTTATTGTTAATATCTGTGGAGAGTGGAGAGTTGTCATATGAGAGCAGGCAAAACTCATACACGCACAAACAGTCAGAGACAGGGAGGCAAGAGAGCTAAGGTGGAGAGCAAGAAGAACTGTCAGCAGTATACACACGCACACACACACGATAAAGGTTGATGTGGATCACCCAGCTTTGACAATGTATGGTATGCTGCTTTTCAAGAGGTGGACCCTTGACTGTCGACCAAATTATGGTCATTATATATGATGATACATAGAGGGCGCTCTTTTACTACTTAATAGAGCAGAAGAAACTTGACACCCTAACCCTGTTAAACATAACAGGTAGGGTTATGTTAAACATAACACGTAGGGTTATGTTTAACTCTAAACCTACACAAAAAAGTATCTTTTCTTTAAGGACTTATACTCCCAGGAGGCAGTATTTTTCCAAAGTCATGGCTTAATTTTAGTTCTGTAAATTATTTATTACTTATTAATATTTAAAATATTGTAAATGAGAACAAGAAAAAAGAAATCATTTTATATATAAAGCCAGATAGAGTGGTTCAGTTTCCCTGATGTGGATCAGGCCTAGTTTGAGAATAAAATGATTATCACTGACATTTATCACACTGACATGAGACACAGACTTTCAAAGTAAAACAGGAAATATAACACAGAGACTTGACACTGAGACAGAGTCATGACTGACCGGAGAGACAGAGGGAACATGAAGCACAGATAAAAAGGGTAACCACAACACAGGTAAGGTACAGAAACTCCAAGCTTCTTTAAGAATAACCAAGAAGTATAAATCAAACACAAAACACTGGGTCACAGCCAGGACCATGACAGCAATGACAGGAATGCAAAAGACAAACAATGAAAACCTGGAAAGCCAGTTGCCTGGTAATCAAAGGGCTAACATAGAGACAGACAACCACTCAAGCTAACATTCATACCTGCAGCCAATTTAAAATAACACTTCACCTAGAATCCACCCAGTTACAAATAGATCATCAGTTGTAAGAAATTTGAAAAAAAGTAAAAGCTTATTTGTACTTTACATGTACTACCTGGCGTTCTAACACAAAAGCTGACAAAATATTCAGTTTTCCATGCTCAAATAAAGAGACGAAAAAAGGGCATATGACCAAAATAATTTGTTTGTTTGTATGACCAGAGTAAAATGTTGTACCTTAGTATACAACATTGGAATTATATGACAGTTGTTTAGCAGGTCAGATGAACACACTGGGAAATTGCTTCTTTTTAGAGAATCCATCTTAGAATTTGCAAAGATCTAAAATAAAGTGTGTCCTGTGGCCTCAAATATCAGGTCACAGAACACTGATTTGGTTTCTGCTTATTAAATTTCTTATAACCTTCTTGCCATTGGTCTATGTTGAGTCAGTCTTGAGACTGACAGTTCTTAACTTTTGTTTTTTTAAGCAGAAAACCTGCAGAAACGGGTAACGGGAGTATTATGATAATTTTCCTGAAAACTACCATTTAATTTCTTTCCAGTTTAGAACAGAAAATGATCAAAACAAGAAGCAAACAATGGAAAAAACCTATTACACCTTCCTGTGTTTTGGCACAAAAAGCAAGTACCACACAAAAGATCTAACGCCCACAGCATGCAAGACTGAAGGGTGGTTTTTGCAGCGCTTTCCCAACACTTTTGCTTTAAAGACAAAACCAGGAACTAAGAACTCAAATTAATTACAAATTAAAGGTAAGACAAACTAAACAACTGCAAGCAGCTGTAAAGTCAACCACACAAGATAAATACAATGGAAAAAACAAAAGAGAAAAGCTAAACTAGAGCTAAACTAAGTTAGACTGAACATAATTCAGCATAAACAGAAATTGGGAGTCCAAAAATACAAAATGCTTGGTCCAAAACCCAGAACAGTGGTTCCCAGAACCCAGAACAGATACAAGATGAAATTGGAAGAGAAGACCAACAAAAACATTAGAGCAGAAGTTATACATATATATATATATAAGAATCTGTATTCCATCACAGAAATGGAAAAAGATTTAAAGTTTACCCCTGATGTCAACCAATTATTTCTGAGGTTTCCTTTAACCGTTTAACCGTGTGTAGTCAAAGTTCACTTAACATGTCTTTCAATAAAACCATCCTTTCTGCGCGCTTACAGGTGTTTTTCTTCGTTCTACCCAAAGCGGAAACTAGCGCAACTTGTAAGCAAACTTGACTTTCAAAATAAAAGCACCAAAACGTTGACTACAAAAAACAAACAAAGTAATGTACAGCTTAAACAATTTACAATCATGACATGGATCTTGACAAGATAAAGAAATAATCCAAATTATATACAATGTCATCATGCCAACAGTTACAGGTCATGTAGTGGTATCTGGTTAAATTTGCTGGATATGATGTCACGGTCCTGGGTCGGTGACCCAGTGTTTTGAGTTTCGAACTTTTACTTTTGATTTTATCATGGATTATGACTGTTTGTGTTTTGGTTTCTGTCCCACATTTCAGGTCTCTATGTTCTGTCTCCCTAGTGTTAAGTTTACGTGTCTCCCTGTCCAGTGTGTATTGTGTCTGGTCTTGCTCCCCCTTGTCTCGTCACCCCTGATTTGACCCATCTGTGTTTCCCTCCTGTCTGTCATCCCCTGATTGCTCCCTCTGTGTATTTAAGGCCTGTTTTCTCTGTGTCAGTGTTGGGTCGTTAATGTCTGCTCGCCCTCATACGATGCTGTGTGTTCTGTTTATCTGCTTGCCAGTCTGCTAGTTTATTTCTCTCCAGAATAGCTAGTTTTCTGTCCAGTCCGCAACTTGCAATAAAGCTGTACATTTTGAGTTCACCTTGCCTCTGTGAGTCCTGCATTTTGGGTCCTTTTCCCTGCCTGCACACAGCCATGACATATGACATATCTAGTCTTTGATTTTCCATGTTACAAGATACTTTCTACTTCAGCAAATTAAGACAAGGCATCAGGTTTCACTTTAAGCACCATAGCTTAAAGTGAAACTGAATCGACCAAAAACTAGCTGCCATCTGACTTGATGGGAGTTCAACTGTTTATTTGCAGGTTGAACAGGTTTCTTTGTTCTGCCCAAACAATGAATGGTGGCGCGGTCCTCTCTAGCCTCTGATCTGACAAAGTTAACTTTACAGCATCGTAGGAAGAGAAGCAATGATAGCTCACAGCCCAGCGTAAACGCAAGGTGCTGTATAAGGGCTTGATTTATTTGTTTGATTTATTTGTTGTGGATACAAGTAATTATGCCATAGTAATAAGGGAACATTGAAAATGTATAACTTGTTGAGGGGGACGGAGGACCTAAAGGGTTGGGCAACTAAAAGGTTTCATTTTTGATATGATTTCTTTTGTTATATTTTAGCTATTATTCTCACATGGAAGTAAATTTAATGGGATAAATTAGGGTTTATGTCATCTTTTCAAAAAAAGACGAAAAGGGGAAACTGTTGGGATTTAAATATATAATCTGAATGCTTATCTGCTGATTATATTGTTTTATGTATAAGAGAGGGCCAGCTTTGAGTTTGTACTGACAGGAAACTATGCTTTTGCAAAAATAGGACCTGCACCCAGAAAGTGAAAGTAAGCAGACTTTCACTTTGATCGAAACTTGAAGTGTGTGTGACGTCTAGAGGAATTATATAAATGACTAAGCTTCCTGTTTTGCTTCAGACTTTGGCTGACGTTTCTGTGTGTCTGCTGAGTCTCCATATTCCGGAATATGTAAAATTAAAGATCATTTTTTGAGTTTGACCACTTTGAGCCTTGTGTCTTTTTTGGCCGTAAAGAATACTAAGAACTGGGATTTAATACGCCTCTGCACAAAAAAGTTAGGAAAGCTCAATTCTCACTGTTTAACTGCTCTGGCTCCTGTTTCAGGCGTTCTGTCCCGGACAGGACTCTCACTGTGAACTTTGATTATGTTATTGTAAACAAACTGATTGTAAACTCGATCGCTTCTGTGCATTGTGTCTGCTTTTGGGTCAATTTCTGTGCCATCTGTGACAAAGTTATCATCTTCCAGGATATAATAAATAGGTAGATAAGTACCTTAAAAATGTAATCCATAGTGTAATTGGAGTTGTATATACATTGCTACACAACTAATAAATGGCTTAATATCAGTGTTATTCATTTTTAATTCAAAAATTCAGTATCTAGGAAGTATTAAAATGTATGCTGGTATCCTTTTTTGGAAGTGTTTCTTTTACTCCAATATTGTGACGGATTTGAACATTTGTCAGTGTCGTAAATAGCATACAAATCATCATCAGTTTTAATAATAGAGTACTGTTACTTATTTAGAGACCTCTTTATAGTGATGATATGTTTATATCACAGTCACTGTTGACTTCTTTGTCTACTAAACCACTGAATCACTCACAAACCATGAAATATACATATTGTATTCGTTAGTCAGTAGTTAACAGCTATTATTATTGCAAGCAGCTGACAAACCTTTTAACATGTCAGCAGTCATACTGGTCACAAAATAAAGTAAAAGTTTAGAACTTTAGAACTTTAGAAAGCAAATTTAACACATTATTACCAGTGCTTTCTTCTGTACTACTGACACTTCATGTGTTGACAACCTTAGGTTGTGTCCACACCTTCTCTATCAACATTATTTTCACTATCAACAAACCTGATGCCTCAGGGCAAAACAGTGACAAGTCACAGTGTAAAACCAATGACTTGTCTAAGAAGTTTACATCCAATGGTTTCCACATAGTGGAAATGGCAGAGATAAACCCCTAAAATTCCCTACACCTTCCTTTCACCTAAATTTAAAAATGAAAATCTAAATTTTGCAAGAGAGAAAAATATTGCCATTAGTCCCATTTAAGAATAAACTTAAATGGGATAGGCAAGCAAGCATTTCTAGGTGATGTTATTTGTAATGTTTCAGTTGAGAGAGAAAAAAAAATATTAAGCATCATGTGTCTTTTGCAAGCCAGCTGCACTCACATGATCCTCTACTGATCCAAATCAGCTAACAGATTATAAGCAAAAATAATAATCTGTATCTTAATTCAAAAATATCATATAACACTACTGTTTTGTAAATATTAAATAAATTGCTTTCCAGTGTTTAAGTCAAATTAGTTAGTATGACAAATAGTTCTTTTAAAATTTACTTGAAAAAAAAAACCCCAAACAACTATTTTATTTTTTAATAATTTTATTAAATCTATTTTTCTGGATGATAGAAGCCACTTATAAAGCATATCAATGAAAAAAAAGATTAGGTTTTGGAAGAAGTATTCTGCAAACTAAAACACAAAATGTGACACACTCTGGGCAGAGAGACATCCATAAAGAATGGCTTAATGCTGGATGAGGACAAAAACACACAATTGGTTGAAATAAATACCCAAAGTTTCACCTGAAGACATCAATGTGAAAACAAAAAAAACCAAAAAAAAAACATCACAGTAAGAACAGTGGCAAAGGTCAGAAATAATTGCATCAAAGGGGCCCAATGTACCGTGTTTTTCGGACCATAGGGCGCACCGGAAGGCACATTAAGCGAAACAAAACAGTCAGATAAGTCAAATTGTATTCAACTCATTCTTCTTGCTTTCTCCACTTCCATACCATTGATTCATTAATGTTGATTTTTCATTAATACTTAGGCAAGACCCCTTTATATCTCATTGGGATGTATCATATTTTCCGCACTATAAATATGATGAGTTCTGAAAAAATGAAAACGTACAGCTCTGCCATCACTTCAAACATAAATTAAGACAGAAAACTAAATAGCATTGACGTTTGTAGGGTTACTGAAGTTGGGCTAGCTGGTGTATAATGATGTGCTGCGTGATCGCTAGCGACACAGCTATGTTAGCATAACATAAACACAGTGAAGCTGGAGGACTAAATGTTACAATCCCTAAAATAATTAGCACCATTCTTGAGTGGGCTCTCGAGAAGATCTGCATGGAGGAATGGGCCAAAATACCAGCTACTGTGTGTGCAAACCTGGTAAAGACCTATAGTAAACGTTTGACCTCTGTTATTGCCAACAAAGGTTATGTTACAAAGTATTGAGTTGTATTTTTGTTATTGACCAAATACTTATTTTCCACCCTAATTTACGAATAAATTCTTTACAAATCCTACCATGTGAATTCATGGATTTTTTTTCACATTCTGTCTCTCACAGTTGAAGTGTACCTCTGGTGCAAATTACTGACCTCTGTCATCATTTTAAGTGGGGGAACTTGCACAATCGGTGGCTGACTAAATACTTTTTTGCCCCACTGTATGAGAAGTGTATGGAATAAAGAGATTGTTGATTGAGCATTTATATACTGAGTGTTTATACACCCACACACCATCAGGCTGTTTAACTCCTCTCTGGAGGGGAGAGGGAGGGGAAACAGGAGGACAAAGGAGGGGGGAACAACTAAGCTGTAGTGCCTCTTCACTTCACTGTGCAATACTTTTTGTTAATAACCAACGGTGCAACAGACTCACAATACTTGAAATGTGCAATTCCCTTGTATTCTTATTCCTATTTATTCTATTTATCCCTTTTGTATACTCTTTATTTATATATGTGTATATATGCTATTCTGCTCACATTCTGCAACTTTGTTGGTGCTGCGCTATTTGGAAACCGAATTTCCCAGAGGAATCCACCCGAGGGATAAATAAAGTTCTATCTTATCTTATCTCTCTTGTTCTTCCTTCAGCCCAAACAACAAAGACTTGGGATATTTAACAAGGTGTAGCAGGCCTCCTATTTTCATTACAGATAACTCGGTTCAAACTTTAAATGTTGTTTGACAACATCTCACAGCTGTGTTTCAACGTGTTTTTTGACAGCATTTCATTTATAACCTTTTAACCTTTATAACAGGATTAAATATGCTGGGATCAGTGAAGTAGAAAAAGTTCACAGTGTGACATTGATAAGTGTTTCTAACTCAAACTGTGAACTTCTGCTGATTAAAACACTTTAATGTATTTAGTGACTGTAATAATAAAAACAGGTGCAGCAGGAAGAAAACGCGATGGAAAACAAAGCGGTAACTGACTTGAGAATCCAAACATGGCTCTCAGTGCTGTGTTACTATTTGTGAATCCAGCTGAATTTAAAGCAAGTTTAGTCTCACCTGTAGAGGCAAACAGGAGGCAGAGAGTGAAATCCAGCAAACAGACACACATGTCCCAGCAGGCATTTCATCCACTTCTGCTCACCAAAACTGAATAAAACTATTCTGAATTTCCAAATGATGAACAGAATAATCTGTGTCTTCTGATGATGGATGTGTTAAAGTTCTTTATTATGAAATCTGGGACTAATCAAAAAACACGCCAAGGGTTGATGGTGTACCAAAACATAAATACAAATAAGTGCCTCTAATTATTTTTATGGTGTCTGTTTCCACATGTGCCCCGACTGCAGTGAGAAGTATTTGTTACTTCCGTAGTAGCGTTTGACACATGTGCATTCAAACATGCTACTCCCTTGAAATTAAAGATAACACACAGATAAGGAAGACAGGAAAAACTGTTTGTTACTCTACCTTTATTTCCAAAACTTTATAGTTAACACACACAGACCCTGTTCGTTTCTGCTGTTTCCTAAGCACAGAATGTTTTTCATACCTTTTCTGCAAGAGTGTGTGGAGATACAGAAATTCTTTTAGGCCTTAACGCATTTAGCCTCCAACTGCATTTTTGTCTACTTGGTAACAGATGACCGGAGTCGACAACCAGCCCTCAGAGACCTTGAAGGCTAAGTTATTACCTTGCTTGGAAGGTGTTATAGAAAAGAGTAGTTCTATGTCTGTCTATGTCTGTATATACCTCACTGCTTTATAAGTGTTCTCAACATGTATTTTTGTCAGAAGACGTATGCCGATGTTTTCTCCTGGGTGTTAATAAACTCACCGTTTGATTGCACTCTGTGGTTTGTGACACTGCTCTGCATTGATTGATTTCGCGACAAGTGTTTTTTTATGAGTATGTGGGTTGTGTTAGTAATGAGGGTGTTTACAGAGTTAGACTGACTCTAATGAGAAGGATCTTAAATAAATTAGAATGGGATTTTCTATAAGTCCCAAATGTTGACAATTTGCAGTGTTTTCATGAGATACAGGGAAAATGAGAGCTCGTTGTAGCTGTTGCAGGCCTGTAAGACTGATTGGCCTGTTTTATACAGAAAAACACGAGCAGGAGACATAAGTTGTGTTCAATCTGCAAACTCTTCCTCATCTATTTATTAAACAGAATTTCACCATCTTTTTTTGTCCATGTACACATTGTCATCTTGTCGTCACATAAAAACACAACGTTAACTCAGGTTAAGATCTTTAAACCCACCTGGTTACCTTGTTTGTTTAGGTATAAATTTACAAAATAATGACCTTTTATTGATCCCTTTTACATGCAGTGTAACTTACAACTAAATCCTCCTGCTCTGCAGCTTCAATAATATATCTGAGCAGATTCACTAACACTGATTAACCTGCTTATTATTCACTTTGTAAACTCTCTTTATCTCTGAACACATACAACAATACACAACGTCTGACAGTGACAAACAAACATATTCCACCATCTCCCAAATAAATATATACCAGGCTGTATGTACAGTATAGAAACAAAATGAGTGAGGACTAGATCATGTAGAAATCCTGTTTCAACATGATGTATGTGATCATACATTTATAGTGTTACACAGTGCTTCCCAAAAAATTTAATCATCAAATTAATAAATGAAAACATAATGATAGAAATAATTCTGGAAATAAAAAATAAGTTTTGGTGAAAGTGGATTGTAGCAGTCATTTGGGACTGGCTGCTCTATGAAGACTTGATTACATCCAGCTTTGATTTAAATGATTGCTTTTTAACAGCTAAACAATCTTGGAAAAGAAAGCACTTTATTTCATTCATTTACTTTTTTTTATCTTTTTAATAATGTTTCTAAAGAAACACTAAAGACATTATTAAATAAATTCAGGTGTTAGACATCTAGAACCCACTGAGCAAATTGACCTCGGAGTGACTTTTATCTGCCATTTCTGTAATTTCAAGTTGTGGACCTAGTTTGGATATATAGATGTTCAGAATTGGTCATGGACTGATGGACCCAGTATAGACATGATCTGTCCAATGTTTAGTGGGTAGGTGACTTAAGGTTCACCTGTCGAGTCATCTGAGGTCTGGATCAAATCTTCTTCTCCTGTTTTTTATGTATTCTGAAGGTCATAAAAAAAGTAAGAGCTAGCGTAACAAGTATAACACTAACTGTTAAACAAAAGTCCAGTCCAGAGGATACATCCTCGTTCCCTTTGCCTTTCCTGTGTCCTCCTGGCTGACCTGCAGGTGAGAAACAGGTGTGAGGTGTCAGCTGTCAGGTAGGTGATGAGCGAAGAACAGAAAAGAATCCATTTCCTCTTCTAAATGACTCACCTGGAGGAACAACTTTCAGGTAGACGGTGCTGATATACTCAAAAATGCTTTTCCTGCCATTTGTTCCTCTCTGGACCACGTAACACTGAAATGTTCCAGTGTCATCACTCGTCACATCCTTCAGAGTCAAAGACACGTCTCCATCCTTCATCTGTCTGTCCTGCAGATCCACCCGGTTCACAAACGATGGAAGCTGGTTGAATGAAATAAACTGCTCACCCCGGTACATGAGAACATGTCCTTCCTGCAGGTCAAGTCTCAACCACTCCACAGCTCTGATGGGCACGCTGATGTTTGGAGTTTGACATGGCAGAGACACGTTCTGTCCAGACTCAGCTTTGATGATTTTCCCATCTGAAACAGGGGAAAACCTTATTAATTCACAGACAGAGAGCCCGCAGAGCTCAGCTGAACTAAAAAGTCTTTTTAATCTGAGATATGGTGTGAGATAGAAGTATCTGACACACCGTGATTTTCTGCAGTATGTAAATACATTCAATTAAAGCAGAGGGAACATTTATAATAAATAGTTGATACTGAGTATTCTAACAATTACCCACAAAAATGTTTACTTTAAGTTTTCATCTCAGATAAGTGTGTGTTAGCTTTGGCAAGCATTGATGCATCATTGATTAGTTTACATGTAGATTTGCCAAAGTGTTGAAATATATACCTTATTTAAAATAAAACCGTTTTAAAGCCTTATTTCAGACTCACTGTTGCAGTAAGATCAGAAGGACCTGTTTTATTATTATTATGAACAAACAGGATATGTCGACAAACCAGACTTACAACAACAACACAGATAGGAAACGGTCATTACACATTCAACAGCTGTACACAGACTTCCCATTGTACGGATCCCCTTCATTTATTTGAGAGACTGTCAGTCCAGAACATGGCTGTCACCAAAACACAGCCCCCAGAGCCTAAAGAGAAAGCCTATTTAGTAACTGGCTATCAGCGTGGTAGATAACACAGTTGGGGTCACTATATTGAAGACCTGGTGTGAAATGAATTTTCTTACTCTATAGTGTTTGAGAGCAGAGTTTTTTAGTTAATATTTATTAATATTCTGTTTTATTTTTTATTTTATTTTTCAGTGTTGCAATTTGTAGACAGTCCCTTAAAACTTAGGCTCATGTATGTCTGAGATCAACTCCTTTGAATGAAAATGAGGTTGTAGATTTTTTAATAACATGAAACGATGGTGTTATTGGAGCTCTGATGAAATTTCTGATAGAAGTTCAAAAATGGTGAATTTCAAGTTAACCTTAAAAAGGGAAGCGATGCAACTCTAATTGAGAAAAACAAGAACTGGATTTCAACATGTGTTTTGATAGCATTTTCCAGACTTCTCATTCATAAACCTTTGACATAAACGCCATAACCATATTAATGCGGCAAATCTCCGTTGGCGAGTTAACATGAATCGCCCCGTGCATGGTCCTGCACAGTGCTAACGAGTTAAGGAGCTAACGTGTACAACATTTACTAAAATATTTGTTACTTTGTATATTTAAAACACAATTTTAAATGTAATTTAAATATTACAGGAAACTAAATATTTAGCTAACATGCAAATTTATATTACCGGTCAATGGAAATACCAAAATAAAAGCTTTATGAAAACCTCCAGTGCTAAAGTGTGCAGTAGTGGTCCAGTTCTTCTTACCGCCATAAGCTGCTTCACTTCTTGCCTACCAGCACAAACACGATTTAGCTGAAAACATCAAAAGAGCCATCCAAAGGTTCAGCAGTAGTGCACCCTCAGCAGCTGCAGTCTCCACCTCACAATCACTGCAGCACATGTCTAGCTAAATCTCTGGAGTTTAAATGAACCCATTTTCTCAACCATATCTAAAGGTTAACAAAATCAGAACTGACTCTACTTTCTGGAGCAGGGGCTCAGATCTTTAAAAAGTCCTCAGTAGCATCTGATCGTGTCATGTACTCATAGAGAGCAAGAATCCAAACATGGCTCTTCGTTGTGTGTTTCTATTTGTGAATCCTCTTGAATTTAAAGCAAGTTCAGTCTCACCTGTAGAGGAAAACAGGAGGCAGACAGACAGTAAAATCTGGCAGAGAGACGAGCTTTTCCCAGCCGGCATTTCATCCACTTCTGCTCATTCAAAGCTAAATGAAACTATTCTAAATGATTAAGCTTTTTTCCCCCAGGAAGAACAGAATAACTATGTTTTAAACCTGACTAGGTTAAACACTGGTCAGTGTCATATCAGCTCTGCATACTTATTTTCAGCCTCTCTCTCTGACTGTCGCATGAGGAAAGAGGAGTTGATGTTGATTATGAAATCTGGGACTATTTAAAAAAAATGCCAAAGATAATGACGTTCGTGCATAAAAATAACAGGGAGTGCCTGTGGGAGAGCAGACTGACTTGTTTTGTTTCATTAGTTATTTGAGGTGTGTGTTTTAACAGATGCCCTCATGAATGCATTGTCTCCACCCACTAAGCATTACATGGGTGTCATCCTTTCTGTCAGTAAACACTATTACTCAAGTACTTTTGATTAAATTCTAAAAGAATTTAGGGCTGTAGAGTGGGTTCATATTAACAGTCAAAACTTTTGTTTTACATTGACCAAGTCTTCCAGGTGTGGAGCAGGGAAATTATTTTACTGCTATTGTTAAATAATTGTCATCATTACCATTGCATTAATAATATAATCTGGAGTTTATATTGTGTTTAGAGGTTTAAACAGTGTGTCTTTCAGAAAGGCTAAAAGTCACAGGCTGACAGGAAACAGGCTTGGAGAGTTTTGCAGAAGTGGAAGTTATTTTGAGCAGCAGGCTAAGACGAGGCTTTAACAATGTAACAGATAGCTTTAAGAAGGCCTTAAGATGTTATGCATACAGTTATTATGTTGACCTTGTATTTCAGGTGCAGTTATAACTATTGTGTACACAATGCATATCTGTGCTTATTTGAGTTGATGTTCAGGTTCATTAATGGTCTTAAGCTTCATCTAGTGAGAGTGTCTAGATGATCCATGCTGAGGGAAAACTAGAACATAGAAGGAATTGCAGTACATGCTTACACAACAGTTCATTTTAATATCTTTTATATGTTCATATTCTTGTATTAAGCTTTTAGTAGGGGTTCTTGATTAAAACATTTATTTAGTAGAAGACATACATATAGTCTCAGTGAGCCTCTGGTCTGGTGAAAGGTCAGAAGTGCAACAGGTGAATTGAGAAAGAGCATGTGAGGTCGTGACACACACACATGAGTTAAATTTATTTAGAGGAGAGATTAGTCATGTCTGGTTGTAACTGCAAAAGTGTCTCGGTAAAAGAGGAACCGTCCTTGTTGTCTCGGCAAGAAAGAGGAACAATTTACTTTAAGATAAGAACGGAAAGTACCAGCCATGAAAATAGAAGATGATCTTCTGGGTTAAAAGCCATTGTGGTGTTGATCTGATCTATGTATAAAATGTATCTGTGACGCATGAAGGGGCGTCAGTAAATCAAACCCTGATGCTATAAAATATCTGTTCATGCTTTGATTAAGTTGGAGATCACTTGCTGTCGGCGTACAGAGTGTTCTTCCCACACGTGTGTTCATTAAAATCATTGTTTGACCAAGACCTTCTGGACCATGGGTGGTTTGTACTCTCCTTCCTCAATTTTGAACCTTAACATTTGGGGGCTTCGTCCGGTGGTTGAGGAGGGAGGATTGGAGGAGTAGACGGTGATGTATGGTCCGTTGTGGTCAGACAGGCAGGCGTGACCCGGCAACCAAACTGAGGGGACAGGCGCCTTTAAAAAGAGGTAGGCACAGGCCTGTTGATTTTATCCGAAGTGTGCTGAATTGGATGATAAAATTAAATGTCTATTCAGTAAAAGTTGCCAGTAAATGTCTGCTTTGATTTTGATGAGAATCTCATGACAGTACTGAGGATTTAAAAGCAGTTGGACTGCTGGTAATGATTGAATGCGGTTGGACCGCTAAAAGGATTTAATACGGTTGGACCGTGGTAAGCAGTTGGACTGCTCAATGATTTTAGTATGTTAGGGAATCTGGTTATTTTTTGGTTATAAGGTTGGACCTGCTTCAGTCTTACACTTTGTTGGGTGTTTTACTGTTGTTCCAAAGTATTATAAATTATCTTAGAACGGAACCGTGGGGGTTCTAGGAAGCGCAGGTTATGCTCCCTCCTTGTCGTGGACGCGCGACATTGACCTCTCGGCGAAGAGGGTTAGTTCAGTGTGGCTTAACTGTGGGGTACAGGGCATCCTGGAATAAGCTAGTGGTTGGACCACTCTGCGCTTTTTTGGTCAGCAGAAGTTGGACTTTGGGCGTGTAACTTTAACCTAACACTTCGGGGTAAGCCTTGGCTGTGAAACGCCAAAAATAGAGCTTCAGGCAAAGTTTGGGTTGGTTGACGCTTTTAAATTGTGTTAGGGACTTTAGAGATGAGGCCAGAAACTGTTGGACAGATACTGGTTAATTGGTCGCAAAAAACTCAGGGAGTTTATCCGCTGGGCGGTTATTTTAAATTTGTCGAAATTGTGTAGGCGCTAAAGCTGACAGATCTGACAGTGGTTGTAAATATAAGATGTCTTTGTAATATAAAATAAGAGATCTCTGTGTGAAAGGAGTCTGAGGCAATGCTGGAGCTATTTTTAGACGGTGTGTGTGTGAGTGAAAATGCAAATGAGTAAGCAGTGAACTGTTTAAGCCACAGTTGGTTTTACAAATACTGCTGCAAACATTGTTGAGTGTGTGTTTAAAATGCCATTTATGTTTATTAGAGGACTATAAATAAAGTTTTGAGTTGCCGTAGTGGATGTATAGTAATTGACTGAGTTTGGATGCAGATATATAAATATATTGAGTGCACTGTATATACTTAAGACTAACACATTACTTTCAGTAGTAACTTTTCTCCAGCGTTAGTTGCTGGTGTGTTTTATTTTTAATTTCTTGTGTGTGCGGTGAGAATTAATGGAGGTTCCAATTTTTCGTTTGTTTTTTGTTTTTGACTTGCTCTTTTTGATTATGACAAGCATGTCTAAAATACTCTTAGGAAAGTGTGTTTTGAGTTATATTCCTCAACTCTAGTCACACTTTAAGTGTGAATGCGGTGACTAGAAGGTTTTGAATGATGAATAAAGGTGTGAGAGGTATTTCTTTGGTGATGTAAAGTAGGATGTTTTAAAGTTTGAAAGTGTTTTTAATTTAAGAGATGCATGAGTGATGTTATAAGAGTTTAGTTTATTTAAAAGGTGTGTGTGTGAGAGGATTATGAAATTATTGTGTGAATGATGCTACATTTTAGATCAAAAGTTAGTAGAATTACAGAGGGTTTGTAGATTGTAAATACAAAATAAGTTTGATTAGCCTGCAGAAACAGAAAAGCAGCTTGAGCTGCTCTGAGAAGCTGTGTGTGTGTGACAGGAAGTTACATGCGCATAAAAGGAAGTGACTGTGACGAGTGAGCACCCAGAGAGAGAAACAGATGAGTTAAACTTTAGGCAGATAAAGCGAATGGAGGTTTTGAGAAAAGAAATGAAAAGGATATTAATTGTATGTTTTAGTGTGTTAACACAGATTACAGATAAATAAAGGTGGACTTCTCTCAACCTGGAATTTTGAGTACGGCGCCAAAACCACTAGAGTAGCATAATTGGGAGAAAACAGGCCAGATTTTGGCTTAAAATTTTACAGCTTGACCTCGCACTTGTCCCCATCCTGAGAAGAAGCTCAAAGGACAGTTAATCTCCTGATGAAGACCGACAGAACATCGTGGACTTCAAGAATTAACAGCAGCCAAAAGACAGTGCAACTGACTCGTTAACACTGAAACCAAACTGACGGGACCAGCAGCAGCATGGAAAAGCACACGGTGCAACATGTACTGTAAATTACAGGCGGGGCAGTTGAACAGTGGGATAATGAGCTGTGGAAAGCACTGGACATTGATTGTCAGATTTGCCATGCTTGGAGTAATCTTGAAAGAGATGACTGAGAGGATCAACAGAAAAGAAGAAACCACGTGATGAAACATGCACGGTGGACAGCAGGCTGGTAAGAACAGTGTGACATGCCTGTTTAAAGGCACTGAATGTGGTATTTTGCCAGGCTGGGACTTGATCCAAAAGGAAAATACTGAAGAGAAACAGAGAAGAAACAGACTGTGTTTGCTGGAATTCAAGACAACAAAAGGACACTGAGAGAAGAGGACAGTGACCAGTGAGAGGCGAAGCCGGACGAGTTCGACTGTGAGTATACAGGGTGTAATTGGATTGAAATGAAAGCCTGAACTCATGATGGTTTAGAGATGTCCACCGTCACAAACAAAGAGGTAAACAAGAATAGAAAACATACATAGACAAAGTGTTACATGTGAAATTATTTCTGGAAAGAATCAGAAGTGAGATAGTTTTGAATTAAGAAATCAAGGAAAAGATGCATGAATTAAACCTGACTATAACATATAGAGGCAATGAAGAAAGCAGCTTACACTCACTGAACATTAACAAAATACATAGGAAAAGCAATGAAGACCTGCTTACACGTATATACATGACATAAGTTGGGATTTCTGACCAGAGAGAGGGAAACGGGTAGTTTAAGTACTTATGATAATAATGAAAAAGTCTCAGTTGTGTTTCTTTAGGGGCGAAAGAGACCTGGATCAATTCTCCCCATGCAGCGGTCGGAAGAAACCTGTAGGTTAACTTGACTGGACATGCCAAGGCAAGTTTCTGGTTGAATTGTTCACAGCGCCATGTCTCCATAAACCTGACAAGTGGGCCCTAATTTCTGGCTGAGGAGCAGGGATGCTGTTAATAAGGTGGGAACTTAAAATTTGGGTTAGCAGATTTGGGAAAGACAACTGACGGCTTGAGTGGAGAATTGTGCAGGAGTCTGACACACTGCAAAAGCAACATATGCAAATTCACACACACAAACAGAAAATGCATTAACCTTATAAAGACAAGACAAGCTCATGGAGATTAATGCATAGATACAGATTAAACCTGGCCAAGAACACAAACATATGCAATGAAGAACAGCTTGCTATTTTGTATGAATGATACAATGGTGTGAATGTTTAATAAAATACATTTGAGTTTGTAATTGAGGAATAGAAGAAGCCATATGACAAAGGGAGTTATGAAAACAAAAAAGTGATTAAAGTAGTTTTAAAAGAGTGACTTAGGAGTGCTCTCTCGTACTAAGTGATCAAAACCAGTGATCACTGTAGAAAGAAATAAAATAATTTAATAAGGTGGTAATGTTTATACATATGTTTCTCTTGTTACGGCAACTTCTTGAGAGATGACTCAGTATGCAAATTAGCTGAAGTGAGTGGTGACGTCGGAGCTTCCTGGATGTGTGTGACTGAGGAAGTGACTTTCAGAAGAGGAAGCATGGCAGACAAGAGAAGTACAGAGTTGGGTAGGAAATTTATAGTTTACTGATTAAGGGGGTCTTATGCTGAATGTAAGTATGTTACAGAGCATAAGGGGGTGATTTTTGTGTGCAAATTGTGTGGTTTTAATGAGACTTTCGGTGTATTGAGGAGGTGAAATTATGTGGTGGCAAAACTTTTGTGTGTTTAAGGTTGTTGAGGTTGTTGTGGTGATGGGTTGATTCTGTCAGTTAGGTTTGGGTTGTTGTTTTTGTTTTTAATAGAGGGAGTTTTAGGAAACATGGACATGTCTAAAAATTGGGCCCATTATTTTGTAACAGTGCACTTAAAGAAAACCTGTCAGGTGATTTTGTTTTGTGTTCTCATGAGCTAATAATCAGCTCTATTTTTCATTTCTGTTTTAAGCAGGCCTGCAACAGTGAATAACGGCGCTGAAAACTCTCGGGAGGAGCAAATATAAGGGGGCTTTCCAGATTACAATTGGCTGAGGAGAAAGCTACCTGGGGACTATTCAGGTCGTAAGTCCCTGTAAAAAGGATTTTATGCGAGTCAATCCAGTCTAAAAGCATAAAGAAATATTTTCCTATGGAAAATAAAAAATGACTGAGCTCATTTTGCTGAGGGTGGAGAATCTGACGCGGGAAGCTCCACTATTAGCAAAAATATGGAGTGAATGTGTGAGTGAATGTGAGGATGAATAAATGTGGACAAACAATTTGCTTTTACCAGAGAAAATTTCTGTTTTGTTTTGTTGACTGGGGTTAGATTATGGGATTATAGTATATTGTTGGGAGAATGCCAAATGCTAAAGGGGAAATATTTTTTGATGTAACTCAGTTATCATTAATTGAAGAAACACATGACTGATAACTGTTCTAAGTTTATTTTTATGACATAGATTGGATCATGAGTGGGGAAACTGAGCATTTTTAAGTTTTGTATAGTATCTTGACACATGAAATGTATCAAGATAAAGGGGGGTTTAGGGTTTAATAATTTAATTGTTTAATAATTTAGGATCATTTCAGGACCTTTTGGGTTTTTGATCATTTGGATATGGTAAAACTGAAACTGTTATTTTTAAGTTAAGGTTAAAGGATTAAAGTGAACTTGTCACGGTTTGCGGGGCAAGCCGTGTGGAGTTGTAGAAAAGGACCCAAAAGGCGGCAGCTCTGGTGCAGGTGAATATTTATTTACAACGGTGGGCACAAAACAGCACTGGTGGAAAAACAAGAAACCGGAAACCTAAACTGGGTAAGCTAATAACACAAACCAGAAACGAGGATGTAGGGAGGTCCGGGGAAATACACAAGAGACGCAGGGAGACCGAGGGGAAACAACACAGACGAACCAGCAACTACCATAACAGAAGACACAACTTAAATACACCCAGAGAACACAGGGAGATTACACACAGGTGGGGAACACAGGTGACACTGATAAACATAACGAGACAGGGCAGGAGTGAACACAACATTACGCATACTGACGAGAGACTGTCAAAGTAAAACAGGAAGTACACAGAGGTTCAGACAGGAGGAGAGAGAGCACGGGGAGAACACAGACATAACAGGCTGGGGGAAACATGGAATAAACACAAAGAGAGACGAGAGCTCATAAATACACAGAGGGGCACAAGGGGGTAAGAGTCACAAAGGGAAAAACACTTAGGGAACACCACAACAGGACACCTCAGAAAACATGGCCTAAATAAGGAGCGAAAATACAAGGAACCAAGAATACTGAACCAACATGGCCCAGGACCATGATAGAACTGAATCCTGTTTAGAAGATACAATGCCGGTTTTTCAAAGCTGTGAATAAATCTTAGAGGGAAAATGAGTGAGGGTTGAAGGAGTAGAACAGCTTTGATTTCTTTTTGATTTCTAGAAGTAGTGGTTATGATGTAGGCTTACACATACAGATATTACATAGGAGGTATTTTTAGGATAAAGGGGAGAGCTTATAAATAGAAATGATTTTTATACATATTGCATTTTTTGATATGAGTTATTGAAGTTATTGAAGGATTGCACACGCTTACAGACACAGAGTTAAGAAACACACATGACAGTATTGATTCCAGGCAAAAGGCCTCAAATTCATTTAGCTTTTAACTGAACTTAAAGAAGGACCAAAGAGGAAGGAAAGCATATATTTTGGTTAAGTCTGATAAACTAGAATTAGAAGGTATTGTTACATTAAAAGGAGCAAAATGAAATAAAGAGGCTATACCAAAACGGGTTATAACATAGGAAATGTGAGGTTAAAATGAAGCTAATACATAGGAGTTGTTTCAAGGCAGCATTTAGCTATGATGAAATGTATACAGGAGTAATTGCTTATATGCTTAAACTTAATTGATTAAAGTGGTTGTTTTCTTTTGGATCTTTTAGAGTAGAGGAACTTGCAGCAGCGACAATTTGTGCACAGGATGTTGATGATCAGATAAGGGAAAAATAGAGCGAGCAACCGGACGTGAAAGCAGGGCTTAAAGAGTTTTAAAGTGATGAGGAACGTTGAAGAATATACATAAATACAAGTCAATAAGTTAAGAGCATAATTAGGATCATGCTTTTGATTAAAGAGTCCCAGATAGGATAAGTTAGGGAGGTGCAGGAAAAGGTGTTTTGTTTCCTTTGCAGAAGATCGATCTCGGCGACCACAGGAGGGGCGAGGATCCTGGAGATCTCGAGGCCTGCTGAACCACCAGAGAGGGACCGAGAAAACCAAAGCTTACACATGGAGTGTTCTCGAATGGGAGCTGGTTGAGCCAGAGGACGGCTAGAGAGGGTCTGAGCGAGGACACAATGTATTGCGACCTCTGGTGTTCCAGAGGTCGAGAGAGGGAGTGTGGAGCAGGGAAATTATTTTACTGCTATTGTTAAATAATTGTCATCATTACCATTGCATTAATAATATAATCTGGAGTTTATATTGTGTTTAGAGGTTTAAACAGTGTGTCTTTCAGAAAGGCTAAAAGTCACAGGCTGACAGGAAACAGGCTTGGAGAGTTTTGCAGAAGTGGAAGTTATTTTGAGCAGCAGGCTAAGACGAGGCTTTAACAATGTAACAGATAGCTTTAAGAAGGCCTTAAGATGTTATGCATACAGTTATTATGTTGACCTTGTATTTCAGGTGCAGTTATAACTATTGTGTACACAATGCATATCTGTGCTTATTTGAGTTGATGTTCAGGTTCATTAATGGTCTTAAGCTTCATCTAGTGAGAGTGTCTAGATGATCCATGCTGAGGGAAAACTAGAACATAGAAGGAATTGCAGTACATGCTTACACAACAGTTCATTTTAATATCTTTTATATGTTCATATTCTTGTATTAAGCTTTTAGTAGGGGTTCTTGATTAAAACATTTATTTAGTAGAAGACATACATATAGTCTCAGTGAGCCTCTGGTCTGGTGAAAGGTCAGAAGTGCAACAGGTGAATTGAGAAAGAGCATGTGAGGTCGTGACACACACACATGAGTTAAATTTATTTAGAGGAGAGATTAGTCATGTCTGGTTGTAACTGCAAAAGTGTCTCGGTAAAAGAGGAACCGTCCTTGTTGTCTCGGCAAGAAAGAGGAACAATTTACTTTAAGATAAGAACGGAAAGTACCAGCCATGAAAATAGAAGATGATCTTCTGGGTTAAAAGCCATTGTGGTGTTGATCTGATCTATGTATAAAATGTATCTGTGACGCATGAAGGGGCGTCAGTAAATCAAACCCTGATGCTATAAAATATCTGTTCATGCTTTGATTAAGTTGGAGATCACTTGCTGTCGGCGTACAGAGTGTTCTTCCCACACGTGTGTTCATTAAAATCATTGTTTGACCAAGACCTTCTGGACCATGGGTGGTTTGTACTCTCCTTCCTCAATTTTGAACCTTAACACAGGTCAACTTGATGATTTATTGTCCTAAAACTGAAAAGAAAAACCGTAAAACTGCTATTAGACTTGCAAGCGCGTTAACGAAGTCCAGACGCTTTTCTTTGCAAGCTCCTTTGACTACGATGACCTGGATGACTGAGAACCTTCACAGACTTAAAAGCTCAACTTGACTCAAACATGTTTAGATGAAGTGTGTTTAATGAACACAAAATGCACGGGTTTATTGAACATGAATAAGTTGTGTTGATTTAACTCAGTTGTTTAAGTTTCTGCCAAAGCATAATATTTGTGTCCACTATTGAATTAACTATGTGTGTGGTTTTATATGTATGACTCGTCCCACCACAGGATGTGATTTGGGTCTTTCTCTCTTTACACCTGGAAGGGAGAAACATGTCTTGATGGAGACAGGTGCCTGCTGAGTGGTTGGACTGGATAATTACTTGGAGAACAGGCTTTTAACCGCCTCGCCCCTCCCTCCTGGCCTCCACCACCCAACAAACAGCCTGAGTTTTTCCTGGTAGCTTTGAGTGTTTCTGTGTGAAAAAAGTCAAAACATTCCTGAGTAGAAGCCAATTTGTGTGTGGTGTTGTGAGTGCTAGACCAGACCTTTGTAAACAGTTGGAAGTAGTTTTGTGAATTAGACAACTCATATTGTTTCACTGTATTTAACACTGCAGCAGCCTCGTAGGAGTGAGAAACTTTTTCTCCTGAAACCTGGTTTCTCTTGTTTGTCGCAGTAGACATTTATGTAAGCAAAGTGTCTTTTGTTCGACTTTTATTTTGTGCATGGAAGATTATGGAGCTTTAGAGATCTTTTGTTTGTAATTTTGGCATAGCTCACTGCCAAAGTCAATAAAAGGCTGCATGGGGTTTGCAATTGCATAGTTTTGGCTCTTTCTCGGGTGGAGTTGGAGTGGGGTGTCACATTTCACCTGCAAACTGTGATTTCTATAATAGACAACACTGTCAGAGCAGTTACACATGCCAAATGTGTGTAATGCTCCTCTACATATCTGGGAGTGCCTGTTGTGAGAGCAGACTGACCTGTTTTTAGGTATTTGCGGTGCTTTCAATGGAAGTGTTCATTACCGCAGTTGAGAAGGATATATTTGCATATTTAAACTTCAAATAAAAGATTTAAGCAAATAAATTCAGGTTGTTATACTTTGTTTCCAAATGTGACAGTCAAACACAAAGAGGACGATGAGTTCACTCAGCAGTGAGAACATGTTGCAACATTATGCCAAATTCAATTCAATTTCATTTGAAAACGAAATTTGAAATGTTGCCAGAGCAGATGTTTTCATATACTTTCAAATTCATATATTTCAACTTCTACTGTAAATACTTGATGTGCAATATTATTAGACCTCCAACAACTCCACCTTTTCTCAGTCATATTATTAAGGCAGACAAAAATTGTAAGCTCATTTTCATTCGCGTGTTTAACACACGTCAGGCCTTTGGACATTGGGGAGATACTCAGAGGAGAGTCACTACTCCTCCTCACCTAAAGGAGCCAATCGAGGTGTTCTGGGCATGTCCCACCAGGAGGAGGGCAGACCCAGTGTGGGATTAAATAAAGTCTGTTATGTCTTAATGAAAGCATAATGTGTTCTTCGTCACAAGCAGATTCTCTTCGTTTCTGGTGTTTTGCTAAGCACAGAATATTTTTCGTACCTTTTCTGTCACAGGCTGGGTCTCCGACCCAGCACTCTGAGTTTTCTTTGTATTTTTTGATATGTTATTAGTTTTTGTGTTATTTCCTATTTTGCCTTTAGTTTAGGCAGTTATTGGTTATTGTTCCTGGGTTTTCTATGTTTTGGGGTTTGGTATTTATTCATCACGTGTTGGGTCTGTTGAGTTGTGTTGTCATGTTTAGTTTTAGTATTTTCTGTTTTATTCTGACAATGTCATGTGTTCTCTGTTAATTGTATTTAGCTTTTCTCTCCTGGTCCTGTCATTAGGTTTATGGCTGTCAGCTGTTTCCCCATATGTTTCCACTTCCCCTGATTCACCTCATGTCTGTATTTAAGCCTTTTGTTTTCTTCATGCCATTGTCGGGTCGTCTGTTTATTCTGCCCTAGTTCTAGCCTGGTTCTGTTTATTTGACCTCAGTCTTAGTTACGATTTTTTGTCTGTTATGTATTATTAGTCATGGTCTTTGCTTGTTATTTTCCACCACAGTCATAGTTTAGGTTTTGGTCTAAGTACCGTTTAGTATTTTGTTTCTTAGTGTCTTGTCAGTTTACTTTGGTTTCCTGGTTTACTCCTGCAATCATCCAAATAAAGGATCGCTTTCTGTTTAAACCTGCAACACCTCGTCCACATCTGCTTTTGGGTCCTGTTTCAAAAACACACCGGCGCACCCCGCCGTGACAGAACGACCCGAACATTATGGACCCAGCGGTTGTTTGTGAGGACTTTTGGGAGTTCAGCACTAAGGTGACCATTCTCCGCGGACAGTGGATTGGCTACTCCGTATGCGGGCAGGAAAGGGAGAAGGAGGCAGTTAGAATTCAGCTTAATCAGATTTTGTCTGCATACCCTGCTTACACGGCGGGATTGTCGGAGGATGCGCTGGATTTTGTTCGCACCGTTTTGCCACTGCAGCAGCATCAAAACCGCGAACAGGTATCACTGCCGCTGCCTTGCGAGCCCGAGACGGTTCGAGTCGGTTCGCTGAGACTCGCCACAGCGTCACCACCTCTCAGCTCATCAGTTTCCACACCCTCGTCACAGTCTAGCCACACTCTTGCCACGGTCCGACGCGAGGAAGTGCTGGACGCCATAGATTTGGACCACGACGAGCGTCAGACAATACTCAGCGCTCTATTGGAGGAGGAGCTCCAGTGGAAGCCATGGCTCATTCCGGAGCACGAGCACTCTTTCCGGGGAACTCGACTGGCTCTTGGGGGTCCCCGGAGCTGCCAGGGACCTCCACCCATCGCTCCGCCGTCTTCCACTCTCAAGAGAAAGCGGCGTGCGCGTCACCGACGCTCCGCACTACAAACGGAGGTGAGTGACTCTGTTTTTGCCCCTCACGTCTCCGCTAATGAGGATTCTGAGACTAAGACTGTGTTGCTGGTTGAGGGGCCCGGCTGTAAACTAATGAGCCATGCCAAGCCAAGCTCTGAGACTGAAATTACTTCTGCCACAGCGTTCGGGGTTCAAGTGACTGCAAGTGAGGCTGCTAGCAGCAGCCTCACTAGCATGACAGCCAATGTCAACTCACAAGGGAAGACCTTCACGGACTGTGTTAATTCAACTTCTCCGTGTATAGACCCTATTAGGAGCTGTTGTTCCATAGAGTTTGTTAATGAAACTTCACCAGTGCACAATGGAAATCACGAACCCCCTGGCGCAGTGTTCAGAGACTGTAACATTGTGACTAGCCCTTGTTTAAATGTATCTCTTAAGAATCAACGTTATGTGAGTATTTTTCAAGAAAAGCAGCTGAACAACTCAAGGTCTGAGATTCTGTCTGAATCGTGCTGTACTGTGCAAAGCACCATGTTGAATAGAGCTGAGAGAGAAGCCAAAGAGGACTTGGATCTTGTCCATGATGCTGTTAAATCAAAGACCGACTCTGTTTTAGCTCCTATAACTGTGTTGCGAGAAATTAATGTTCTGGATCCCATGGTTAATAAGTGTAACCCATCTTTCCAAACTGCTTTTCCGAAGACCAGTAAGGATCCTGTTCAGGACTTAAGATCTGTTAGTGATCTGGTAAACTGTGAATTCATGGTCAAGTCGGTGTCTTGTGCGTCTAAATATGCTCACCTAGAGATGATCATGAATCGCACTAAGGGAGCAACTAATAACTCGGGCTGCATTTCTGATTCTTTAAGTGTTAAGCAAACGGTGTTGGCTGACATGACTTCTTCCATGAATGAAACGCAGTCAAAGCCATGTTATGAGTCAGAGAACACTGTGTTTAGCTCCACTGAGAAGACAACCACTGATAACGGAAGCTATGATAATAACTTGATAAAACAAAGTACTGTTTCAGGTGTTGCTTCCTTTGCTGCACCTCATGGAGCCAACGTTCCTGAGGTAGAAACTCATGTCCTATGTACTGTAGGTTCCTGTGACGTGAAGGTTAAAAGTAACAGGGTGTGTGACTCAACCGTGGAGACCAATAAAGACCTGCTAAGTGATGTTTCCACA
Organism: Mchenga conophoros; assembly: GCF_057382185.1. Lineage (NCBI taxonomy): Eukaryota > Metazoa > Chordata > Actinopteri > Cichliformes > Cichlidae > Mchenga > Mchenga conophoros. Next base: position 42,867,559 of record NC_140528.1, read on the forward strand.
GGCGGCACCCTGAACGTCATTCAGGTGGCCAGCTTGACACCCAGTCATTCTGAGAAATCTAGCACTATGACTGCTGATTCAAGGTCTGTGAACATTAATCCCACTCAGTTCATGGACACTTGTGGTAAAGCGGTGGGCACAGAGGACTGTCTTCCCCCCGCCCTCAACGAGTGTATAGAGTGTATAATTGTGCCTCAGACTGTTTTTGTTCAGTCGCCAGCTCGGACTGCAGTTTTCCAGTCTCCAGTTCTGATATCCTCACGGTCCCCTCTTCAGCCACCACCTTCACCTGCTGAGAGCTCGGGGGAGCCATCTCAGCCGTCTGCAGCAGCCTTATCTGAGGACTCAAAGAAACTCATTCCACCCACTATAGGCTGTGTGTTGCTGCAACTTGAAAAGCAACCTGCCTCGTCGGCTGGAGGGCCCGAGGAGCCCATCCAGCCCCCTGCCACGTCAGCTGGGGGTTCAGGAGAACCGCACCAGCCTCCTGCCACGTCAGCTGGAGGGTCCGAGGAGCCCGTCCAGCCTCCTGCCATGTCAGCTGGGGGTTCAGGAGAACCGCACCAGCCCCACGCCACGTCAGCTGGAGGGTCCGAGGAGCCCGTCCAGCCCCACGCCACGTCAGCTGGAGGGCCCGAGGAGCCCGTCCAGCCCCATGCCACGTCAGCTGGAGGGCCCGAGGAGCCCGTCCAGCCACCACCTGCGGCTGCCTCACCTGGTCCAGCTTCGGCCTCTGCTTCTGCTACGCCTGGTCCGGCCTCTGCTTCTGCTACGCCTGGTCCAGCCTCAGCATCAGCTCCTGCGTCGCCATCGTCAGGTCCAGCTTCTGCCTGTGCTTCGCCTGGTCCAGCTTCGGCCTCTGTTTTTGTGTCGGCCTCGCCTGGTCCCGCGGCTGTGTTACCGCCGCCCAAGCCACGTTTTGCCCCTCGGAATCGCCGGCCGCTTTCCGGGCCGTCAGCTGGACTTCGTTGCCATCGGGGTCGGCCGCCTGAACTGATGAACTGTGACCTGCTGTGCTCTCGACCTCCGGGTCGGCCCCCTGAGCTCATGGATTTTGGACTGCTGGACCGTTGGCCTCCTGGTCGGCCACCTGAACTTTTGAACTTTCTTTTGTTTTGCTGTCAACCTCCGGGGCGGCCACCTGAACTGCTTCGCCATTCGCTCCTGTTCTGCCGGGTTCATGGTCGCCCTCCTGCAGCTGGGTCTCGGACTCTTGTGCCCTTGTTGTTTTTGGCCTGTGTGCTTCTGGTGCTTTGTTTTTGGTTTTGTTTCCAGCCCTCCTTCTTGGTCCCCCTCCGCCCACCCTGGGTGGGTTGTTGTGGTTTTGTGTTTGTTTTCTGGGTGTTTTCGGGCGTCTGGAATCCGCCCTTAAGGGGGGGGGGCTCTGTCACAGGCTGGGTCTCCGACCCAGCACTCTGAGTTTTCTTTGTATTTTTTGATATGTTATTAGTTTTTGTGTTATTTCCTATTTTGCCTTTAGTTTAGGCAGTTATTGGTTATTGTTCCTGGGTTTTCTATGTTTTGGGGTTTGGTATTTATTCATCACGTGTTGGGTCTGTTGAGTTGTGTTGTCATGTTTAGTTTTAGTATTTCCTGTTTTATTCTGACAATGTCATGTGTTCTCTGTTAATTGTATTTAGCTTTTCTCTCCTGGTCCTGTCATTAGGTTTATGGCTGTCAGCTGTTTCCCCATATGTTTCCACTTCCCCTGATTCACCTCATGTCTGTATTTAAGCCTTTTGTTTTCTTCATGCCATTGTCGGGTCGTCTGTTTATTCTGCCCTAGTTCTAGCCTGGTTCTGTTTATTTGACCTCAGTCTTAGTTACGATTTTTTGTCTGTTATGTATTATTAGTCATGGTCTTTGCTTGTTATTTTCCACCACAGTCATAGTTTAGGTTTTGGTCTAAGTACCGTTTAGTATTTTGTTTCTTAGTGTCTTGTCAGTTTACTTTGGTTTCCTGGTTTACTCCTGCAATCATCCAAATAAAGGATCGCTTTCTGTTTAAACCTGCAACACCTCGTCCACATCTGCTTTTGGGTCCTGTTTCAAAAACACACCGGCGCACCCCGCCGTGACATTTTCTGCAAGACAGGTTTTCTTTTTTGTGTGTTGTGTTAGTAATGGGAGTGTTTTTATAGCAACTGTCATCTAAAGGATCTGTTGTTCTGTCTGTGTCCCTGTCGCCCACAGGTAAATTACACATGATGCTTTAAGGCCACCCCTACCACGTACACTCCATCTTACAGCTGAATTCTGCAGCTCTCCAGTTTCAAAAACAAGATTGTCTAGAAATCCTGTTAGTTGATCGGAAAACCTTCAGTAAGCTTTGGAATACAAGAGGTGTGGCCTGGAGTTGTATTTGCATGACAAAAGCATATACAGTAAGGTGGGCCCATCTTGTTACACTACATACATGTGGAACAGCAACTGTGGCAAAGTTCACATTTGTCTGTCTGTGAAAATGCATTTTAAAAATTCAAGATCATCAGACTAAAACACATCTTTTACGTTGTCATTTATTCATTGTGCTTCAGTAACTCACACTACTGAGCTGTTTTATAGAGAAGAAGAGGAGACAGGAGACATGGACTGCATTCAGTCTGCAGGCTCTTCCTCGACTGAGGTAGAGGAGCCTTGGCAGCAGCTGCTATCATATCTTATAGCCGCTGCTGTCATAAGGAATGTACCTCTGGGTGACCGGGACACAAACAGATCCATCGATCTTTCTCATGATAGTCGGTCTCTACAGACATTAAAAAAGCTGACAGCTATGAAAACACCTTCAGAATTAATGAATGTTCAACACACACACACACACACACACACACACACACACACACACACACACACACACACACACACACACACACAGTGAGACACAGAATTTGGCACATCTGTATTACATTTTCATCCAGTAATGGCACAAACTCTCTATAAACTGAAGGTTTAATGCTCACATTTACATAAAATGTTTAAAAGATGGATTTTGGCTTTTTGCAATAACATTTATTTTTGCTTATGTACTTCAGACTTTTCTTTTGTTGTTGTCCTCATTGCCCATCTCTAAGTAAACTTATCTCCTTTTATCAAGAAACATGGGCAAGCATGCAGAACTCAGCTACCTGTCAGTGGATCACCAGCTTCGTGACAGGCAGAAAGCAGCAAGTGAGGCTGGGGGAGATCACCTCTGAAACTCGGTCCCTCAGTATTGGTGCCCCTCAAGGATGTGTCCTCTCACCACTACTGTTCTCCCTCTACACTAATGACTGCACCTTCAAGAACTCGACTGTTAAACTCCTAAAGTTTGCAGACAACACCACCGTCATTGGCCTCATTCTGGATGCTGATGAGTCTGCATACCGGCAGGAAGTTGAGCGGCTGGTACTCTGGTGCAGTCAGCACAATCTGGAGCTGAACACTCTTAAAACTGTAGAGACAGCCATGGACTTCAGGAGACATCACTCAACCCTGCTCCCCCTCACCATATCAGACAGCCCTGTGTCAACTGTGAAGATCTTCAAGTTCCTGGGTACCACCATCTCCCAGGACCTGAAGTGGGAGACCAGCATCAACTCCATCCTCAAAAAGACCCAGCAGAGGATGTACTTCCTGAGACAACTGGGGAAGTACAGTCTTCCACAGGAGCTGCTGATCCAGTTCTACACTGGGGTCATTGAGTCTGTCCTGTGCTCCTCCATCACAGTCTGGTATGGTGCAGCCACTAAACAGGACAGGAGCAGACTACAGCGGACTGTACAGGCAGCAGAAAGGATCATCGGCGCCTCCGTGCCCTCCATCCAGGATCTGTACCTCTCAAGAACCCGGAAACGGGCAGGGAAAATCATCACAGACCCCTCACACCTTGGACACAGACTTTTTGATCGGCTGCCCTCTGGCAGACGGTACAGAAGCCTGCAGACCAGGACCATCTGACATAGGAACTGTTTCTTTCCCCTCGCCATCTCTCTCCTAAACAATTGACCTGTCACACTGCTCCCACCGTCAGACTGCAACTGCACCTTATGAAAAAGACACCGAATAGGATCCGGAAAAGAACTAAAAATCAAATGAACGTGGTGAAAGAAGATCGAAAAGAAGCAGAAAGTCACTTAGGACAATAACCAAAGAAGTATTGTGTTATTTAAGGGGCCATTTCATGAAAAATCATTGAAAACCACCAACCTGATCCCCCAGAATCAGTTTATGTTTTTTATTTTTTTTTATTTTTTCATGCAACACCTTTATTATTTTCATTGAAGGCATCTAGAATTTACCTTTGTAACCTTTGCGATGTTGTGCTTTCCTTTCCAGCATTTTTAATCCTGTATAAGTTATTTATTGCTAGGAGATATTATATCCTAGCTGGTATTTCAACAAAAAATTATATGTGTGGTATTTAATTCTTAACATTGTCCCCTTTTTAACCTCCCCGGCACCATTTTATTCCCTTCTATTGAGAAACCGGAGAAATTCTTGAATTTACTGAAATTTCCAGACTTTGTAAAGCTGCCCAGAGGGTTGGGTTGTAGCCCCACAACTCTCCCTTCTTCAAGAGAAAAAGGCAATGAGCTGCTGTGAACGGACACACTGGTTCTCACACGCTGACACTTTGAGGTTAAAGAAAAAACCTGAATCTCGTCAAGTTTTAATACCATCATCCGTTGGACATTTCTAATAATCTGTGTGTGGGCTGGATAAGCAGAAATGTGTGCTGTGACATCTGCGTCTCTCTGCTGGACTTTGCTCTCTGTCTGCATCCTATTCATCTCTGCAGGTGGGACTGAATTTGCTTTAAATGCACAATTAATTTCTTGTGGAATTCTCTTTATATTAAAAGTTCCACTGTGAATATGAGTAGCTAATGTGATCTCTCTGATCTCAGGGCCGATGAAGTTAAAGCTGAATTAGAACCGATCAGGAATCTTTAACATTTGTGTGACTGGTTGAACATGCAGTCATATAGATTTATAATGTTTTTATTGCTTGTATTCTCCCCTTATGTAAAAGTGCATTTAATATTTGCCTATAAAAACTGTAAATACAGCAGTATGATTTCTTCATGTGTCCCTTCACAATTTTGGTCTACAGTGAAATTGATAATAATTAATAGTAGTCGCAGTGTGCCACCTTTACATTGTACTTTATTTCTGCATTTCCAGATCAGCAGAGCTCAGCGGGCTGCAAAACTTGCTCCTCACTGTGAAGTCTTTAATTGTATGTTGGACTCTTTAACCTCTCTGCTCTGTGCTGTTTGCTCTTTTAGACTCGATAAGCATCACAGCTGAATCTGGTCAAACTGTCACTCTACTGTGTCGAGCTCAAAGCAGATCTGACATAACAGACGAAAATGTCTTGCTGTACCACGGTCAGCAACTTCTTCTATCATACCAAAATCCATCTTTTAAGAACCAGGTGGATCTCCAGGACAGACAGATGAAGGATGGAGACGTGTCTTTGATTCTGAAGGACGTGACAATTAATGACGCTGGAGCGTACGAGTGCCGTGTCATTCAGAGAGGAATAAACCAAGAGAAGCTCATCAGCAGTATCACACTGAGTGTTGTCTATCCTCCAGGTGAGTGAGTAGAGTTGAGTGTGTGTGTGATCAGAGGTGAAGCTGCTTCCTGGTTGTTGATGTTTGTTTCTAAAGATGTTGTTGATGAGACTTTGTAGAAAGCAGCTGGTCTGAGTGATGTGATAAGAGTACAGTAGATAATGTCTGACAGCAGTTTGAAGAGGAAATGGATGCCCCCTTGAGGGCATCCACACAACTAGAAAAATTTGCATTTCCTGCGAAAATGCTGTGTGGATGCCTTAAGGGCTGAAGATATCTGCTGAAAAAAGCTGAAAAAGTTGAAAAAAAAAATGTTGCCTTGAGCAGGATTCGAACCCGGACCTTCTGGTCTAAAGGCACCGACTCAACTCACTGCACCACACTCATTCGCACAAAGAAGAGGTGGAGAGACTGACAATTCTAGTAAAATTAGCAGAAGCTGCTTAGAATTGTGCTGATAAGAGGTGAAATGGCTAAACATTTGGCAGAAAAGAGGTGAATCAGAAGAATTTCTGCTGAAAAGAGGTAAAGAAGCAAAAAGATGAGCTGAAAAGAAGTGTAGAAGCAGAAGCGCTTGCTGAAGATGGCTGTATGTGTAATGACACACTGCAGAGTGTCAAGAAAGCAGAGCGCATGCAAGCAGGGAACATGAGCAGCAACTGTCACAGGTAGGATTAGAACCTCTGCCACCGGGTCTCACGGCAGCTGCCCTACTAATCTTGTACATGATGTTCTTCCATCCCGTATAGTCAAGGATTGTTTTAGTACAATTGGACCTTGTCTTTTGTCCATATTGAACTCCTCCTTGCTGTCCGGCTATGTACCATCAGCTCTTAAACATGCCATAATCCAACCTGTTCTAAAAAAAAGTAATCTTGATCAAAATGATTATGCCAATTATAGGCCGATTTCCAAACTTCCCTTTGTGGCTAAAATTCTTGAGAAGGTAGTTCTGCTTCAACTTCAGACCTACCTGGATGAGAATAACATTAATGATAAATATCAATCGGCCTTTAAACAACACCATAGCACTGAATCAGCACTGCTTCGAGTTTTTAACGACCTTTTACTAATGGCTGACAATGGACGCCCCTCTGTCCTAGTGCTATTGGATCTTTCATCGGCATTTGATATGGTTGACCATAACATACTATTGGCGAGACTAGAGCACACTGTAGGCATCAAGGGCACCGCCTTGGATTGGTTTAAATCTTACCTCTCCGATCGGCTCTCTTCGGTTCACTTGGCTACCTCCTCCTCCTCCGCTGTACCTGTTTGCTGTGGTGTTCCCCAGGGATCTGTGCTAGGCCCTACCCTGTTCTCACTGTATATGCTTCCTTTAAGTGTCATTTTGGAGAAATACCACATTGCCTTTCACTATTATGCTGATGACATCCAGATCTATTTTGAGCTGAATGATGATCTAGCTATGTCCGTGAGTAACTTTCGAGAGTGCATGTGCGAGGTCAAGCAATGGCTTCTGGCAAATTTTCTTATCCTTAACGATAAGAAAACTGAAATTATGATCTTTGGCAGTGACGCTCTTCGTGCCAAACTTCATGATGCTTTTGGTTTTCTCACCAGTTCTTTCCCTGACACTGTTAGGAATCTGGGTGTGCTACTTGACAGCTCATTTAAACTTGACAAACAAGTATCTGCTGTCGTTAGATCTAGTTTCTACCAACTTCGCCTTATTTCCAGGGCCAAACATTACATCCCGCACAATGACTTGGAAAAGCTTATCCATGCCTTTGTTACGTCACGACTAGATTACTGTAATTCACTTTATTATGGTCTCCACTCTACCCTTTTACATAGATTACAGACAGTCCAGAATGCCGCTGCACGCATTCTAACTAAAACTAGGAAGTTTGCTCACATCACTCCCGTCCTTGCTGATCTGCACTGGTTGCCTGTGAAATTTCGTATTCAATTTAAAATTCTGTTGTTTACTTTTAAAATTACTAATAACACAGGGCCAAGTTATCTTAAGGAACTCTTAAATTCATATCTTCCTACGAGGGCCTTAAGATCCTCCTCACAGTCATTGTTGGTTCAGCCCAGATCTCGCTTGAAGTCTAGAGGTGATCGAGCGTTCGCTCTAGCTGCACCTGAGCTGTGGAACAGTCTCCCGATTGGCATCCGGGCGTCTGATTCTATTCAATCTTTTAAATCACGGCTTAAAACATATCTGTTTGAACTTGCTTTTCCTACCAGTTAATTTCTCGCCTTGCTTCTAGTGTGTTGTTCTAATGTTCTAATGTGTCTGGTTGTTTTGCGTTGTCCTGTGCTGTCAATGTTTTCCATCACTGTGTTTGATGGTTCAGCTTTACAGCTTTACTCTGCTATAGCTCTGTGCTATAGTTTATTCTTATTAGTGGTTTTTACCTGTGAACATAATCTCACACTATATGACTCTGACGTTATAGTCTTAATTATTTTATTATTTTATTGTTGCGTTGCCTATGTCCTCTATCACTGTGTATGATGGTACAGTTCTCTTGCTACAGCTGTGTGCTATTGACTGTTCCTATTAGTGGTTTTTACCTGTGAACATAATCCCACACCTATATGATTCTGATGTTTTAGTGTAAATCATTTTATTGTTTTATTGTTTCATGTAAAGCACTTTGGCATGCCCCGGGCTTTTAATGTGCTCTATAAATAAAGATTGTTGTTGTTGTTGTACCCTCTGAGCCAAATGAGTTCTGGTCACAAGCAAAGATATGATGAGAGGGAAAATGTGCACTGTGGAGCAGAAGCTCAAATTAGCAGAAAAGAGGTGAAGAGGAAGAACTTTGTTGTGAAATGAAGTAAAGAAACTGAAATTTGTGCTTAAAACAAGTGAAAAAGCTGAACTCTGAAATCCTGCTAAAACAGCAGAAGAGGCTGATATTTTTCAGCTACTCATTGAGCCAAACTGTTTCTCACGTAACTGAAAAAAGGTGGAAAAGCTTAAAATTCTAATGAAAACAGCAGAAGAGGCTGAGTGCACTGTGGAGCAGAAGCTCAAATTAGCAGAAAAGAGGTGAAGAGGAAGAACTTTGTTGTGAAATGAGAAATAAATAAAGAAATAAAGAAACTGAAATTTGTGCTTAAAACAAGTGAAAAAGCTGAACTCTGAAATCCTGCTAAAACAGCAGAAGAGGCTGATATTTTTCAGCTACTCATTGAGCCAAACTGGTTCTCATGTAACTGAAAAAAGGTGGAAAAGCTTAAAATTCTAATGAAAACAGCAGAAGAGGCTGAGATTTGTGCTGATAAGAGGTGAAAATGCTGAACCAATCAGAGGTACTGCTTCTGTCTGCTTCATCAGGCTGTGTAAATAAATTATCAATATGAATTACCGGTCTGTGATAGTGTATAAATTTGTAGTTAAAATAAACATGTGGGCAAAGGTGGAATCGAACCCACAACCTTTGGTCTGAAGAGCCGTTTCATTACCAATCGCGCCACCTGGAAAGGGGGCGAGCACCTGGAAAAAAGGGTGAAAAACGCCGTTTTTTGGAGTTACAAAACGTCGTGTAACTCAAAAACTAGGTGGGATAGAAGCATAATTCTTGCACTGGGTGAATCAGTGGACTTTGGTGTACTTTGACTGCGATTTACATAGCTCTTTGTATCTCCGTCGCAGAGATATGACAAGAGAAGAAACGGCTTCATTTTCGGAGTTTGAAAAATGAGAGGAGGACAGATTTCCACCCCTCAAACATGTTTTTGCAGAAACACTGTAATTTTGCTTAAATAGTATGAAATAGCAGTAATACTATGATTTGGCAGAAATACTACTTTTTAGCACAAATACTATTGTACAGAATGGTGTACGTCAGTTTAATGCTGGGTGGTGCTGCAATAGTAACTATCCTCAGTCAGAAGGAGAGGCTGACATCCATGGATTAGATTACCACAGGTGGAGTTTATTGGCGGTCAGATGGATGGTACAGGGAGGTATGGCATACAGTAGGAGGATGTGGAGAGGTGATATGGTGTGGTTTCTATGATTAAGAACAGGGTATGCATTACAACATGCATACAGATTAAAGATTAAGAAAACTGGCAACAAATTCCTCCACTACAAATCAGTCTGATACCACTTCTTACAGGGTTCACGTTTACTAAGGCACTACCCAAAAGGCGCCACAAGAGGGCACTCCAACACAAGAGATGACCTATTTACACTGTAAACGGCCCCTACTTAGCCACTACATAATACAGTGATATTACAGTATACAGATTCACACAAATACTATGATTTGGCAGAAATACTATGACTTAGTAGTAATACTATAACATAACAGATTTCCTAAAAAAAACTATGAAATTGCAGTAATTCTATGACTTGGCAGAGATACTACGTTTTAGCACAAATACTATAACAACGCAGAAATACTATGACTTAGTAGTAATACTATAACATAACAGTTCAATGTTCTTGCACAAATACCACAATATGGCAGAAATACTATGTTTTAGCACAAATACTGTGATTTGGTATAAATACTACGATTTGGCACGCATACTATATTCCGAAGATACACTATAACATAACAGATATTCTACGACTTAGTAGTAATACTATAACATAACAGAATTATTAATTGGGCACAAATACCACGATTTGGCAAAAATACTATGATTGGGTACAAATACTATGATTTGGCAATAATACTGCATTTTAACACAACTACTGAGATTTGATTGAAATACTATGATTTAGAAGAAATACTATTACTCCATACAAATACAATCCTTTGGGACAAATACTATGTTTTGGTTCCAATACTATGATGTGCAACAAATACTATGATTTGGCACAAGTACTATGATTTAGTACAAATACTATGATTTAGCAGAAATACTATGCCTTAGTAGTAATACTATAACATAAGAGATATACTATGGTTTTGCAGACATACTATGTTTTTGCACAAATACCATGATTTGGCACAAATGCTATGATTTAGCAGAAATACTATGATTGGGTACAAATACTATGATTTGGCAATAATACTGCGTTTTAACAACAACTACTGAGATTTGCTTGAAATACTATGATTTAGAAGAAATACTATGACTCCATACAAATACGATGCTTTGGCACAAATACTATGATTTGGCACAAGTACTATCATTTAGTACAAATACTATGATTGGGCAGAAGTATTATGTTTCAGTACAAATACTATGATTTGGCAGGAATACTATGACTTAGTAGTAATACTATAACATAACAGTTCAATGTTCTTGCACAAATACCACAATATGGCAGAAATACTATGTTTTAGCACAAATACTGTGATTTGGTATAAATACTATGATTTGGCACACATACTATATTCCACAGATACACTATAACATAACAGATATTCTACGACTTAGTAGTAATACTATAACATAACATAATTATTAATTGGGCACAAATACCACGATTTGGCAAAAATACCATGATTCGGCACAAATACGATGACAAGGCAAAAATACTATGATTGGGTACAAATACTATGATTTGGCAATAATACTGCATTTTAACACAACTACTGAGATTTGACTGAAATACTATGATTTAGAAGAAATACTATTACTCCATACAAATACGATGCTTTGGGACAAATACTATGTTTTGGTTCCAATACTATGATGTGCAACAAATACTATGATTTAGCACAAGTACTATGATTTAGTACAAATACTATGAATTGGCAGAAATACTGTGACTTAGTAGTAATACTATAACATAACAGATATACTGTGATTTTGCAGACATAGTATGTTTTTGTACATATACTATGATTTGGCACAAGTACTATGATTTAGTACTTTCATTTTCCATTGCTACAGTGCATACACACAGACACAAAGAGTTTGCAGCCCACCATGGGGGTTTTATGATGGGGTCACTTCTATAAAACTGTGTTTCACAGACAAAGGGGTGAAGATTTTGCAGAGGGACATCGGCCTCGTCTTCCCTTCTAGAAGATGCATGCTTAAATGAAGATGAATAAAGGTTTTGTGAAAATGACTACTGCGTCCGGTGCATCTCTGGAGGCCCGAGGAATAAAAAAAGAACCGGGGTAAAACTGATTTCCTAACAACGCTCATACTCTCTCCCGCACTCGATATATTATCCATTGTTGATCTGCACACAGCTGTTGCTGAACATTGCACTCGCTTACGTCACTGTCATGAGACACTCTCGCAAAAAAAATCACAGTTTTAGTAACGCAGCATGCTCACAGGAAAGTAACAGTAATATATTTCCTTTTTTGCAATAGTAATCCCTTACTTTACTCGTTACTTGAAAAAAGTAATCGGATTACAGTAATGCGTTACTGCCCATCTCTGCACTTGTGTCCTCAGTCCTGAGTCTGCTGTGACAGCCAGTGGGATGGCCTTGTGTTTTGTTTTTTCTGTTAACTGTTTCTTGCAGTTATAATTAGAGATGCAGCACACCTGAGAAGGCCAGTCCCAGTGTATATAAAGACACCTCGACTGAACCAGCGGGGTCTCTTTCTTTCTGTCTGGAACCCATCATGTTCATTTGGAGGTTTCAGTTATGGCTGTTATTTCCTTTCAATTGTGTTCACCTTATTTTCATTAAATATATCTTACAGCCTTTAAAAGCCTGTGTGTGGTCTCCCTCTTGCTTGTCACTTCCTTTGAGCCGGGTTGTGACACTGCACAGCTGGAGTAATTGATTTTGTTGCATGCTATCAATGAAGGGAACAGGAGTGCTGTTGTGTTACCATGCAGGAAGGTTAACATATCACAGAGATGCAAATCGTGACAATTTATCCTTTGAAGTTATTCTAAGCTCTGCTCTGTTAAAGATTGCAGGAAACATTTTTACCAGACTTGGATTGCAGATGTACTTTACATACATGCTGGTGCCAGTGCTCTCCATGAGATTCTCTAAACTTGTAAAGAGAACAACACATACAGGTGACCCAGGAGTTTTGTTTTTTTTGTTTGTTTGGTTTTTTTTTTCTCTCTTCCCCCCCCCTTCTCACCGTCTCTTCTCCCCTTTGGTTTTCTTTCTTTCTCTCCCTCTCTTTCTTTCATTCTTTCCCCCTGTCATGTCTGTCCCGTTTGTAACTGAAAATAAAATAAATTCATAATTATAATAAAGGTCAATCAAATGGACCAATATGGCAAGGCCATGATGATCCACTTGGTAAAATAAATCCGTTTGGCATCTTTCTTGGCCTCAAGACAACAATTCTGATGGCTATAGATCCAAACGGGACACAAAAAAAAAAAAAAAAAAAAAAAAAGAGAACAACACATATTGTCTTTCCTTTGTTTCATTTGAACTGCTTTTATTCCACTAATATCAAACTAACTGAAAAACTCCACCCAGTAGACACAGCTGCTGTATGAACAGCTCACAGTAAGTCTCACATCTGTCACTAACTATGACATCATTATCATCATATTTCCTTCTGCTGCTTTCACTTTATGAAGCTAACATATGATAGGAGTGATACACTGAGCAGGAATGTTAGATTTGTTGGTATCAAATGAAAATAAGATCATCTTTGTGTCCATATTTGTGATTAGGTTCTGCCAATGACTTGCCTTCACACCAGTTATCTGAATCATCTCCACCCTTTGACAGAATGATTTGAACAATAACCCCCCCACCCCACCCACCCCACCCCATTCTGAATCATCTCCACCCTTTGCTGAAACCACAGGAGGGAAGTTTTTGAAGTATATGAATATGCAGATTGTCTCATGCCCTTGTTTGCTTGATGTCATGAAATTAATTCTTATCATGCTGTAAGTTTAAATAGTTTATTTTGTCCCTGTCATTCACCAGAACAGGATCAGGAATTTGCAGCTGTTGTTAAAGAAATTTTAAAAATTCAAATACCATGTCTACAACTGCTCAGAGACAAAAACCTGAGGGACTCATGTGGAGAATACATTTTTCAAAACAGTGCCACAGATCTAGTAAAACACCAGTGAAACAGTGAAAGTGAAAGCTCATGACTGATCTGAATTTCAAATTCGGAATTCTGATATCACATCATCTATGTTGACTATCTTTGCATTTGCTTTGTTTTACAGCCTCAACACTTTAGTATTGAACATCAAGTTAGACCAAATAAACCAAATAAGTATAAATTAAGTGTAACCCTGGTTAACATAGCTAACAACAAATAAATGCCTGTTAGTAAAAACAGTCATAAGAAAAATATTACAGGTGATAAATAGTCAATAAATAGATCATAATGGTTAGAAAATTAATTAAAAACATCAGCAATGATATAATTCATGGTATAAGATTTCATTTGTGTTTAAAAACATGTTAAAAGGGTAAAAAACTTGCTAATTCATGGTGTTTTATGTTAATTCAGGTAAAATGGCTGAAATATGTGTTCAGACTCTTATTGTGAAAGGGCACGTTGCAGCGTGACTCCTGTGATAGCCACACCCAGTCGGGTTGTTCTTTCTTTTTGATGCAGACAGTCCTTGCAGAGCTGCTGCTTAAATGAGTGAAAAAATAGTAAAAACAAGCCAGAAATAGGGCTGGGCCATATTATACCGTTCACGGTAATACCGGTATAAAGTTCGGCAACGATAGGAAAATGAAATATCGCGACAGAATGTGGGCAAAATGCGCATGCACAGTGCCTTTGTTTTCAAACGCTCATACGCACATGGCAGAAAAAGTATGGCGCCAATGGAGGATGACACGGACGAAGGCGCATCTTTGAATGAAGCGGGTGAGCCAGAATTGGTCAGTAAAACGGTGCAACTTCGGTGGTGTGGAAGTGGTTTGGTTTTTGTCCATCGGATACCCACCAAAGCACAATTTTTTGTAGAACATGCAAGCGGGCCATCGTGGCGAAGGGAGGAAACACTACAAACCTATTTTATCATTTCAAGCAGAAGCATTCCTCGGAGTACAAAAAAGCCATTAAAGCACGTGAAGAGTTGTCCGGTTCAACTAGCGAGGTGGTAAGACCAAAGAAGATGACTCAACAAACAATCGACGTAGCTTTAAATAGCTGCACGCCTTATGACAAAAGTAACAAACGCTGGGGGAAACTAACTAATGCAGTGACACATTGTTTAGCCAGGGATATGATGCCTATTCAGAGTGTGGAAAGAGAAGGTTTCAAAAAGATGCTTAAAACGTTCGATCCACGCTACAAGCTACCCACAAAGAAATACTTCTCTAAAGTCGCCTTGCCTGCTTTATATGAAGAGATCCGTACTGAGGTGTCAAATGCGTTATCTTCGGTGGAGTTTTTTGCGTCCACCACGGACATGTGGTCAAACCGAACATCAGACCCCTACATGAGCCTCACAATACATTACGTGGACAAAGACTGGAAGCTACAAAACAAGTGCCTCGAAACATGTTTTTTCCCCGAGGACCATACTGGGGAAAATATAGTCTTAAAAGAGTTCCTCAGCTCGTGGAATCTTCAGGAGGAAAAACAAGTGTGTGTGACGACAGACAACGGGACCAACATTGTGAAAGCCGTCGCACTCAACAACTGGACCAGACTTTCATGCTTTGGACATCGCCTACACATTGCAATAGGTAAGTTTTTTGGTTTTTTTTGCAATAGGTAAGTTAATTATAACGTCAGATTAAGAACTTATTGTATTAGTTTAAATGATGGTAATAATACTGTTTGTGTTATCAATCTCTGAATGTGGGTAGTTGTACTGCAAGATTATATATATATATATATATATATATATATATATATATATATATATATATATATATATATATATATATATATATATATATATATATATATATATATATATATATATATATATATATAAATAAATATATATATATAAATATGTGTAAATAATTGTGTGTTATACAACTTAAATGTCACACATTCCACACCGCATTAATATTGCTGTTGAAACTGTGTTTCCTTTTAAATGTATGTCTTTTAGAAAGAAGTGTGAAGGACTGTAGGAGTGTTTAGCTTATTTTAGAGTTTAGAAATGTGTTAACATAGAATGTAGAACTATTGTAGAGACACTGACGCTGCCCTCAATATAATAAAGGCCTCACTGTGTCGTGAACTTAGGAGTAGATTGTAGGAGACCCCTCCCCCACTTGAACTGTGAAAGTAAAACAGAGAGGAGTTAATGCTGAGTGGAAATTCCCCAGAGAATGTTTGGGTGGGGTTCTCAACATTTGTAACTGGATAACTGTGGTCTGGAAGGGAGATGGGTTTTATGACCTCTAGGGAGTCACCTACACCCACAGTGTTTTAACTGTCACGCACACACATACACACGCACACTCACTCATGTGCACTCACACATACACACAGGTATGCGTACACAGTCACACACGAGCACTCACATAGACACGTGGGAACGCGCACATGTAGGCATTCATGTGCTCGTGCACATAGATACAGACAGAGTTTGCAGCACACCGTGGGGGGTTTATGATGGGGTCGCTTCTATAAAGCTGGCTGTAACGATCAAAGGGGTGAAGATTTGGAGAGGGACACCGGCCTCGTCTTCCCTTCTAGAAGATGCATGCTTAAATGAGGATAAATGAAGAAGAGTAAAGATAAATGAAGATGAGTAAAGATGAATAAAGGTTTTGTGAAATGACTACTGAGTCCGGTGCCATCTCTGGATGCTCGAGGAATAAAAAGAACCGAGGTAAAACTGATTTCTTAACAGGACCCAAGGATCAAACGAGCAGTTGGAGTGGGAAAGAAGATTGTTGCTGCTTTTGGCCATAGCTGGAAGCACCAGCGAGCTCTGCAGGCTGCCCAAAAGCAACTGGGCCTACCAGAACACAAACTCATGACTGAATGTTGCACTCGTTGGGGTTCAAAGCAGAGAATGATCCAACGGCTGCTGGAACAAGAAAAAGCTATAACACAGGTTTTAGCTGCTGATAAAACCACAAGGCACCTCATGTTGACATGGCAAGACATTGAAGAGCTTGACTCGGTCAGCACTGCACTGAATCCACTCCTAGAGTTTACAGATGCTTTCTCTGCTGAAGAGTATGTAACCATTTCATGTGTTAAGCCTGTTCTTCAGATGTTTAACAATGACATGTTAAAAGTAAAAGAAGGTGACACTGAGCTGACCAAAGACATCAAAACAGCAATACTTGACTACATGAACAAAAGCTACAAAGACAGTGTCACAGAGAGGCTTGTTAACATGGCTTCTTTCCTTGATCCACGGTTTCATACAGAATATTTCAGTGAGAGCGAAAGCGAAGCCATCAAAGTTCAAGTCATGAGTGAACTAGAGCATCTTGTCCCACACCAGGGTAGCACAGCCACAGGTTTTTCAGAAACACTTCATACATCTACTGGTGACCAAACAAGTCAGGGAGCTGTTAATAAGCAAAAGAAGAGTCTCGGGAGTTTTTTGAAGGGACCAGTTAGTGGCAAGATGGAGGTAACTGCAGAGAGGTTATCATCTGAACTGAGAAGTGAATAGTCCACCAGCAGACAGTGAGTGTGATCCTCTTTCGTGGTGGAAAGTTCACACAGTAAACTTTCCCCACATCAGCAGATTAGCTAGGAAATACCTCTGCATTCCAGCAACTAGCTCTGCATCTGAAAGGTTGTTCAGCACAGGTGGAAATGTTGTAACTTGTCAAAGGTCCGCATCTGTGAACATGTTGGTGTTTCTGGCAAAGAATCTTAAAACTTAAAATGTAGAAAAACTTCCACGAGCAGTAGCATAATTTATCTATGTTTTTTGTTTGTTTTGTTTTTACTCAAGAGTTTGTGCAATATTATTATTTGACTTATTGATTTTGCACACTGCACTTTTGTTGCAAAGCACCTCTTAAGTTTTGTGGATATACATTACATGATTATGGATAACCATGTATATAACAGGATAACCACTGTTGAATTTTGTGTGGCTGTAATGCACGTTAAAATAAACAGCTGCTTGTTTAAACAAAAACAAATTGATGGGGTTTTTTTCCACTAAAAAAAGTTGTGGAGTTGTATTTTGTTTTGCATCAATTATATTGTCAGTTATATCGTTATCGCAAATTTTCAAATCTATATCGTGATAAATATTTTTTGCCATATCGCCCTGCCCTAGAATGTAGAATGTAGGAGATTTTTTTTGTCTTTTATGTCTTTGAGATATTTTTGTTTTTCCGACCTGTCCTTGCCTTGGTGACGTTGTAAACATAACCGAAGGGGAATTGGTGAGTTCAGAAATTGTATTTTATTTCATGCAAGAAATGTTTTGTTGTATTATATTGCTCATTTCATGCAAATGGAGAGCCAAGGTAGCAGATTTGTTGTTTTATGTTAAAAACGGTGGATTCGTGCTTAACCGACACACAGGCTGTACTTCAAAGGCTTTTGACGGTGTTTCAGCGCGCCATATTGGCGTCACCTCATTTACGGCTAAATAAGCTGGAAAAACAGACTTTTACTGTTATTTAAGGGCTACCCGTGTGTTATTTTTGAATGTTTATGCACTTTATTTTGTTGTTATGGTAGGCCATTAAGGTTTGGATCGGGAAATGCTGAGCTAGAATCGGGAGTTTGATCCGCTGAGCGAGAAACAAGATGGCGAGCCACCCACGGACCCATTGAACTATACTGAGCAGGAAAAGGGAAACGCCCCCTGCTGGACGTTGAGCTCTTTCGCTGATAAAACTGGTAGGATTAATCCATACACCTCTGCAAAAGAACAGCGGACTTTCAAAGCACTGGATAATCATTCAGAGCAATTCCAGGATTAATAGTTAAAGGACACAGAGACAACTTTCTTTTGTTTCTTTGTTTGTTTGTTTAAGGGATTCATTCAGCCTTTTGCTGAATTGTTTTCAGTTTTACATTTATTTATTTATTTTTGTAATTTATTTTGGTCAAACTTACATTTTAATGCTGTAATGGTGTTAATGGAAATGTAAATAATTTTGTTGGGTTAAAACAAAATAAGAACTGGTTGAAATTTAAAGGTGAACCTAGACCAAGATTAAATTAAATCTTGGGCTTAAAGAAACTAAAATTGATTTAAAATAGCACAGTGTTAACTCAAATAGATCAAAGGATAAACTTGAACGTAGAACTTGAAATAAATAAGACAATAACCTAGGTTGAGAATAACATCCTTTTAAAGCCAAATAAAAGGTTTTGAGATAAATAGGATAAACTAACAGAACATACTTAACAAAAAGGGGAAAGAAAATATCTTGTTTTCCTTAAATGTGTGATGTTGAATGTGTTATATAATGTGTCTATAACTATCTATTCTCTGTCTTCACAAAATAATAATCCGGCAATTTAAACGTATTTTCTGGTCTGTGGTCTTTATCACACGCTACACTCATTACTGATCTAGTAGTCGAACCTAACTGGTCCTAGTATACTGTAACGACTCCAGAAGTGTTACATAAGCATTTTAGCGGGAAAAACTCCAAGAGACAAACAAAGTAAAGCAATACGTTTATTTTACAAAGACAAGGTACAGATGAAAGGTACAGATCTGCTGACAACAGATACAACAGATTAGTTAAAAAGCAGATTACACCATAAAAGTGCACCCCCAGGACTGGTTCAGTCACTCACCAGGCAGCTCTCTACCAGCTTACACACTGCTGGAAGGCTGATTGCACAATTAAATCAAATTGATTCCTGTTAAGACACACCCACACACAGATAACTGCTAGAAAACATTGAATAACACACCCACCCACATGACATAGTGATCAACTTTCTGTATCCAAGGTGCCACACTCCTAACATTCAGACAGGTTTGTGTGCAGTCATCAGGATGGCAGGGTCTGAAATGGAAACTGTTTCCCCATCTATCATTTAGTCATGGATTGTCATCTTTCATCAGTGACTGGTGATGGCATAATTCATTATTAGAGCAACCAGTGAATACAACTGAGTTTACTTTAACTTAGTAAAAGTCTTTTTCTCAATTATGTGCTGATTTTTGATAAACAAGAGTTTAGAAACAAAGCTCACTCTGTTCCTCTAAGACAACAAAATGAACCGTTCAATATAGTTTGAAGTATTTATGCTTTGACGTTACTCTAAACTCTGCTACACCTCCCCCATCCTTGTGGATCCAACAAAGAACAGTGAGCTTCCACTTTAGACATAATGTCTTATGAAAGAGATAATAGGGCACCTTTTTCACTCAGTGTAACACAGCACTGCTGTGTGGACACACTAGCATTTATCAGTATCATCTCACTTTCCTTTATGTTTGGAAGTGCAGCTGTGTGCAGCAAACGATAATGATGCCCTTGATTGTTGTAGGTTATTTAATTTCTTTTAATTCTATACGTAGGGGGAAACATTTAAATGTTGAATAATTTCATATATAAAAGCATAATAATGACTTCTATCATTTATCTGCATTATTGCACTGTTTTCAGTCAGAAAAAAATAGTGAACTCTGAGCTTACACTGGATTTTTTAACTCACTTATTTGCATTGCTCTTGGCAGCTAGTCTGCTGCTTGACTCCTTAAATTTTTGCATATCATCCCATTGTTGTTTCTGTCTGCAGTTCGTGTCCCGTTTGTTGGACAATTCATGTTTAAACTGTTACGCGAGTGATGTAATTCCTGTTTAGAAGGGTTCAGGAAATATGAACTGGCAGCAATCACTTCAGGGTGTCGGGTCAGGACACTTGTGGATGTTCAAATGAGGGAGGACCAAACAGAGTCAAGGAATAAAGTTGTCATTCTGTATATTTCCAGTTGAACATGTGCCCGTAGGTTGGCGAGAGTGTAGGGTGTGAGAAAGTGTGTGTGTGGTTTCTGCAGACATTTCTTTTATTGTGGAGGTTATTATTTGATTAGCATTCAAATATCTCAATGAATACAGAATAAAGATCTATCACAAAGAAAGAAAGCACAAGACAAGGCTAATCAAAAAGTATTGGCTGAAGCATATGGGCTCAAAGCAAAAGAATAAAACAAAACAAACAAAAAACAAAACAAAACAAAAAACCCTTCCACCTTAGATAAGTAAATACATTAAATTTAATTTCATAACAATAATCAAAGCAAAACAACCAACACTTGCTGTATTAATATTTTTGCTCTTTTCATTCTTAATTGATATATTTTTCTAATACTCTAGTTTTAAACATGTTTTAAAACAAGGAAAATGAACAACACATTTTTAAATCACTGTCATAACTATTCCACGAGTTAACTCCTCTAACAGAAACACATCTCTGCTTTATATTTGACCTTATCTTGTTTTTTTTAATCTGTTCCCCTTATTGACTCTGTGTCATTTTATATTCAACTAAATCATTAAATTTCAGGGTATTCAAATTAATAAACAAAACGTTCGCTGGTTCTATATATTTCAATTCATTTATAATTCCAAGCTTATTATTAATTATCACTCCAAGACATTTATTTTTATACTCTTTCAATTTGTATTTGATTAACCCTGATTTTAGAACCCATTTAAAAGGTTTCTTTTAACATTGATCCTTATTTTACTTATAAATATATTTAACTGCATACACTTCACTGTGGTATAAAAAATATCTAATAAAATAAAATAATAAATATATAATATAATATAAAAATAATAAAAGCATTTACTGACTAGTAGTTACTGAAAAACAGAGCTTGTGTCTCCACAGATTACCTATTAAACACTTCCAGGAACTATTCAAAGCACACATGAAATACGTGCAGCTGCCTCGTAAGCAGCTGCGGAGAAGTGCGAAGTTATAACATAGATCTGAAGTGAAAGTGAGTGTTAACACCATCTAAAAGTGTCCAGTGCAGCCACTGTCCCTGATTTTCAGGCTGTATTAATAAGATAAAATAAGATAAAGATATTAATCATCATCAGCATTATCATTACTCCTTTCAAAAAGAAGAGTTATTTTCTGCTTTGTTTGTGGATGATGAGACAGACAGAACAATTCAAAATCAGTTTCCTGTTTGAGTCCTGAAATCAGTCAAATCTGACTCTGTGACTAAATGAATGTGTGCTTTCTGTCAGAGTCTAATATCAGGTTTTGAAAAAGATCCAGAAGTGTCTGATGTGATTGTGGAGTACTCTGAGAGAACACAAGCTCAACTCACATCATTTATTCCTTACACATAGAAGCAACATTTTTGTTTTTTTTTCTTGCTGTTGTGAAATGTTTGTTCTTGTGGTTGTTTTTTTAATTCCTACAGCATTATTTTAAGTATTAGTAAACAATCTCAGCTGCTCATGTGTGCTAAAGCTCCACATTTGATTTGGCAGTTTTAAACTAAATACCCATCCTGACACAATCCCAGAGAGGTTAGTGTCTATAGCTGGAATCAAACCAGCAACCTTTCATTTGCCAAGCATGAAGCCACATTTATATTAAGTTATTATAAGCAAAACAAAATAATTATATGAAATGCCATTTAATTATTTTGCAAACAGCATCTGTCTACAAAGAAAGGTGCTCTGATGCTTCCTGTCAGCAGAATGGACCAATCAAGTTTCTGAAACCAACCAGAGGAAATCTGCTGCTGGTGCTGAATAAAGTTCCTCATATTTTACTGCGAAATCTCCATGGAGACAACAAGCTGAGAGCAGAGGGTGGAGGAGTAGACAGTTAAAAGTGACACAGAGGTCTGAATAAAAGAGGCTCCGTACCTCTGACTGACTGGAATCGTGACAAATGTTTGTGTAGGTGTGTGTAGTCTATGCTGTGCGTTTACTCTGTTGTATTTCCTCATTGTTTCCGCTCATCATCATCACCACACAGTCATTGTGAGTCTCCTTCATGGTGAAGAGGATTCTCATGGGCCTGTTGTGGATGTTTGCTTCTTGGTGTGATCAGCCATCGTTAAAGATCAACAAACATCAACATCATCCTGCACTAACAGTAGTAAAGGCTGCAGCCATTGAACTGGTGAAGCAAATGTATTAATCACTACACAGCTGTTTTAGATATGAATGTGAAAAAAATAATAATTTAAAACCTCATTGTGCATGACCCAGAAAGATTATCAGAAGCTTTACTGCAGTGAGTTAGTAGCAATAATGAAAAAAAAAATCTAGAGCAGTTTGCTGTAAGATGTATGATTTATTTTCCACTGAAGTAAGTTCATAAGAGGTATTTCCCAAAACAATGCACATGCCCATGTAAAACTGAATAAATTTCTGTAACTTGCAATTGAAGTAAGTTACGGAAATTACTTCGCACCTTCTTTATTGTGCAGGCCCGGACCCCAGAGGCTACACAGCTCTGCAGCTTATACCTTCTGAGGGAGAAACCTGTCTGCAGAAGAACAGCAGAGAAAAGGAGAGAAAGCTGAAATCCAAGTTCCACATCTCCATCATTTCTTTTCCCTGGCTCCCGCGGTAAAACATAAAAGCCTGGTTCGGTCGGAGACGTGGGCATAAGCATGGGTGGTATCGATCACACACACACCACATCTTGTAGAAGGAGGGACAACGTCAAAATGGTCATTATCCAGTCCATTATCTGAGAATTTTACCCATTAGACAGACTTCAAAGTATGTCCACCGATTGCCCCCCCCCCAAAAAAAACACATACAAAAAAGCCTGCTGCCCTGCTGTCTTAACTTTCTTGTCTAAACCCAATTCCACAAAGCCACACATGCTGACTCTCTTGTTCAGCTTAAATGTGGGAAGTTGAAATTGAATGAGAAGTGTAGAAACTGAAAATTTTAGCACTTTCTTCCTGCAGGGAATTTGAGGAGTTCTTCCAGCCCCATTTCCCTGACACAAAGCATGTTTGTATCAGTCCTCTCTGAAACATTTAACTAAAACTTTGCTAAAACTATCATTTCTTTTTCTCAGAGATGTTGATAAAGTCTAAAGTCAAACAGAGGATTAAATGCTGTTTGGAGCTCTTAGACTGTGGTGCTGTATCCACTGATGCATTTATGGATTAAAGCACTGTTATTTATTTAGATACACTTTTTTATTACAACAGTGATTGATTTGTTTTCACTTTCCCCCTCCTGCCAAATTTAAGGTCAAAGGGCAGATGAAAAACATTAGTGTTGGGCAAACTGAAGATCCTTTGCTGCCCCCTATTGGCTGTTACCATTGTTGATTGTTGACCTCATACACTGAATTCACTCAGTATTGACATGATAGCATCACACAGTTGCAGCAGATTTAACGGCTCTCCATGATGTGAATCCAACATATCTCAAAGGTGATCAATTGGATTTTTCAGCGTTTGGTTTGTTAGAGCCATATTTATGATACAGGACACGCAGTTAAAGTAAAAATAGAGCTTTTATACCAAAACGCTTCTCTTATGTTAACAGTAACTCGAATAATTTTACAATTTAATGCTTGAAGGTCTGGGATTTTTTTTTTCATTTTCCTGCAAAGTGTCATTTACAAAGTGACAGGATTTCTCTGTAAATTAAACAAATTAAATTACACAAGTTTGCTTTCATGTTAAAGTTTGCCCTGATCTTGACCTCTAAACTCCAGGTGAGAATCTTACAAGCATCAGAAGCTGTTACATGCGTAAATGCATCGACTCTTTAACATGTGACAGGTAATCAGACATTGTATCCTCAAGCAGTTGAACAAATGTACCTAATAAAGTTTTTAACCTGGAAAATTTCCCCAGAGCTTGTTCCTGTTTCCTGATTTTAAAGTTTAATGGTCAGGTTAGGTCAGGAGTTAAACATTGCAGTGAGTCACAGAACGTAGAATCAAACTCTTCTCATGTCCAGGATCCAAATTGCATCACTTTTCCCATCATTCTTATTTGTTTTTAATCACTGTGACCACCAGAGGGCAAACAGATGCTGCTGTGAGACGTTTGTTGAGATTACGACACCTTTCCAGTTTGGATATGAGATCACATGATACACAAAAGCACTCTTACTGGTTATTTAAAAAAGTTTTCCTCTTTTAGAAAAACATGACTCACTTACACTTCTTGTGTTTGTGTAGCTGTTGCACCTCCAGCCACACAAAAACAGAAAGTATCTTGACGTACATTAAAAGTGTAGTACCAGTTTCTTTATTTAGAACTTGCTCCCAATAAAAAGAGAACTTTATGATTTGAACCTGTTTCCTTTAACAGAATCTCTAAAAATGAATTATTTTCCTTTACCAACATTAAATTAATATGTTAAAGTTAAATTGTTGCTTTTACAAGCAGTTGAATGGGTGTACCCAATGAAGTCAATGTTCATCACTCAAATCTGGAGGTGTGCTGTGTATTTTGTAAATTTCCTCCCAGGAATGAAAAACATTCACTCATCCCCTAACAGATTATTACACGAATATCAAAAGTAACTGGAGGTAAAACACAAAGAACAATCTTCCGTCTGAACAAGTCACATCAAACAACATGAAACAGTTGAAGTACGGTTAGTTCATGAATTCATAAAACAAGGAAAAATCTGAGGCTCCTTTTTTGGGCAACACAATAAAATGAAAACCAACCCAGTTTTTCCTCTGTTGTTTTATTTTATTTGTGGTTTTCATATGTTTGTTATTTCACAGGCTCCAACTTCCCTTTGAACAATGTATAAGGTGTATATGTGTTTATTTCATCATTGAATGATATGGTATTAAGTTACACTTGAGTCAACTAGTTTGGATACACCGGTGTATCTCTGCTGGAGATATTTTCATTTATTATCCCCTTTTTCTCCTCCTTCTTCTTTACAGAGCCTACATCTAACTGCCTGAGCACAAACTGAATGTTAAAAATGTGATCAGATCAGTCTAATCAGTGCTGCGTTGTCAGCTTGAACCTGTTTTTTCCTTTTCCCGCAGCTTTGCTCTTGGTGTTTCCTTTAACATTTATACAGCACCAAATCACAACATCAGTCACCTCAAGGTGCTTTATATTGTAAGGTAGACCCTAAAATAACACATACAGAAACTGACAGTTCCTCATTAAGTCATCATGTGGTCAGGATAAAACTGCTGATGAAGGACTGAAATGTGTTTGAAAGAAAAACACGACCAATAAACTTCAGAGCACAGATGATTCAGCTGGATCGGAGAGAGCGTCCTTCGCAGGGTGCGTGTATTTTCTGGGCGTCACAAGCTGAGTGAGTCAGACTGCCTCAAATCAGCCATGTTTTTACCTCTGATAGGTTAGTCGTCAGCTGTGTTCTGACATTTCTGCCACATCTGGCCCACACAGCACTCATTTTAGACCCTCCTCATCACTTTTGGCTCACACAATGTCGGCCAGGTTTGGCCCACAAGTGCCTGCTGCCTGGGGCTGGTTTGTATGGTTAGTCACTCAGTGACTCAGAAGGATGAAACAGAAATGTTGAAAAAAAATCTGTCATAAAAACAAGCTAAAAAATCAGACACTATTTAATAATATAATTGGGAAAATAAAAATAGTAAAACCCCTTTTAACTTTGTAAGAATCCAAACTGAAATGTGTTTGACTTTATGACATGTCATGTCAGGGCCTTTCCCTGGGAGACAGCAGAGATAAGAAAATGGAGGCCTACACATGCACATACACGCGTACACAGTGTTTGTGGTTGGAGCTGTTGCACGGTTTCGAGTTTGCACACTGCAGACTGAATCAGGAAGTTGCTTCAGGCACCAGACAAAGAACTCATTTCACACAGACTTTAGGCTTTAAACAGCTACAACAGTTAAACAAATATTTTATAGTTCATAAAACACAGTTTTCCTGAGAACCACTATAAAGATTTGTAAAGGTATATGAAATAAAGCAGCAAATATATATTTATAAAATCTTCCAAATAACAATAATTTTAAATCACACCCTTCTAAAATACCTCAGAAAACAAACATTGCAACGTAAGGCAATTTGTTTTTGCAAATCTGCTTATTATTAAACATTAACTTTAACCTATCAACTTGGTAAATATCACAGAATCAAGAAAACTACAAAACATTTTAATATTTAACAACACAACAATCCAAAGGTAAGGTTATACGCATTATGAACTCTCAAAACTACACTTGTCTAAGACTGCATAAAAAACACAAGCATCAGCACATCTGAATATTGCAGCCTAAATTACATTTGTTTTATGACAGAAGTTTGTACTTAAGAGACATTACCCATGAGCTGGCTTTAAGCCCATCAAGTTCCAGAAGCACCTTCTGGAATACCTCTAGAGTGTTCTTTACTTGTTTGGGGTAGCTCAGATTGAGAGCGTATATAAGTCCCATCATTAAGGCACACGCTCTGGGCACATCAATGTCTTCCAGGACAGCTGTTCCTTCAATCACAATTTTAGCGAAGGCTGGAAGAGACACTGCTGCACGTCTGGTGACTACTATCTTTAACACTTCTTCTGGGAACTGTTCTTCACCATCCTGGCAAGTAGGTTAAAAAGAAACATGTCGGTATGTTATGTGCCATTTAAAAATATAACACAAAACAATGTGATATTTACCTACCAGCTGTTCTCTGAAGAGATCCTCTTCTTTCTCTTTCAGATACACCATCAGGCAACGGATTGCGACCTCTCTTCTTGTTTCCACCGAACTCTGGAGAATAAAAAAAGTTTACTAGGTGAAAAGTCAAACATATTACATTTATAGGACTAGCGTTTTGCTAATTATTGATTTCATTTTTGTCTTTAACAAATAAACAATTTAATTTTTAAAAGTAAAGAAACCTTGTTTATCGATATTTTTCTTATTGACCAGTAGTTACTGAAAAACGGAGCTTGTGTTTTTCGGGACTATTAAAAGCCCACATGAAACGCAACCGCCTTGTAAAACAGCTGACTCATTCAAGAGTTGTGGTCCGTCAGCCAGCTGCGGAAAAGTGCAAAGTTACAACACAGAAAGATCTGAAGTGAAAGGGAGTGTTAGCAAAAATGAAAAGTGTCCATTGCACCGTCCCTGATTTTCAAGCTTTAATTTTTCATCTTTTATAGTTTTTCTCACGCCGCTCGCATTCCGGATGACCTCCGCTCACCTCCCGTTTGTGAATGAAAAACACGTGACTGTTTTTTGCAAAACACAGTCACGTGTTTTTCTACGCTCCCCTGCAGGGAAGCGTAGAAAAAGCTCCTCTGCAGGGAGACAGTAGACAGAAGCAAACACTCAGACACGCGCGACTCTAAACGCCACTGTTACTTTCTCCAGCCTGAAAAGCGGACCTCGAGACTCAAATGGACGCCTTTTCCCTGTGTTTGTCACGCTGGTGGATTGTTTTTGGATACCTCTGTTCTGCTGCTTCTGGAGGTGAAGTGTGTATGTATGACTTTCGGCTTTATGTTCAAGTGCTTGCACAATTTTTGAAAACTTTTATTTACAAGTTATTCAAATCTGTTGATCGCTCTGTGTGTAGATGATTATTAAATTATTGTTTCAGTTTTAAATCTGGTCTCGGATTAATGGTCTGATAACAAGTAAATAAAAAACACCGTGCAAACAAACAACTCAAACATATTAGTCTGTGTGCAAATGTAATATGCGATAAACAAGTACAGTTTTTAGGATGATATAGTGCAGATTATTACACGCAAACACAGAAAGGTGCCGTCACCTCGTGTTATCGGTTTCTGCTTCACCCTGCTTTAACAAGTCGGCCCAAATAAACTCCAACACTCTTCGTTGTGTTGTATCTTTAAAAAAGACAACGAGTCTCTGGTTAATCGTTGCAGATTTATTTTGCAACGATTAACCAAAACCATCACCGTGTCGGCGTATGGCTCGCCATACAGCTCCTGGCAGTGATTACTGCAGCCAGCCTCACATAACCGGGCACACCAAGGGGGAGGACGCTTTTTCCCTATTGCAGTGACCTTAAAGGCAAGTGGAATAATGCCATATAAACACCGTTACACTCGCTACGATCTGTGCACTGACCTCCGAGGCATCTTCGACAAATTGCGTCGTTTTCCGGATAGCACAAGTTACCGTGAGCCCCTTGCAGTTACCGAAAAAACAGAAATGATGTAATTACAGTGGCCCCACTTTTCAGTTATTGTAGAAAATGTTTGGAATCATGTATGATTTTCGTTCCTCTTCTCACGTGTACAACACTTTGTATTGGTCTTTCACGTGGAATTCCAATAAAATTGATTTATGTTTGTGGCTGTAATGTGACAAAATGTGGAAAAGTTAAAGGGGGCCGAATACTTTTGCAAGCCACTATATGAGAACTTGGGAAGAAGATCTGCAAACTTTTGAGGAAGGAAGGAACGGAGTCTCACTCCTGGTTGGTTCACTTGAACCAATCAGAATTCCTCATAAGTAAAGCAGCAACACAAAAGCCTAAACACAACAACACAATCAGATGCACCATGGGCTTTCTGTGCAATCATGCGAGGTAGTAGCAGCACAGTCTCTATAAGCTCTCCATAGATCACATAAAGTAGTGTAGCAGAACTTTTAGTTATATGAAATGGAATAAAAAGGAGAAAAAAACGCTTTTCTCTTAAATGTCATACAAATGATGCATAAAGGCAGTTTGCAGTCTATGAATACAGCATAATAACAATGTTTCTTAACTTTAGCTTTTTTTTCTTTTTTTTTTTAGATCTTTTACAACAGTCAGAGACCAATCCCAGAGTGCCAGTCGATATATCTCACTCTGCTGTAGAAGTAAACAGTTGTACTTTAACCTTTAACCTCTCTGCTCTGTATCGTTTCCTCTTTCAGACCAGAAAAACATCACAGCTGAGTGTGGACAGAACATCACTCTGACATGTCAAGTTCCAAATAACAACATCATAGTTGTAGAGTGGAGCAGACCTGACCTGAAGGAAGAATATGTCCTTATCTACCGGGACGGTCACTTATATATATGTATGTATATACAGATGGTCAGCATCCATCTTTTAAGAACCGGGTGGATCTGCAGGACAGACAGATGAAGGATGGAAACGTGTCTCTGATTCTAAGCAATGTGACGATTAATGACACTGGAACATACGAGTGTCGTGTTTTCATGAGTGGAACAAACCGCAAGAAGAGAGCTCATCTGAAGTCTCACCCCATCAGCATCATCCACCTGAGTGTTGATCCTGCAGGTGAGTGAGTAGAGTTGAGTGTGTGTGAAGAGGAAATGGATTCTGTTCTGTTCTTCACTCATCACCTACCTGACAGCTGACACCTCACACCTGTTTCTCTCCTGCAGGTCAGACACACAGAGAGGATGGAGTCAGTAGAGGACGTTCTGCACTGGTAGCTTCTGTTTTGTTATTCCTTCTTGTGTTTGTCGTTGTTCTTGCTACACTGTCAAAGAAGAATTTTTCCAACCATCTTCCTTCTGATGAAACAGCGGACAGCTCTTCTGATACCAGTGTCACAAGAGTGATAAAACATCAGCCTCACAAAACCTAAAGTCTTACATGGACCAGTACTGATGTAGGCTATTTTAACCTCTGATGTTCCTGCTGTTTATGTTGTGCTGTTTATAGATCTGACTGCATGTTAACTGCAGTTTGATGCATTTGCCGATTAGTTGACTTTGTTCTTTTAAATGTCAGGACAAATTTCTCCACAGATCATCAAACATTCACACAGTGAAGGAGGAACTTTACATTTTTCACACTCCTTCTGACCCCTACTGTGTGGATCATTCCCTTTCTGTTACGTCTCCTCCACCACAGTCTGAATCAGGAAGCTGCTTTTTGCACAGAACCAGGTCCCACAGCTCCAAAAGGCAAACAATATTTTTTAAAAAGTTCCTTTTTGTTCCTGAAATTAAGAGCATTTCTTTAACTCAAAACACAAAACATAAAGGGTTAAGATAACACAAAGTTTTCGTGTTACAGGGTTAGTGTTATTTTCACGTCTTTTAGCCTCAAACCATACAGACAATTGAGTTACTTTCACTATCAAAGACAATATGATGATGATTAAACAACGGCAACATTTGTAACATGCAACATAATTTCTGTGGGTAACCCTCTGATGGTAGTGAAGACCTGACACATGTCAGAGTGACTCATTGTCTGTGAAATACATACTCATGGCTAAAGAGACACTTTGACCCTGAAAAAACTTTCCTTTTTTGCCTATAAACAAAATGACGTAGGTCACACCTAACAAACAGTCTGTGTGGACAAACCCACACTGAAAGTTTTCACTGCCTATTTTTTATTGTTATTATTATTATTATTTTAATCTGTGACATGATAAGAGATAAGAGAGCAACCATGCATGCTTACTCAATCTTTCCACTCACACAGTTACGTTATTGTTACTTATTTATTATTACTTACCCAAACATTATTTTGAGTAAAACAACTCACGTGTCACAGGAGCTTGTTACAGCTCCATGTTTGATTTGACAGTTTTACACAACATTTTTGCTCCGATCTAGCGATGCAGGAGATCGTGGCTCAAGAGTTGGCAGTTCGTCTTGTAATCGGAAGGTTGCTGGTTCGAGCCCCGGCTTGGACAGTCTCGGTCGTTGTGTCCTTGGGCAAGACACTTCCCCCGTTGCCTACTGGTGGTGGTCAGAGGGCCCGGTGGCGCCAGTGTCCGGCAGCCTCGCCTCTGTCAGTGCACCCCAGGGTGGCTGTGGCTACAATGTAGCTTGCCATCACCTGTTTGTGAATGTGTGTGTGAATGGGTGGATGACTGGATATGTCTCATTCTAACATGAGAGGCTTGTATAGCTTTGGTTCTACAACAGAAAACAAAATATATACATTGATAAATTATTAATCAGAAAATACTTATTACATTTCTATAAACAAACACAGCATAACAGATTTTGTTTATTCTGATATGAAACTGGGTGACCGAGTCAAGCTGTGGGCACCTCATTCAGTTTCCTGGGCATGTGTGGAAAACCTCCAACCAAAGTAGTAATACAAGGGCGGCATTTTTCCCACAACCAAGCATGGATTAAAGGAAAGAGAAAGGGATTGGATTTTGCTATTGC
The DNA here is from genome assembly GCF_057382185.1 of Mchenga conophoros. NCBI lineage: Eukaryota > Metazoa > Chordata > Actinopteri > Cichliformes > Cichlidae > Mchenga > Mchenga conophoros. The sequence goes on from NC_140528.1 coordinate 42,898,946, forward strand.
AGTGGTATGGAGGGAGCCACAGAATCACTTCTGTTTAACCACTATTTTTCAACACAGCTCCAAAAGCAAACATCTCTGTTACCCGAACCTGCCATCAGCAATGAGACCTGCCCCACATTCAGATGAAATCCCACCTCCTGTTTTTACTGGCTTATCTGATGAGAGGGAGAAGATGTTTCATCCTAAGATGCAACATTTTAGTGTTGAGGATTTCAAAGCTTGATGTTCAATTAGCGCCTCTGTCTGCTAGTTATTCAGTCAACCAGAGGTAAATAATTTGGCTTCTGAGCCAGGCAGATCTCTGTGTATTACTGAGAAGTGGAAAAAGGGAGGATGGGCCATGAAAATGAGAACTTACAGCTTCTAGAGTCAGGGGGGGGGCGGGGCAAATATGTTAAATACATATATAGAACCTGAAGGGGTTCTATATAGGGTCCTGCAATTCAGATGTATTATCTCCAAAGGATTTGGATCTGAGAAAGGTAGTAGTAGAGTGGGTCTAGGTTAAGTGAGATAAACCTGGCTCCAGAACGCAAATTCTCTTTTTCTAAGTTTTTTGAGAAGGATTTTATTCAATTCCTTGAAATACATGATGACTTTGCCTGTTCTGCTGATATTGAAGCGTTGTTTGCTGTACAATGGGCTGTGATTTTTATGCAGGTGAGTGGAAACAAAAAGTCTGCCTAAATAATGGAAGTTACATCTGTGCCATCTGGTCACACTAAGAAATCTATGAAAATATGTAAACTGTGTTGGAGGACCTGAAGTTCAACAAGCACAAATGCACCAAATGTTTTAAAAAATAGGATTTGCATTTTTTTAACAAACTGTATGCGAGTATGAGAGCAGAAGAAGCTCTGTGATGTATGGGCCTAAAAAGACATGTGAAACTATGGCATGGCAATTCAAAAGTAGTTTGTGAGATTTTTCTGTTTTATTACGGTAGTCATGAATAAAACAGGAAGTGTTGCACAGACAGAGATCATCTTTCCTTATTTTTTCTTTGCTCAAACTGTATTTTCTCTGCTATCTTAAGAGTAATTTTACTGATTAAAACAAAACATTAACAGAAAGGAAACAGTGGAACTTTATGTTCTTTGGTTTGGTAAATGTGCTTTCATAATATTGAAATTAATAAAATAAATAGAAAGAAATGCAATTTTACAGTATCTCTGCATCTAACAGCTGTTTTACAGCTGAGGTTAAAAAAAAAAACTGTCCATAAACGAGAATGGAAAAGTTTTGATGATGTGATGATGATGACTCAGACTGAAAAGCTGATTGCACAACACTCAAACAAAAGGTCCTTATGTGACGTCTTCATACACTGAGAAAAATTTGCAGCAGGTCAGCTCTGTCATCCATTGCTCTCTCATTTTGCTTTCTGATCTTTTACAGTTTAATGCCTGTGAGATGGGAACAACTTTTTTAGTTTAAGTTGGCAGGCTGCCAAGTGGCCTTTAAGTGTAATTTCCAGGAAGGTGAATCACTTTCTTTGTCAGCTTTAGAAACAAAGATATCACTTTGCATGCTGCGCTCAAAGACACAAAAAAAACAAGAACGATTTTATATTTATTTACAGCCGCCTTCTTGTCTCAAACAGAAAGTAGCCTTCGTGTTTCACGCAGAAAGTATGCAGGAGGCTCCTCCTCCACACGCCAGACTTCCATTTTGTCTTCACCTCCATTTTGTTGACTCTACACTTCTTTTTTTTTTTTTTTTTTTTTGAAAATGTAGTTTTTTATTTGTTTTTTGTTTTTTTAATTCAACATATTGTATAACAAGGCAAAACTGAAAACATGAATGCAATTTTTTTCTCACTCTTAACTAACTGAAGCCTTTCATTGAACTACCAAATAAACACATTGGTACTCTCTTTCTGGCCAGACACGTGGCAGCACTTCTGCTATAAATTTGTTCATATTTACCAAAATAAAAATGTAGACATAAGTGCAAACATTAGTTTTTAACTGCTAGTGAAAATTGTTTTCTTTCCAAATAACTCTCTCACTGAACCAACACAGCCTATCTCTCAACATATTTGTACTCTCTGCTTATATTGCCTTCATATTAAATAAGTTTTTGCTTTTAAAATATATTTTTTTAAACATTGCATTTTACAACAAACAAATCCTGCCTAACAAGAAAAGTAACTCCAATGGTCAAATTGCATTATATTTCTTCATGTTAATATAAGGGCTGCAAGTAGGGGTGATGTGGGCCACAAGTGGGCCCCGGGCCCACAGTTATTAGTTTGTACTTTTCAAACATTAACACTTACAATACTAACAGCTGGTTAACATTCAGATTGCCGGTGTATATTTTTTTTCTTTTGTGTTCCTCAGTCATATGTTATGCTTGAGGGTATGACATAAGAACACCTACACAAAGAGAAACCTTACTACAAAGGCTTACAACAGAATTATAACAGCAGAGGAAACCAGAACTTGATTAGAAAGGTAACACTTTTATTTTCTGAAACTATGTTTGTGTACTTTGTACCTTAAATGTAACCAAATCCTAAGTGATCCACTGGTGACCTGGTGGATTTTAGGAACCTTTCAACACTGGCTCATTGTAGTTATTAAAATAGACTCTAACAATAAATATTTTAAATGGGGCACAGCCTTTGACATGGTAAAATGGACATGGTAAGACAGCCATCAGAATTTCATGATCTAAATATCAATTTTTGCATCAGCCTTCAAGTTAGGAAAACTCAACAAATGATTATATGTGTATGATTTTGTTTAAAGTTGTTACAAACAGGTTTAGACCAAACTGAAAAAATATAATATTTTCATACTAAAGAAGCTTTTCCATTGTTAGCTCATGATTATAAAAGATTCACTAGGTCTCATAAAAAAATCCTTTATCTTTATTACAAATGAGACAATCTGTTCTCAACAAAGTCCTAATCAGTTCATCTGCTCTTAACATCATATCATCTAATCATAGCTAAATCTAATGATGGCATGCCCAGGAGCACGCCATCCCCATGAAACTAGAAAACGATTGTCTAATGCACTGCGGGAACAGAGAGAATAATTACCCAGAGGTTACTGCTTCACAGTTGGAAGCAGAGGTTGTCTGATGACATGTAACTTAACCTGTTACCCTGCAATCTGAAAACCATAAAACTGCCATACAAAAAAAGAATAACAAAGAATATCACATTAATGTTCCATTGGCTTTGTCAGTTTACTGCACTTCAATGCAGTAAATTTATTTCATGGCTAAATAATTTATTCATGTGTATTTTGTTTTCTGTCCGTAGCACAAAGTGCCCACAGTTATAAAAGCTCATTATAAAATGATAATTATAATTCATCCTAAAATCTAACCAAACATTAAAGTTGATTTTCTTTGCTGTTAAAACATTACCCATGCACAAAAATAATTCATGAAGTCTTGTTTTGAGGTGAATACAACTTTAATTAGGATTCTTCAGCATGTCTTAAGAACAAAAACGTGATTACATTTTTAAACTCAAAAAACAAACACGAGTCATAAGAAACATGATTAACATGACGACTAAAACAAGTCAAACTGTAGATTGGAATTCCAAAATTAAACTGTGCAAACACTGACTCCTCTGCTTTCCTAATCACAGCTTTCCACTGTTCAGTCTCAGGTGGCAGTGATGGCCACAGGTATGTGTAAATGTGTTTGTGTGTTTAGATTAGCTGTTGGAGCACGTTTAGCAAGTCCTGTTTTTAAAAGGCCAACCGTAGTGTGGACCAGATTAAAACCATTTCCTGTCTGAAAAACTCATCACTTCTTCTTTTGTCACACAGCCCAACATATACTGATCAGGGCTCTAAACTAACCTTTTGCCACGGTTGCACTGGTGTGCCTAACTTTTTTTTTTCTTAGGTGCACCCACATTTTTCAACTGCATTGCTTAACCCCACTGTTTTACACTTTTTTTGCACTGTTTTGTTTGTTCACATCTTCTTCTTCTTTTTTTTTTTTTTTTTTTAAATTGCTGTCCATACAGACAATATTTATTTGTAAAGATTAACTAACAATCTTGTCAACACAAATTTCTTTATTTGGAGCACATTTTTACAAGAGAGATAAGTTACTGAAAAAGTGCCAGTGCTTAAAGTGCTTTGGCATTTTCTTTGGCAATATTATAGTGTTGAAATCTCCCAATCCTTTTAATCTTTGGGCTGAAGGAAGGACAGTACTCGGTGTATAAATGCTCAATCAACAATCATTTATTTCCATACATTTCAACAATACAGAGCATTGGAACGTCCGACCGGAGAGATGCCAGGTCAGAGGTTCGACCGCATGTCTCAAACTGGTAGCGGATCACACAGCCTTTTATAGCTAGTGACGACCCCCACCTAGTCATAAAAGCTGCATCTTCACATGTTTTTCTAATTCTTAGCGAGACTGGCTCCTGGCCTTGGCTCCCTGTCTTTCTGTGTGAAGGAAGGTGGGGGCATGGTATGTGGTTTTATCTCTTTTCCCCAGACACCGGGCCTCCTGCTTGCAACCTTCTATGATTCAACAATAAAGCATGTCAAGAAAACAGTGCAAGACATTCACAGCCGATCAAGGATACAGAGTGATGCATACTTTATCTAATGACCTACAAAATGATTATGTTCTTTTACTCAAGAGTATAATAAGGACTAAACTACATACACAGCACACCATCTAAACTAAAGGATAATATATGTCCTACAGCTGTTATCCTACTTCAACTACATTGACTACTGGTCATAAAATAACATATGTTTTACTACTGGCCTCAACAGTAGACAATGTTAAACTTGATCATTATCTCTGTTTCCTCTGGCGACCTGCCGCTGAAAGGAAGTGGGGAGACACTTAGGCAGAGCTATTTTTTCTAAACTAAACTAACTAAAACGGAAAATCTCCGCTTTCAACAATAACCGTGTACGTGTGGATGTAGCCTCAGGAGAAGGCTTGTTGTTTATGTTTTCTGTGAATAAATAAAATAGCAGTAGCAGCAGCAGCAACAACAAGCACAGCAGAAACTGAGAGACCAACGATCAGTCCAATAGATCCAGCCTCCTTCCCTCCTGCCTCCTTCCCTCCTGCCTCCTTCCCTCCTGCCTCCTTCCCTCCTGCCTCCTTCCCTCCTGCCTCCTTCCCTCCTGCCTCTGTGTCTCCTCCTTGACCTGCAGGTGAGAAACAGGTGTGAGGTGTCAGCTGTCAGGTAGGTGATGAGTGAAGAACAGAACAGAATCCATTTCCTCTTCAAACTGCTGTCAGACAGTATCTGCTGCACTCTGATCACATCACTCAGACCTCTACTCACTCACCTGGAGAATCAACAACCGGGTAGCAGCTTCACCTTTTCACTTCGCATTTAAGGCAAAGGTAAGACTTTTTTTTTTATCCAGGCTGCATTTACACAGTAATCCATGCTTTTATTTCATCTTGCTTGCATGGATGTAATGCTCTGTATTTTGGAGTTAGTCGGTGTCTTCTCTCTCCTGTGCAGCTGGTCCGAAATGCTGCTGCAAGACTTTTAATCAGAACTTGCAAAAGAGAGCACATCACTCTCGTCCTTGCGTCACTCCACTGGCTGCCTGTATATCTTAGAGTTCATTTTAAAATTCTCATGTTTGTTTTTAAATGCTTTCACAATCTTGCCCCACTTTACCTCTCTGAGCTTCTTCATCCTTACTCACCCCCCAGGTTTCTCAGGTCAGCTGACAAGCTGCTCATGGAGATACCCAGGTCCAAAAGGAAGCTCAGAGGGGACAGGGCCTTCTCTATCTGGTTGTTCAGTCTGACGTCACTAGCCGTGTCTGGGCCTAAACGCCGCTGCAGGTCCATATATCAAACGATCACTGTGGCATTACTGAGAGTTGAAAAACTGTCTAAAGTCTTTCATCTTTAATAAAATGATCAGCGTTCTGCTCTACCAGGTGTAACAATTGAGTTTAACATCCAGGCATCCATGAAAACGGAATTTATGACATTTAACGGAGTTAGAAGTTAGCAGTAGAGCTGGGCGATATAAGAGTTTTTCATATCACGATATGTTTTTTTCATTTCAGGCGATAACGATATCTATCACGATATAAGCCAAATAACTATTTGTAAGATTTAAATGTGCCATTGCTCACAAGTAAAATGTGAAATAATCAGCAGCTTGTTTTTATTTGAATATTTATTTCCCATAATAAGTTCATCCATTAAGCGGATGCGAATGGATGGATGAAGTTCAACAGGGTAGATGTACTTAAGGAACATGAGACTTTTTCAGATAAATAAAGGCAAATATTGCAAACTACACAAAAGGCAGCCGCTAAAGCGTTTAAGTTTCAAAATAGAACAAACGAAACAGACTAAATTGTCAATTCCACTTAGAAACAAAGTATTAATTCTAAAAATAAATCTTAGTTTGTTTTACAGAAGAACAGACAAAACTGACTAACTTTTGTCAATATCAAATAAACTGAGAACTAAAAGGAAATTCTCAATCTCTCCTTGTTGTATAGCTTAGCTTTTCAAACAGTTTTAACAGTTACTTTAGTCTGACAAAAGCCGAATGACGAATTAGCGCTTCCAGTCAGAGACTGAGGCTACGTCCACACGTATTTTTGAAAACGGAGATTTTCCGTTTTCGTTTTAAAAAATAATCCCGTCCACACATAAAGGGAGAAATGAAGGAAAACGCTGCTATGAACATGCCAAAGCAGCAGGTGGAGCTAGATTCCTAACCGTGCAGAAATGTTGGCCAATCAGAAGTCTAGAAGCCTCGGTGGGAAAAAGTAAACAAAGCTGGGGCATAGAAGCAGAACAGAGTCGTCTGTGTGGAGGGACAGTAACTGTGTGTATATGTAAGCATTTAAACACTGCAGAGAGTAGAATTAACAGTATTGTAGAAATTCATTTCACCGAAACAATAACGTGGCGCACAGTGTGACGCATGCACCAGTTTATTGTATTTGCAGACTTGCTTTCGGCACAATTTACAGTGCACGCTACTCTGTTTTTTGTCAGACTTGAAATAGCCGAAATACCTTCACACTACGGAACGTCTATGGCTCTTCCGTTCGACAATCTCTCCGGCATTGGAACCATCATCTGTTTTCTCTTCGGTCACGCTTGGTTGATTTTTCTAGTCGGCACACTCATTTCCTCCATTACCCGGGCGGTACGGTGGCTGGCTGCTTCCCAAACAAACACACGTGCGGGTTGGCACTTGTGCTGTACGTAACAAGTCGCGCGACGTGACGCTGCGGCTGTGATTGGTTCGGCTCTGCGCTACTTAATTTGGATTGGCTGACCTTTTTTTTTTTTTTTTTTTTTTTTTTAAAGAGGACAAGAGCGGCGAGGTCTATCGCGATAGTTTAATTTCTCTATCGAGTAAAAGTTATATCGCGATACATATCGTTATCGTTCTATCGCCCAGCTCTAGTTAGCAGGGAGTTAGCTCGCTAGCTTCTATCTAAATACAATATGGCATGTCCTGACTGCGGGGTTTTGGAAACAAATTAAAATGTACAGCTCTGTTATCACTTCCAGCATAAATGAAGACAGAAAACTAAACAGCAGTGACGTTTGTAGGGTTACTGAAGTTGGGCTAGCTGGTATATAATGATGTGCTACATGACCGCTAGCGACACAGCTATGTTAGCATAATATAAACAAGCTAACTTTTTTTCCACTCGATAAAAGTTAACGTGAGTGTTCTCGGTGGTTAGGTACAAATATAATCGCATGGCAGGATGCTGTAAAAGGACCAAACTTCAGCCAGGAGAACAACTGAGATAATCCATCCACAATACGAGGTTAGTCGTTCATATACTGCTGCATGGGATGGGCTGTAGTTACATCCTAAGGTTTTAAAAACTGAGCTTAAATAAATGATTAGCGGTAATAAAAGCCGAGGGAGGTCAACAGTGATCACTGACTGTTTTAGGAGCTTTTTGAGATTAAATAGAAGAAAATACATAACATTAAACATGTTAACAACACAAAAGCCATATTAAACGCAGACTACTTTAGGCCCGGTAGTAGGATTCGTCACATCATCACTGAACAATCGGATTGCTGCTCCTAATCTCTGGAGCGATCTGCCCCAGCACATTAGAGAGTCTTAAAACCCATTTTTACTTCTTGGCTTATGACACAGTTTGACCCTGATAGTGTGCTGATTTTATTATTTTAAGTTTAATTCTAATTATCATTTTATATTTAATTTTTTATCTTATTCAAGATATATGTCAAGCGTACAGCACTTTATTTTCAGCTGGGAGTTGTTCTGAAAGTGCTATATAAATAAATAAATAAATAAATAAATTGCTGATCACACACACACTCAACTCTACTCACTCACCTGGAGGATCAACTCTCAGGTAGATGATGCTGATGGGGTCAGTCTTCAGATGAGCTCTCTTCCTGCGGTTTGCTCCTCTCGTGAAGACACGACACTCGTATGTTCCATTGTCATTAATCGTCACATCCTTCAGAATCAAAGACACGTCTCCATCCTTCATCTGTCTGTCCTGCAGATCCACCCGGTTCTTAAAAGATGGATGCTGGTCATCTGGGTCAAGCTGCTCATCTCGGTACAAAAGGATATATTCTTCTCCCAGGTCAGGTCTGCTCCACTCTACAACTATGATGTTGTTCTTGTTGTTGTTTGGAGCTCGACATGTCAGAGTGATGTTCTGTCCAGACTGAGCTGTGATGACTTCTTGGTCTGATAGAGGAAACGACACAAAGCAGAGAGATTAAAAAGGTGCAATTACTCATTTTTACAGCACCAATCATTAAAAGAAGCTACAAACAGAGACCACTGTCACTTTACCAGAGGGAGTACAGAACACTAGATGCTAAAATTGATCACAATCTGATTTTTATCACAAACCCATGGCACTCTTCTACTTGTGTTTTAGGTGATTTGAACCAAGGAGCTCAGGAAGTGACACAAGGAGAGAGGAGTCAAGGAAACGGATTCAAAAGAGTGATACTTCAGAGTGAATCACCAGTGTTTTCTCTGATTAACTGTCGACGGTCAACAGTGTGTTACGCCCCTACCAACAAACCAGGAAATAAATGCTGGGGTTTAAAATTTTCTTTGCTTGCTGTATTTTAACATGACACAGCAATTTGCTGACACTTTTATTTCTGACAAAAAGACAATCACTGCAGTGGTATATGGGCTGTATTTGATTAGCACGTTACTTAGTCCCTAAAGACCCCAAAGTGCTTTACACATTCAATGATCCACACATTCACACACTGGTGAACGCAAGCTACATTGTAGCCACAGCCGCCCTGGGGCGCACTGACAGAGGCGAGGCTGCCAGACACTGGCACCACCACCAGTAGGCAACAGGTGAAGTGTCTTGCCCAAGGACACAACAACGAGACGGGGCTCGAACCGGCAACCTTCCGATTACAAGACGAACTGCCAACTCTTGAGCCACAGTACCCCCAATGCTACATGCTAAATGCTACAATGCTGAAGAACAATCAAGGAGACCGTGCTGATCTGGGTTTCAGGTTAAGATATTGTTATTTATTTTGTTATGTTTTTGTTTAACGTCGCAAAACTATCCTCCTATAGATGAGTGGACAAATCCTGATAAAACTTTGCAGGAACACTGCCTAGGGTGGGTACCAGTATCAATATAGCACATACAAATATTCTATACAAACAAACAATCATGTAGATTTGTATATTGGCACTTCAACTGAATAGAATATCAGATTAGCACAGTGTGTCACAATATGATGTACGATAGCATCATACATAATATGTTGGTTATTTCAACAACCACCAAAGAGCTAAAGCAGCAAACCATTAAAGGCCACGTAAATGGATAATGCAAAATGATGTAAACACCTCATTTCTGCTGTTCAATACTGAAGAAATTTAAACTTTTAGAAATTATGTCGTTACTTTGACACAAAAGCATCTGCTGTGATGTTTACACCTCTAATGAAGTCTCACAAGTAGATATAAAAATATGGATATGTACTGATAAACGATCAGAATTATAATATTCCTGATTTAGTCAAAATTGAATTGATTTGGGATCTTGTGAATCAGAACTGAATCAGTTGTAGAAATCACTGACGACCTATTTATTAGCTCCTATCAACGTCAGTCGTGTGTGTTAAGTGCTGATGATGAATGTTTGTTGAGATCAGTTTGTTGTAGGGGAGGGTAACTCCCCAGAACAAACTGACCCCTCAGACATGTTAAACCAAAAGTAACGAGAATGTTTTGAAAATGTAAAGAAAATGAAATGTAAAAACCTGAAAGTGTTCAGATGTATAACATAAAAGTACAAACCATTAGAAAAATACTTAAGAAACCCTAAAACAAATAAATGAATTAAATAACAAAGCAATACTTTTTTTGTTTTTATAGAAAACAGCAGATTTTAATACTGCAACTACTGTTGTGTCATGTGGACAAAAACAACCCGAGTGATGATGCATAAACCTTGCTCCCGGTTAACTTAACCTCTACATGCCAGCTAGCAGGAACGCTACAGACGTCGCTGCTGTTTATTTTGTGTCTTCATTTTTCTTAAATCCCCGTCATAACATGGTGTAATGGCTTTAGACGGAAACTCATCCGGCTAACTTTTTAGGGGTTTTAGTCGACGCCTTTCTTCCTTTTTTTTTTTTTATCACGGTAAAGGTTTATTTATTTTTTATTTAAAAAGTACAGTTAAAACTAAAGTTGATCAAGTTTAAAACTAAATAAACGTTTTAGCGCTGTTACTGTTCACGTGAGTTTAACCTGCGTACCAACATTAAGCGATTAAAGCAGATCAAACAAAGTGCTGCATCTATTTAAACATGTGAATTCCTACAGAGCTCACCTTTGGAGGCAGAAATCTGAGCATAAATGGCGAACAGCAGCCAGAGAAGTTGAGGAAATAAGCTCGAGGTAGCCATGGCTTGCTTTAGCTTAGCTTCAGTCGCGTTGTAGTGAGTACAACTGATACTTGTAAACTGCGTTTTTTCTTAGAGACCTCTGATTAGACAAATTGTATTTATTTATCGCCACCTATTGTTCTTGGATATTAATTACAGGACTCGCCACACGTAGCTGTGGGTACTGCAACCCCTGCTGCTGCTCCGAATACGTTGCAGAAAACTGTTCATCTTGTGAATTGCTATATTTTTTCTGCATCTCGGTGAACACCGCACAGAGTTACTCAAAGGCCCTCAAACAACTTTTGTTTTGGAAATATTCTTTAAAAAACGTGACCAAAAACCATATCGATTGGGTGAGTCCACCATTAATACTTCTGTAATAATATTCTACCCACGTAGGAAAACACTTGGTGTTACGGCCCGTGTACAACCGCTGGGTGACCTCAACAAATTTCGTCCGACTAAACTTCTGTTATACAGGCAGAGCGCCATCATTCGTCCGTCTACGGTTTTAATTTGTCATACCGCAAAGATAACAAACTACTTCCATACCATTTCCACAAGGGGTCGCCTCAACATAAAGCCTGCGTGCTAGAGTCGGTTGTTGACGCAGTCACAAGTTTGTTTTTGTCTCCGAACGTAGTGGTTTTTAGTTTTTAGTCACATGGAAGTACGCTCTTAATCGAGTTAGCCAAAAAGTAAAATGCTAATAACGAATGAAAACAGATGGGGGGAAAAGCAACATACCTCATGATTAATCCCTCTCCATCGTCCTTAGCGTGGCGCAGTTGTTTTACCCACTCGTCTTGTCCATTATGAAGTGTTCCAAATAAAACCGAAAAGTTTAATAAAATATTCGAAACAAGCACTGAGTCTGTGTCGCCTAGCCATGGTCCGTTTGAAGCTGCGGACCTGTATGTACTTAAGTCCTTGTTGACTGTACTAGACTCAAAGTGACTCACAGACTTTGGCATCCAGACAAGTACGCCCGACATAGCCGGATGTGTTTTCGCTCCTCCCATTCTGTCATACATCGGTAGAGACAACTTGTAACCTGATGCAGCCAGTTTCCCCGCATGCAAAACGGAAACGCGGCGGAAGAAACTGCGAGGTTTCGTTCATAGTCGTGAATTTAATGGCACCCGAAGCTTCAATCGGCACCCGATTGTCTGACTAAAATTTTCTACTTGAAGCAGGAACTCCCACCTGCCCTGTGTGTGAATGGGAAGAGCTGACTGTGAACTATTTAACTTACGTGCAATAACCCTTACTGTAAATATATATCACTATTATTTTTTTCTCTGATATTGTATACTTGTACATTTACTGTTGATATGTATATAGTGCCGCAGAACTGTACACCTCACCACCCCTTTCTTTTCCCACGTCTGCACTGAGTAGGAGATGCTCCATTGTTCTCATTGTTCATGTGTTTAGTGACAATAAAAGACGTTTTATTTCTGTTTCAAATGTGGATGATCACACAACTGCTTCTTAAGCTGGTGAGAGGCGGAGAATTAAACTACAACATATAAATAATGAGTTGCCGTTTTTAACCTAAAAAACAAAACTAAAACTAAAGTTGGTAAGATATTTTTTTTTGTAGTCCATCTTGACTTTTTACTTTCACCACTAAGGTGTCAAAGCTATCCATTTAGTGTTTCCTCATTGTTAAACTTCTTTTTAAAAGACCTTCTTTAACTGTGTGGCAAAAAATGAAAAATATAATATGCTTGACTCTGATTTAGTAAAGTGTAGCACCAACAAATATAGTGCCGTGACAGGATTGTGTGTCAGAGGTGGGAATTCAGAGATTTTTGTGACCCTGATGAATACTCACTTCTGGAAGTTCAAATTGATTTACTAAAGTTTTCAACATGAAGTTTACTGATAATTGCCCAGATATTCAACAGACAAAAAAAGTTTTAATTTTTGTGTTTGATAGATTTGACCTGACCGCATCTGTGTTCAGACAACAGCAGAACTTTTGTAATTCACCCATAAAACAAATCACACCTGTTTTGACCCGTTTAGTAAATCTGGTGTTAAACGTCCTGTTCCTATGACACCACAGAGAAAACAAAGTACAGGAGCAGAGTCAGTAGACGGCTTGTGTAAGTACTCCAGTGTTGAACAACACACTCACTGCTTGCTCCTCAGTTCCCTCCAGGCTTAAATTACCATTTTAAAACTAGTGTAAGGTGAATAGTTTAAGGTTAAACAGCTTTTATATGATCTAAGTTATACAGAGTTAAATGTTTTACATTTAATTGCACTAAAATGCATTGTTGAATTTACCTATATCAACTTATGCCAAATAATTACACCTAACTTGGTTAAGTAACTCCTAAGAATCAGACTTTACTCAAAAATGCAGAACTAACTCAGCACTTAGTTGAACTCCCAAAGCACACTGGAAAAAAAATGTATTAAACATTGTGTTTCTCTCAATCTGTATGGTCATACACTGTCACTGGGTACTGTATTAACATCAGAGCAACTAACAGGAGCATGGTGCACATGTGGTCCCACTCACAGGCTGCTTTCATTTTCTGCTGCAAGTTTCCCTGCTACTCTGGTTCTCAGTTGTCTGTTGGAGCCAATGACTGTCATTGGTTGTAGCTCATCCAACCGAACAGGAATGACACGTGGGTGTAGCAGAACTCTTTCTCTTGTTCAGGTCAGCAACTAAATCAGAAGTGCACCGCTGGAACTTTAGTGTTTCTATTCTTTTAAATCTGTATTCAAGTAATGCCAAACAGTCCACATCCACTGCTCCTGTGTGGACAGATCCACACTGAAAGCTCTGTCACTTCTTTCTCAGAGTGACATGAAAATTGCAGAGTATCACGTCCTCATTAGCACAAGAGTGAAATCTTACTCTGAGACCAGGTTGAGAAGTACCTGAGTGTGGAATTTGTAATCATGTTTCTTGATTTACGTTTATTTAACAGTCTTTGTCTCTGCTTTGTCCTACTCATATGCAAATTACAGTACTAGATTATCTGTCCATCAACAATTTTAGCTGGAGATAACAAGCAGCTCAGACAACACAAAGGTTGGAGTCCTCTAAAGGTCTCAGCATGATGCAGTGTTTGTCTGCATGTGCTATAGGAGTTACTCAAATGCAGAGGTCTGGATTTTAAGTTAAACTTTGTGTCTTGACCTTGGAAATACGATCATTTTGGCATAGATTTAGGAGAAAATAAGCAATGTATTCATATTTTGCAAATTTGAAAAGAAACAAATTTATTTAATATAAATAGTTAATCAAATAACCTCTGTGTGTGTGCACTCATGCAGATCTGTGTATCTCTGTGGGTCTTAGTGTGTCTAACACTGACTGTTCTGTGTAGAACTTTATGAATCAGAGGTGAATTTCACATTTCAATAATATGATGAAATAAAGAAATAAATGAATAAAAGCTTTTTTTTCTTTATTTAACATATTTCACTACTCATTAATACTTTTCCACAGAACTAAAAAGAATGTGTCTAAAAATAAAAATCAGGCTTCACATCAAAGTCCTGATTAACGTGCTTGAGTGCTGTGTGGATGTTAGTTCAAAGAAGACGAAGCATATAAACTGCAGTTAAAAGAAAACGTTTTAGAGAGACTCAGAGCAGATGTAGCCTGAAGAAGTTAAAGCTGAATGTCACGTGATATTTGTGGCCTCTGTGTGACTCATTAACAGACTGTTTGACTGTTAAGCTGTAAGTCAGTGAGTCTGTTTAAATTTGGTTCACAGTTTTTCAAAGACTGACTGTGTGTAAGGAAAAAGAAATTGGAGCTTTGCTGAAGGGTTTTTGGTTTAAATACTACAACAAAAATTAGCTGATTTCAATCTGTTCACTTATAGGTTAAAAGAATATAACTAAACTTGTTTAACTGTGTGATTAAGAATATGAACTGAAATATCTGGGTTGTTCTGTTCAGACACCACAGAAAACAAAATGAGGAATTCATGCAGAGTTGTGTGGTTTGTAGCCATTTCACAGTTCCTGTTCTTGTTAAAGTTCTGTTAACAAAATTCTTTAACAGGAACAGAAACTGTTGCCTCTCTGTTGCTGACAGACACAAGCTAATTCCTGAGTATCACATTTACTCCTGTAGGTTCAGAGTCCTCGTGACATTGGTGCTAATCTGAGGGGGGATCATATTTCTATATTTCTTGGCATAAAATGAACATACGTCAACTTTGTATCCATGAATATTACAATCATGCCTGCTGCTGGTTGCTCCTCTCTCTCTGTATTGTGAAACTGTTTAGTCTTGACTGACAGTCTCAGCAGTAACCTCGGCAGTTTGAGAGTCGATGGTTAGACTTTTTATCTTTCATTTCCAGCTTGTGACCACCGCTGAAAGACTGCTGATGCACAGTTATGAACACAGACATGTACTTTGTCCGCACAGCTGGTGGAGTTCACTTCGCTCTGTTTTACACAAACAGAATGAAAAAAGAAAAGACAAAGAAATCCTTTGATTTCTTTGTCAGAACACCGCTGAAGTTTCAGGGTTAAAGATTTATGCTTGGAAAGTACCAAGAGTAGTATGCGGGGGAGTTTTGCCTAATGTGTATAATCAGCTAGAGAGCAGCCATTTTCTCTTGATTGTCTTTGAACGATACGTTTCTATGAGTTCATTTTGTGTCTATCTGGTGTTTAGTTGTTATTTCCTGGAGCAGGAGGAGTCACTGACATATCGAGCTACAGTGACTTTACTCTCAGGGCGCGACTGACTGCAGAACATGTTACCTAATTACCGGTTAGAAGAGAAACAGGAAAGAAAAACCAGACGACAGCCTTTTGTTTCTGCCTGACCCCACAGCCAGTAAACACCTCTTCTCACTATGATCGTGTTGAATGTCAAAGTGAAACCAAGTGAAGGTTTGCTTCAGGCAGCAGCAGCAAGCTGAAAACAGACACGTAGGTCTTTATCCGAACATACAGTGATAAAAAGTTATGTTTACTTGAACTCAGTAAAGACAAGCTTGTACATCAGGCTTCCTATTAATTATATGCTGACTTAGAAATAACCAAGAAAAGTAAAACATCTGAATATGAACTCCTCTCTTCTAACACAGCAAAGACCGCAAAACCAAAGGTTTAATACAGAAATATCTGTACTTTGAAGGTAATCTGAGGTCTGCAAAACCTTCACCATGGTTTCAAAAGCGAGCAGAGGATTTCCTCTTTAACAAAACGTATTTAATGAAATGCGCCACATTTTCCCTTTGTCTAATGCAGCAGCCGCTGTGTGGAAACTTTTCTTACAGACAGGGAAAGTCCAGAGTTCAGTTGTCTTGTGATTGAGTGTAGCTGTGGTAATGATACCCCAGAATCCAAACCAATAAATTTCGGACTCTCTTTGTGTTACTAACAGAAAGCAAAGTGTATGTTCTAGTTTCACGTTTACTGTCACCCAGGCAGAGTCTCCACTTCACCAATAATAAAGACTCTGCCTTTATTATTGGCAAATAAATATTTGTGTTTGTAACCAAGGACAAGGTATAGGTAAACGGGGCAAAGAAATAAATTGATAATTTATTTATTACATTAGTTAGACAAACAAATTCCCAGTTATGTCCAGACAGGACTTACAACACATCCTGCTGATATCCCAGCTGCACATGAGACTTACCACACAAACGGTGCGAAAATAACAACACTGCAAACCGTCACACCCCGCTTAGCGACACTGCAATCGTGGCACACACTGCAAACAATTCGGGTCTCAGTGCAGCTGGGAATCAGTGCTATGCATGGCCCGCGATCTGGGAGAAAAAGGGAAGTGGCACAAACAATTAAACAAAAAAACAAAAAGGAAGGTTAGTCCGCCCTTACACAACTTACTCTCAATCAATAACCATCTTTACTGCTGGACGGACTAACCCAAACAAACTTACAAATCAATCAAAAGAACGAAAAAGGACAGCAGAGACAGCACATAATATTGATCAGTTTCCCTGCGCGCAGTCGATCTAGGACTTGATCAGTTCTTCTATTAAAACTCATGGTCACAGACAGCATACCGACTCGCACCCGAGTGAATTAATTGCCTCTGGTTTTTTCCACAGAAGAGCGCTAACTTCACCCCACACACCCACTACCTTTTCACAGCTCTTCAGCCAATCACCTGGCAGAGAACAACAAACTGCCAGGTGACACTTGTTACATGTTCTTTCTATCATTTTGTTGTACGTCTTAACACATGAACATAAATTGGAATAGGGTAAAAACAGTTTCCTTGTCTGTCATTAGTTCTGTCGGACAAGCTGAAGAACACATGCTGCCACCTGGTGGCTACATTTATACAAAACTCTGTAAAGTGTGCGTCACCCCAATATGCCAATCACATACAAGAATCACTTTATTGAGGAGATAGAGGCAATTCTTCTCTTTAAATATACTGAACAAGAAGTATTGAGGAAAATGTGCCTTTTATATGGAGGACCACAAGAGCCACACGCTTCAAAATTCCGTGCTCAAATAATGAATGAATTGTACAATGAATTATGCATTCACAAATTCCTTTTAAATTATTATTATTTTTATTTAGTCAATCATTACTAAAGTAATTTATTATTTAATAATTTAAATCGATGTTTCAAAATAAATTATTAATCCATTAATAAATACTTCAAATCGAAAATGAATTTCACAAAAAAGAATGAAACTTTCAATAAAAACCTCATTTCAAAAAACTATTTCGAATTCCAAATTAAAAAAAAACCAAACTGATTTTCATAATAATTTTTAAGCAAAATTTTAAAAGAGAAATGAGTAAATTGCTTCTAAAATCAATGATTTATTTCTGACATTTGAAATGGTGATTCCACTCCTCAATTCAAAATCCATTTTGCTTTCCTGTTAGCTCACTGATGAATCAGATTTGCTATCTCGTTTCTGAACTCCCAAAGCACATGATTGAGGCTTACAGAGGTGATATTTGCTCACATCACTCTCATGAAGAGGAGAATCAGACAGCAGTGACCGCAGGCTGTTACACAGATCAAATCTTACTGTGTAACAGCCTGTGGTTATTTCATATTGTTGAACATCTGGGAAAACAAGCTGAGTTATAATCTTTATGTGTTATGAAAAGTTGAAACCAGTCAGCAGGTTTCTACAGTTTAGTGCAGAGCTGTGGTGAAGTTCATAGTGATGCATTATCTTAGGTTAAAATAATTATTTTCAGCTTCTTATGTGAAACATGCCAGGAAGTTTGAAACCACTGTTTGATTCAAATGTCCGTTTGTATGATGCTGTATAGTTTTACTCACCACGGGCTAATTTTACACTGACTATGAAAAATCAGCAATGACAGCATCTGTAAACATCTGTTTGTATGATGTTGAATTCAGTTGTGTAAAATCCAGAAAAGAGTAAGTAGGAAACCTCAGAGCAGAGTCTTTCATCTCAGTGCCCTGATCACCTGTGGTTGCTGACATAAGCTCCAGCTGTGCCAAAGGTAAGATACACTCTGAGTAACATGAACAATTTCTTGTGACCAACAGTGTGACTAAAAATCTAAAGTGAAAGCTGTTTGGCTCTGCTTGGCCTGTTGATATGTCTCTATCAGACAGCAGAGCAAACAAAAAGGACGACACATCTCCACCACAATCTGAATCAGGAAGCTCACAGAGGTCACACAGCTCCAACAGTCACATTCTAATATATACACATTATATTATACATTATAATTAGTACTGTCAAAATTAACGCATTAACGCAAATTAATCCGCCATCACAGTCAACACGATTAAAGATTTTTACGCAATTAATGCATCTGGAGTGCAGAGTGACTCAAAATCCCTGAAATGTTTCTGTCAATGCGTTTCTGGCAGTTTGTCCAAGTGGAGTTACCTTTGCACATGCGCAAATGGGCAGTTGATCTGGTAGTTGATCTGGTAGCTGCTTAAAGCTGCAGCGCCCGGATTACTTGCGTTGCCAGCTACTTCCGTGCAACTGATATAACGTGGGGGGAAAAAACCCCAAACACATTTATGCCTTTGTTATTAGGCAAAGGTATGCATTTATGGAGCTTTAACGTTTCTTGTAACCGAACTATGACGCTTATCAGAAGGTTGCTTTCAGTGTGTAGCGCAGTCACGAATGACTACACGCATCACGATGGAATAATTAATGCCTGCAGGTTTAGTATGTCTACTCGCGTTGTTCATATTTGTTATATTTGTTATAGGACTGTCGAATACAAAAACAATAAAGACCTATTGTGCCAGTATCACCATGACTCGTTCTTGTTTGTTCAGAATAACGACTGAGAACATGGCATTTTAGCGCTACCAAAAAGTGATTGTGGCCTATAACTTGTCACTGAAACAATATTTCGGCTTCAAACTTGTTGGATATATTCCAGAAGGGTTACATGTGATATATTATATCCCAAACACTCTCCAAGAACTGCTGAATAACTTGTACAGGAACAATAAAACTGATAATATGCAATTTCCAACCTGCCAAAAAGTGATTGTAAATGGTAAATGGCCTGCATTTGTATAGCGCTTTTCTAGTCCATAGGACCCCAAAGCGCTTTACACTACATTCAGTCATTCACCCATTCACACACACATTCACACACTGGCGATAGCAAGCTACATTGTAGCCACAGCTGCCCTGGGGCACACTGACAGAGGCGAGGCTGCCGGACACAGGCGCCACCGGGCCCTCTGACCACCACCAGTAGGCAAACTATAACTTGTCACTGAAACAATATTTCTGCTTCAAACTTGGCGGATGTCAATTAGAAGGGTCATATGTCAAATATTACATCTCAAACAGTCCCTTAGAACTGCTGGATAACCTGTAAAGGAACATTAATACCGATAATATGTCATTTTCAACCTGCCAAAAAGTGATTGTGGCCTATATCTTCTTAATGAAATACTATTTTTGCTTCAAACTTGCTGCATGTCATTCTGAAGGGTCCTGTGACATATTATATCTCAAACAGTCCCTTAGAACTGCTGAATAACCATTAAGAGAACGATAAAACTGATAATATGCAATTTCCAACCTGCCAAAAAGTGATTGCCGCCTATATCTTGTCACTGAAACAATATTTCTGCTTCAAAATTGTTGGATATCCTCCAGAAGGGTCATATGTCAAATATTACATCTCAAACAGTCCCTTAGAACTGCTAAATTACCATTAACGGAACAATAAAACTGACAATATGCAATTTTCAACCTGCCAAAAAGTGATTGTGGCCTATATCTTTTCACTGAAACAATATTTCTGCTTCAAACTTGTTGGGTATCATCCAAAAGGATGATATGTGGCACATCATATCCCAAACACTCTCCTAGAACTGCTGAATAACTTTTAAAGGAACATTAACATTGATAATATGCCATTTTAAGCCTGCCAAAAAATGATTGTGGCCTATATCTTCTTAATGAAATACTATTTCTGCTTCAAACTTGCTGCATGTCATTCAGATGGGTCATATGTCAAATATTATATCTCAAACAGTCCCTTAGAACTGCTGAATAACTTGTACAAGAACAATAACACTGATAATATGCCATTTTCAAGCTGCCAAAAAGTGATTGTGGCCTATAACTTGTCACTGAAACAAAATTTCTGCTTCAAACTTGTTGGATATCATCCAGAAGGGTTACATGTGACATATTATATCCCAAACACTCTCCAAGAACTGCTGAATAACTTTTAAAAGAACATTAATACCGATAATATGTCATTTTCAACCTGTGCATAAAACGTCAAATTTCAAAAATGTTGTAATTCAAAAATAATACAAAAAAAGGATAATGGCCAAATGGAAACAGGTGGGAGGAGATCTACTTAAACACATTAGGAACACCAAGTAATAGGAAAGAGAAAACAAACGGTAATAAAAATATCATTCCAATACAGCACTTATTAATTGAAACGAAAACCAAAAACAAATAACAATTACATCCAATTAAAGAAGAAACCACCAGTTAAAATAAACTAACAAATAGACCAGAAACAGGGGGTATAGGGGAAGCTCAACACCAGTAAACCATGGAACAACATATATATTAATTCTTTGCATACAGTAACTATGCTAACATGTTTAAATGTCAGTTTGAGTTTTCACGTAGAACCAAATGTTTTGTTTTGTTTTGTTTTTCTGGTGGGGTCAAATGTCATGTACTGTATTTGTCCACTTTGTGAAGGAGGGGGGGCTGGGGGGGGGCTCTTCAACTGGTGGGGGAGATTGTTACACCTTGCAGGAGCTTTCCTCTCCTCAGGAACTCTCTGCAGGAGGGGGAGATACAGGAGAGGTGGAGGAAGATCTCAGCCTGGGCGTCTATTGTCTCATGTAGTCTGGAAGATGAGTGGATGGTGGGGTGGGTGCAGTTTTCTCTGTGGTGGGGTTGAGTGGACTGTCCCAGGCTCTGTGGGGCCGGGAGGCGCTGCTGCACTGGGCCCCGGTCTGGATGGGCCCCCTTTCCCTGGCGGGTCGCGGAGTATGGGGGTGCCTACTGAGGTCAGCGGGGGAGCTGGCCCCAGGGAGGGGTCACTTGCCCCTCCCTTCCTTCCCTCCCCATCTCCAGCTGCCTCCCTCTTCCCGCTCCACCACAACCACCCACACATGCAGGGCCTTGGAGTAGGGGTATGTCACCAGGGTGCAGAGGAGGCTATGCGCTTACCTGCTGCTCTCTGGCAATAACCATCTTTACTGCTGGACGGACTAACCAAAACAAAATTACAAATCAATCAAAAGAACGACAAAAAACAGCAGAGACAGCACATAATATTGATCAGTTTCCCTGCGCACAGTCGATCTAGGACTTGATCAGTTCTTCTATTAAAACTCGTGGTCACAGACAGCATACCGACTCGCGCCCGAGTGAATTAATCGCCTCTGGTTTTTCCCACAGAAGAGCGCTAACTTCACCCCACACACCCATTTTGTGTGTCACTGGCAGCTCAACATTTTGTAATGAAACAGATCCTCAGTTTGATGCAATAAATCATTTTATTGTCAGTTCTGCATGAATCTGACAGTTTGAGTTAAAGGATACCAAAAACGCTATCATAAAACAGTTCATCCGATTACAAAAACAAACAAACACAAAAAACCCACTAACTAAACCCGACAATGAACTTTTTCTTTTACAGTGTAAAACCACAGCATGGATCAGATCCAGGCACTTCAGAATTTTTAGAGATTGTTTCCATCTTTCAAATTGTGCAAACACTTGACAACAGCAAAGATAATAAATCTATGCTTCTGTGTGTAATAAATACTGAATCTTATGCCAATCTTATGTCCTACATTTGTCCTCTACAATCACATCAATCACTTCTGGACCTCAGTTGAACCTCTGAGATTGAACAGCACCAGAAACTCACAGAAAACACACATTCACTTAGTTACAGTGTGAGATTCGACTGATTTCAGGATTGAAACAGGAAACTGATTTTGAAATGTTCTGCCTCATCACATGAAAAACAAAACGGAAGACAAATCTCCCAGCTAGCTCTGAATAAATCGTCAATCCTTTGTCATAAGAGCAAAATTCAAGGTCACATGACTGAAGAAAAACTCTAGGTTTCTGCTGACAAGACAAAAATTGTGGAAAGTGTTTTGGTTCAAACTAGATGTTGTTCAGGAGGAGGAAGTGAGGATTTCTTTTTAACATTTTCCAAAGATTGCAAATGCAAGCATCACAACAAAATTTAAACCAAAGACTGCCAGACCAGGACGTTCTCTACTGACTTCATTTTTCTTCCTTCCATCCTCTGTGAGTCCTCCTGACTGACCTGCAGGTGAGAAACAAACATCAACAACCAGGAAGCAACTTCACCTCTGATCACACACACACTCAACTCTACTCACTCACCTGGAGGATCAACAACTCTCAGGTAGATTGTCTTGATGAGCCTCATGGGTTCTGTAACTCTTTGGATGACACGACACTCGTACGTTCCAGTGTCATTAGTCGTCACATCCTTCAGAATCAAAGACACGTCTCCATCCTTCATCTGTCTGTCCTGCAGATCCACCCGGTTCTTAAAAGATGGATGCTGCTCTCCTGGAACAAACTGCCCATCCCGGCATACGAGAACATGTTGTGACAGATCAGGTCTGCTCCACTCTACAACTGGGATGTTGCTATTTGGAGCTTCGCAGGGCAGAGTGACGTCCTGTCCAGTTGTGATGTTCATTTCTAAAGGAGATGAAACAATATGGAATATGGACAGTTTAAAGAGGTCGGCAGCACTGATCATCATGATGAGCTACAATAGAGACCACTGATTCCTGCTGAACCAGAGAAATACAGCACATTCTTGATGCTGAAATTTATCACACTGCTTTAGGTTTTTTGTTTTGTTTAACCTCCTAAAGACCCGAACTCTTCCATGGCGTAGATTTTTAATTTCTCCTTTATATTTGGTCACATTGGGACCCGGTGAATGTAAAAACAAAGAATTACCAGATTTTTTTTTTTACTTATTTTTGTTTTTAAGAAAAATAAGAGCCACATATGAGGATATTCGTTTAAAATTTCAAATCAAATCACTTTTATTGTCACATCACATGTGCAGGTACATTGGTACAGCACATGTGAGTGAAATTCTTGTGTGCGAGCTTCACAAGCAACAGAGTTGTGCAAAATACAATAATGTAAACAAGCAAAATACAAGAATGGCTACATCTGAAACTAATAAATATATGTACAATATATAATAGTATATGCATTTCTGGATGTGTATACTAATATTTTTCTACGTGTGTGTGTGTGTGTGTGTGTGTGTGTGTGTGTGTGTGTGTGTGTACGTACACACATATTTTACAAATTAAATAGAGTAAACAATAAATAAAATATATAAAATATACAGAGTTGAGACATGTGCAAAACAGTGACGTTACTGTACAGTGTGTAGTGTATAATAATGTTAAAGTTCCAGTAGTGAAGCTGAGGTGTCTATGACGTGTTCAGCAGTCTGATGGCCTGATGGAAGAAGCTGTCTCTCAGTCTGCTGGTACGGGACCGGATGCTGCAGAACCTCCTTCCTGATGGAAGCAGTCTGAACAGTTTATGGCTGGGGTGACTGGAGTCCTTGATGATCCTCCCCGCTTTCCTCAGGCACCGCTTCCTGTAGATGTCTTGGAGGGAGGGAAGCTCACCTCCAATTATCCGTTCAGAGCACCGCACTACTCGCTGGAGAGCTTTGCAGTTGTAGGCGGTGCTGTTGCCATACCAGGTGGTGATGCATCCAGTGAGGATGCTCTCAATGGCACAGTGATAGAAGGTCCTGAGGATGCGGGGGCTCATGCCGAATCTTTTCAGTCTCCTGAGAAAGAAGAGGCGCTGCTGCGCCTTCTTCACTGTTTTGTTTGTGTGTACTGACCACGTAAGATCCTCAGCCAGGTGTACGCCAAGGAACCGGAAGCTGCTCACTCTCTCCACAGCAGCGCCGTTGATGGTGATGGGGGTGTGTGCTTCTCTGCACCTCCGGAAGTCCACTATCAACTCCTTTGTCTTTGCGACGTTGAGGGTGAGATGGTTGTCTTGACACCAGTGGGTCAGGGCGCTATTTCTATTTCAATAGAACAGTAGCAGTATAATGTCCTTATAAGTGGATATCAGGCCTTTGTAGAGCAAAATTCAGTATTTTGGTCTAAATAACCCAAAATGTGATGTCCAGGTCCTAAGAGGTTAAAGAAAAAATTTTTAAAAAAATTCAGAAAGGGTTTACGGCTTTCTCCCTCTTCATTTGGATAGGCTTTAAAGTGACTGGCCACATTATCATTACTTCATTTTTTTAAACAGGTTGGCTCTGTCATGAACTGGCTGTGTGGAGGCAGATGAGGACCCAAACGCAAAACTCACAGAGACAAAAAGCTGAACTCAAAATCACTGCTTTATTGCAGGCTTCACAAAGAAACAGAACTAAACTGGGAATGCTAACAGAAGACCGAGGGAACACAGAAAGACACACAGGTTCAGGGAGGAAAGATTGACGATGCGACACAGAACTGAGGGAGACATGCACATAAATACACAGAGGGTTAACGAGGGAAGTGGGAGCACACGGGAAACACAGCTGACACAGATAATCATAACAAGACACGGCAGGAGTGAGGAGTAAGTGAGTAAGTGAGGAGTAAACAACGCTGACGGAAGACTGTCAAAGTAAAACAGGAAGTACACAGAGGTGCAGACAGGAGGAGAGAGAGAGACAGGAGAGCACAGGCATAGCGGGCTGGGGAAACATGGAATAAAACACAAGGAGGGGAGACGAGGGCTCACAGAGGGTAACCAAATAAGGAACATCTTAACTGAACGACCTCGGAACCAATGCATAAATAAAGAACAAAATACAAAACACACAAAAACTAAGAATACTGGGCCAACATGGCCCAGGACCATGACAGGCTCAGTGAGTTTTATATCCACAGTCTTTCTTCCTTTTTGGTTACAGGACAAGAAAACAGATTGTAGTTTACAATCTGTTTTTTTTTTTCCATTTGTATTTTAACTGGTCACATTTATTCCACTTTGTCTTCCAGATGTTGGCAATGTCATCTTCAGACCTCAATGGAAAATATTTCACCCATCCATTTTCTTCCAGTTATCTGGAATCGATTTGCAGGGGCAGCAGCTTGAGCAAGGAAGCCCAGACTTCCCTCACTTTGGCAACCTTATTGGAGAGGATGAGAGTAGACACAAGGTGTTCTCAGGCCAGATGAGAGATAACATCTCTCCAGCATGTTCTGGGTCTTCCTGGGGCCATGCCCAA
Source organism: Mchenga conophoros (assembly GCF_057382185.1). Taxonomy (NCBI): domain Eukaryota; kingdom Metazoa; phylum Chordata; class Actinopteri; order Cichliformes; family Cichlidae; genus Mchenga; species Mchenga conophoros. Next base: position 42,924,612 of record NC_140528.1, read on the forward strand.
AACACCTCATGGAGGGGGTAATTATTTAAAAGTAGTAAGTAATTAAAAGTAAAATCTAATTTAAAAGTAAAGTAGTAAGTATTTAAAAGCTCTATGAGTGCTCAGCAGAGGTGGCAAAGGTACATATATTTTGTACTTAGTAGAAGTACAACTACTAGTGTTAAAAATACTCCTAATACAATAATAAAACAATATTATTAGACAGTAATACAAACTTCATTTCAGTCTAAATTTGAATTCTAATATAGGTCCTCTGCTTGAATCAGTGAGCAGAGTAAAAAAAGAAAATAACTAAATATATATCTCTATTATCTGTTGTCTACATTGCAGAGGGTGACTTTGCCTTTAAACAGTGAAATGTTTACAGTCAAGAGTTACAGTGGATTCACCAGCTGGGGAAAACTTAAAAATCTGTCTTAATTTGGGGAAAAGAAGCATGACTCAGTAATTTCCATTGAGAGCTCCAGTAGATTTTCTTAGTGTACACACAGGCTGTGATCAGCTTACCTGCTGCTCTTTGTAGGTGTACACAGCTGAATTCAACCAGATGTCAGCAGATGTTTCAGGAGTTATCCTGATTTCCATCCCTACTGACAGACTGCTGATCCTGTCTTTTTTCTATAAAGTTGTTATGAAGGTGGAATTCAGTCAATGAATCTTAGCATCATCAGCTAAAAATCACATTGATCTCTGATAAACTCTGTAACATAACTCTGACCATGAAACCACAGCCACTGTGCACCAGGCACGCCTCTTTCCTGATGGGTGCCCAAAATGCCCTTTTTGTTGAGGCAAAAGTATTTATTTGTTTGTTTTTTTTATGTGTGTGGGCGTGCGGAGTCCTGTCTGTGCGCCTCAACAATAATATATACTATTAATCACAGTTTGCTAAATAAAAGGATCTGGCTTGCATCAGTAACATGATCACATTTAACCAATGATCCCCCTTGACAGCAGAACGTGCTGGTTACGAGCTCACAAAGAGCACCCGCCCTGTAGCATTACAGGGCGCGTAAAGTTACAGGGCTTTTCCTGCCTTTCTGGAGGGATTATAAAAAACGATCTAATATGCATGTCCACATAATTATGCATTATTATAATTATAATATATTAAAAAACACACGCTGTATTTTAAAGAACATACATTAAGAAGCAGATTATATTAGATTTATATTTTAAATAAGACAAAATTTGGATTTTACAACAGTAAAATGATTGTATCTGTTTAAAAATGTAATAAGCTTTGCCCTGCACAGAGTGGATAGTGAAACAAATGGAATCATCATAAATACATTATTTCATATTTATTACTTCCCCCCTCCTCTTTGCTTTATTATTGTAGCTCTAGTAATAAATAATAATGTAAGGATTCTGGATCAGCTCCATGATGCCCATAGTATATACAGTATTCTGTAGAATAATAAATAACACAGTTAGTCTGCCTCAGTTTGTTTAGCAGCATGTTTAACAATATGAAAAACATAATGTCACATTTACAGACCCAATATCTGATTGAAACACATGAGGACTTATCTGTGAGGTAGAAAAAAAATGTCTTCACACTAGTGAAGTTAGCTCTTTTTTTCTCTCACTGTTAAATCCAATCATTAGACCCTCTCAAATGACCGAGCTGTTCACCCGATCTCTTAAAAAAAAAAAAAAAAAAAAAATCCGGAGCCAAGCCACCTTTAGAAAGAAACCAATTTCCACTGCTTGTATCACATCCGTCTTTCTGCAAATAGAGCTTGTGGCTATGTGAGGGTAAGGAGTACACTAACTCAGTCAGTTCCCTTATTTAACGACTGACACACACACTGACACACACACACACATACCTAAGCTTGACATTCACACACTCACGCTGCAGTGAAGGGGAATAAGGGGGCTCTTCCTGCGGTTTGCTGCCCGAAGATACTTTGAAAAGCAGAACTACAGCAATTGAACCACCAACTCTGTTTTTATTATTATTTTATTCTGTGATAATCTGTTAAAAAAGAACAATGAATCCTTTTTTAGATGGGTGAGTGATTGCAGATCACCACATGATAAGCTGCTCATTATTTTGACAACCAGCTCAGTCCCGTTTCAGGTAAATTACATTTTCTCTTTACTGTCCTGTTATTCCTGCAGAGGGTTTGAGCTGTCTTTATATATTCTATAAAAGTAAAGGTGATGATGCTCACAACTAAAAATTGTCTTTTGGCGTTATCAGTTTTGGCCGCGAAACATGTTATAGAAAAGATAAATCTCCTATAGAAAACCTGGAAACTGTTCCGATATTCCTAAGATGTAAACACTTTCTTGACTCAAAGAGGAAAGTATTCACAGCTTACCTTCAGAAGCAAAAACGCAGCCAAACAGGAGCACAGTCCACATACACCTGCTCAAAAGAGCCATGCTTCCTAATCGTTAGCTGTCTCAGTAACATGTAAAACCGCAGCCGGACTTTTCTCTGACAACTCTTCGTTCCTCCCTTTACAAGTGCCGCCTGGGGCGGTTTCACTGACCTAATGAGCTCCGCCTATTTCTGCAGATAGAAATGAACTTCGTACTAGCAGCTGTGCATTAATCAGTCCATCCAATGTGCAATTGCTACTTCAACCAGCTTCGCTGATTTCATGTTCTTGTTTGTTGAGGACATGATCTAACCATGTAAGGTCAAAATAGGTTAAGCACAACTTACCTCACCAATGATCTCCTTCCATCGTGTGTAAAGTCGCGCAGTTTCATTAGAGGCTTTTACCTAAGTTTGTAGAGTTTCTACTAAAAGTTATCAAACAGGCTCTGAAGCTGCGTGCAGCTGTAACACTGCCTGGGAAACTCCCAAATGTGAAAGCAGCTCGATGGTTTTAGTGCTGTGAACAGGAAGGAGTTCAGAGTAAAATGTTGAGCAGCTTCTTGTTACCGGAGGCTGAAATAAAGCCACAGCCACAGCTCTGCTTTTTTTCAGCAGAGACTAATTATGTCTCTAGGGACCTTAAACTGATGTTAACAAAGTTAATTTTTATTTCTTTTAACCTCCTTTATTCTGGATTATCTGGATTTTCATGATCTCAGATATAACAGTATTCACAGCGTGTTTTTTTTTTTTTCATTTTCATTTAATAAATTCACAGTAGTGATGATGGAGCTCGTTTTCACTTCTAACCTCATACCTACAGTTTTTTTTTTCCTTTGACATTAAAGCTCAAATATCAGATTGAAACCATGGGTATGGGGCAAACTGATGCTCCACTGCTGCCACCTACTGGCTCTTATCATTCTGTGAGTGCTGTCTTTATATACAGTGCAGTGGCTACTTTATTAGGTACACCTTGCTACTACTGGGTTTGACCCCCTTTTCTCTTCAGAACAGGCTTAACATAGAGCGTTAAATTCACGCTTTAAAGGACACTGAAGGTTAAACCCTGAAAAGAACATCAGGTGTGCACCGAGGACAGCGTGAGCCCTGACTGACAGGTGACTACACCATGAAACCTGCAAAGAAAACAAGAATCATACAAACAACAAAAAGAAACTCTAAAAATCACTCAAAGACAAGCTGTGGCTGTTCAAAAGCAATCTGACAGATGTAATCTGCAAGATAGAATTTAATTTTTGCACCACAATATAACTTTGCATATATATTTAAGTTATATTTAATACAATGCATCATAAATACACTTATTTCAAAAGTGTATTTATGATGCATTGTTTCATATACATCCATACATGACTTGTATTTTTTTCATTAAAATCAAAAACAATGAAACATACAATAAAATGTGATCTGTCTGGAAAGACATTATTAAAAAAGGTTATGTATTAGGATTGTCAGTGGTGTCCCCAGTGTTATGGCCCTGGGTATCGTAGTGAGTGAGACCGCCTTTCTCTTCAAGCAAATCCAAGAGTGCCAGGACCCACTGACAGTCGGCTAGCTGGAGACTTGTGCCTCCTGTATGCGGATTGCAGTATGTAGCTGCCGCAAGCGTGAACTGCTGCAAATTGTAGACCACCTTAAAGTGCAGATCCCTAAAACGCTCCATAAGAGTGGCCTGAAGGCACTGGTAATAGACAAGTTGGTGGAGAGTCCCTCATCTGCCTGAAATGCCTGTGGTCTCTGGTGAGATAAGTCGAACTTCCTTGTGTGAGGGGGACCATAAAATGGTTCAGGTATGGATGGTGTGGGAGATGACCGGGGAAAGATGCCCCGCACACTCTCTCGCTATGATCCCCTCTTCTCTGGAAGTTCAGAAGCACGGGACGGGGCCCGGCTAAAGGTGCGACCGGCACGGCTCCATTTGGAGGCTGTGGAGAAGACCCAGGTCAGGCGAACTCAGCGTTTCAGCCATGAGCCTCATTTGTCTCTGCTGATATTCCAGGTTCCGCCCCCATGTCTGCTACCACATGTGATATTACTAAGTGCATTTCTCTGGTGCCTGCATTTAAGGAGGCTGAGATGGATTCTTTTTTTGCAGCATTTGAGGAAATTGCTGGTGATTTTCAGTGGCCTAGTGAGATCTGGCCCCTTTTATTGCAATGTAAATTAAATGGCAAAGCCCAGGGGGTGGTGGTCGTGCTTTCTTTAAAGGACAGTTTGGACTATTCCAGTGTAAAATTGGCTGACTTCTTTAATAAGTTGCTTGAAGATGTTTCATCCAAGAAGCTTCTTCAGTTCTAGGGTCAAATGGTGGAGAGTCCCAGATTTAAGCCCTGTGGGAGGTTCCCCTCAATGAGCGACAATGGACCCCATAATGATCCTCTACCTAATCACACGAGCCAAGGTCACAATCAGCCAAGGTTTCTGGTGAGCTCATTGTGAAACCTAGCCCACCCTATCATGTGCTTTTCTGAGATCAAAAGGCCAGTGGCGTGTCTAGAAAATTTTTGTTGGGGGGGCCAGTTGGGGCACAGATTTGGAGAAGGGTGGCAGATGTAATTGGCAGATAATGTTAAAAACAATTCTACCAACCGTTAACCATAATTCAATAATCCTATAAACCTAATAACCGAATGAACTTTTAACTCTTATTAGAATGAGATTTTAACCACTACGGTGCAAAGTTTTTAGATACTGCGTTGATAAAGTACAAGAGATACAATCAGTCAGTGTTTATTCAGCAGTCAAGGACATCAATATTTGCATAGTATTTTTACTGACATGTAGTGCACATATGTTTTGGGCAAAAACATTTTTGAATATTAAAATACGAACATTTTTAACATACAATTGGCAAATTAGCCAATGCCAATGCAAAACCAATGCCTGTTAAAAAAAAGAAGATAATCTTCTCACAAACTGGTGTTTGATTTTGAAACAGGAAACAAGTGGAGAAACAACTGAAAAGACTAACATTTGAATAAAACCTGAAAGCAAATAAATACTTTCTATGCTGCCTTATGGTAAACTTTGGTAATATTGATAAAGAACAACACTGGCTGATGATGAAATACAGTCAGCTGGCATGGTGACACTGCCAGTATTAACCTGCAGGGCTGGACTGGGACAGAAAATCGGGCATTTTGACTACAGACCGGCCCACCAGGTATTAAAGCCATAAAGACTTTGACTGAAAACAAACCCTGTTGTGACAGTGATGTACAGTCTTGTTGGTATATGTATGATTTCTATACATTTTACGTCAGATAAAAACTTTGGTTGTAAGATTTAGATAATTATTTAATAAAAGCTAGACATTTTAAATGAGAATAAGAAAGAAAAGTATTTCTTTGTGCCCCCCTCTCCCTGTTAATGCCCTACCTGGCCCCCTGGCAACACTTTGCTAGACCCGACCCTGCACAGTTACCAGCTGTCAGCTACTTAGAAAAGGATCCTGGTGTTATTTGTCTCTCAGAAACAGTTCATAACTTCCCTTCAACTCATTCATGTCACCTAAAAGGTAAACCTGTTTCTCCATCACCTGTTCTGCTCTGATGATTCAGTAAGGACATCTCCTGGTTTCATCTTCATGTTTCCCTCTCACCACATATACAAACCGACATCATGTCCAGCAGCTTTACAGCTGTGGCTCCAGCAAACATCAGCTGATACTAGAAATTAATATTAAATAAATTCTAACAACAGCTGATCAAGCTTAATCGTGCTGCTGTTGTTTAGCGCGACATCCGCTGGTTTCTTCTTTCTGGTGCAAAGTGGGCGATAAATAAACAAGAGAGCCGATCAGCTGATCATTGATCAGTTTCATGATTGAAGTAGCAACAGGAGAGGGAGGGTGAGAGTATGAGAGAAGAGGCAGCTGTAAAGACAGAATAACTCCAGCTTTGTGTCTTTTTCCATTCTAGCTAAAGTCCGGGACAAACTGCGTCTCTTCTCAGCTCAATACGAAACGTGTAATATTTTCTCTGAATGAGGGACCATTCCATTTTTTTAAGGAGCCGTTGGCAACTCTACTAACTAACCTTATGAATAAAATAAAGTTCACTATCAGTAACATCATAGCAACCGAACAGCTGTATAAACTCCGTCAAGCTGGCTAGAACGCAGTACGAGTTATTGTAACTGACTGTAAAAAGTCAGCACAACGAAAATAAACTCCACCTAAACTTGGTTTATATCTGACCCAGATAGACTGCAGGTCATAACTTCTTACCTGAAGTTCAGTTCACCTGACACTCGGACCGGCGGCCACCTTGGGGCTCTCCTCCTGCCTCACCTTCCCTCATCCACCTGTTGCCTCTGTGGAAGCCCCGCCATAGCCACCACCAAACAACTGAGTTATTTCTACACATCGGCCTGCATCTGGCCAATCCACCACCTCTCATTGTTCATGCCGTTACAAAAAATAAATAAATAAGTCATCAGCCCACTGTGCAAATGTCCGATGGCTAGTCCAGCTATGTTAACTTGTTAACCTTTCCCCGAAAAAATGTTTCCTGCGGTGCTGTCTTTTGTGCTTGGCTCTCCTACCTTTGCTAACATGATGCAGAAGCTGGTGCTGCATTCACTTACCCTCGGATATCTGAGCTTCACTGTGAAACCATAATCATACATTTGATATTTCATTAAATTTTTAGCTTCGGGGTGGCACCTGGGGTGGCCAGTCTGGTTGGAGGGGGTGCCCTGTGCCCCCCCAGACCACCCCGCTGGACACGCCACTGCAAAAGGCCCATGATGTGAGCTGGCAATAAGCGGTCTGGAAAGGGATTTCTAAACTGGATTATAGATGGAAGACATTTGGTGTCGTAAACCACCACCCCTGTTCAAAGATGGCCGTTCACAGTGGACATAGATGGCTTCTTGCAGTCCTCTTTCAAACCATCTGTCTTATCTGTCCAAAATGTGAAAATTGGTATCCTCGAAAGAGTGTCCTTTGTCCTTAAGATGCAGATGGACTGCTGAGTGTTGCCCCGAGGAGGTGGTTCTTCTATGTTGTCATAAACTGGGGCATGTCAGTGCAGACTGTTTGACCCTGAAACGCAAAACACCGAATTCTCAGGAACCTAAAGGTGTTGTCTTTGTGAAAGCAGCGTCCCATCCTGAGGTGAGTGGTTGTGGCGGTAAGGTGCCGGACCCTTGTTTTGAACCATTTATCTTTGACGGTTTGTTATCACTAACTGATATAAACAATGAACTGAAACCGGTGTGCATATTGAGAGACACTGGAGTTTCTCAGACTGTAATTATTTACAGTGTTTTACCTTTCTCTGCAGACATTGCATGTGGTTTTAACATTATACTGCATGGAATAGAGATGGGTTACCCTCCCAGACCAGTTTACATAAAATCAAAACTTGTTACGGGATTTTTCCCGTCACAGTATGCCCAGCCTTACCAATAGAGAGGGTGACCATGTTGCTGGTAAAAGATGTTGTGGGTTACTGCCTCCTAGTCTGGAGGTTCTAGATAATTCCCTCAGTCACAAACCCACAAACCCAAAGAAAACACTAATTAAGAGCCTCTAATGCCTGTGTCTCAATCTCACAGCATTTTTTACCCCTATTTGCAGGTCGCATAATGACGTGAAGAAATAATTTTTTTAATTATTGTTTAAAAAATTATTTAAAATTATTTAATATGACGGCAATAGACAGAGTGTTACAGGCATAGCCATAAAGAATGTAGCCTCATGGGCAGTGTAGGAGAGTTGAAAAGTATGAGTTATCATCGAGCAGAAACGGGAGCTGGAAGCATGTAAAAATAATAATAACCACTGCAGCCAAGAAGAGTGCCTGACGAGCCCAGTTGTAAGTAAGCTATTAAGACTCGACTGTACACTGTGTTCGTGTTTTCCTCCGAAACAATAAGCTCCATTGGAGCAGTCTTTCAACGCCTCTCTCTGTCTCTCACTAGCAAAGTTGACCCAGACAACAAAGTAAAGCTAGTTTTCAGCTACGAGCCCGACACAGAACCCACCGTATTAGCCAGAGGTTCCTTTACTACGGTTCAGAGCCGCGGACCTGTTTTATATATGTGCAGAATAGTTTTCTATACGAGATCACTGCAAAAAGTGCAGCCTTACCTAATGTCCACTCTACTGTTACTCATTTTATATTAAGATTTAAAAATCTAGTTGGTGTTGGTATCGTGAGTAACCTTCAGTAATAGTAATAAATCACATTCATGTTGTTGTAAAAAGCATGATAATATATTAAGTAATCCAAAGTATTCAGAATGCGTTACTCTCATTGAGTAACGTAACGGAATACGTTACAGAATACATTTAGGGGCATGTATTCTGTAATCTGTAGTGGAACCTTCCCAACACGGTGCACCAGGATTTAACATAGATGCACAAACTACCTCTCTGCTACATTGTTTGGGAGATCATTACTTAACCACATGTCCATGAAAAACAGAACATCAAATCACGAACATTACACTTTATATTGTAGATCTACAGAGTGTCATGATGTGAATCTTAGATAAGGACCCATGAAGGGGACACAGAGTGCAGGACAGGAAACCAGCAGTTTATTTAAGGCTGATAAAAACCATCAGAATGAAAGTTCATACATTCCTCTACCACAGTTTTGGGGATACAAACTCCAAAAGGCACTGGGGAAACAGTAAAACACAACAAGTGAAAAAGGAAGACTGAAGCTATAAATACACAAAGGCGAATAAGTGTAATCAAATGAGAATGAATTAAAAGATGTAAAATAAAATATACAAGAAACAAAGGGGTATTAAAGTAAAACAGGAAGTAACATAAGAAGGGAATAAAAGGAGCAAGATTAGCATTAAAATACAGGAGAATATAGAGGAGACAGAATAAACTGGAACTCAAAGAATTAAACATAAACCACAAACAGAAACTTCATTGGAAAAGGTAACAAAAACTAAAACTAAGAAAACCTGAGATCATAATCATACAGAAACCAACTAAGAAAAGGTCTGAACAGAATCGTGGATTGTAATTTAACTTAAGTTCGTAGCACACAACACCAGGTTCAGTTTTAACTGCCTGTCTCACTGATATAAACTGAGCCAGAGTTTCTAAATGCCCATCCTGCAGTCAGTGTGTGTTTGCAGATGAAAGGTAGCGGTGGGCGGTGTTCTTGCAGGACCACCAGTCTTTTAGCCTGTGGTTAACAGATGTTCCACAGCACTGTAGTCGTTCAGTTTCCTGTTTAACATGAACATGTGAGCAGATTGCAGAGGTGCAGGTGTTTCTCACACCGTCACATGTTTTATTACACAATGTTTGAATCTTTTGACAGGAGAATGATTACATGTAAGTGCTTTAAATCCATTAAACTTCCATTACTATCATTCAGTCTTTGACTGGTCCATGTTTTCTTCATGTATTTATTTATTCATCAAAGCATAATATTCCAGTTTAAATCTGTGGCGTCGCACGTTGTTCAATCACAGAGATGTGATGACCACAATCTGACAGATTAAACAGGAACTCAGAAGTGATGCTCAGTGATCACGCCAACAATGTGAAAAAACACCCGAAACCCTGGCTGATTGTGACCCACACCCGCTTTCACACCTTGGCTCATGTGATTAGGTAGAGGATCATCAGGGGGTCCTTTGTCCCTCTTTGGGGGGAAACTCCCACTGGGCTTAAATCTGGGACTCTCCACCATTTGACCTTAAAGCTGATGAAGCTTCTTGGATGAGAGGTGAAACGTCTTCAAGCAACTTAAAGAAGTCCAGATGCTTTTCTTTCCAAGTTCCTTAGACTACGATGACCTGGATGACTGAGAACCTTCACAGACGAGAAGTCTGTATTGAGAGCAGTAAATCAGAGGAAAGCTCCTGGCCCTGATGGAATACCTGGTAGAGTGTTCAAAGCCTGCGCCGACCAGCTGGCTCCTGTGTTCACTGGACTATTCAACCTCTCCCTGTCACATGCCACTGTCCCCAAATGCCTGAAATAATCAACAATAGTCCCATTCTCCAAGTCCACCACCATAAGTAGCCTCAGCATCTACAGACCCATCACACTGACTCCAGTGGTTGCAAAGTGCTTCGAGAAGCTAGTCTCAAAGCACTCCCACCCAGCTTCGAGCCCCACCAGTTTGCCTATAAAGCAAACAGGTCCACCGAGGATGAAATTTCCACTGCCCCCCAATCTGCTCTGCATCACCTGGAGAATCCTGGAACATCAGTGAGGAAGCTTTTCATTGATTTCAGCTCAGCTTTCATCAACCGAGACATTCTTATAGCCAAGCTGCTAAACTTGGACCTCTCCCCGCCACATGTCACAGTCAGTCAAGGTTGGCAAGCAGGATCATCCACCCTTTCACTCAGCGCTGGCTGTGTGTCGGCTCCACTCCTATACACCATCTACACAATTGACTGCACCCCTACGCAAAAAACTGCACAATGACAATACAAAGTTCCAAGTCTAACAAATTGGTTCCCGCTCGTGAAAATTCCTATTGTTTTTATTCTGGCCGTGATTTACCTTCATGGTGAACTTGACCCTCACCTTCTTCCAACTCAACAAAAGTGCTGTCAAACGTTTGTGCTGCAATATTTGTGTTTGTGCTGCTTCTGTGTTAAAGTTATTCATGAAAATGTAAAAGGTCACACATACACACGTTTATCCAAACCAAACAAATTTGATGTCAATCAATTGTACTACTTTTGTGCTGGTTTTATTTTAAAAATATGAGAAGAAAGAAGAAGAATCTTTTTACAGTAAGAAGGGGGCTAGTTGACCTCAGATGACCTCTAGAAGCTTTGATTTATATCTCTGAAAGGATAGCAGCACAAACAACTATTTTTGCAGCATAAATGTCACAAAAACATTTGACACCACCTCTGTTGGAAAAGATGGGGAGCAAACTTCACACTCATTAAAAATCATCTATTGAGTATTTTTCTGGGTAACCGTATAGAGTTTAAATTTTCACCTCCCTCTTTCCTATTAAACCCACAGGCCGTTTTAATACCACAGAGGCATGACACCGAATGAGTCATAACTCATGCAAACATCAACAACCACCCAGAGAAAACTCCATCAGTTTTAAACGTTTCTGCACTGTCTTCCTCGCCTGTAAATAAACCCCAGGGGGGATTATGAAACATGATCATCCAAAATGTTCGTGAGCAGTTTCTATTTTTCATATTTTGTGCCAATTTATAAATACAGCCAGTCCAGCACTAGAAATAAGTCCTGAGCCATCAACACAGCAACCATGAATAAATCAGGAAGATGACACTCAAAGATGAGCTGATAAACAGACTCTACTGTAATAACAACGATCCACATCTGTGCTTTATGAGCTGCCTGCATCATCTTATAGACTCAAATAGAATAGCCCTTCATTGTCATGTAAAACTAAATTAAAGGTTTAGCATGCCAACTGTACAGGAGTAAAAAAAAATTAAACACATTAGGAATAAGCACCAATCAGAAGAGATGTATACAGTCAAGAGGAATACATATAAAACAATAGAGAGGCACACACTGTTCTCATCAGTTAACAGAACCAGTTTAAGTCAAGATTTTTCTGGAGTTCAGATTCTGACAGTTGTGTACTTTTTCCCCCCCTTTAACAGGAAATAAATACAGAATAATTCGAGTCCCTGTTCATGCTGCTCAGAGTATAAAACACTTGAAAATATATTAACTTCTTATAAAATAATATATCTCATGGTGTTGTAAACTATTTAGTGACAAATACAGCACATAGTGTTTGTACCATTATTAACAAAGAGGAAAAAACACATGAGCTGTCAGGGTCCTGGGACTGGGCGACCCAGGACCCTTGGGCAGTCATGGACCTGTGATATTATTATGTATTTTTGGTGTTGCTTCCCCTTCTCCATGCTTGTACATATGTGTGCGTGGGTGGCTGTGTGTCTGAGCACTTGTTTATAGGCGCCGTCAGGCCTGGGGTGTGTGGCCCTGCTAGGGGACTGGCCACACCCGAAGCCACACACCTGCTGCTGATCAGGCCTCGTCGGGGGAGCTACTTAAGAGAGTCTTGGAGCTCCCACCGACGTGGGATCATTGCATGAGACTCCACGTTAGGCTTCTGTTCAGTTTAGTCTGTGAGTGTATGCCTACTGGAATTACGTGTCTTGACGTGTCTTGACGGCTGCCTCTGTCATTTTCCCCTCAGGAAGAGGGGAAGCGAAGCTTCTTTAAGCGATTCCAGCGCAATCGCTTAAAGAAAGTACGTATTGGTGCGTGCAGGGTCCATATATCGCAATGTCGATACCAACTCTTGTACAGATACGGATCAATACGAGAGCAATGAGATCGACACTTTAGATGCGATGTCATCGAAGAGGAGACCCGACTGTGTGTGCAAGAACCGCTGCTTTCACAAGTCACAGAGCCGCCGCAGTTTGTTCCTCCACCTCCTTTCTTTTGTTTTGATTGTTGTACTGTCACCATAGCTGGACTGGCCATCGGGCGTACCGGGCATTTGCCCGGTGGGCCGCTGGCGATTTTTTGTTTTTATGGGCCGATGGATTTTTTTTTTTTTTTTTTTTTTAGGAAGGGTATATATAATGAAAGGTGTTGGATTGGCCAATTGGTCATGATCGACTCTGGGCTGGACCAATTACAGCCGAGGAGGCCGGATGCACCCTCCCCCTTGTTTAGCAATCACGTGATTTTCGTGCATTGCATGCCGGAAACTAGTGGCAAAACAATCCAAGTACCGCATCAAATGCAAGCATTTGCAGCACCGCAAAACGTTCATTCTCCGGTTCCAATACCTTCTTGTTTTTTCTTTGGCGCACAAAAAAGGTATGCACAAAACAAAAGGAGAACAATGCCGGTCCGTACAAAGACAGACTCGACGAAAAGACAAAGAAAAGATACGAGGAAAAAAATCAAAGGTGTGAAAGGGTCAGACCCTTACGAGCACACAGAGTGGACAAAAGACGTCAGCGTGCTGCCCAACTTTCACCACGCTCATATTTATAATTATACAGTTCTTGGAGTGAGTGCATACACTCATGAAGTTTAGTAACTTCAGGTCACTGCAACAAGCCCAGGTACAGTTTACCGACGGATGGGTACAGGACCTTGAAATGCACCGTGTAGAACGAAAGACCATCGTACGAACAAAGGTAAGTTTACCAGTCTCACAAATCGTCTCATAGATACACATTCGTTAACCGTTTATTAATAGGACCTTTGAGCTCAACGGTAATTAATTAGTAGTGGAAATAATTTCTGGTAGCATCACAGAAATGTAGCAGTGACAATAATACTGTATGCTGTAATCGCACTGGACAATTAGTGATACAAAAAACCTGTGAATAAAATATATGTTTTTGTCAATGTACCATAATAACAGAAGCGAAACACAATATTGTGTCAGGACAATTCACTATTTATGCACAATAAACAAAGGAGCATAGCGCGACAATTTCTGTTCAGTGCCAGACTTGCTTGTAACCTATATCACCAATTATGTTAAGAAAAATGACGTATTAACTACAACAGCAGACTGACCTTTGTGTAAATGCTTGGAGCAGACTAACCTGTGAGCTGGAGTGTTCTGGGACGTTATATTTGGTATATCCAGACCATCCGTCGGCTCTTACTTCAGAAACATGGCTTAAAAAATTTCTCTTCAACGACATAATCCGATAAAAAAAACCCATCTCTTTGCCCGTCGGCTTCCCGTGGCTGTCATGCGACCGGCTATTGAAGTTAATAATACAACAGCTTCTTGCCATTTTTTGGGTTTCTTTTTATCGCTGTGTAACTGAGTTCAATTGAAAGCCTGCGTGTGCTAGTACCTCTTGCCACAAGTTTCCAGAATCTTTTGCGGTTTTACCCCTGAATGACGTCACATTTTCAATCTTTATCCTGGTGGGCCGGTCTCTAGTCAAAATGCCCGGGCCGATTTTTTGTCCCAGTCCGGCCTTGACTGTCACGTGGCTCATGCAGTGTCGGGCAAACAAGTAACGTCAAATATTACACTTTGGGAGTGAGAACGTTGGCCTGAAAACCCGTGACGATGTGAAACTAGACTCCAAGATGAGCCGAGTGCCTCTGACACCTGGGGACAGAAAGAGAGGAGGATCCGAAATCATGTAGCTAATGTACCATTGTCACACAGACAGAGGACAAAACATCAAGAAAGCCCGTTATTGTCACTGTACAGGAATTAGATTGGTTGAAAAAAAACTTTGTAAAGATATCCTCTCCCTCCATCTATCTAAACTGCTAAGAATCTGACATATGCATCGTCTGCAGCAGTTTGAGGAAAGGAAGTGTCACAAAATTACAAACAAATAGCTGAACTACTTCATAAAGTCAGTATGCCCTCACAAGATGCACTCCCAGATGCCAAAGTCGTTTCAATCATCAGTGAAGAACACAAAGCAGTCGGTTACAAAACAAAACTTCATAGACGTGTCACATGATGACTCAAGTCTGACCTGTGCCTTGATAAGGAACCTGAAAAAACACCAACTTCCTGCCAAGATTCTGGGAATCCAGGAATCCAGCACACAGAGCAGAGATCTGGCAGCTGGTACTGGTTGCTTTATATTTAAATTAATTTTCATACAATGTGTCTGGTGTTGTCTGAAGGTGATACTGACACCAATTTAGCACACGTAATCTTGTCAAAATTTACAACATAGTAGAGGCACTGTTATCTGCAGTGTAGTGGCAATTCCTTTTGTTTGATAAACTAAACATCCCACAATTAAAAATCCACAAACCACTGCTGCACTGAGATAATATTTTGTACGCAGGCAAAAGAAGTCCACTGTCCAAACTTGAAAGTTGCACTTTTTATAGTTTATTAATCCAGTTTGGCAAGCAATATCAAGATCCATTTTTTTCTTACTTCCTGCTGATTCTCCTGCTCTGGTAAAAAAAAACAAAAAAACAAAAAAACATAGGCCCACCCCAGTACGTGCTGGTTCTATACCAGTCTCTTTATTTATAGAAAAATGGCCCTACAGGTATTACTGACTGACTTAACAAGGTAAACACCAAAAAAAAAACAAAAAGACATTGAAACAAATATTAACCTGCAAATAAAACTTGTAAATAAACCCCAAAATATAAGTAAACTAACAACAAACTTTAACTAATTTCAAAATAATAAAAATAAAGAACAAATAGCTCCAACAGTGCCAACATCCCTACTTCCAGACTTGGTTGTACTTTGCTTTCTTCTGCTTGTGTATTAAGTCGAAGATCAAGTGCTGTCTGCGTACAGTGGTCTTCTCACGCGTGTATTCATTAAAATCAATTGTTTGACCAAGATCTTCTGGACCTGGTTGTTTGTACTCCCCTTCCTCAATTATGTGAACCTTAACAGTGCAACCAATGCAACCACTATTGCATTAGGTTAATCCAACATGTTCTTTATGTCGCCTATAGAAGGAAATACACACACATACACACAATACAAAAAAGGCACGCCCTCTTTCATTCAAAGGTTTTACATATCAGAACATAATAAAAATCATATAGTCCTCTTAAAAATAGTTCAATACAACCTCAAATGAACCCCAGCGCAACATAGTGTACAGAAAACTTAACCACACCCAATGACTCAACAGCTTGTAGAACCAGCTAGTAGAAAAAGCTTTTACTAATTGATCTCTGTAGGGAGCCCTAATCATCACAGGGTTAGGGAAACACAATCAACAGCCTTTAAGTATCTGATTGCGTTTCATGAAGTCCAGTAAGCTGGGCTTTCTTGTTGCCACAAGTTTTTTATGCTCTTCATCCAACCTCCTCCCCACAGGGCTCTTCCACACCTGTTCCCAGTCCTTCTTGGTCTAAACACAAACAAACAAGAAAAGCACAGAAAGTTAACAGACTAATAAGGATAATCAACCATGAAAGCTTAGTTATTCCCAGCAAACAAATGTAATTTCTCACCATGTCTTTGAAGGCCTCCCCCTTGTAGTAGGTCTTGGATGCTGGATACTCCATTCCTTCATCAAGTAGCTGCTTGATGCTTGAAGCCACCAGATGAAGCTCCTCTCCATCATAGCCATACACCTGTGTGTCCTTGCAGGTCATCAGAACGAGCTGGTCGCACAGACATGAGATGCCCTCCACCACGCCAATAACTTGCATGGTTACAGTCGTTGGAAGGTAGAATTTTCCCCAGCCATTCACATCAGCAGGATAATCTTTGTAAACGGTGTCCTCAAGCTCTGCTTTCCTCAAAATTGCACCAGCTGGCTTCTCTAAGGGAAAACACTTGCCTTTGTTTGCAGATTCAAACTGTGAAACAGCTGCTGGTAAGTCCTCATCTGCAACACAAGGCAGACATTTGAAAGGTGTTTTAGAGATGGAAAACACATTATGACTTGTTTTAAATGAGCCAGAGATGATTGTAGCATACCTTTCCTTCCTTTAGACAGAGAGACAAGAGACACATTAGACCGCTTATGTCCCAAACTAAGACAGAAAACATAATGATGTTAACAGAGTTTGTGACAACAGCCTTCCCTTTACCCAAGTCCTCAGTCAGCCTGTGAGCCTCACTGTATAGAGCTTAATGCCAAAGTCATGACATTTCATGTCTGTCCTCCTGAAGTCATGGCACCACAGTAGTTTGGTGTGTGTGTTCAACAGCTTTGAGCTTGGAGTTACAAGCTGCTGTCTCTGCACTGAACCATCGACCATCCTGGGTCCATACATCCTGTGCTGTGTGGCAGTTTGGTTTGAGGCTTCACTCTGCATTCATTTTCACATCTCAGAGTTAGGTTCTTATCCTCAGCCACCCCATGTTTGTTACTGTGAGTAAATGTTATTGCGTTATACAGATATAATGTCGAGAATTTCTCATTTTATCCCGTTCCTTCTCGTCTCTTCTCCCTCTGAGCTAAAGGCGGCATTTAATAAGAGGCGTTGTGTCCACGTCCAGCCGATACATGGCAGCCCCTGGAAAGTGTGCTACATGCTCTCTGATGCACTCAGAAATGTCACCTTTCTTTGACATTTGGACCTTTAATTTTCCATCAAGAATATTTAATGTAATTTGTGTTTATGTTTGAGCAGCACAAACTCCACTTTTCTTGTGCTGCAGCTCACGTAGCTCAGATACTGAGCATCCACAGCTGGATTTCTGGACACAGCTGGAAACAGAAACTCTTCCTGATAGAGTTGATTATTTTAAGATTGTCATTTCAACAAGTTCCTGCTTTTATAAGTTTAACTGGGCTGCTCACTTCTGCTTTTTACATGCTTAGTACACATGTTGATTCGTTAAAAGGTCATGCCCTATATGGACCAACTGGAGATGTTGTGAAGGGCCAAGCCATATATGGTGTCAGGAAATGACACACACACACACACACACACACACACACACACACACACACACACACACACACACACACACACACACACACACACACACACACAGATAGACGCTGACGTTGCTCACATATGCTTGCCTTGAATGTATGACTGTTTTCACTCAAATAAAAGGAGCTGCAAGGGGAATCAGGTTTGGAGTTGGCTGAGCTCAGGTGACGAGTGAATAACTCTCTGCAAGATCCTGGCCGGGCTTCTCTTGTGACAAGTAAAAGATAAAAGAGCTGTGGTTTTGCTTTGTTTACACTGATGGGTCTCTGAAACAGCGAGGACTGGTTTTAGACCTAACACTTCCCCAAAGTGGAAATGGTGTAAAGGTCTGAACCGCTGTGAGTTAAGCAAAGAATCAGAAGCACTGAGAAGAGCTGAGTAGTAAATAAACAGAAGTGAAAATTTTTAAGTTGTTTTATTTCAACAGCAAAAGTCCAGGAATCAATTTAAAAATGTCAAAGAATCCACAATCGTTTTCTTAGCTGTGCAGGTCTTTGCTCTTCAGGAGACCCAACCAGCTGTCTATATGTCAGGTTGGGTATCAGACGCCACCTCCCTGGGGACATCTCAGGCCCTCCAAGGTTTGGAGGCCTATCTCCACCCACCACCACTTCCCCTGCCAGTGGCGGACTCCCTCAGGTGTCGGTGCGTTGGTGGTTCTTTGTGTCTGGGGGTGGGCGTCCAGGTACACACCGGCTCACTCCTTGGCGGCCGCTTATCGGGGCCTGGAGCCTGGGGCTCGCTCGGGCCACTTCGGAGGTGGGGTGCCCCCGGCCTCTCGGCCTGGGGCTCGGTCACTCAGGCACAGCTGGCTGCCAGCGGAGCTCACGGGCGCGTCACTGCAACTCCCCCTGGCTTCTGCTCCGCGGCTGCTGAGTGAGCCCTCATCTGGGACTCTCCTCAGCTCTTACTGGGACAGTGGCGCGGCTGCCCCTCTGTTGGTCTTCCTTGGTCTCTTGTGTTCTGGGGGCCTCTGGATGTCTGGAGTTTTGATCTCCTCCATACCTGCTTCATACCCTGGAGGACGGGGCTGTGGCTCCCCACACTCCCAAGCAGATCGTTACATGGAGAAACCTTTGGAATGCAAGCATGCTGATCCACACAGGTATGCACACAGGTGTACAGATGGGTATTCACAGACGCGGACTACAGCTTTCTTGGCTGCTGCCTCGAAGCACATTGTGCGCTGTCTATCTTGCGTGCTGCACAATATTGTTTATTATTTAGTATCTACTGATATCTACTGCTAGCTAGTTTATTGTGATGGTGCTTTTTTTTTTATTATGTTGCTCTTTGTTGTTTGCTTTCTCTTCTGTTTTTTTTCTCCATACAGGTGACCCAGGTGTTTTGTTTTTTTTGTTGTTGTTTTTTTTTCTTTCTTCCCCCCCCCCCCCTTCTCACCGTCTCTTCTCCCCTCTGGTTTTCTTTATCTCCCTCTCTTTCTTTCATTCTTTCTCCCTGTCCTATCCCCCAGTCATGTCTGTCCCGTTTGTAGCAACTGATAATAAAATAAATTCATAATTATAATAAAGGTCAATCAAATGGACCAATATGGCAAGGCCATGATGATCCACTTGGTAAAATAAATCCGCTTGGCATCTTTCTTGGCCTCAAGACAACAATTCTGATGGCTAAAGATCCAAACGGGACAAAAAAAAAAAAGAAAAAGAAAAAAAGAAATCAGTCCTGTTTCTCCCTCCAAGTGAGAAAACACTTGATTCGTGCAACTTTTTTACCTTTATTGGATTATGGTGACCTGCTTTTTATGAATGCACCTGCTCACTACCTAAAGAGGTTGGATACTGTGTACCATTTTGCTTTACACTTTATCACTGGCTATGGAAATCGTGTACATCATTGTTCTTTGTATGCTGCTGCTAAATGTCCATCTTTGCATATCCGCAGACTCTCCTATTGGTTGATCTTTATCTATTTATCTCCTTGGGCTGGTTCCAACTTATTTATGTGTTTATATGTGTAAAAACCACAACCAATGCAGCCTTCGTTCTCACAATATCATACAATTGATTGCCCCAAAATCTTGATATTTATTTATCATCACCTCTGTTAATCCTTGATATTTATAATTGAGTGATCTGTATATATTAGTGCTATTTCTTAAATGTGCAAAATCTGTAACGCAATGTATTGTTTGGAGTTTAGTCTGTCACTGTTACTTTTTTTAGAATTTCTTCCTGGACCAACTGTAACACACATACTTTCCTTAGGGATTAATAAAGTATTCTGAATATGATTCTGATTGTTTCAGGATACATGACCTGCCATTATCCAATGACACATCTGCTTTCCGGTATCTTTTGCTCGTTTCTCCTCCTCTTCTTTTCTCTCCTATTCTTTTCTCTTTTTTCTAAATTGAGCACCTGATGGCTTTGAACTGTTCTTGACCATCTTCCATTGTTTTTAATTTTGCGCTCCAGAACACCCATCCCCCAACCCGAAGCCGGCACCCCCCTCCCCTGTCGACAGGTTGTGTGTGAGATATTAAATCATCAAACTGTAAATTTTAAATAGTTATTGATCCCTTTACCCCTAGTCCTAAAGTGTATATTTATTTTCCTATTCTTCTTATATTTATTGTTTGTTTACTTGCACTGCTGTGACTGGAGCCTCGTCGTCTCGTCTCTCTATATAATGTACTGTATGCAGCGGAGATGACAATAAAGTTTACTTTGACTTCAGCACAGCAGCAAGCAGGCTCACCGAGGGCTCTCGCACTCACTTTATAGAATTTCGAAAAAACATAGGTACAAATTATAAGTCTGTATCATAATGTCCAGTGTTTTCATGTTTGTTGGTTTGTTTTTATTTTGTTTCATTTTGCGGGTTGGATATTAGATGCTGCTCCAGCCAGCCAGAGAATCCCCCACCGCCCCGCGCTCTCCTTACTCTGCCGCAAGCAGCAGGCGCACCTTGCAAACGGAGGGCGCCCTTACTCCCAGCAAATGGGCGGCAGAAGACCGATCAGTGCCTATGACATCTCCAAATTGCGCTGGCTGATGTATGCATGAGTACGAGCAACTTTTTTTTGGAGATACCCGTGATGCCACCCCTACCATGATGCTTCCCTGGGCAACCCCCCATGTCGCCCTATCAAAAACCGCTACTGGTGCTGGGCAGGTTCCAACCTGAGATCTAAAACTATTTACATGACTCACTAGAACAAAACTTAGTGAGATTACAGAGTAGGGAAACTGGTTCTTACCCGCTGTCAAGCATTACAGTTGTTGTTGCCATTTTAGTTCTCTGTCACCTGCAAAATGAAATTTGAATCATTAGAAGCAGCTTTTGATTAATATTTCAAACCTTTACTGATGCACTGACACATTAATACAGCAATAACATAAAATTATTTTTTAATGTTTAACTTCAAAGCTTTCAAATTAAAAAAACTACTTTTAAAAGAGAAAAACAAATGGTAATCTGAGTTTAACCATAGAAACAGCAAAAAGAACAAACCATTTGAAAATAATCCTACATTAATAATAATCTAGATCCCTTTTTAGAAAGTACGTTTAAAATTTTGTAAGAAATATTTAACCTTTGACATAAAGCTGTATTTAAATATAATCTTTACGTAGGCGTTCCTCATTATTGAAATGTAACACTCAAGCCTGGAGTTTGTCTCTGTAAAATTTCATGTTGGAGGTCAGTTACCCCTGAACAAGTTTTATTTATTGTTACCCATTTTTTTTAATCTTTTCTGAGAATATTTGAGAAGCGTGGGAACCCTTTAAATGTTCTATCTTTTAATAATAAGACTTTGATGAACCTGGATCTTTGTTGTCTTTCTTTTTCTGTCCCATGTTCACATCACGTAGGTCACGCATGCTGTGCAACAATGAGCAACGAAGCATGCGTTGAGCAAAGGGGGCGTATCCAAATGAAGCTCGTGTCTAGGGATGGGTACCGGTCATGGCACCGGTTCTGACATAAACGGTAGTAACCAGACCGAAAAGCAGCGCACATTTCGGTGCTTTATTTCGGTGCTTTTTTTTCCTGAGCTGTGATACACTTCTAGCCAATCATTTTACGTTTCCGAGGATAGTAGGCGGGGCCAGGTACGTACGTTCAGTTAGAGCAGAGCTACAGATTAAAAATGTCCAAGGCGAAGCGGTCAAAAGTCTGGCTGTACTTCACAGCAAAATATGCAAACTCAGCAGCAACAAGTGCTTTAAGCTGATACTGTGATACTGTCAAAGGAGGTAACACCTCGAATCTGATGAAACACCTGGCGACGCATAGCGTTTTTTTTAAAAGCCGAGAAATGCGCTGCATTTGATAGCTTGCTGCGAGACCTCACACTGTGCACGTTGGGTGGGTTGCCAGTTATCGGACCTGGAGCAACATCCCCCAAAAACCCGAAGAATAGAGTCCTGGCCCCTAGCCCTGCCAGTGTAGCAGAAATGATGAGGATGATGATGGCAGCAGCAGCCGTTCTTCTCTGCGTGAGTAGCTTAATGTTGTTCGTGTGTAATTTACATTGAGTAGGCTAACCACGTTATTACATTAATGCATGTAAGGTGAACTAGCAAACATCATCATAGCTACATGCGGCTGTCTTCTTGTTTGATGGCAGATACTCCCTTCACCCTGGACAAAAAGGCTAAAATGACCAAAGAAAAAGTGGGAAACAGCTAAACATGAGAGGTTTTGGACAAAGTTTGTGTTTTTTTTCCATTGTTTAAGCACTGCTTCCAGCCAAGAGTGATACCATATATGCCCCATAGCTGCAGAAAAGGCTAACATTGTTATCTTTTTACAAAAAACCAGCTGAACATGAGAGGTTTTTGGACAAAGTTTGTGTTCTCCATTCTTTAAGCACCGGTTCGAGCACCGTTTAAGCACCGGCACCGTTTCAAAAGTACCAATTTGGCACCGGTATCGGATAAAACCTAAACGATACCCATCCCTACTCATGTCGTTCTTCAGAATACCGCGTGACCAAACGTGATAAACAAGGACCAGTTTCTGTGAAATGACGTCACTGACTCGTTATGTGGCTCGACTGTAGTACTTTGTTTTTGTGTTAACTGTGTCTGAGGTGATTCTGAGGATCGTCACGGCTTAAACAGATTATGAAGCCACCAAAAAGGCGTAATAAGTCGGCAGCTGGGGATGGTTAAAATTCGGACTTTTAACCAGCTCTCTTCTTCTTTTAAACATTTTTCACATGGACACCGTCAACCTGAAATAAATATACATTCGCATAAAACCCCTGTTCCCCAATGTTTAACAAAACAAAGACGAATACTTACCACAGCCGAACGACTGCACTCTGTGCCGTCTTCCCGGAAAATAACACTTCCGTCTCACGTATTTGTTTTTACTGCCACTCAGTCACTCCCAGTTGCTGTCGTCAGGGAGAGAAATTCCGTATGTTCGTCATCTCCAGCCAACATAAAAGCGACGCGGTTATTTTTAACAGGTGGCAAAAATCTTACTTAATAATTATTCCAGCTGAAACTATATATTCCATCAACTCTCAGCTAATAGACAAAATAAACACCAAGTGGTTTTATGAAAAGGATGGTGGGATCATTTCCACCAGGGGTGGGTTTTAATAATTTTTTTTGAAAATATTTTTTATTGAAAAAAGAAAACAACAGTACTTGCAGTTACCAAAATACAATCAACCTTTCTTCATTTTCCTAAGTAAATAAACACACATATATATGAAAAAAAACCACAACGCCCCCCCTCCCCCCAGTCCCACACAGATCAACACAACCATCAAACATATTAGAGGAATATAACAGTAACAAAAGTAGAGTTAAACAGGCAATACCTCTAGACTAGCAAAATAAGAGATAAAGGGTTGCCACTTGTGAAAAAATTTGGCTGTGCAACCTCTCAACGTATATTTAATTTTTTCAAGTTTTAAAAAAAACATGACATCTTTAAGCCACCGGGAAATAGTAGGACACTTAACAGACTTCCAATGCAACAATATTAGACGTCTCGCTAGTAGGGATGTGAAGGCTATAATGTCCTTTTGTGTGGAATCAAGTGTAAGTGAGCGAACAGGAATCCCAAATACAGCAATCAGAGGACAAGGATGAAGAGTTACCCCAAGAACAGTTGACATAATAGCAAAATACCCTGTCCAGAAACCTTGTAGCTCAGGACACAGAAAAAACATGTGGCTAAGGTGACAAGGAGAACCATGGCATTTATCACATTTATTTTCCACTTCTGGATACAATTCAGAAAGTCTAGACTTAGAAAAATGCACCCTGTGTATGACCTTAAATTGAATAAGTCCAAGACGAGCACAGGAGGTGGAAGATCGTACTCTCGCTATAGCCTGTTCCCAAGACTCCTCATGTATTCGAATTCCCAGTTCTTCTTCCCATGTACACTTAAGCTTAACATTAGAGTGGTTACTAAAAGACAGAATAGCATCATAGAGTTTCGAAATGGTTCCTCTGTGATGAGGAATAAATGATAACGTAGTTTCCCACTGCTGTTCTGGAGGTAAAGAGGGGAAATTTGGGAAACACTTGGCAACAAAATTTCGAATTTGAAAATAGCGAAACAAATGGGTAATAGGGAGATTATAACGAGAAGACAAGTTGGGAAAACTATCGAAAACACCATCCACATATAAATGTTTGAACTGTTTTATACCCTTGTCACACCACACTGAAAATTTCGAGTCCAAAAGTGAAGGGGGAAACAAATGGTTGTCGCTTAGAGGACCCGAGGAAGACGGCATTACAAAATTAAAGTGACGTCTAAACTGAAACCAGATTTTGAGTGTGTTAAGAACCACCTGATTATCAGTGTACAGAGAGGGTCTCACGGGTAAAGAGGAATAGAGCAAAGCCGGTAAAGAAGAGCCCTTACATGATGATAGCTCCAATTTACACCACGAGGAACCAGAAGATTTTAGCCAGTAGCAAAGTTTATGGATGTGAGCAGCCCAGTAGTAGACTAAAAAATTAGGTAATGCAAGTCCTCCACTAAATCTGCATCGCTGCAGCAAAGTTTTAGAGACCCTAGGTGGCTTCCCTCCCCAAATGAAAGAACCAATAATCTTGTCCAGTGAAACAAAAAAGTGTTTTGGCAAAAATAAGGGAATTGACTGAAATAAAAATAAAAATTTTGGTAAGATGTTCATTTTAACAACGTTAATCTTACCGATTAAAGAAAGGGGGAGATTACCCCATCTTTGAATATCAGATGTGATCCTTGATATAAGAGGAGACAAATTTGCTGATTTAAGGCCAGCTAAAGAGCGAGTCACGTTAATCCCTAAGTACTTAAACCCAGATGGACTGAGACGAAAGGGCAGATCAGACTGTTGAAGTTGACGTGCTGCCGTATTAACAGGAAAACACTCACTTTTCCCCAAATTTAATTTATAACCTGAAAACGAACTGAAGTTCTCCAGAATACTTAAAACAGCAGGGATGGAGCATGCCGGGTCAGTCATATATAATAACAAGTCATCCGCATACAATGATACTTTATGTGTAATTCTATTACGGATGATTCCCCTGAATACAGAAGAAGATCTCAATGTAATAGACAGAGGCTCGATGGCAATGGCAAAGAGTAAGGGAGACAAAGGGCAACCTTGACAACAACCACGACCCAGCGCAAAATAATCAGAGTAAACATCATTAGTATGAACACTGGCTTTAGGGGACGAATAAAGAAGCCGAATCCAGGAAATAAATTTATCGCCAAAACCAAATTTCTCTAAAACAGCAAACAAGTACTCCCACTCCACCCTATCGAAAGCCTTTTCAGCATCTAAAG
This sequence comes from Mchenga conophoros, assembly GCF_057382185.1. Classification (NCBI taxonomy): domain Eukaryota; kingdom Metazoa; phylum Chordata; class Actinopteri; order Cichliformes; family Cichlidae; genus Mchenga; species Mchenga conophoros. The sequence goes on from NC_140528.1 coordinate 42,950,111, forward strand.
AAATCACAAGTTCAGGAAGTTCAGATAGACGCTTTGAGTAAATAACATTGAAGAGTGTACGGGTATTAAAAAACAATTGCCGTCCCTTTATAAAGCCATTCTGCTCTTCAGATATAATTTGAGGAAGCACATCCTCAAGGCGAGATGCAATTACTTTAGCCAATACCTTTGCATCGGCATTAAGCAGAGATAATGGCCTGTAGGAACTAGAGATGGCACGATACCACTTTTTTATGTCCGATACCGATACCGATATCATAAATTTGGATATCTGCCGATACCGATATGAATCCGATATAGTGTTTTTTAATCAACAAAACTGTTTTCCAAAATATCTTGCTGCATTTTGCAAGTCTGCAAGTTCATACTCAAGTTTAAAACAACAACTACACTAAAGCTATTCTGTTATACCTGTATACAAAAAAATATTTCATAGTTCAGCAATACTGATCAATCTAATAAACTTAGACCTACACCATCCTCCCTATTCTGGTATTTTAAAGAGTACTTAGCGTAAATATTAAGCAACCTAACTAATAGGGTTCCAACTCCCAGCAACAACAAACATAAATAAATAAAAAAATAAGGAACCACCCCTCACGCGCCACCTCATGATGCTTAATCGACGTAATCAACCTTAATTTGATGCAGTGTGAAAAAAAATGCACAGAAATCAATTATTTTTCAAGAAATATTAAATAGATTCAACATCTTTCTTCAACAAAATTGCAGACTGCACAGATGGTACCTTCCCAAAGTAAAAAGTACTATAGCTTACTAGGGTATATATTAGACTTAATAGTCACTATATACAGTAATTGACTTCTATTCATTTTACATCAAATTAAAACTTTGGGTGTCAGATAATTATTTATTAAAAGCTCGACATTTTAAATGAGAATAAGAAAGAAAAGTATGTCTTTGTGCCCCCTTTTCCCTGTTCATGCCCTATCGGCCCCCCTGGCTAAACTTTGCTAGATCCGCCCCTGCACAGTTACCAGCGTCAGCTACGTAGAAAAAGATCCTGGAGTAGAAAGTAATATTAAATAAATTCTAACAACAGCTTATCAAGCTTAAACGTTCTGCTGTTGTTCAGCCGCTGGTTTCCTCTTTCTGGTGCAAAGTGGGCCAAAAACAAACAAGAGAGACGGACTCGCGACAGAAAAGCCGATCAGCTGATCATTTAAGCAGTTTCACGATTGAAGTAGCAGCCGGAGAGCCAGAGGCAGTCGCTTGTTAAGCTTAACGTGGGAATGCTTTACAAACATTCAGAGATGGACTTACACACTTGCTTTACTTCTCTCGGGGATAACTTTGTCGGAGATGAAATGCCAGGTTGCTAGCGAAGCTCCACATGCTATCCAGACCACCAACAGGTCCGGCATGCCACAGCCGCTCTATCACGTGATGCATACTGCTCCGACTGCTAACGTTCTGAGGTGAGTTACGGCGTGTTGCAAGTTTTGCGAGGTGCTTTCGTGATATTTAATGGATCGGATTACATTTTTTATTTTTCTCCGATATCCGATCCAGTAATTTAGGTCAGTATCGGACCGATACCGATACGTAATATCGGATCGGTCCATCTCTAGTAGGAACCACAGGAGGTTGGGTCCTTGTCATTTTTGAGAAGGAGCGCTATGGTTGCTTGTGTGAAAGTAGGCGGTAATGAACCCATTTCCAAGGATTCGTTAAACACAGACAAAAGCAATAGTGCCAATTTACCAATAAATGTTTTATAGAATTCAATTGGAAACCCATCCGGGCCCGGGGCTTTATTAGACTGCATAGCTGTAATAGCTTTTAATACTTCTTCGACAGATAATGGGGAGTCCAATTGCCCCGCATCATTAGCACCAATAACGGGGTTTGAAAGATTATGAAGAAATGCATTCATTTTAGCTTTATCTGTGGGAAATTCGGACCTGTACAACAAAGAGTAAAATGTTTTAAAGGTAGAATTAATTTCCAAGGGATCTGTAGTAATATTGTCATAAGAGTGTTTAATTGTCACGGCGGGGTGCGCCGATGTGTGTGGAAACAGGACCCAAAAGCAGATGATGACGAGGAATTGTAATGATTAACAGAAAGGTGAACCTTTAATGCGATGACGGCAGGGAAATGAACCAAGAGACCAAAAACAAACAGGCAAAACACTAAGAAACAAAATACTAAATGGTACTGAGACCAAAACCTAAACTATGACTGTGGTGGAAAAATAATAAACAAAGACCATGACTAAGACTAATAATACATAACAGATGAAAACTAGAACTATGACTGAGGTGAGGTAAACAGGCTAAGACCATGACTAAAACTGTGACCCTGGTGAGATAAACAGACGAACCGACAATGGCATGAAGAAAACAAAAAGCTTAAATACAGACATGAGGTGATCAGGGGAAGTGGGGACACATGGGGGAACAGCTGACAGACATAAACCTAATGACAGGACCAGGAGAGAAAGCTAAATACAATGAACAAAGAACACATGACATTGTCAAAATAAAACAGGAAATACTAACAACTAAACATGACAACACAACAGACCCAACACGTGATGAATAAATACCAAACCCCAAAACATAGAAAACCCAGGAACAATAACCAATAACTGCCTAAACTAAAGGCAAAATAGGAAATAACACAAACTAATAACATATCAAAAAATACAAAGAAAACTCAGAGTGCTGGGTCGGAGACCCAGCCTGTGACAGAGCCCCCCCCTCAAGGGCGGATTCCAGACGCCCGAAAACACCCAGAAAACAAAACCACAACAACCCACCAAGGGCGGGCGGCGGGGGCCCAGGACGGAGGGCCAGAAACAAGGCCACAAAAAACAAAGAAACGAAAACACACAGAGCAAACACAACAATGGCACAAAAAGTCCGAGACCCGACTTCAGGAGGGCGACCATGAACCCGGCAGAACAGGAGCGAATGGCGAAGCGGTTCAGGTGGCCGCCCCGGAGGCCGACAACAAAACAAAAGACAGTTCAAAAGTTCAGGAGGCCGACCAGGAGGCCAACGGTCCAGCAGTCCAAAATCCATGAGCTCAGGGGGCCGACCCGGAGGCCAACGGTCCAAGAGCCCAGAAAACAGTTCAGGAGGCCGGCCAGGTAGAAGGCACCGGTGGCGACGGAGCAGATCAGGAGGCCGACCGGGCGGGAGGCAGCGACGGCGACCGAGCAGGTCAGGAGGCCGGCCGGGCGGGAGGCACAGGTGGCGTAGCAGTTCAGGGGGCCGTCCATGACGGCGGCGTAGTTCAGAGGGCTGTCCATGACGGCAACGACGTCCAGTCATCGGCCGGACAGAACGTGCAGGACGAGCAGGCCGGACAGGATGTGCAGATCGGACCGGACGTGCAGGACGAGCAGGCCGGACAGGACGTGCAGGCCGGACAGGACGAGCAGGACGTGCAGGCCGGACAGGACGAGCAGGACGTGCAGGACGAGCTGGCCGGACGGGACGAGCAGGCCGGACGGGAAGTGCAGGAGCAGACGAAGCTGAACACTCGGAGGCCGGACCAGGCGGAGCTGCAGAGGCTGAGGCCGGACCAGGCGGAGCAGCAGAGGCTGAGGCCGGACCCGACGAGGATGAAGACTCTGACGAAGCTGGACCAGACGAGGATGACGACTCTGACGAAGCTGGACCAGACGAGGATGAAGACTCGGATGAAGCTGGACCAGGTGACGACGAGGCGGCCGCAGGTGGCGGCTGAACGGTCCCCTCGGACCCTCCAGCTGACGAGGCATGAGGCTGGACGGGCTCCTCGGGCCCTCCAGCTGACGAGGCAGGTTGCTTTTCAAGTTGCAGCAACACACAGTCTATAGTGGGTGAAATGAGTTCGTATGAGTTCTCAGACTGAGGTGTGGCAGAACCAGGTGAGGCGTCGTCCTCAGGCTGAGGCGTAGAAGCAGCAAGCAGTAGCGCAGCAGGTGGTGGTCCTGCAGGCGGCGGCACGGGAGCCGCAGGAGGTGGCGCTGCAGCCACAGGTGGTGAAGCAGAAGGTGGCCAGACGGGCTCCTCAGGCCCTCCAGCTGACGAGGCGTGAGGCTGGACGGGCTCCTCGGGCCCGCCAGCTGACGTGGCGTGAGACTGGCTGGGTTCTCCTGAAACTCCAGCAGACGAAACATGAGGCTGGCTGGGTTCTCCTGAACCTCCAGCAGACGAAACATGAGGCTGGCTGGGTTCTCCTGAACCTCCAGCAGACGAAACATGAGGCTGGCTGGGTTCTCCTGAACCTCCAGCAGACGAAACATGAAGCTGGCTGGGTTCTCCTGAACCTCCAGCAAACGAAACATGAGGCCGGACGGGCTCCCCGGGCCCTCCGACTGACACTGAAATTGGCTGCACCAGCTGTACCTCCGTCTCCAAACCGGCCTGGATAGCAGTCCCACAGCAGCTTAGCTGAGCCTGATGGCTAGCTTTTCCAGGGCAAACAGTCTCTGTATAGCCGGGCTCATTAACCGGAAAAGTAGTGTCAGTTTCCATAACCTCCGGAGAAAAAACATGAGGTGCCAAGATATAATCACTCACTTGTGTTTGTGTAATGGAGCGTCGGCGGCGCGTACGCCGCTTTTTCTTAGGAGTGGAAGACGGCGGTGAAATAGGTGGAAGTCCCTGGTAACTCCGAGGTCCCCCGAGAGCCAGTCGAGTTCCCCGGAAAGAGTGCTCGTGCTCCGGAATGAGCCACGGCTTCCACCGGAGCTCCTCCTCCAATAGAGCGCAGTATATCGACTGACGCTCGTCGTGATCTAAATCAACGGTGTCCAGCGCTTCCTCGCGCTGGACCGTGGCAGGAGTATGGCGAGACTGTGATGAGGGCGTGGAAACTGGTGAGCTGAGAGGTGGTGACGCTGTGGCGAATCTCAGCGAACCGACACGAACACACTCAGGTTCCGGAGGCAGCAATGGAGATGACTGATTGTGGGGTTGTTGTGACTGGTGGGTGCTGGAAGCCATTTCCTGACTCGACAGTGCCTGGGCCTGCAGCATCTCCTTTATCCTGGTAAAGGCAGCAACTATGGCAGGTGAGTCCGGGAGCTGGAGAAGGCGGGGATCCCTCTCCATAATAGCTTCAGCAACGTTAACCATTACCTGCTTGCTCTTTAAATCGGGCGCTGTAAAGATGCGGTCGAGGATCACTTGGATCCGAGCAGTCTCCTCCAGACACTCGGTGAGAGCAGCATCCGCTGGGTCCATACTGGTCGGTTCGTTCTGTCACGGCGGGGTGCGCCGATGTGTGTGGAAACAGGACCCAAAAGCAGATGATGACGAGGAATTGTAATGATTAACAGAAAGGTGAACCTTTAATGCGATGACGGCAGGGAAATGAACCAAGAGACCAAAAACAAACAGGCAAAACACTAAGAAACAAAATACTAAATGGTACTGAGACCAAAACCTAAACTATGACTGTGGTGGAAAAATAATAAACAAAGACCATGACTAAGACTAATAATACATAACAGATGAAAACTAGAACTATGACTGAGGTGAGGTAAACAGGCTAAGACCATGACTAAAACTGTGACCCTGGTGAGATAAACAGACGAACCGACAATGGCATGAAGAAAACAAAAAGCTTAAATACAGACATGAGGTGATCAGGGGAAGTGGGGACACATGGGGGAACAGCTGACAGACATAAACCTAATGACAGGACCAGGAGAGAAAGCTAAATACAATGAACAAAGAACACATGACATTGTCAAAATAAAACAGGAAATACTAACAACTAAACATGACAACACAACAGACCCAACACGTGATGAATAAATACCAAACCCCAAAACATAGAAAACCCAGGAACAATAACCAATAACTGCCTAAACTAAAGGCAAAATAGGAAATAACACAAACTAATAACATATCAAAAAATACAAAGAAAACTCAGAGTGCTGGGTCGGAGACCCAGCCTGTGACATTAATACTGGGTATCACACGCGAGGAGGCCTGACGTCGTAACTGATGTGCCAACAAGCGGCTAGCCTTGTCACCATATTCGTAATATGAGCCACGACTGCGTAGTAATAAGTGCTCAGCCTCTTTGGTTGACATAAGATCAAATTCTGCTTGCAAATCAAGGCGCTGCTTCAGTAATTCTGGAGAGAAGGGTTCAGTGTATAACTTTGATCAAGGTTACTAATTGCAGCTATAAGTTCTTTAAGCCTGGCATTAATCTTTTTATTAGCACGGACAGAGTAAGAAATAATTTGACCTCTCAGGTAGCATTTAAGAGTCTCCCATAGCAGAGAATATGAAACAGAATCATCCTGATTGAAGGACAAGAACTCCTCAATAGAGCTTGAAATAAATTCACAAAATTCTTTATTCGCCAGAAGGAGAGAGTTAAATCTCCAAAGTGGAGGGCTACGTTTATGGGTAGAAAGCTGAACATCCAATAGCAGAGGAGAATGATCAGATATTACAATACCAGAATAGTCAGAGGAATTAACACATGAATTAAGAGTTCTTTTTTTTTTTATAACTTTTTATTTATCATTTTACAGTATGGGAATACAAAACTTAAGGTCAGCATGGGAAACATTCACAGTTCCAGTAATAGCATCTACTTACATCATGGTAATATTCATTTATTCAGTGCAAAGGGGAGTACACAACCCATTTTTCCCAGAGCTTCTTAAATTTCTCGAGCTCGAGTCTAAGAACAAAGGTAAGCCTTTCCATTCCAAAAAATTCTTCCACTATCCCACGCCATTGGGCCGGAGTTGGAGGGTCTGCCTTTAGCCACCTACGGGTTATGGCCTTCCTGCAGCCAGCCAAAAGTATTTTCAATAAATAAATATCTTTATGTGGGAGTGCCGTAGGCAATTTGCCAAGATACAATGTATCAAATGAATAGTCTATTTTAATCCCAATTATTTTGTTTATCTCAAGGGCCACCTCCCCCCAATATGGCTGAATCCTTGGGCAGGCCCAGAAGACATGAAAATGGTTTGCCATAGGGGTTCCACAACCTCTCCAACATAGGCCCTGGCTCTGTGAGCCTGTTTGCCGAGCTGTGAGTTTAGGAGTGTTAAAGAATCTCACTACATTCTTCCAACCAAACTCTCTTAAGGACCTTGAATTTGCAGTGGTAGCCTGAGACTCACATATTCCCCACCAGCTGTCCTCCGAAATTCGTGAGCCTGATTCCCTCTCCCATTTATGCTTAATGTACAGCGTAGAGTGATTTTTAGAGGCTTGTATACTACCGTATATTTTCGAGACCATCTTTTTAGAGTCATTTCTCTTGTATGCCTCTTGAAAGATATGAATTAGGTTGTATTCGTTTTCATCTCTGATTAGCAACGTCTTGTTGTAATAGTCTCTGACCTGCAAGTATCTAAAGAAGTCGTGCTTTGCCAATCCGTATGTATCTGAGATGGTTTTATAGCTTTGGAATCCCCCATTTGTTGCTAGTGAACAAAAAGAAGTAATTCCTCTCAGAGTCCACTGTTTAAAGGTCCCATCCAGCCTGGCAGGTACAAACTCCAGGTCATAAGCTATCCAATTCAAGGTCTTAGCCTGCTTTTCTATTTGTAGTTTCCCCACAACCCTGAACCATAGTTTCAGGGTGAACCGGGTCAAATGGTTCAAATCTTTGTAAAATTTTTCAGCTTGGTTCTTATTTCCTAAAAGAGACTGTAATGGGAAGTCTAATTGTGTAACTTCCATATTTTTCCATTTAGCTTCATAGTTTGGGGAACACCAGTTTACCAGGGGCTTCAGTTGTGCGGCGTAGTAGTAATCTTGTAAGCACGGCAAAGCTCTCCCTCCCTTCTCTTTTTTCAATTGCAGCGTTTTATACTGGACCCTCGGTCTTCCGCCGTTCCAGACGAACCGTGAGATCCATCTGTCCCACTCGTCAAATTGTTTTTGGGGTATCTCCAGGGGTAGTGACTGGAAGAGATAGAGAATTCGAGGCAGAACGTTCATTTTAATTATTTCTATTCTATTACTCATATCCAAAGGGAGGAGAGACCACCGAGTTAGGTCAGATTTGATCTCTTTGTTGAGGGGGCAATAATTAATTTCATAGAGTCTAGACATGTCTTTCGTTAGGTTTACTCCCAAGTATTTTATTGTAGGAGAGTCCCATTTGAAGCTGAATTTCTTTACAGTTTCCGGTCGAGGTGTATAATTGAACGTAAGGGATTGAGTTTTTTGAATATTTAGTTTATAGCCGGAGTAGTGATTGTAGGCTTTTAGTAAGGTCATCAATTGGGACAAACTAGACTCAGGATTTGTAATAAAAAGGAGAACATCATCCGCAAACATACAGGTCTTGTGTTCTTCACCCCCGATCATTATTCCTTGTATTTCAGAGTTTTCTCTAATAGCCTGAGCCAGAGGCTCAATGTACAAGGCAAACAGGGACGGGCTCAAGGGACAGCCCTGGCGTGTCCCTCGCTTCAAAATAATACTTTGAGACAGGTGTCCATTAATCCTGATCCTGGCTGTTGGGGAGTAATACAGTGCTCTGATACATTTAATGAAGCCATCTTTGAATCCAAATCGTGTTAGTACCCTAAATAGATATTCCCAACCCACCGAGTCGAATGCCTTTTCGGCATCTAGGCTGACCAACATTGCACTAATATTTCCTGATGTTATGTGATCCATCACTTGTAGCGTTCTCCTCAGGTTGTCCTGAGTCTGTCTATTTGAGACAAAGCCTGTCTGGTCTAAGTCTATCAGCTCCGGGATAATTGATTCCAGTCTCTTAGCTAATATTGAAGCAAATAATTTATAGTCCACATTGAGGATAGAAATTGGCCTATACGAGCTGCATTCTTTTGTATCTTTGCCGTCTTTTGGGATAATTGAGATAACTGCTTCTCTCCAGGATTGTGGGGCTACTCCTGTTCTTAGCGTATGATTAAAGCAATTAAGCAGCACTGGTGTTACTTGTGTCCTAAATGCTTTATACCATTCGGACGGATAACCGTCAGCGCCTGGTGCCTTATTCGCCTTCAGTCTGGAAATAGCTTTATGCAGCTCCTCAACAGTTATCTCAGCCATAAGTTTCTTATTTTGCAATTCTCCTATAGACGGTAAGTCTAATGAGCTTAGAAAGGCATCCATCGTCATATTCTCTACCAGGGGAGGTTGGGTATATAGGTTTTTGTAATACTGTTCAAATGCCCGTTGAATATCCTCCAGTTTACTGCAAATAATTTGGGACTCAGGGTTCCTGATTTTATGAATTCTGTTCTTTTCCTGTTGTTTTCGCAGCCTCCACGACAGAAGCTTCAGCGCCCTAGGTCCCGTCTCATAATACTTTTGTTTTGTAAATTTGAGCTTTCTTTCAATTTCCTCGTCGTAAATGCCGTTTAAATCTTGTTTAATTTTATTCATCCTCACCAATATCTGGGGGTCTTTTTGGGCAATATGTCTTGACTCCAGCGATTTCAATTCCCCCTGTAGCTTCTCAAGTCTTTCCTGCTTTTCTTTTTTCCTGTGAGCTGTGAGGGCAATAATCTTACCTCTAATGACAACTTTTGCTGCGTCCCATAGAGTGTTTGGAGATACCTCGCCATTGTCGTTATATTGTAGATAAGTTTCAAATTCCTGCTGGATTTGTGTTTGTGCTGATTTCTCATTCAGAATACTGGTATTGAGTCTCCAAAGTGTATTTGTCCGCTGTTTAGCGCGGTTCAAGGTTAGGTACACTCCTGAATGATCAGATAAATCTCTGACCCCGATTTTACATTCCTCGACCTTATGCCAGTCTGATTTGTACATAAAAAAATAGTCAATACGAGTATAAACTGAATGGCACGCAGAGTAATAGGTAAACTGTTTATCCCCTGGATGAGAGGATCTCCACACATCAATCAAACCCAATTCTGTAAGCATGCGTTGGACCATGATAGCATTTGAGTTTTTCTTCTGCTGGTGGTTGGATGAGTCTAGTTTTGGCTGGAGTTGAACATTGAGGTCTCCACCAAAAATCAAAACTCCTCGTGTTTCCAAGAAATGTGTTTCGTGTTTCTAAATCAAGTAGCTTCTTATAGAAGGATTTGGTGCTTCCTGGCGGAGCGTATACATTAAATAATGTTACTTCCTCCTCTTCTAATTTACCCTTTACCAAAACGAACCTCCCGTGAATTAAGAGTTCTGTCGATGAAAAAATAATCAATCCTGGAATAAGACTGGTGGATCTGAGAGAAAAACTAAAATTTTTTGATTGAAGGGTTGCGAAATCTCCATGGATCAACAAGATCATTCCGTTTCATAAAATCTGAGAATGATTTAGACATAGATGATTGAGTCAAATTACGAGGATTAGATCGATCCAAAATTGGATCAAAAACACAATTCAGATCACCACCAAGGATAAGCAAATGTGTATTCAGAAAGGGGATGTTACTCAGCAGTCTATTAGCGAATTCAGCATCATCAAAATTCGGGGCATATACATTTACCAACAAAACCTTTTTCTGCATCAGGGTACCAGCAACAATGATGTATCTGCCATTCCTATCAGCGATAACATTGGTCGAAGAGAATTGAACTTTCTTATTAATGAGAATGGCCACTCCTCTAGCCTTCGAATTAAAATTTGAGTGAAATACCTGACCTACCCAAGGGCAATATAACCTGTAATGATCCTTAATGCGAAGATGAGTCTCCTGTAAAAATGCTATGTCAGAATTTAGACGTTTCAAGTGAGTAAAAACCTTAGATCTCTTAACAGGGTTACCCATACCTCTGATATTCCAACTAATGAATCTAAGAGGCATACCTGACCCAGCAATGCTGGGGTCTATATTGCCATTAACCATTTATAAAAAGGAAGAGGAAAAAGACCAAACCAAAATGCCAGTGGCCATGAAGAACCGAAATGGGACAGCCCCCCCCCCCCCCCCCCCCCCCCCCAACCCAACCCAACCCAACCCTGAACACAAATACACCCCAAGTCTCCACAGAACAGAACAAAGGAGACAGCAGTGTACCCCCAAAGTAGCAAAAATGATTCACCGAAGTGACTGGACTAACTGGAGTCTAAATAAAAATAAAAGCGAGAGAGGGAAAAATAACCTCTCGCCAACTTCTCTACAGTATAACAGTGTGCGCGTAACAGTAAACATGTTTTTTAAAAAGGGAAAAAATAAAAAGGAAACCAACCAACCAAAAAAGATCTCACGGTACAAAATATGACTTCCTCAGAAGGAGACCTTTCCAACAAATCACCGAAAGTGCATAAAATAAAAAAAACAAAACAAAAACAAACAAACAAACAAAAAACATACATAAATAGATAAACAATTAAAACAAAAACAACCAAACAAAAAATAAATAAATAAACAAAAATTTAACAGAAACAAAAAACAACTCAGTCCTATGCAAATCAATGCAGCAAGCTTGGAGAAGATTGTGCCGGACTGGTCCGAAGTTCAAGAGTATAGTATATGATTCAGTTTCAATAAATAACAATGAAAATAAAAGGAACCAGCACACCAACAGTACAATAACCAGCACAATGGCCTAAGAAAACAATGCACAGATGGCGTTAAACCTAACGAGAGCGTGAACCCTTATTAGCATTACAGCATCAAACTGAGGGGCTATCGAGGCTCACCCAGAGATCAAAGTTTTGACATAATCACTGGCCTCCTCTGCTGAAACAAAGTCCTTCTCGACACCCTTATATGTGATGCGGAGTCGCGCTGGATGAAGCAGGCCATACCGAACACCTTCAATGCCACGGAGTTGCTGCCTGACCGTGTTGAATGCAGCACGAGCCCGTGCCACCCTGGCGGTGTAGTCGGGGAAGACTGAGATGGTCCGATCTCCAACTTTAATCTGTCGGCGTTCTCTAGCACGTCGTAAAATGTCAACACAGTCAGTGTGGTAATGAAACCTGCATACAATGGCTCGTGGAGGGTCGCCGGGCTTAGGTGCGGGTTGGAGGGTCCTGTGCGAACGATCCAAAAGCGGCTCCTTCCCCAGATCAAATGCTTCTTTTACCAAGGAAGCTACGGCAGCAGTGGTGCACGTGTCAGGGCCCTCCGGTACTCCCACTATCCTAACATTGTTGCGCCGTGACCTGGACTCCAAATCTTCACACTTACTTTCCAGCTTGGCTACATGAGCTGTGAGGCCCTTGATAGTGTTTTTCATCTCAGCTATATCATCAGAGCAGACAGTAAGTGCGTGCTCCATCTCCTTCACCGTACCTTTTAGCTCAGACATGGTAGCGTCATTGGCAGCTTTATCGATCGCCAGCTGCGTCTTCACCGCCTGCAGGTCGAACTTAATGGTAGACAAAGCATCACCCAGAGTGTCCTGAAGTTCCTTTTTAAAGATGTCGGCGATATCTTTCCTCAGCGAAGCCAGCAACTCGACCTTGAGAGCCTCAATATCAGGATTAGCTTGACATGTGGGGGGCTTTGCAGGAGACGACGGCTCACTCGAGGGTGTGGTCGCGGTTTGCAAACTAGGCCTCAGTTGTGTTTGAATAGTACTGCGGGTTTTAACATTTTTTGCTGCCATTTTACGCCGGCCCGAGTAAAACTTCTCAACAAGACAATCCACAAACCAAAACAGGACTGGAAATATGGCCAAAACGCGCGAATAAATAACAATTTAATCGAAATCGGCGGGAGCGCCCAGACTCGCGTCGGGTTTTGATAATTTAAAGTTAAACCTCACACAATTTCAACAACCACCAAACAGCAAAAACAGTAAATGAGAGCGGGTACACGGATTCTACACAAAGACGTAAACACAAAGTGCAGACCGCCAGCACATCAGAATCAGTGAGATGTCGGCTTTCGCACCCGACCGCACGGACACGTACACGGACACGCTGTCGGAGTTGAAAGCCGACATCTCACTGATTCTAATGCGTAGGCGGTCCGCACCTTGTGTTTACATATTTTTTTGCGCTAGATTCTGAGCTGCAGCTTTTATCTCTCTCCAAACAATATTGACTGAACCAGTAGCAAAAGAAGATCCAATCTATGCTTCACATTTTGCTTCACATAAACATCCTCCTAATAGAATAAGAATAGATTACCAGTACCTTAAAAATCCATTGTCCAGAAGCAGGTGTGATAATATTAAAATACAAAATAAATAAATAAATAAATAAAAGTAATGTAAAATTAAACAGCATGGCGCTTGTCATTAAGTATTTAAGTCAATACCTTTTTTAATGTCAAAATATCGAATCGAAAATTTATTTTTACATATTTTTTAAGTGATTAAAATCGTGTCCAGAGTTTTTGTCAACACCAACGCCCCCTTACCACTTTCTGTTTAATACACATGCCATGAGTTCGCTGCTCTGGTAAGTTTTTTATTTTTATTTCATTTATGGCATACCTTTCTGATAAAACCCTGTGTCACAACCATAGTGCGTCAACACCACAGTCGATGAAATGCAATATCTAATTCTTTTTTATTTTTTTGTAAAAAGAACTTCATTTAGGTAGATTGTAGAGGCCATAAGCAACTGATGAAAAACAAGATGGCTTCTGTCAGAAGAACATGTGTAATGAGAGAAAGTAGGGTATTTTGTCAGCACCATCAGATGTCAACACCATCAGGATTTTTGCCTGACGGTGGTGACCCTTTTTCTAATGGCATTGACAAATGCCACAAAGTGTGCTATTCACCAATTATATTACGTTGTATCACCATTTCCGTTATATTACTTCCTGCAGGGCCGTGCAGAGAGGTTTAAAGGGGCGGGTGCTCAAAGTTTAAAAGGGGCACATTGAACCAGGCTGAATAACAACAACACACATTCATCAAGACTCTAATATGGGAAGGGCAGGGCTGTGTTGATCTGAGACTGTAGACATTATAAAGTCCATAGGAGAGATGGTAGCAGATTAAACAAGTATCATGAGATAATAACAAAATGCAAAGATTGGTGACAGCACTTGGAACCATAAGGCAACAAAAACTGTGAGAAATAATTTAGGCTCTGCCTGTGAATCACTCTTTGCTTCTCTTCTTCCTTCCATCCCATAATTTCATCTATCACTCTCCACTTGCTGTCTATCTGAGAACAAGGCACAACTTGCTATTGCAACACGTTCTCACTCCCAACTCGTCAAACGTGTGACGCATGGTCAGGCCCCCTCTGCTGCACATATGGACGCGCAGGGTACCCCCCTCGCGTCGGGAATTGACGTGAAGGGTCCTCCGATTGAAGAGATTGCCGCGGAAGTGCCTGTTGTCGGTATATTTAGACATTTTCCAAATCACATTGTAACGACCTATACTGAACACAATAAATTATATAATGCAGGCAACTATCTGAGAGAAAATTACTGCAGATAAAACTAATTACAGGCTGTTATTTGTGTATCGGTTCTTGCATTGACGGACTGAGCGATGTATGCTGGGTAATGGCACAGCTAGCGATTGGGTGAATTTATTGCACCGGTTTTATAAACTGTTCTACAATCCTTTTGATATTTGGAAATCTGTTGATCATTCTGCTACAGCTGTAAGATATCTTCTCCAACTCCTCTGAATACATGCAGTCATTTTACCGTCTGCTTTGGCTAATCACGCTCTTACGTATCAAATTAAATTAAATGCCTAATAAAAAAGCTGTTCTTTTTTATTAGGCAAAAACATTTTCGGCAAAAAAACATTATGCAAAAACATTTTCGGTGCTGTTAAGGAATTCACAGCGACTCACTTGTTTATTTTTGAGAAAGTTTATTTTTTATCATATTAGATGAGCGGCAGTGACGTCAACGTACTCGATCGTACCACAGGTAAGTGCGAATCTGAATCTGTAGATTTTTTTAAATTATTTTTCTTATTTAAAACCAAAAAGAAAAACCCAAAACAGTGAGCTCACAAAGCTGCTTTTAGCAGTTCCATGGGTTAAGATTAGCAATTTCGTGGAACAGCGAATGACTTAACATTTAATAGCATATATGTTACCACACCACATGTGCTGTAAGTTAGCTAAATTCATTTCTGTTAGCCAATCAAGTTAAGCTTATCATATATCATCATCCAGGGTACAGTGATAGAGAAGTGTGTGCTGACGTTTGCTGTTTTTGCCACTTTGTAAAGTTTGAGGGTTCTAATAAGGGTCAGTGTTGCCAGATTGGGTTGGTGCTCAAATTGAAGATAGACGTTATCTATCAATCTAGCTCTCTCTTTATGGCTCTCTCTCTCATTCTGGCTCTCTCTCTCTCTCTCAAGATCAATTTTAAACTTAATAACAGCATTACATAATCATTAAATAGCAGACCGATCGTCTATGCTGCAAATGAAATACAAATGGACACTAAACAGGGTTTATCTAAATCGTTACAATAGGCTTTAATGTATATATTTATTTATAAGGTGCTTCTGAATTCTGAATACTTTTTTTTTCTAAACAGGTTCTTCATCAATCAGCCTATTATTGATTGATTCCTTCCTACATCTGCTTTTTGAAAAACTCCTAAAGGCACTTTTAAGAGCCACGTAAGTCTGTTTGTATCTGTTCTTACTGCTGTCCTTATTGGTCTGTCTCTCTGTTTCTGCCTCGCTCTGTTGGTCTCTGTCTTGTTTGATTATTCTGTTTGTGTGTGCGTGCGTGCGTGCGTGCGTGCGTGCGTGCGTGCGTGTTTGTTTGTTTGTTTGTTTGTTTGTTTGTTTGTTTGTTTGTTTGTTTGTTTGTTTGTTTGTTTGTTTGTTCTTCTTTCTGCCATGAGTGACTCCGAAATTCAAGATCCTTTAAGGATCCTAGATAATCTGACTGATCAGCAGGAACAAATTGATGAGCTCCAACACCTCAATGACATGCTTGGTGAGCTGAAGCAAGAGGTAGCTCCTGTACCTGTGAAGCCACCTGAACTAACAGTAAAATGGAAAAAAAGAGACAAAGATGGAAACCAACTCTATGCGAGGCCAAGATCAATCCGGAGTCAATTACATAAGGGTCAGTACTCTTTCATACAAGATAATTTGAAGATATAGATTGTATGGACACAAAACCATAAATTTAACGTATTAATTAATTTAAATATTTGTAAAGACAAACAGGAAAGCAATTTGTTTGTTTTGACACAAAAGGACATTAAACAAACCACAGAATTATCTCTTAAAACTGAATGATCCCCCCCTAGCAAGTATGGCATTCATTACGTTATGTTAGTCCAGTAACAAAATGTGGCTGACAGTTACCTCCTCACAAGGATTTTGGTAAAAGATATTGGTACTTGGCAGCACAGTGGCACATCAAAAAATGTCCTGATTTCAATTCCACTATCAGACCAGGGTCTTTGTGTGTAGAGTTTGCGTGTTCTTCCCTTGTTTCTCTGCTCGCAGGTTACCTGGTTTACTCCCACAGTCCTGAGATGTGGAGTTTGGCTAATTGGTTATTCTAAATTGTTTCTGTGTTATAAATGTTAGGGGTGCAATGATACACAAAATTCACGGTTCGGTTCGATACTTTGGTGTCACGGTTCGATATTTTTTCGATACAAAAAAATGTTCATGCATTTTTAATTTGTCATTTATTAAAATTATAAATATATATTTTAACTCAAAAGTACAGTTTTTAAATTTAACCCTAACCCTTGTGCGTGTTTTTTATTTTGACAGCGAATGCACACCTGCGGACCACTTATGTGCAGCCCTGGTTATTTAGCTCGTCATATTGAGGCCACAGAAATTCTTTTGTCCATGAAACCATAAAGCTGCACTTTCTTTTTGCCTTATAGTCTGATTTGTCATAACTTCTCCGTTTTGCGGTAAGCTTTTCTTTGGCTGTCACTTCTTCACCCTGACCTGTCTTATTTGGCTCAGCAGAACTGAAATGCTTTTACACATGCACTCACATAAGCTCAGCGATTCTCTGCGCGATCAACCTCTCACATGTTTAAGCTTGCTGCGGGAGATTTCACTTGTCATGTTTGCATAGTAAGCTAACGATTAATAAGACGATGTCAGAGGAATTGGTGCACAAATTATCATCACTCACAGATCAGTGCTGTTGCTCTCTATACACAGTTCGCAGGATTGCAAAGTGAAAGCAAAAAAACAAGCGCAAATTCAAACGCGACTTCAATATGTCACATATTGACAGTGGCTCACCGATGCCAATGACATAATTACCCAGCTACATTTCTGAAAGAATGCAAAAGCATTGACATATATTTTTCCTACAATAGCCCGACGGGCAGGGCAGAGATAGATTTTGGTACCCCGACTGAAAAAAATCGCTAGCTTCGGGACGTCGGGCTAGCGATTTTGCGAGCCCTGTATCTGATTGAGGAATCACTCATCTTTGGAAAAGAGAGTTTATTACAGAGAAATGGCTCTTTCCAAAATAAAAGCTATACTATCCGCTTCTTCTGGGCTATATTCTCAGCAGCATAAGGAGAATCATGTGCTAACAGCTGTCTAAATGACTCGGCTAAAGTTAGTAGCATGCTTGTTGTTTTTGTCTTTGCACTAGGATGATGTCGGCGTAAATGTGCAGTCATATTCGTTGTGTTCCCACTAGTGCTTTCAGGTTAATCTCGTTGAAATGACCTTAACGCCACAACACGGCAAATCTCCGTTAACGAGCTACCGCCGATCGCTCCGTGCATGGGGCTAGACGGCCAACACGTTAACGAGCTAACTGCGCTAGCACACTAGTTCACACCAATGTAATTGAGCATTGCATGGCACATCCAACATACTGTTTTACTTTAGTCCATGACTCGCTTACCTTCAGGGTCATACGTCACATGAAAACCAAAATAATTCCAAACGCCAGAACTGAATGAGGTTCAATTTGCCTGTTGCAAGGAGAGCTTAACTTCTGTCTCGCTAGCTTGCCCTGTGCTCTTCCTTCTGACTATGCTGTCTGTGTTGAGCGCTCAGTGGATCTGCGCTCGACAGTGCAGCCTAGGCGGAGTAGTCGAACACAGATTCACTGAGCGCTCAACACAGACAGCATCGTCAGAAGGAAAATTGATAAAATAAATTACAAATGTTGTATTGTTCGATACATATGCGTACCGAACCGAAAGCACTGTATCGAACGGTTCAATATCGATACGAATATCGTTGCACCCCTAATAAATGTGGATTTGATTTGTGTTTTTGATATACTGTTGATGTTTTATACAGCTGCCCACAGTCAGAAGACCAATTCTACCACTAATAACAGGCACTGTGAGGTGGCATTTGCCCCAGAGACTGTTGGTATGTACTCCACTGTGTCTTCACTAGATCAAAGCAGTATGTTCATGTGTTTGCAGCAATTGCTAGCATATTTATAGCCATCAAGCTTTACTCTCATAGCTACTCTGTCCATTACACTTTTATAATTTAATCAATTTTAATAGAAAATGTATTTGTTTTTTTTAGCAGAGCGCTTTCTACAAGAACTCCAGAGCTCACTGAATGATTCTTCAGATGATCACCATGAAGCACCACCACCAAAAGCTCCTCTTTTGGCTTCCTTGAACTGGAGCACAAGAAAAACTCTTTTTTCAGAGAGTTGGAGGGCCAAAAGACCCCATCTGGTGAATACCATGGCAGCTCAAGAAAGTGTGTCGGAACATATATGCCAACAATGTGGGAGCAATCCAGCTGTGCTTCGTTGTCGTGACTGTCTACCACGCCCCCTTTTTTGTGATGTCATCATGCACACCAGATATGTCCTTCACAATAGACGTGCCATGACTGCCGGATTCTTCCAGCCATTGCCTCCAACAACTTACATTGTAAATAAGACCCTTTGCAATGATGGTAAGTTCTGTGACTAAACTTATTATGTTTACTGTTTATACATTTCCCTTACGCTCTCTCTCTCTCTATCTCATTTTTTAAAAAAGTTGATGCTTCCTCAGCTCTCAACTACACTGTTAGCTTTGAGCTGTTAAGTTGTTTTTTTTATTGTTTCAAGTAAGGCTCAGTTGGTCCTACCATATCTTAGTCACATTTCAACGTTTTACTTCATAGTTAATAAACTTATTTAAATCATATGTTACGCATACATGTTGACTTCTTTAGCACGACTTGTACCTGTGGAGAGCCCAGTCACAATCTGCGGCTGTCCACCAGAGTGTTTGAGGGTCAGACCAGGAAAGGTTGTTGCTGTGGTCACAATGAATGGTAAGAAGAACTTCATTTTGTCCTGACTGACAACCATCTGTAAACAATTCATCTAAAACTAAACCCTCACAAGCATTGTTGCAGTATAGTCTGAGACAAAAAGAAGACCTAACCCAAAGATAATAAACTTTTACTCTGGAGTCATGAGTTTTTCACTTTTCTAGGACGTTACAACCTCAGCATGCCAGAGCTGAGGTGTGAGACATGTGAAGCTTCTTGGACTGCTGGAGTAGATGACCTAAATCTAAGTGATTACTGGCCCGCTACCCTTCACTTTTCTACTTTGTACGCAACAGATGTCTTCTTCACATTTGAAGAAATGAAGATGGCATCACCCGGACTCTCCTGCAAAGCATTTTTAAAAATGCTTGATCAACGAACTCTCCACTTTGGCCGTGTGAGCATTTTAGTTTATGCATCCTTTACAGTATGGTTCTTCTGTGTTATTCCAACACGTTCTCACTCCCAACTCGTCAAACGTGTGACGCATGGTCAGGCTCCCTCTGCTGCACTTATGGACACGCAGGGTACCCCTCTCGCGTCGGGAATTGACGTGAAGGGTCCTCCGATTGAAGAGATTGCAGCGGAAGTGCCTGTTGTCGGTATATTTAGACATTTTCCAAATCACATTGTAGTGACGTATACAGAACACAATAAATTATATAATGTAAACAACTACCTGAAAAACAGGTAGAACAATACTTTTGTATGGTTTATTGCATTTACGGAGGGAGTGATGTATGCTGGGTAATGGCACAGCTAGCTACTGGGTGACTTTATTCACCCGCTTCGGCTGTTATCAGTCCATACAATGGGCGTTATCAGCACAAATCAGTCCCATAGATATGGGCCATCTCCTGCTAGATTGTTCAGAAGGTTGTTCTCATCCATCCAGATGGAGGATCACTAACAGGAGCGTGGAAGACTCCAGAATCCACTCTGGCTGGAATCCGGTGGATACAGCAGTGTGTACAGGTACAGGACCATTTAAACGGACAGCATTTATAGAATGACTATTAAAAGTCAGCGAGTGTCAGTAATGTTAATGTGGTTATCTTAGTAATACACCGAGTGCTAATATAACAGCTTTAAGATGCATTTGTAGATATTATTACGTGTTTTACCGTCTTTATGCTGCTAGCTTAAAGTTACGGTGTAAACGTTAGCTTATATTGGAGTAAAGCTGTTACTGTTTAAACGATGTTAGCACAGAAATATTAGCTTCTGTCATGACTGATGAAGTTACTAGTTAATAAAGTTTCCAGTAAAGTGTTTAATCGCAGCCACAGATTGACAGCAAATATCTCGATTAGCTTCAGTGCATCTATAATAAATATGTGCAAGTTTCAGTGCTTCGTTTAAACTGTATGATACTTATACTGACCCAGGGTCAGTGTAAAATACAATCCTAGCTGTGTGAACAAAGCCTGGCTGCTTTAATCCTGCATGACAAACCTCAGGATGCAGGTTATTATTACTCTTTCCTGCTGGCACACCTGTCACACCTGAGAGTCAGCTAGAAACTTACAGTGACGTGGACATCATGCAAAGACTGCCAGACTCTGTAATACTGCAAATGATCAGTGACTCAAGTTAACACTAAACTTTAAACAGCACCTCTGTGTCTCTGTGTGCTGAACATCTAGGATTGAGTCAGGCTGCATCAGCTGAAGCTGTTATTTGTATATATCAGTATTTTTTATTCAGGTGTGGGGAAAATACGTAAGACTGCAGTGAAGCGATGCACCAGATTAATCCCTGGCCAAAGGTATCGTACTTAAATCAGACTACTGATCCAGCCACATCAGCCTTTTGTGAGGTCTGTTTAAAGTTGACTAAAAGTGAACTGCAGGTTCCTGAGAGGTGGACTGTGAGCACAGAAACACATGTTAATACATACAGCTGCAGCAAACTTACATTAATTTTAAATAGATTTGTTACTCTGATGTCTGTCTCTGTGTTAGTCCTCTGACAGACTGGTGACCTGTCCAGGTGTGCTCTACCTATGACTACTGGGACAGGCTCTAGCCTCTGTAATAGAAATGTTCTGTTATTCTCATTTAAAGTATTTAAGTGCTTATGCATATGCTTAGTTGTGACACTGTTACTGTTCAGTGAAAGTTTCTAAAACTAGATGAACTTACTTCAGCGTCAGCAGTTTGAGAAAACAACTCCCTTTACAGGTGCTGATAAGGCCAAGGGCACAAAACAGCATAACCATTGATCCGTTAGGTTTCATAGCGAGGCGCGTGAAGTGTGGTGTGATCAGTGTAACTTCCTCCCTCCTCCTTGGAATGCATAAAGGAGCAGGAGCACGACCTCTGTGGCAGCGCTGACATGACTGAACTGTGATGTTTGATGTGTGTTGGCGCAGTAATAAATAGCTTGATCACAGCTCTTTCTGTGTTGCAGACTTTATTTAAAAAATTCCACGACACCCCCCCCCCCCCCCCCCCCCCCTCCCACTGTGAACCTGAATTGAATATTCAGAAGACATTTGTTTAAATAGTTCTACAAATCTGAGCTGTTGGTGTGTCCTTGGATTGTGTGGTAATAATATTAGAGCCTGCAATCTTTCTTACTGAAACTCTACTATGAGTCATGTTACCTGAGATTAATTCTATGTTTACCTGTCAGCCTGGACAAATGTGCTGTGTGAAGGAAATTAAATTAAATCAGGTCTGAACTGCGTACATTTAAGGAATCTGTTCATATTTAATTGAAATATGAACCAGTGATTTTTTGATTGCTGATTCCAAGAGAGTCTTTGTGGAAATCCTGTTTGGCTTTTTGTTATTTTAATTCTCTTCTCTGTTTTCCAGAACAGTTCTCCACAGTCGCTGTCCACATGGGTCAGTGGGACCAAGAAGCACTCTGCTAATGTGTGGACTCTGACCAGCAACATCCAGCAAGACCCAGACAGCGTTTTCTATCTCCCAGCTGGAGGTTTTGTGTGTCTGTGACTGGAGAGTCAGATTTTTGTTGAGCTTCACACTTGCAGAGGTAAGTCAGTTTGCAGAGATCCCTACCACCCTGGCTTTTATGTGCTAGATTTCTTATCTGAAACAGTAATATTTCAGTGACTGCTGCTTATACCACAGGTTAATACACTCTACTGATCCCTGATAGGAGAATCATCAATTTTGCCAACAAAGAAGCCTGGTGGATGTTTGTTTACAGTCTGATGATGGGACATCATGCTCTGCATCTTCAAAGTTTGCCTCCTCATTATTATTCATACCCAGTAATGTGAAGTATGCTCATATCTACTATAACTGAACCAACCTGGTGCTCTTCATTTATGGAGGCTGTTGAGTCTGAATGTTGGATGTTGTGTATCTCGTGTTCTCTGGGCTTTGTTGTCCTCAGTCTTTTCGCAGGATCAGAAAACAAAACCAGGAGGCGCGTAAATGTTTCTTCTGCATGATGTTTCTTCAAATGTTTCTTCTGGATGATGATAAGACTGTGACACGGGATGCCACCTTTGGTCTTGTGATGAAGCAAAGTTCAGGAAGAAGTGGGATTAAATGGTACCCACATGTGTGCTGCTGAGAAGGATGTACAGGGGCACCTGCAGCCAAATCCAAGCCTCAGGTTAGTTGTAGTTGCAGAACGCTACAGGACTGAGACAGCTAATGTTCGATTAAACGGATGAAAAAGAAGTTTCTTCCCTATAATTATCACTTCTTAAAATCTGTAGCAACTTCAAGTCTGTCAGCGTGCTGAGCATGCTCAGAATGTGACAATATATTTTTGTTCAATATTTAATTTCTTTCAGTTGCAACTGTTAAATGAAAAAAATAAAAATATATTCTTATAATTTAGCAAACTAATTTATCAAAAAAATATACATATATCTGTATTAGTTTTAATAAATTAATTTGACACCTGTATTGAAAATACCATATTGTATTCATACAGAATCAGTTTGGTATCATTGTTTGTCTGCTCACTGATTGCTGAAACTAAGAGCTACTTTGATCTGTTTAGATCTAAAGTATCCAAAGTTGAGCTCTGATGTTTCTTCACCCCTGTGTGTGTGATATGTGATTCCTACATGCTGGCAGAGCAGCAGTTTGTGCTCACAGATGGTGACGGTGTGGAGAGACGGTGGTGTTTCCTCAGAAGAACCAGCAGAGTCACAAAGGACACCAGTCCATCTCACCACCTTGACTTGCTGACTGATGTTCGTCTGCACTGCACAGAGGAAATCAGCTGACCGAGGTTTGTCCAGTGACGTGTTATGAATGTATATTTGTTTTATGCTTACAGTTATGTTTTTCTTGACAGAGGCTCTGCAGAGGTCAGACAAAGCAGAGAAAACATGTGCTTTACATTTTACTGTGATTTATTGAGATATTTGTTGCCTGATGTTCAGCAGGAATGGAGAAATAGAATCAAAGGGAGATGTTTTTGCTGTTTTTGTAATGATGTAAGTAAATCTTCAATATTATTTATTTGCTTGGTTATATTAGGAGTGTTTCTGAGTGAGGGGGAGAGGAGTCATCATCCAGGTAAAGTGACGTGGATCAGTGGATACACTTGTCTCCCCTTTAAAGGAGACGATCCAAGTCATCCTTAAATGTTAGTGCTTTCAAATACACAAACATTTTTAAAGGACAAAAATGAACATCCAACTTTGACTGTAATACAAAATAAATCTTTGCATGTGTGTTTTCAAACTCTCAGATGGGCAGCATATCAGTCTTGGACTGTCTAACCTGCAGCACTGAATGACCACCGCACGAGCATGTTCCTGCAATATTCAGCATCTGATCCTTCATCTGTGTGCTTCTGCTTTTGGTAAGTAGAGTTACCCAACTCCAGTAACTCTAAACACATGCCATCCATTTCTAACGGCCTGGTTACTTCCTGTCAGTTACTTTAGAAACCATGTGGTCACCTGACCTAACACTGTTTCTTCTTCTTCCCCTTAATGTTCAAGTGTCACAAGTCAAACAGCTGGAGAGGAAACTACACCAGCGTACTGGGATGTTTCACCAACACGTGCCAGATGCTGTTCCTTCATGGTGACATCACCAGAGACAGCCCCGCCCACCTCAGGACCTCGCCATTGATCATGAAGATTATAATGATGACAGCGAGCGGAACTAAGACTGTAAAAATCCACGACCAGAATGTTTCTTTCTAATTATTAATGAATACTGAGCCTCTTTCTGTGTTTTGTCTGTTTTGGGTTTTTACCTCATTTGTTTCTAACAAAGTTCACAAACTCACACAGTTTACATTCTGTATGTTTCCATCTTTACCAGCCACACTCTAACTGCATTTAAGAAAATAATCCTTAGAAATCGTCGTTTTTCTCTTTTGTAATTGATGATAATTCAGTGAATATACTGCGCTGCTTCCTTTTATTGTGTCACACATTGCTTTATGTTTTTCAGTGTCCAGTTATTTTTTACTGCTGTTTGAATTCTCTGTATGTTTGACCCTGTAGACTGTTTGATGGACTGCTTGTCTTCCTGTTTGTTACCGCCGCCTGTTTTTTTATAAAGATTTGGATTTCTGACTTCAACACAGCCTCTGCGTGTCCTCCCTTTGTGTCCTCTTCCTCTGTGAATGTGTTGCATGTGTCACAGATTCATTTTATTAACAGCTTTCCCACAGTGAATTGCATCAGCATTCATTCACAGCACATTGCAGAAGGATTCAGATTAATACAGTGATCTTACAGTCAGAATGATCCTGACAGAGTGCCACTGTAAATGATCTTTCATCAGGTCAATTTTAAAGTTCAGGGGCAGGAGTTATGAAGACTCATGCTGGCATTAGGACTAATATGTACTTACAAAGTTAAAGTTTTTTAATTATGCTAGAATACTGGAAGACAATCAACTTTTAGTGTTTTCCGCATATTAATTATTTTGAAATAGAGACGGTGACCCTAACTGTACAGAAGCACTAAACAACTGACAATCTAACAGACATCATTGGCCTGAGCTGTCATGCACAGTGAGTCTGATCCTTTGCTGTGAGAGTCTGACAAGCATGTTTCTGGTCAGTTTGGAACAAATAATATCACAATGTTGATCTTTTTTTCAATATTCCTTCTCTTTTACAACATAAACTGTGATCAAAGGTACTTATGTTCACAGCATGTAATAATACTGACAGTCCAGGGCATTGTGGTCTGTTGAGCTAGGGTTAGGGTTAGCAATTCAGACATATGTAATCAATATTAAACATCTCTGACATGGGCCACTGTCCGCAGTGTTGGGAAATCCATACCAGGCTGGAACAAGTCAAGGTAGGTGAGCATCCACGAGAAGACACAGCAGATGCATCCTACTAATACTGACAGGACCAGGAGACTCCAGAAACCGAGCATCTTCTCTTCAGTGCCATCCTCTCCTGTCACCCTCTCTGCCCGCAGCTCTTTGAGTATGGGGTGGAGAAGGGCGCAGAGAAACCCTTATTACTAATTTGTATTATAATTCAATTTTCATGAAATATTCATATTCAGTATCGGTCCTTTTATATTATAACCATGTATCCACCCAGGCTCATGGTGGGGCAGGGCTCTGTCCTGGGATGCTTGAGTACAAGGTAACGTACACCCTGACAGTCTAACTGTAAGCAACAGTCTAAATGTAAAGTGCATTCTAAAGTCCTCTTCAATAAATCATATGCAAAGAGTCATTCAGGACTGTAAAACGTGAACTACAGAACCCAGAGTCTTCATCATTAAATCTCTGGTTGCTTCATTTTTCTATCCTATATCAGATACTTTAAGGTTAGGTTAGGTAAACTTGCATTCTCATGGTGAGGCAAAATGCTTTATGTGTGTGTGTGCCCGTGTCATGAACGGCTATAAAAGGCCTATAATTAAAGAACAAAGCGGGGTTTGAGTTCGAGTTGCGGCAGACTGTCACTACTTGTAAATGGAACGCAGCCTTCCTGCGGCGGACAGCTAATAACAGGAATCGGACGCGGTCCAGCCAAGTCCACAGCAACCACCATAGCAACCGCCTAGCATGACCTTAAAAACATTTTCTGTCTTCATAACTATCAAAAACGTGAAATGATTTGCAAAGTGTGAAAGTGTTACAGCTGCAGAGAGCTATGGCGGTATCTTTGGAAGCTGTTTGCATAGCTAATAATATACGATGTAACCATGGAGACAGTCAGTCACGTGAGCTAGCGGTGCACGTTTACTACAGTGAATAAGGTGATTGCGTGCACAGCGTCCACACGCTGCAGAGGGTAAAGACATTACTTCAATATTGTTTTATATTTGCTTTCTGTTGACCATCACCTCAGGTTCACCATCACAGTTTCAGCAGACAGATGCACACTGTCTAAATATGAACACATTCAAAAACTCATGTCTCAGAAATAAGCACAGCTGTTCATGTTTGTCATTAGAGTTTTATTTGTAAGAAAATTATGAACTTCATATTGTGTATCAAATAAAAGAACAATTCACAACTCTGAGTCAACAGAAATGTCTCTAATGTAGACGTGTACAGTGTAGTGTAAGCATTAAAAGATCATAAAGGAAACACTAACATTTATGTGAAACTAATTGTAATAAAAAATGAACAGGTGTAAAAGAAAGAATCTGAAAACAACACTTTTTTGGTCTAAGTGATCAAAGTAGAAAACAGAACTGATGTTCAAAAACAAACCGTAGCTGCACTAATATTACACATCTCCATTGTTGTGGTGAACAGACATGTTGCTTTTAAAACCACATGCAGTGTGTGACCATGACTGTTCACTGAGACCATGAACGCCACTTCGCTGAAGCCTTCGCCTTCTTCTTCTTCTGCTTCCATTTTAGAAGAAGAAGGAGCACGAGCTGCTTTGATCTACTGAAAGGAAAAAGCAGAACATCTGAGCTGAAACCATTAAGACAGGAACAATCATTCAATGCAGTGTCTCAGGTGGCTTAGCCTGTTACAACTGTTGATACAAGCTAAATACGGTTAACACACAGTGTCAGGGAGCTCCAGTGTGGGAACTAGTGGCTTTAGGTTTGTAGTCATTTAACTTTCATCCATCCATTCATTTAATTCAGGAGGAAGAAATGTGAGGTTGGTGCAGGCTGGTTACATTTGGTCCCATACTGTCTTTAACTAAATGACTGGGTTCACTTTATGGCTGGGCTGTATGTGGGGTTATATCATGTTATTTGGGCAGGAGTACCTGTCCTCTGTTAGACTTAGAAAGTTTCTCCATAAGTAGAGTTTCTAACTCTTCTAGCACATCTGTGGCTGACAGCTTTTTGGTGGCTCTTTTTACCCCACACTGGTTGTGAGTGTGTAAATAGCCCCACTAGTTCTTTTGGGTTGCAGTTAACTAGGGAGGAAGGGGTGGGTATACCATGATTAGGTGAATAGCAATTATATGGGATACATAAATTTCATAATGCATGCATATATCTCTATAAACCTGCCTGAGGGCTGCCATTTTTACATTCAGTTATTTCTTTGTTGAATCTAAATAATGAATGTGTTACAGTTAGACTGACACTGGTCAGTGTAAATGGCTCATTGGGACACAGAAACCTTTAAATTAAACCCTATCACCTGATATCGAGTGTCAAACAATATCAAAGCTGTAAAAGCTGTTTACAGTCAGAATTTATAAAACTATGATTGTAAATAAATTCAAACAAGTGAGCTTTTCTCTTTGTGCTGAATATCAACACTGTGACTTCTTAGACTGTAAGCTTTACTTCAGCACAACCAGTTGCAGAAGCCGTCACTCCAAATGTCTTTGATAACAAGAAAAAAATACCTTTTCAGTCCACGGCCTGAAGTTCTTCTCTGACATCTTCTGCAATCAGCTTTGTCTGCTGGTTTGAAGACAATAAACCACAAAAAAGATGATTTAGTCACTTTGTCTGCGTCATGCAGCTTGAATGTGTCGTGTAACGATGTTGAATAGCCGTCGTTATCCCTCTGCTGCGTCAGTAGGATTGTACTGTACAGCATCTCATTGATATGTGAGGAATGCTAATGTACCACTAATGACCATGAGAGCCAGTAGAATTAATTCAACTGGACACTCAAAAGACGTCCTTAAATGCTCTTTAAGTGGCAGAACAGATGAACAAACAGTTAATTGCTTACTTGAGATGAAATCTGCTCAGCTACTTTGAAAACAGCTTCTAACTGGTTCCTCCTTTAACAGGATGACTGCTCAGGGGTAAGGCCATCATGCAGTCCAGCAACCTTTATGGTTCTGCTTTGATTCACCAGGAACTATTAGGGAAACCTTCCAGCGCCTCCTGTGAAAGACACAGGCATAAACACACAAACATTTATTAACATGTTCCACAGTGTTCCAGTTTGATTTTCTCATCCTGTGGACAACAACGTACATGGATGCAGGTTTATTGTTAACTTTTGTAAGGTTTATTTAGTGAACATATCCAGCTGCAGCTCCACTGTGATCCTGAGCTGGATAAGCACTTAAGAAACTGTGTCAATAAATGGACATACATCAGGTTATTATATTTATCCAAACAGACGGGACCAATAATGCTTCGCTGAGTTAGAGACTTTAACAGACTCTTCTATGTAAGAATGTCTCGTGCTGATAGACCTGCAAACTTGACAACAAAGGTTTTTCAGACTGCATGTAGCTGTCCTCTATGTCAGCTCACACATTTATATTTACGTCACACTTATTTCTGCTTTCCCATTTTATAATTATTACTTACATTTTGATTAGATACCTTGAGTTTGTAAATGATCAGATTACATAATTGGAATACAATGTATCCAATTCAAGGTTGCGGGAGGATGAAGCCTATCCCAGCTGATACAGGACAAAGACAGGCTGCCAGTTTATTGCAGGGCTAATACAACATGTGTAACAGAAAATCCACTTAAATGTTTGATATTTCTTATAATAATCATAATTATGACTATTATTTAAAGGTTTCTTTATAAATACATTTTGATTTTTTATAACCTCTAAAATATAAACCTGAGCTGTTTCAGATTCTGACCTCTGACCTCACTGCAGCTCCCTCTTGGAAGTACGTCTGCTTCTTGTCTACCCCCAGTGTTGACCGCCTGCCCTTGATATCACGTACTGTACCTGAGGAACAAAAAAGGACAAACACTTGCCTTCATTTAAGAAGTACATTCATACAGAGGTAATCTATGGAAACACACTAGTTCACCCTTTGGGAGGAATACATTTCTGTAAATGAACATCATGTGGAGAATGAATGAAATGAGTTCTTCAGGTGACTCAGCAGTCCCACACTGACAAATGACATCTAGTTAAACTATTAAGCATATTTGCTCTTCTGAAATCTGTGTTAAACAACAACAAACATAAGTTAGTAACAAAAATACAGCTGAGTAGAGGCTTTACAAACCACCAGCAGCCATAATGCTAAATTTTAATCTTCAAATGTTTCTGAGCCGTCTTCAACCTGCTTTTAACACATTAAAGTCCCACAGTCAATGCAGCCTGACTCAATCCTAGATGTTCAGCACACAGAGACACAGAGGTGCCGTTTAAAGTTTAGTGATAACCTGAGCCAGGCTTTGTTCACACAGCTAGGATTGTATTTTACACTGACCCTGGGTCAGTATAAGTATCATACAGTTTAAACGAAGCACTGAAACTTGCACATATTTATTATAGATGCACTGAAGCTAATCGAGATATTTGCTGTCAACCTGTGGCTGCGATTAAACACTTTACTGGAAACTTTATTAACTAGTAACTTCATCAGTCATGACAGAAGCTAATATTTCTGTGCTAACATCGTTTAAACAGTAACAGCTTTACTCCAATATAAGCTAACGTTTACACCGTAACTTTAAGCTAGCACCATAAAGACGGTAAAACACGTAATAACATCTACAAATGCATCTTAAAGCTGTTATATTAGCACTCTGTGTATTACTAAGATAACCACATTAACATTACTGACACTCGCTGACTTTTAATAGTCATTCTATAAATGCTGTCCGTTTAAATGGTCTTACCTGTAAACACTGCATATCCACCGGATTCCAGCCAGAGTGGATTCTGGAGTCTTCCACGCTCCTGTTAGTGATCCTCCATCTGGATGGATGAGAACAACCTTCTGAACAATCTAGCAGGAGATGGTCCATATCTATGGGACTGATTTGTGCTAATAACGCCCATTGTATGGACTGATAACAGCCGAAGCGGGTGAATAAAGTCACCCAGTCGCTAGCTGTGCCATTACCCAGCATACATCACTCCCTCCATAAATGCAATAAACCATACAAAAGTATTGTTCTACCTGTTTTTCATGTAGTTGTTTACATTATATAATTTATTGTGTTCTGTATACGTCACTACAATGTGATTTGGAAAATGTCTAAATATACCGACAACAGGCACTTCCGCTGCAATCTCTTCAATCGGAGGACCCTTCACGTCAATTCCCGACGCGAGAGGGGTACCCTGCGCGTCCATAAGTGAAACAGAGGGAGCCTGACCATGCGTCACACGTTTGACGAGTTGGGAGTGAGAACGTGTTGGTTTGTGAAGCAACAGAGTGAGAGTATCTTTAATCCTTTTCAGAAACCAAAACACATCACAGCATACTTACAGAGCAGCCAAAGTGAAGAAACTTTCTCCATCTGCAGGTGCTACTGAACTTTGATCGGTCCACACTAGCATCAAGCGAGACCCTCCTCCTCCTTCCTCTCTTACAGGGAGGTAGTTCTGTAGTTTCCACCTCTCATCATTATGAGAAAAAAAGTTTATATGGCTGAAACATGTCAGTAAACACATTTTTTAAAATTAGGTCATGAGCAAAAAACAACAAAGAAGGGCGTAAAAAATAAAATCTAGGAACCAACAGACACCGAAAATCTTGTTCCACAGCTTTACTCCTCCCAAACCTCAGTTTTTCCTTCAGCTACAGCCAGATCCATACTTCTCTGTGCCTCTGCAGCTCCACAGACTAACCAAGCCTGCCAGCATACAAAATGGAATTGGAAAAAATGTCTAACAACCAATGGGGAGAGAAGTTCAGCTTAACATCCATCAGCCACACTACAATGCTCATGAGAAGTCACGTCATCCTTTTACAATTACCAGACTCACCACCAGATGGCGCTCAAACACGACGAATTAGATCACTGCTGTTCAGGACGTCGGTCTGCAGTCTGACCTTCAAATTAACCTGTGTACTCCATCACACAACCACACACTAATGGGCAAAGCCATGTTAAACACAGGAGAAACAACTAAACTCTGAACAAAGAACAGGAGGACACAATACTGTTTAAAGTTACGCTCATGTGACACATACAAGTTTAACAGCTCTGGTTCTGAGTCAGCCCAGGATATGAATCTGGTCAGTCAGCTGGACGCAGTGATTGAATGAAGGCTGAGTAACAGAGTTTCCACAGTATGACAGAGACTTTCTGTGACCTGCACTGGTTGAGCCATTAAAAAATGTTTATGTTATGTCTGTAAATCATGTTTTCTTTTATTCCAAATGCTTCAAATTTGAACGTGACTTTAAATGTAACAACTCAGTTTCTATGGATTTGACTGTGGATCTGACAGAGATAAAGATCGACCCTGATTTTGAATCGAGTTGGAATAAAGTTGAACAAGTTGGTTCCCACTTGAAAAATTCTTATTCTGTCAGTGATTTACCTTCATGGTGAAGTTGAAAATGTAATAACTGCATTTAGTTGCCTTGTATTTGTGACATGTGCAATGACAATAAAGTTGAATTCTATTCTAAAGGTCAAAAGGTCACACATACACACCTTTGTTGGATTAACTTCTTAGAAAATATTTTATCTCATCAAGTTGTAAAGTGTTAAGTGACAAATACAGCACATAGTGTTTGTACCATTATTAACAAAGAGGAAAAAAACACATGAGCCACATTAGCTGTTTTTGCAGCAGCTCAAATGTGTCTACAAAACATTCGTTTTTAAAAGAAATATTTATTTATTTTAATTAAAAAAATGCATTTTAGCTGTGTTGCAATTATATTATGTTTTTCACTGTATTCATTTACTCTTCGGGGACTGTACCATCAACTCAAACTGTAACAGTAACAACAGACTCAAGAATCAGGTGACATTTCAGTGCAGCTCGTTTCTAGCTTCATCGCTCTGCAGGAGATCCTCATGGGTTTGTTTGTCTGCTGGTCTTTGTGTTAGAAACAACAGACGACATTAAACATTAAACAGTAAACTGGTTCTTATGTAACGCTTTTCTACACAACTTGCCTCATTCAAACATTCACACCAGCACTTTTTCTGTGTAAGAGCTTTCTGTCTAACATTTAGACTCCAATGACTGCATCTGAGAGCAACTTGGGCTAAGTATCTTCCCTGAAAATATTTAGGATGCAGACTGGAGCAGACAGGGATCAAACCACACCAACCCTCCCATTACTAGGGAACCTGCTCTACCCCCACAGCTACAACCACCCCAATCATTAAAATCAATGCAGTTGCTACAATCACTGTAATCACCATGGCTGCTATCTGTCCAACACGCCACTTTTCTCTCTCCATGTTCCCTCCAACATCCCTGTTTTCTCTCTCAGTGTTTCCTCCACCCGAGGTATCTTTAGTAGTCTGTTCCACCCGGACACTGATGGAGCTCCGCTTGTTTCTTGTTCTCCTCGTTCCGACAAAACACTCATATCTGCCCGCATCATTGAAGGTGACTTCCTTCAGAATCACTGAAACGTCTCCATTCTTCATCTCCGGGTCTCTCAGCTTCACCCGGCCTTTGTAAGACAGATGCTGATATTTTTCATAGGAGCGCTGCTCTCTGTAGTACCACACGTAGTCTGTCAGCTCAGGTCTGCTCCACTCCAGCAGCTCGATGGGAGCATCTGCAAAACCCCAACACTGGAGAGTGACGTCCTCTCCCTGCTTCACTGTGATCACCTCATCCGGATCTAAACCACAACAGAAGAACAGTCATTAGTGCTTCAGCTCAAAGAAAACTACAGGGAAAAACCCAAAAAGGTCAAAGTGTTTCATATGTGATGAGTGGACACACAGACACATCCAACATCCAGGTGAGACTGAAATCACGCAGATCTGCAGAAAGTAATTTAAACTCTAGCCAAACATTTGTGCTTTGTGAAGTAGTCACACTCGAACGTCAAGGAAGGTGGTAGGGAAGCAGACTATGCAGACATTTTGGGTTTCCAAGGTGAGCAATTTATTTGCAGTGAACTTACTTTAATGTATAACTTAACAAAACTTTCCCCAAATCAATTCATTTAACAAAACTCAACATAACATGGCTCTGGTGACACAGCTCACCTCTCCTCTCTCCTGCATCTGGTAGAGACTGGCTTTAAATAGGGCCATCAATTTCCCTCCAATTGCCCAGCCAGTACCACTCACTCAACTGAGGGATCTAAAACTCTACTCAGGTTATCTAAAAACACAAAACCTCTACACACTTCTAATATGCACATTTACACAACTAAATGGCAGTGTTAACAAAAGGAAAAACATTCAACAAATCCCTTTAAACATTAACACAAACAAAAGGAAGCATCTCTCTGGAAAAAGAAACCCCTCCACATGGTTTGACCTGATGATGTCATGTGTGACATGATCAGGACTTTAAAATGAGGAAATGCCAAGCGGGCGTTTCCCCACACCTGACACTCATGATGACTGAAAAGACAAACAGAGTAAGTATGAACAAATGACTTAATCTGTAACATAATAAAGTATAAAGAAACATAACTTAGTATTTGTCTTAATTTGCAGAATGTTTGATTTGCCGGCAACAAAACGCTTACACAAACAAACCCGGGATAGTGAGTGAAGCAATGTTACTTGACAAATAGCAAATCATAGCAAATACACAGAAACAGAATAATGTGTACAATGTGCAAAAAAAAAGGTAAACACCTATGGGACAAATGGAGAGAATTACAACTGCTTCTCCACTTTGTCACATGCTTGCACACAGGGCTGGAATGGGACAAAACCTAAATCATAAAATGAGGCTAACCCAGAGAGACAACTTATAACTTGTATTAATTTCAAACAATAACAGACCATGTTGATCATATTCTAATAATCCAGCTGAAACGCACATAACCAAGAGTGAAAATATAATATATGTAAATGTGTGATCAGTTCACACATGTAAATAGTCTGCTACTAAGACGCTGAGGTATACATCATCTGCAGCAATCTGAGAAAGACAAGTGTCACAAAATTATAAATGAATAAATAAAATTATCTGCCCTCACTTGATGAACTCCAAGATATTTTCGTCCGTCACACGAGTGTCGTTTCAATCAACAATTCAACGCTGAAAACCACAAAGTAGTGAATCACAAAGCGAAACTCCAAAGACGTGTGACAGGATGACTCAGCAACAGGTGAAAACACATTCTGGGAATCCGAGCACAGAGCGAAGACCTACCGCAGGTTACACTCGTTACCTGCATGTTTAAATTCATTTTTCATTCATGTTCATTTATCGTGTTTGACGAATGTTTTCGTAAACTTTGAGAAAGTTTAAGAAAGTTCACGAAAACACGCAGATCTGCTGAATTTCGTAAACTTTGCTGAAGCATTTCGTAAATATTTCAGCAAAGTTTACGAAAACAGTCGTTCCTCACCGATGATGATGAACTGTCAGGTCTGTTACCGACAGCTAATATCTGCGTCCACACATGAAGCGAGCAGAACAGAAGCCGAAAGTGGACCGCATCCTCCAACTGCAAGGATGGCGCAAAAATAAATAATAATACTAAAAAAAACACACACACACGCATATATCAACCAGTTCCTATTTGTTTACCTTTTGATAGTGAAGTCCAAATCATCAAAAAGAAAAAGAAAACAGATATGAGCCACATTCCTGTAGTTTAAGTGATTCCAGCTCAATCGCTTAAAGAAAGTACGTATTGGTGCGTGCAGGATCCATATATCGCAATGTCGATACCAACTCTTGTACAGATACGGATCAATGAGATCGACACTTTAGATGCGATGTCATCGAAGAGGAGACCCGACTGTGTGTGCAAGAACCGCTGCTTTCACAAGTCACAGAGCCGCCGCAGTTTGTTCCTCCGCCTCCTTTCTTTTGTTTTGATTGTTGTACTGTCACGTGACTCATGCAGTGTCGGGCAAACAAGTAGCGTTAACTATTACACTATTACACTTTGGGAGTGAGAACGTGTTGGCCTGAAAACACGTGACGATGTGAAACTACACTCCAAGATGAGCCGAGTGCCTCTGACACCTGGGGACAGAAAGAGAGGAGGATCCGAAATCATGTAGCTAATGTACCATTGTCACACAGACGAGGACAAAACATCAAGAAAGCCCTTTATTGTCACTGTACAGGAATTAGATTGGTTGGAAAAAAACTTTGTAAAGATATCCTCTCCCTCCATCTATCTAAACTACTAAGAATCCGACATATGCATCGTCTGCAGCAGTTTGAGGAAAGGAAGTGTCACAAAATTACAAACAAATAGCTGAACTACTTCATAAAGTCAGTATGTCCTCACAAGATGCACTCCCAGATGCCAAAGTTGTTTCAGTTATTAGTGAAGAACACAAAGCAGTCGGTTACAAAACGAAACTTCAAAGACGTGTCACATGATGACTCAAGTCTGACCTGTGCCTTGATAAGGAACCCGAAGAAACACCAACTCCCTGCCAAGATTCTGGGAATCCAGGAATCCAGCACACAGAGCAGAGATCTGGCAGCTGGTACTGGTTGCTTTATATTTAAATTAATTTTCATACAATGTGTCTGGTGTTGTCTGAAGGTGATACTGACACCAATTTGGCACACGTAATCTTGTCAAAATTTACAACATAGTAGAGGCACTGTTATCTGCAGTGTAGTGGCAATTCCTTTTGTTTGATAAACTAAACATCCCACAATTAAAAATCCACAAACCACTGCTGCACTGAGATAATATTTCGTACGCAGGCCCACCCCAGGACATGCTGGTCCTATACCAGTCTCTTTATTTATAGAAACAAAATGGCCCTGCAGCTCTTACTGACTAATGTAACAAGGTAACATCAAACAAAAAAAACATTGAAACAAATATTAACCTACAAATAAAACTTGTAAATAAACCCAAAATATAAGTAAACTAACAACAAACTTTAATAAATTTCAAAGTAATACAAATAAAAAACAAATAGCTCCAACATACAGCTTAAAGCTGGGTCCACACGGCGCTGAGGCGACCAGAGAGCAAAAGTTGGCCACATCTTCCAACTTCTGCTAACGTGAAAATAAATAAGAAAAAATCAGAAAAAAAAACAAGAAGAAAAGAAAACACACACACAAAACAAATGACTCGACTTCTTGTAGTGAGCCACTCCTTCCTTCTTTGCCTTTTGATAGTAAAACTTTGCAAAACAAATATGACCTTTCCAAGCAGATATGATCAACTTTCCTGTATATGTCCCTGACTTGGTGCTGGATGCAGGAGTGTGTTTGATGCTCTGTTACAGAAAGCTGGTTTCAATGAAATGCAGATTTTTCTCTCTGGTCCACAAACAGAGCTAATAACTATGAGTTAGTTTACAGGATGTAGCTGTGAGACTACTGGCTCCTGTTCATCCTGCACATTCACATAAAGCAACTGTGCAGCAGATTAAGTTTCCACAGAATTCCACGTCCACTAAAGCCATTTCATTCTTTTTCTTCTACTCTGGGATTATTAAATTATTTATTATCTTTTATTTATCCAGGTGAAAGTGTCACTGGGGTTAAGATCACATTTCCAAGAGAGACCTGCCATCTCTCTAGAGAAATCCGAATCAGAATACTTCATTAATTTTATGATCGGAAAGGTCAGGGGTTTGAATCCACTGAGCTGCCCAGAGGTACCCCTGAGCAAGGTACTGTCTCTAGACACTGCGCCCTGAGCGCTGGATTGGTGGCTGCGCACTGCTTCACTGAGTGAATGGGTTAAATGCAGAGAGGAATGTCCCTACACGATTAATAAAGGATAGTTTATTAATCCCAGAGGAAAGTATGTGAGCACAGTTGCTCCAATAAATTAGAACAGTAACAAACAAGGTAAAGTGCCTGTAGTGGCAATTCCTTTTGTTCGACCAACCAAACATCCCACAATTAAAAATCCACAAACCACTGCTGCACTGAGATAATATTTCGTACGCAGGCCCACCCCAGTGCATGCTGGTCCTACACCAGTCTCTTTATTTATAGAAGCAAAATGGCCCTGCAGCTCTTACTGACTAATGTAACAAGGTAACATCAAACAAACAAAACATTGAAACAAATATTAACCTGCAAATAAAACTTGTAAATAAACCCAAAATATAAGTAAACTAACAACAAACTTTAACTAATTTCAAAATAATAAAAATAAAGAACAAATAGCTCCAACAGTGCCAACATCCCTGCTTCCAGACTTGGTTGTACTTTGCTTTCTTCTGCTTGTGTATTAATGTTTCAGAGATGCAACAACCATTTCCTGATGCGAAACAAAGAGCGGAACAGGACTGTGGTTATCTTTCATGAATGCTGCGGAAACAGGCCGACTCCTGAAAATGAACTGTGTCCACATGTCTTTGTTTCCATTCTGTCCCTGGAGAGTGACCCAGTTGTTCATTAACATGAACTCATGTTCACCACTTGCAGAAATGAAAGTAATGCAAGCACAGCAAACATCTGCTTAAGCAGCCGTTTGTCTTCATGTCAGTGTTTAAGACAATCAGGAATCTTAACCACCCACAGCACTGGATACAAATAAAAACAAGAGGAGTCAAACATGTGCAGGTCTATTCTTTACTTTTGTGATTTCTGTTTCAGCTGAGGTCTTTTGTTGCTATAAAACCAACGACTTGATCAGTTGTGTTTCTGTTGTTTTGAAATATTTGTATTTGTCTCCTTTTTGCTAAACAGCATCATACCAGCTAACCAGGCCCATGAAGTGGAGGTTAAATAAAGCTGTGATGTATAAAGCTGCTTTTCAGCTGGTTAACAAGAGAGTGGAGAAGAGATCTAACTTTGTATATAAATAAGACTGAGCACGCATCAGTACAACCCGTCTACTTCTTCCTTCTTCTCTCATTAGGGATCGCCACAGCAGATCATCTGCCTCCATCTCACCCCATCTCTACCATCCCCCTCTAACGTGCCAACACTGCTGATTTTCTTTGGCGAACAGAAATCCAAATACATTTCAGTTTTAAATGTCTAATGGGATGAAAAATGAAAATGAATTTCAGTAGAAATACCACAAGGAATTATCAACACTGATATAAGGCACAGTCATACATGAACATGTGAACAAATGTTAACAGTCTGTAGTTGATTAGACATTCATTTTCATCCAGTTGTCCAGTTCAAGTTAGCGGAGGGTGATAGAGTTGTGGCTGGAGCCTGTACAATTCCCCAGTTTCAGAGAGTCTTCAGGAGGCACATGTAGACTCTGCCCTGAAGCAGCAAACACACAGGAGAAAAACACAGTGGGTACATCTTGGTTTCACTTTCACTTTGAAAGGTCAGCAAACAAACAATGAATGAAGCTCAAATATAAATGTGCCAGCTTTGACTACTGATGGGACACCCAGCTGATTTCAAAGAGTCCTTGATGGTTAGTACCCACGTCTTTGGTGTGACAGGAATGACTCATTTAACCCACATGGGCCCATCACAACCGTTAACAACAGACAAGTGAAACTGTGTGAACACCTCAGGCCTGTTAGGGACACGACCCTCTCAGTGATGTCACAGCTAAATGGAGACGGCCCCATCAGTTACAGAAAGCATTGGCACCAGTGCCAAAAATGAGGAAGACCAGTTTTCCTAATTTTTAGATAAAGCTACGGACGGAATAAAAAAACTAAACACAACAATAGCCATCAACCTCCTCCTGACGAATTTCTATTTTTCATATTTTGTGCCATTTTTGTAAATACAGCAAACAAAACACTAAGAATAAGATCGGAGCCATCGGCACAGCGTCAATGAATAAATCAGGAAGATGATACTACAAGATGAGCTGACAGCAGGTCAGAAGGTAAGGAGGATCCAAAATCACTGACACCCAGACAGAGGACAAAACATGAAGAAATCCTATCAGTGCCTAGAAAATGTCCATCTGAGCACCAGATCTAAAGAAGCCAACACGACCCTGCAGGCTGTGTAAAGGTGTCACAGAGACTATCCAGCACATAAGATGCAAGCTAGGACAGCGTACAACCAAGTGGCTGGGAGAGATTACAGGAACATCTGAACTCATAATGCCCAAAAATCCATCTGGGAAGGATGATGTGAAATCTTTCTTTCTTTAGTGAATCTTACATTTGGAATCAACATGAAAACACAATCACTGCTTTGTGAAACAATTACATTTCTCTGTAAAAACCTCACAATGAATAACAACAATAGCAAACAGCCATCCTTAATTCAACTCAGTGCAGTTACATTCCTCTGACTGTGGGTGATTCTGGGCTTCTGCTGACACCTGGTGGATACACTACAAAGTTTACAAAAATCATTTAAACACATCATTTAAACTGTATGTCATATTCCTAATGTTTTTTCATTATATCATATCATGTTTATCACTGTGAGCAGCTTTGTCTTTGTGTTTTGTCTTATAGAGCATTAAATATGAGTGTGATCTCACGTTCTCTTTAACGCTCCTTTAGCATTATGCTGCCTATATTCCCTCCACTGTCTACAGATGAACACTCTTCAAGTCCTGTTTTTGTCTCTAGTTCTTGGGTCTACAGGTGAGTGAAAGAGCATTCTTACATTTTTATTCTTTAATGGTATTTCTGTTGAAAAGGGTTCATGTTTTTCATCGTCTCATCAGTGTTGCTCATGAGTGATAAAGGTGCAGTAGGCCTCTCTTCAGTACCAACAAAGTATGGTTCTAGACTGAGATGTGGAAAAACAAAACTGACACTGCAGAGCGACTGACCAACATTTCAGAGGACGCAATAAGATAAACGAGGCTGCAGCGACTCACAGAAACATAGAAGCCAAACTCAAATTCAGTTTTATTTATATATCACAAAACAACAACAGGGGCCTCAAAGCACTTTATATTGTGAGGTAAAGACTCTACAGTAATAACAATGATTCCCATCTGTGGTTTGTTTGTCTCTGAGCTTTGTGTCAGAAGCAACAGAGACGACACTAATCAGTAACCAGTAAACTGGTTCTTATGTAATGCTTTCCTACTCTATCTGAGCATTCAAAGCCCGTTACACGCCCGCCTTATTCACTCATTCACACCAGCACTTTTTCTATGTAAGCCTTCTATCTGATGATGGGAGTTGACAGTTTTTGTTAGCTTGCAGAATGATCTTTTTCTTGAAATCTCATCTGTGTGAACATGGTCAACAACAAGTAGGCTAATGCTGTTAGACCTGTTTTATTGGCCTGACAGTGTCTGCGTGTTTCAGCGAAGCTGAACACAACATGGAGATTATTGTTTTACTTTTCACAGAATAAATTTTTTAAAACACAAACTCTTGGACACAGTTCACACAGCTCTTATACTGCAAGTCAAACCTTCTTTGGAGTATTGGAGGAGAAAGTGAGTAACTCTGCAGGGACCTGGTGGACAAAGGTGATAATGACACATTAACCCTTTAAGACCTACTATAGAACCAAGTCCGCCAGAGCTTATATTATATTTTTACATGCTGTGGAGCCATTTTTGGGAGCATTTCAAGTTGCTATACATCAATACAACCATTATAGCCCAAACTTTAATAATATGTCTGCATTAAGTGCATAGAAATTACATAAATTGCAAGAAAATGCAATAAACTACAAAAACATTGAAAATCGTTTTTGTTTTTTTAATATATATTTCTAGTTAGAGAAATTTAAGAGGCTTATCCCTCAAAACTGTAAATACAAAAAAGTTGCACAAAATAGTTTCCTACCACAGGAAATTTATTTTGAGTGTCTTCATAGTTTTATTTTTGAAATACACCAATTTTTATACACTGCAGGAAAAACGAAAATAAATATTATACTGCAAATTTGCAAAAAAGCAGCATATGCATCAAAATAAACTATTTCCAGCAGTGGAATATGAGTCCTAAGCATCCCAGAAACGACACAGAAAGGCATAAAGTCAAAGATAACTTTTAAAAACACCAGTATAGCCTCAATAGTTCACGATGACATCTATTCTAACGTAGGAAGTGTTATGAACAGCTGATCGGATCAGCAAAGCGTGTTTCTGGAATATTATGTTACCCACCACCTGCTTTTCCCTGTGTGGATAAGTAATGTCTGTGTGGCACTGAATTTAAATCAGTCACACAGTCATTTATGAGGCAACATAATGAAGCTCTGTTAGCACCATTTTACTGTCTCACTCTTATTTTCTCACCTTTGCAGCTTGTTGTCTTTGTAACAGCTGTTCTCTTACTCATCTGCCTCCCTCCTGCTTCTTGGTGTGTATGTGTGTGTGTGTGTCTGCCTCCCTCCTCTAGAAGTGGCTGTTCTTTAGTGGTATGTAACCTGCACCTCTCCTCGTCATACTTCATCAAATTGTTATGTTACTCAGTCAGTGCGGTGGCTGCTTCACTGTTTAAACTTTCTCTCGGTTCACTTTTAGCTGTTGACCTGCCTGTTAGTCACAGACACCCACCTGCTGTGCTGAAGATCCAGTTGTGAGAGCCAGCCTGCTGTTCTTAAACCCGCTAAGAGCAGAAATCCTGTGAGCAGAGTGGGCTGGTCACTAAACCAAACCAGAGGAAAGACAAAAAAGAAACCTGTCTGACGGCTCGCTGATACAAGCAAATAAAATGTATCACCAACTGCTGCACCTGTAACAGACCGAAAACCAAAACAAAGATACGACATGCGGGATACAAAAATGAGAAATACATAAATCAACAATCTTCTTATTGTGCGTGTGAGTGAGAGAGTGTCACAAATATGTGATAATGAGGGTGTTGAAGCTGCAGCAACGCCCCCCAGAAGCCTGAAGGTAGACAGAGGTGGAACCGGGACAACCGGGCCCCAAGAGTACCAAAGGCCCGACAAATAACCGGATTATTTGTAACCTACAAAGTGTCATCTGTGCCTTAAAATGTGCGTGACATATCCCAAAAATATGAGACCGTCAGTGACAGTAACAAACTGATCAGGTCTGATTGCAGTCTGCTGTGTGGGGACTTTCACCTGCTACTGTAGGGTCTACCTTACTGTTGTTGATTTGGGGCTGTATAAATAAAACTGAACCTGCATCATGCTTAACTGCGGTCAAAAAGCACAAAGACCAACGAGTCTGACTGGATTCTTTGGTGGGGCCCTGATGACTGCTAGGAACAGGCGGAGCTGGACATAAATTTGACATATTTAAAGTCTAAGATGACCTGAAAGAGGTGCAGTTAACCATGGCTCTCCAACAGTTTGTGTGCTGCTTCACTGTGGTGATCGTTTTCTTCTGCAAAGGTGAGAAAATTATTTGATTGGTTGTTCTCTTTCTATAAAGCAAAGACATGTCACTTAAAGATGAACTGGTAGGTTAATGTTTAAAGGTTTTATGTCAAAATTATCAACATCATCAATGAAAAGTTGAAGTTTGTCTCAGAAAAGATGCAGATTTTCTTAAAAGCTGTTTTAAATATAGAAACTAGACCTAAAGATCTACAATCCCCTCCCCTAAAAAGTGTTGTGTTTAGTGTGATCAGTTCTTCAAGTTCGAAGAAAGCAGTCAGTGCTTACTTTCACAGGTTTAACAGGTTTGTCTGTGTGTTCTCATTTCCAGGTTGTCACTCACAGCAGCCCAGTAAGCATCCAAAGACATTTGAACCTTGTCTTCCTTCTGTCAGCTGTACAGTAATGAGCACATATAAAACTGTGAGGTCCACATTTGTTTCAGTGACAGAGTGTGCTGACTTTGGTTTTTCTATAAACTGTGATGTGATTTTGTTCAGTAAAATCTTCCAGTTTTCTGACACAGAGGAGGAACATTTGTGGATCACATGTAAACCACAGTCTAATGTTAAAATAACAGCCACATGAATGTCACTGCTCAGGATCTCCCAGCAGAGCATTGATCAGTGTTATCTCTCTGAGTGGTTTTAATGTGGTGGCTGATCTGTTTAGCTGTGCTCTCTCTTCTCTTGTCAGCATGTGGCAGAAGTGCTGTGAACAGCAGCAGCATCACAGGAGTTCGTGACGCTGCACCAGGAAGTTGGCCCTGGTTCGCTGCTGTAAACACTTATTCTGCAGGGTCTCTGATCACCGACCAGTGGGTGCTGACAGTTGCATCCTCCGTACCAACGTGAGTCACTGCTGCAAGTTTACACTTTGTTGAGGAGTAATATGATGATGAAGGTGAAGTGCAATATTTATGTGCACTAGAGATGTTTTTTTTTAAATATTTCCTCACTTCTTTTAACATTTAAAAACAACAGCTGTTACACAAATTGCTGAACTGCAAAGTACAGAGTTGTCTGCACAACAATCAAACCAGATGTCACATTAATTTAATTTAATCCTGTCGTGTTATTCAATTATACGTGGGTCCACTGTACGATTCATAACCACACTTTATTTTCTTGTTCTTGCTCTGCCCACACATAACATAACATTCTATACAAAAACACACTGGTCTCGCCCTCTAGCTGCCATCAGCCTAACTACACTGACCGGCTGCATTAACATCTACTGTACAATGCAATTACACCACACATCCAAGTCATTGTTTTTTCGGAGCATTGATTTGTCAAAGATATGCTGTCACATGAAAATATTGATCATTCTGTCCATTCATGTCAGAAGATGGTTAGCTTAGCATAAAGTTTTTAAACGGGGAACCTGCAGCTAATAAATACAACTACGCACCTCTGTAAGGCTCATTAACGAACACATGCTGGGAAAGACTCAGTCACACAGTCAATTGTTTTGTGAGTTTTCTTTGTGTGCAGGCTGTGATCAGCTGACCTCACGTCACAGTCGCTGCTCACTTCAAAAACATATAAACAGATTTACATGAGTTACATGAGCTCTGCGGCTGATAGCCAAACCCTGCACTCT
This sequence comes from Mchenga conophoros, assembly GCF_057382185.1. Lineage (NCBI taxonomy): Eukaryota > Metazoa > Chordata > Actinopteri > Cichliformes > Cichlidae > Mchenga > Mchenga conophoros. The sequence goes on from NC_140528.1 coordinate 42,994,207, forward strand.
GTAATGTCAGCATTCAAAAGAGAACTTAAGGATTGGCATAAATTGACTTTGGTGTCTGCACTCTAACACTGACCACGCTCTGCACCAGCCCAACACAGAGCAGCTCTGTAACCTTCACCACAGTCCTGCAAACTAACCAGTTTAACCTGAACTAATCTGATGCTTTCATGCAACCTTTGAAAAACACAGAATTATCAGCAGCACAATCACTGATCCAAGATCTGATTTTAGAAACTCATGAATGAATCATAAAGATGTAAGTTACATATCCGGACATGTTGGAAAAAGTTCCTGCTTTAAAAAAGTATCACACACAGTTTGTGTGTTTGCTGATGTTTGTTGAGCTTGCTCCTCTACAAACACTAGATCTCCATGCAGCACCTGAAATATAAACTTACTCAGTGTTATGGATGAATCTGACCATCAGAGTTAATTACTCATTTATGTAGTGCGCCAGCAGGTTCAACCACCTGAGCGCACACACACACACACACACACACACACACACACACACACACACACACATGACAAAGGGCTGAAAGGAAAAAGGAAACTCGTGACATTGACTGCTTTGCTCTGTGACAATGATCAACATGAGGCACAATAAAAATATCTGTTGTGTGTGAAGGGATTACAGTAGCATGGTGGTCTTGCTGGGCAGCAACAGGGTGTTAGATCCAGACCCAAATAAAGTGAGGCTGAACGTGGTAAACGCCACCTGCCATCCCGGATTCAACTCGTCGACTCGTGAGAACAATATTTGTCTTCTGAAGCTGTCGGCTCCTGTGAATTTCACAGACTACATTCAGCCGATCTGCTTGGCCTCAGAAAACAGCACTTTCAACAATGAGACCAGCAGCTGGGCCATCGGCTTTGGTGACATTGGTAAATCATAAAATATTTATTTGATTTTACAGCATTATGTTGGAGTCTTTAGAAAAGCTTGATGTTTAAATTCTCTCCAAACAGAGGCATTGAGATATAACCTGCAGGAGGCAAAAGTATCAGTAGTGGGAAACGATGTGTGCAAAGCCAGATTTCCATGGATCCCAGACAGCATCATCTGTACTAGAGAGACGAATTCATGTTGGGTGACCACAACTTTATTTACTATAATCTGTTGTTGACTGTCACTGAGATAATCTCATCTTTACTCACACTTTGGTTTACTTGTTTTACTGTCGTTGTCTATAAATATTAATATTCATATTTAATCAAAGGTCTTTTTTTCTTTAAAAAAAAAACTAATTTATTTAATGAAACTGATTCCTTTAAAAGAGCTGTCTGAAACTTTCTGTCTGTGGAATCGTCACTTTCATTTGCACCAAAGCAGCTGAAATGGATTCACAGTGGTTCATGTTTCCTAACTGGACAGACTGACATCGATTAAGTTTTACTGACTGTGATATACTGTGATGATCAACTACTCCCTTAATTTATTTGAGCAGTTTGCAACAAAACTACCAACAAAGTTAAAACTTTCTCAGGTGAAAAAGGTCAACTTCTAAGAGTTACACATCTGTATCTGTCCTAATAACTTTCATCACTGTCTTTCCACAGGATAAACTTGGAGCGCCACTCATGACTCAGAGTAAATCAGTCTGGCTCCAGAGTGGAGTTTTCACAGTGCCTGGATGTACTGCATCTCCTTCAGTCTACACTCCTGTGTCTCAGTACCAGAAATGGATCAGCGACACAGTTACAGGGACACCACCAGGCTTTGTTACCTTCACCTCCCCACACAGTTCATTACAAACCACTGCTCCTCCTACTGCCCCTCCCACTTCTCCGACATGTGTGGGTGTGTTTTGCAGTGGGGAAAACCTGATCCACTTCACTCACTTCTCCTCTCTGTGTGTTCTCGTTGTGTTGCTCCATGTGTTTGCTGGAACTTTTGGAAACTAGATCAACACATTTACTCAAGTTTAATACAAACATGAAGAACATGTCTTAACCAGGTAGAAGAGCTTTGCAATAGCATAAAGACATCATCCTGCCCCTCAGATTTTAACTATTTTTAATAGCAGTCTCAGCTCTGGAGTAGAACCAACTGGATACAAGCACGCTGTAGTGCAGCCAGTACTTGATTATTCTGTTCTTGTTCATTTTAGACCTGTCTCCAAGCTACCATTTCTGTCAAAAAATTCTAGAAAGGATTGTATTTGAGCATCTGCAATCCTTTCTAAACAGTCATAATATTTTTGAGAAGTTCCAGTCGGGCTTCAAAACCCACCACAGCACAGAAACTGCCCTCTTAAAAATGCTTAATGATATTTTATTAATCACTGACTCAGGAGACCCAGCTGTGCTCCTGCTCCTAGACTTAACTGCAGCCTTTGATACTGTTGACCACAGCATTCTGATCTCCCGTTTAGCGCAATGTGGTATCAAAGGTATCCCCTTGGAATGGTTTAGGTCGTACCTCTCCAAGAGGACTTTTTCCGTGAGCCTTGATGATTTTATTTCTTCCCCAGCTCTTTTTACTTGTGGTGTCCCGCAGGGATCCGTATTAGGCCCAATTCTTTTTTCAATCTATATGTTGCCCCTAGGCCTAATCTTTAGGAAGCATAACATCTGCTTTCACTCATATGCCGATAACACCCAGATTTATCTTCGGTTTAATAAAAACACCTCTACGCCCATGGAATCGTTAGTCAAATGTCCCGACGAAGTTAAAACCTGGATGGCCTCAAATTTTCTTGCCTTCAACGAGGATAAAAAAGAGGTAATTATTTTTGGACCAAGCGGTAATTTCAATGCCCCAGATTTGGACTTATGCAACCTAAAATGTGCTGTTAAAACGCATGTAAAAAACCTGGGGGTTTTCTTGGATAGCAAACTTACATTTGAGAAACAAATTAATTCAGTTGTCCAGCGGTCCTTTTTTAAATTAAGGCTCCTATCCAAAGTGAGATCTTTTCTATCCTATAGAAACTTGGAATGAGCAATTCATGCGTTTGTTTTATCTCAACTGGGTTACTGCAATTCACTTTATGTGGGTGTCAGTCAGTCCAGCTTGGCCCGGCTCCAACTTGTACAGAATGCTGCAGCTCGCCTTTTGACTCGTGTGACGAAACACCAACATATTACTCCGGTGCTTGCTTCCCTTCATTGGCTTCCAGTGCGTTTTAGAATTAAATTAAAAATCTTACTTTTAACTTATAAAGTGCTAAATGGCCAGGCACCGGATTATTTGTCTGACCTTGTGCAGCTGTATACGCCCTCTAGAGCCCTTCGATCAAGTGATCACCTACTCCTTACTTTACATAAGTCTAGAATGGTAGAGGATATCGCGCATTTGCGGTTGTGGCACCGAAAATGTGGAACAATCTACCTCTCCACATTAGAAAGGCCCCAACTGTTACTCTTTTTAAATCGCATCTTAAAACATATTTTTTTACTCTGGCTTTCGAAACTGTAGGGGAGTTACCAATTCTTTTATCCTAATCTGTTTTTAATTTTTATCTGTTGTTGTTATTAATGCCACTGTTTAATTGTTATGTTGTACAGCACTTTGGTCAACGCCCTGTTGTTATTAAATGTGCTTTATAAATGAATAAATGAAATGAAATGAAATGTATATTTATAGTAATTATAATATGGGAACATTTCCAAACTGTCTCAAGTGTAAGGTCAGAGTGGGCACTAGGTTCCACTGCTTGTGGGAATGTGCTATTATCCAGTCATTTTGGAAAGAGGTCTGCGCCAATATTAGTACAGCCATTAGTCATCAGGTGACAGAAAACCCATTAATGTGTATATTGGGATATATTCCCGTCTCACTGGTACAACATGAGCATGTAATTCAGTCACTGTTAATGTTGGTCAGGAAAAGCATTATGTTGAGATGGAATTCACTAATCCATCGTTCCAATCAACATAGCGGGCAGCCTTGTGGGGATTTGAACAGCTGTTTCTTTTTTCTTTTTCTTTTTTTTTTGCCTGTCCCGTTTGGCTCTTTTGCCATCAGAATTATTGTCTAAAGGCAAAGAAAGATGCCCAACGGATTTACTTTAGCAAATTGACCATCCCAGCCTTGCCATAATGGTCCATTTAATTCACCTTTTATTGTTTATTTTATTTTCACTTGCTGAATACGGGACAGACTTGACTGGAAGAAAGAAGGGGAGAAAGAAAGAGGGAAAGAGAAACAGCTGAGAAGAGGGACGGGGGAGAAGGGCAAAAAACAAAAACCAACAGAATGGGCAGAAAATGAAAAAAGAAAAAAAAATGCATATATCAATCACCTGGATCACCTGCTGAGAAAGAAAAAAGAAAGCAAGCAGAAGAGAACAAGAGTAATAGAATAAACAACATCACAATGATATATGGGAATATGACAGTAAATACTAAATATTAAACATTATTGTGCAGCACATAAGATCAACAGAACACAGTGTGCTTTGAGGTAGGAGCCAAAAAGGGTGTAGTTTGTGTGTGTGATCACCCGTGTGTACACCTGTGAGCATGGACGCGCTTGTTTTTTTAAAAGGTTCCTTCATGTAATGATCTGCTAGAGGGTGTGGGGGGGCCACAGCCCCGTCCTCCAGGGCATGAAGCAGGTATGGAGGAGATCAAAACTCCAGACATCCAGAGGCCCCCAGAACACAAGAGACCAAGGAAGACCAACAGAGGGGCAGCCGCGCCACTGTCCCAGTAAGAGCTGAGGAGAGTCCCAGATGAGGGCTCACTCAGCAGCCGCGGAGCAGTAGCCAGGGGGAGTTGCAATGACGCGCCCGTGAGCTCCGTCGGCAGCCAGCTGTGCCTAAGTGACCGAGCCCCAGGCCGAGAGGCCGGGGGCACCCCACCTCCGAAGTGGCCCGAGCGAGCCCCAGGCTCCAGGCCCCGATAAGCGGCCGCCAAGGAGTGAGCCGGTGTGTACCTGGACGCCCACCCCCAGACACAAAGAACCACCAACGCACCGATGTCTGAGGGAGTCCGCCACTGGCAGGGGAAGTGGTGGTGGGGGGAGATAGGTCTCCATACTTTGGACGGCCTGAGATGTCCCCAGAGAAGTGGCGTCTGATACCCAACCTGACATATAGATACAAACATACAGGCACACACAGACACAAACATCCATTCCCACCCTCATGCTCTCATATGCACTTACTCCACACTCAACCAACGTGGAGACAGACATAAAGAGACGCTGTACACACGATCACACTCCCCAAGCGTACTCTACGAATCAGAATCAGAATACTTTATTGATCCCTGGGGGAACCGGGTCTAGGTACCCTTGCCCCTGGAGGGGGGAACTGCACCCAGACCCAGGTGGTGTTACCCTTTTCCCTGCGGTGGGGAGAGGCAGACCGCCCCGACTCCGCAGCAGCAGGGAGGCCCAACAGCTGTTTCTGCTTTTTTTATTCTTCGATAAGCATGGGCCTAGCCAGCGCTGATCAGCAAGAACCCTGTTATCATGGTTCCAAAAAGATAGATGTCTTCAATGGGCTCTCCCAAACCCAGGCTTCTCGTCAAGAAGAGGGTGTCAATTGCATTCAGGGACCAGTTGATCAAATCCATAATTCCTTTTTAGGTTTTAGAGAACAGACTGTGAGACTCTTCCAGGGTAGAGGGAGAAAAGTAGACAAGACAGAGACATGAGAAAGCCAAGCAGGAAGGATAAGGGAAGGGAGAGGGAGAAAATGCGACTGCCTTCGTCAAGAGCCAGAGAGAAGAAGAACTGGAACAGTTTGCTGTGGTTTATTCTGTTCCTGTCATAAATAAGAGTCTTTGCTCTCCTTCCACATTTTTAGGAAGGAAGTTAAGAAGAGTGAGTGAGTCGTCTTCCTCTGTGGGCCCAACATCAGGCAGCAGCGACACATTTTTAAAAACCCAGCTCACTGCTTCACGGTTCCACCTGTCAGTTTCTTCTCTCTGTGCTGGGATTCCCAGAGGAGGTTCGGCGTGGTGTTGTTTTCCCCTGTCGAGGGTTCAGTTTTTGTGGCCTGAGTTGGACGTGAGTCATCCTCTGATACGTATTTGGAGTTTCGTCTGACGATGGAAGCTGGTATATTATTTCTGTCCTGGGTTTTAGCCAGTTTATAATCCTTAGGAAAAATCCCCACAAAACACTTAAAAGTCATAAAAAATCATTCAGATTTTGCAATTTGGTGACGAATCCATCGGATACTCCAAGATGAGCTGACAGAGTTCCTCTGACAGCTGAAGACAGATGCTGGGACCAAACAGGAGGATCCAAAATCATTTAATGTACCACTGACAGACAAACAGAGGACAAAACATCGAGAAATCCTACCAGTGGTTAGAAAAAGGCCAGATTAAAGGGACAGCACAGAGGCTCTGATCACGGCAGAGAAGAACAGGACCTAAGCATCAGATCTATAGATGCAAGAGTCTACCACAGCCAACAGGATTTTTGTTTATTACAAAAGTTCACACATCCAGGCATCCACTGACAATTCAAGGACGAACCATATCAAACTGGGAATGCTGACTTGCATCTTAAACTCCTGGCTGTCAAAATGTGAGACTTAGAGGATGCAGAGTAAAGTCCTTAACATCAGATTAGAAAGGAAAAACAAAAAGATAGTTTCACGTCTCATCAGTGTTGCTCATGGGGGGTAAATGTGCAGTAGGTCTGTCTTCGATTACAACAAAGTATGGTTCAGGACTGAGATGTGGAGAAACAAAACTGACTCTGCAGAGCGACTGACCAACATTCCAGAGGATGAGATAAGATAAGACTGCAGCGACTCACAGAAACATAGAAGCCAAACAATTGAAGTCAGTTTCATTTATATATCACAAAACCACAACAAAGTGGCCTCAAAGCACTTTGAATTGTAAGGTAAAGACTCTACAGTAATAACAATGATCCACGTGTGTGGATCTTTTTGCTTCACCTCATGGAATTGAATAGAATAGCCCTTTATTGCCATTGTACTAGAGTACAATGAGTAAAAAAAAAAAAGACTCCAACAGTTTTGTAAACACATCCTGTCCCTATCCTTCCCCTCCACCTCTCTGTCCTACTAAGAATCTGAGGTAGAAATCATCTTCAGCAGTCTGAGAAAGGGAAGTGTCAAAAATTATAAGTAAATAAATAAAGTTATCTGCCCTCACAAGATGCACTCACAGATATTTTTCCAATCGCCTACAAGAGTGTGGACAAACTGAGGAGACAGTCATCTCAATCATCAGTGAAAAACACAACGTAGTTAATTACAAAACGAAAATCCAAACACACATATCGCAAGATGCCCATTTCTAGGCATGGGCCGGACGTGTTGTTGTCTGAAGGTGATACTGATGCCAATTTGGCACGAATGGTAACGTAATCTTATTGAAATTTACAACATAGTGAAAGGTCTGTTATCTCCAGCTTAAAGCTGCGTCCACACTTACAGTCCTCAGGCAACCAGAGACCAACAACTTCTACTAACATAGCAATAACTAAAAGTGAAAATAAATAAGAATAAATCAGCAGAAAAAATAAATAAAGCAAAACTAACACACAAACCGAGTGACTCGACTTCTTGTAGTGACCCACTTCGTCTTTGTTTACCTTTTGATAGTAAAGTTTTTGCAAAGCAAATATGATCGAGTTTCCTGTAAATGTCCCTGAACGGCCCTGCTGGAAGCTGAGGTGTGTTTGAGGCGGGAGCGTTCACAGCTCTGTTACAAAGTTTCCACAGAATTCCACGTCCACTAAAGCCATTTCATTCTTTTTCTTCCCCTCTGGGATTATTTATCTTTTATTTATCCAGGTGAAAGTCTCGCTGAGGTTAAGATCACATTTCCAAGAGAAACCTGCCCCAGGGCAGCTGTGGCTACAACTGTAGCTTGCCTCCACCAGTGTGTGAATGTGTGTGTGAATGGGTGGATGACTGGGTGTGTAAAGCGCTTTGGGGTCCTTAGGGGGGACTAGTAAAAGCGCTATACAAATACAGGCCATTTACCATTTACATCATCATCATCATCATCATCATGGCAGCAAAAGTTACAACACATAAAATATTCCATACAAACAAGTGAGTACAAACAAAGGTTATATTGGTTGCTTTACACATACAAAACACACAGACAAGAGGGAACAACCCAGGGTTTAGCAGGCGAGATGCAACAGTCAGTGCCTCTCTTTGCTGCTGGTTGTGAAAATGGATCGCACAGTTGCTCCAATAAATAAGAAAATAACAAACAAGGTAAATTGGAATATTCAATAATACAAAATATCATGAAATAGTTCTTATATATAAATGTCCCAATATATATCACACCAAACTGAAATATAAATACACTTTCAATTAGGCTGTCCCTCTTAATCACTGTTTTTTTCTCCGTAGAGGATTTGCGGACATTAAAGGTGTACCTCCTTGTACATCCTTTAATCGTTTCTACTGGCAGATTTCCAAAATTTTCCCAAAGTTTTACTTAAATGAGGTTCAGGATTATGGAAAAATGGGGCTGTGACAGTGTGCTGGTTGTAAGTAGCAAATATGAGCCTGTCCAGAATGATTGTAATGCACTAACCAACAACACTAATCCAACTATAATTTGGGTGTGCAGTATTTCTGGATTCTTTTCCTTTCTTTTAGTCCAAGATGAGAAAGAAGTGGAGGTTGGAGAGGATGCAACTCTCGATTGTCAGGGTCCCCATGAAGGCAACATCTTACGGGTAGCATGGACCAAGAGTGACCTGAAAGTAGATGATTATGGCTTCTTTTACCGGGAAGATCGTCCTTACAAAGCCTACCAGCATGAGTCTTTCAAAGGTCGAGTGGAGCTGGAAGACCCAAACATGAAAAGTGGAAAAATGTCCATCATTCTTCACAACGTCACCGTTAATGACACTGGAACATATGAGTGCCACATCTCATATGAAACAGATCACAGCCAGAGATCTGAGATGAAGCAGGAAACCAAGCTGAAAGTTACACCTGCAGGTGAGTTGAAGCCTCGAGTGTGTCCTCTGTAACCGTTTGTCCCTCAATGAGCAAGACTAGCCGGTTAAATCAAGAGTAAGAATTCACTCTTCCTGCTTTCATCCATTTTATTAGTCATGTCCTGGCTTCAGGTATATACTCTTATGATTATACATTTATTGAACTGGTTTATTAGTAAAATATCAACTTCCAACAATGCCAAGGTATGTGCATCTATCCACTTTCCTCCTGCTCTGCTACTACTGTGTGAAGCACAGCTAAGCAGACAGACAGCTCTTTGACCAGTGACAGGTGTGCTGGCTACTTTATTAAGACGGCCCTTCAAAATGTAAAGTAAAACTAACAGACATCAACAAACATATACTTCAGTCTGAGAGTTATACTTGTCTGAGATTTTATAGTAGCTACACCTATGGTATTGATTTTTAATTCCTCTCAAGTTATCACATTTACAAACTTGGGAGTCCACGAAAATCCTCCATGAACGTTTTACAGCTGAGGGGTAAAAAACAAACAAGGTGCAATGAGACCTGAAGTTACATAATAGCCTGTTTCTTAAAATTAACTTCCCTAAAAATCACAATTGTATGTAAAGTACTAAAAAATTATAATTGAAGACACGTTAAAAACTCAAAATACTCACGGGCAGCGTTTTCCACAAAGTCACAAATAAGGATGAAGTTGAGTTGTGTTCATTCATGACTATTTAACCAGCGCACGTGTGAGAAATATTTCCTGCTTCTGACTTTGCTAGGCCTCGACTGGTTATCGCAACGCAACCTATGAACAGACAAAGCAATAGCGCCACCTGTTGGTGAGATTTAACCCAGCACACTCCCACTCATTTCACAGTCTGAAGGATCGGGCCCAGATGCTGCGATAGCGTCTGCCAGATGGAAGGAGAAAAAAGAAAAGAAAGAGTCCACGTGAGAGGTGTGAGGGAGGAGGCTGCATCACCAGGAAGCCTTGCTCACGCTTGTGAAAGATGTCCTGTAAGAGAGAGAGAGATGTTCTGATGATCTTGGCAGCTGTTTTAACTATCTGATGTAGCTGGGGTCACCGACTTTGCAGTTTCTGAACCACATCCCTGCTGAGTTTGTCAAATAGTTTTTGGGGGATAATGGTGTTGAATGCTGAGCTAAAGTCTATGAACAGCATTCTGACATAGGTGTCTTTCTTGTCCAGGTGGGAGAGGGAGAGGTGAAGAGCAGTGGAAATAGTATCCTCGGTCGACCTGTTCGGCCGGTATGCAAACTGCAGCAGATCCAGTGATCTGGTGGCATGTCACATGTGGCATGACAAGTTTCATGAAGCAGTTCATGATGATGGGGGTCAAGGTGATGGGACGGTAGTCATTAAGCACACTGAGGATTTCTTTGGCACCAGGATGATGGTGGTGGACTTGACCAATTCCTGAGTTTTGTTTTCTTTCTCTGTAAGGTGATAATGGGTTGCCTGACTCATTTAATTTAATTAATAATAGAAACATTAATAAAACCCTTTAATTCAGCCATTTGCCTCCCTGTCTCCTTTTTTCAATGCAGACTAAATATTTAATAATAATAATAATAATACATTTTATTTGAAAGCTCCTTTCAGAACACTCAAGGACACTGTACACAGCAGAATAATAAAAGCAACATAAAAGCAAGCAGTGTACACATTTTCAAGCATAAGACATGAAGAAAATTTAAAATAGCAGAGTGGAGAGGTTATGCAGGATAAGCTATTTTGAACAAGTAAGTTTTGAGTTGGGACTTAAAGAGAGAGAAGGAAGAGACATTTCTTAAATCAGGAGGTAGGGAATTCCGGAGTCGTGGAGCGGAGCAGCTGAAAAGTTATGGTAAATGGCCTGTATTTGTATAGCGCTTTAATTAGACCGTAAGGACCCCAAAGCGCTTTACACTACAACACACACACATCACAAGCTACATTGTAGCCAGAGCTGCCCTGGAGCGCACTGACAGAGGCGAGGCTGCCGGACACTGGCGCCACCAGGCCCTCTGACCACCACCAGTAGGCAACGGGTGAAGTGTCTTGACCCTCACCTTCTTCCAACTCAACAAAAGTGCTGTCAAACGTTTGTGCTGCAATATTTGTGTTTGTGCTGCTTCTGTGTTAAAGTTATTCATGAAAATGTAAAAGGTCACACATACACACGTTTATCCAAAGCAAACAAATTTGATGTCAATCAATTGTACTACTTTTGTGCTGGTATTATTTTAAAAATATGAGAAGAAAGAAGAAGAATCTTTTTACAGTAAGAAGGGGGCTAGTTGACTACAGATGACCTCTAGAAGCTTTGATTTATATCTCTGAAAGGATAGCAGCACAAACAACTATTTTTGCAGCATAAATGTCACAAAAACATTTGACACCACCTCTGTTGGAAAAGATGGGGAGCAAACTTCACACTCAATAAAAATCATCTATTGAGTATTTTTCTGGGTAACCGTATAGAGTTTAAATTTTCACCTCCCTCTTTCCTATTAAACCCACAGGCCGTTTTAATACCACAGAGGCATGACACCGAATGAGTCATAACTCATGCAAACATCAACAACCACCCAGAGAAAACTCCATCAGTTACAAACGTTTTTGCACTGTCTTCCTCGCCTGTAAATAAACCCCAGGGGGTATTATGAAACATGATCATCCAAAATGTTCCTGAGCAGTTTCTATTTTTCATATTTTGTGCCAATTTATAAATACAGCCAGTCCAGCACTAGAAATAAGTCCTGAGCCATCAACACAGCGACCATGAATAAATCAGGAAGATGACACTCAAAGATGAGCTGATAAACAGACTCTACTGTAATAACAACGATCCACATCTGTGCTTTATGAGCTGCCTGCATCATCTTATAGACTCAAATAGAATAGCCCTTCATTGTCATGTAAAACTAAATTAAAGGTTTAGCATGCCAACTGTACAGGAGTAAAAAAAATTAAACACATCAGGAATAAGCACCAATCAGAAGAGATGTATACAGTCAAGAGGAATACATATAAAACAATAGAGAGGCACACACTGTTCTCATCAGTTAACAGAACCAGTTTAAGTCAAGATTTTTCTGGAGTTCAGATTCTGACAGTTGTGTACTTTTTCCCCCCCTTTAACAGGAAATAAATACAGAATAATTCGAGTCCCTGTTCATGCTGCTCAGAGTATAAAACACTTGAAAATATATTAACTTCTTATAAAATAATATATCTCATGGTGTTGTAAACTATTTAGTGACAAATACAGCACATAGTTTGTACCATTATTAACAAAGAGGAAAAAACACATGAGCCACATTAGCTGTTTTTGCAGCAGCTCAAATGTGTCTACAAAACATTAGTTTTTAAAAGAAATATTTATTTATTTTAATAAAAAAAAATGCATTTTAGCTGTGCTGTAGTTATGTTTTTCACTGTATTCATTTACTCTTCAGGGACTGTACCATCAACTCAAACTGTAACAGCAGACTCAAGAATCAGGTGACATTTCAGTGCAGCTCGTTTCCAGCTTCATCGCTCTGCAGGAGATCCTCACGGGTTTGTTTGTCTGCTGGTCTTTGTGTTAGAAGCAACAGAGACGACATTAAACAGTAAACTGGTTCTTATGTAATGCTTTTCTACTGTGAGCACTCAGAGTGAGCCCTTTACACAACTTGCCTCATTCAAACATTCACACCAGCACTTTTTCTGTGAGCTTTTTGTCTAACATTTAGACTCCAATGACTGCATCTGAGAGCAACTTGGGCTAAGTATCTTCCCCGAAAATATTTAGGATGCAGACTGGAGCCAACCCTCCCATTAGTAGGGAACCTGCTCTACCCCCACAGCTACAACCACCCCAATCATTAAAATCAATGCGGTTGCTACAATCACTGTAATCACTATGGCTGCTATCTGTCCAACACGCCACTTTTCTCTCTCCATGTTCCCTCCAACATCCCTGTTTTCTCTCTCAGTGTTTCCTCCACCCGAGGTATCTTTAGTAGTCTGTTCCACCTTGACACTGATGGAGCTCCGCTTGTCTCTTGTTCTCCTCGTTCCGACAAAACACTCATATCTGCCCGCATCATTGAAGGTGACTTCCTTCAGAATCACTGAAACGTCTCCATTCTTCATCTCCGGGTCTCTCAGCTTCACCCGGCCTTTGTAAGACAGATGCTGATATTTTTCATAGGAGCGCTGCTCTCTGTAGTACCACACGTAGTCTGTCAGCTCAGGTCTGCTCCACTCCAGCAGCTCGATGGGAGCATCTGTAAAACCCCAACACTGGAGAGTGACGTCCTCTCCCTGCTTCACTGTGATCACCTCATCCAGATCTAAACCACAACAGAAGAACAGTCGTTAGTGCTTCAGCTCAAAGAAAACTACAGGGAAAAACCCAAAAAGGTCAAAGTGTTTCATATGTGATGAGTGAATACACAGACACATCCAACATCCAGGTGAGACTGAAAACACGCAGATCTGCTGAAAGTAATTTAAACTCTAGCCAAACATTTGTACTTGCACAGGGCTGGAATGGGACAAAACCTAAATCATAAAATGAGGCTAACCCAGAGAGAATGTATTTGTAACTTATATTAATTTCAAACAATAACAGACCATGTTGATCATATTAATAATAATCCAGCTGAAACGCACATAACCAAGAGTGAAAATATAATATATGTAAATGTGTGATCAGTGTGATCAGTTCACACATGTAAATAGAAGCTGAGGTATACATCATCTGCAGCAATCTGAGAAAGACAAGTGTCACAAAATTATAAATGAATAAATAAAATTATCTGCCCTCACTTGATGCACTTCAAGATATTTTCGTCCGTCACACGAGTGTCGTTTCAATCAACCATTCAACGCTGAAAACCACAAAGTAGTGAATCACAAAGCGAAACTCCAAAGACGTGTGACAGGATGACTCAGCAACAGGTGAAAACACATTCTGGGAATCCGAGCACAGAGCGAAGACCTACCGCAGGTTACACTCGTTACCTGCATGTTTAAATTCATTTTTCATTCGTGTTCATTTATTGTGTCTGACGAATGTTTTCGTAAACTTTGAGAAAGTTTAAGAAAGTTCACGAAAACACGCAGATCTGCTGAATTTCGTAAACTTTGCTGAAGCATTTCGTAAATATTTCAGCAAAGTTTACGAAAACAGTCGTTCCTCACCGATGATGATGAACTGTCAGGTCTGTTACCGACAGCTAATATCTGCGTCCACACATGAAGCGAGCAGAACAGAAGCCGAAAGTGGACCGCATCCTCCAACTGCAAGGATGGCGCAAAAATAAATAATAATAAAAAAAAACACACACACGCATATATCAACCAGTTCCTATTTGTTTACCTTTTGATAGTGAAGTCCAAATCATCAAAAAGAAAAAGAAAACAGATATGAGCCACATTCCTGTAGTTTAAGTGATTCCAGCGCAATCGCTTAAAGAAAGTACGTATTGGTGCGTGCAGGATCCATATATCGCAATGTCGATACCAACTCTTGTACAGATACGGATCAATGAGATCGACACTTTAGATGCGATGTCATCGAAGAGGAGACCCGACCGTGTGTGCAAGAACCGCTGCTTTCACAAGTCACAGAGCCGCCGCAGTTTGTTCCTCCGCCTTTCTTTTGTTTTGATTGTTGTACTGTCACGTGACTCATGCAGTGTCGGGCAAACAAGTAGCGTTAACTATTACACTTTGGGAGTGAGAACGTGTTGGCCTGAAAACACGTGACGATGTGAAACTACACTCCAAGATGAGCCGAGTGCCTCTGACACCTGGGGACAGAAAGAGAGGAGGATCCGAAATCATGTAGCTAATGTACCATTGTCACACAGACGAGGACAAAACATCAAGAAAGCCCTTTATTGTCACTGTACAGGAATTAGATTGGTTGGAAAAAAACTTTGTAAAGATATCCTCTCGTCTGCAGCAGTTTGAGGAAAGGAAGTGTCACAAAATTACAAACAAATAGCTGAACTACTTCATAAAGTCAGTATGCCCTCACAAGATGCACTCCCAGATGCCAAAGTTGTTTCAGTTATTAGTGAAGAACACAAAGCAGTCGGTTACAAAACGAAACTTCAAAGACGTGTCACATGATGACTCAAGTCTGACCTGTGCCTTGATAAGGAACCCGAAGAAACACCAACTCCCTGCCAAGATTCTGGGAATCCAGGAATCCAGCACACAGAGCAGAGATCTGGCAGTCGGTACTGGTTGCTTTATATTTAAATTAATTTTCATACAATGTGTCTGGTGTTGTTGTCTGAAGGTGATACTGACACCAATTTGGCACACGTAATCTTCTCAAAATTTACAACATAGTAGAGGCACTGTTATCTGCAGTGTAGTGGCAATTCCTTTTGTTTGATAAACTAAACATCCCACAATTAAAAATCTACAAACCACTGCTGCACTGAGATAATATTTTGTACGCAGGCAAAAGAAGTCCACTGTCCAAACTTGAAAGTTGCACTTTTTATAGTTTATTAATCCAGTTTGGCAATATCAAGATCCATTTTTTCTTACTTCCTGCTGCTTCTCCTGCTCTGGTAAAAAAAACCATAGGCCCACCCCAGTACGTGCTGGTTCTATACCAGTCTCTTTATTTATAGAAAAATGGCCCTACAGTTATTACTGACTGACTTAACAAGGTAAACACCAAAAAAAAACCCCCAAAAAACCATTGAAACAAATATTAACCTGCAAATAAAACTTGTAAATAAACCCAAAATATAAGTAAACTAACAACAAACTTTAACTAATTTCAAAATAATAAAAATAAAGAACAAATAGCTCCAACAGTGCCAACATCGCTACTTCCAGACTTGGTTGTACTTTGCTTTCTTCTGCTTGTGTATTAATGTTTCAGACATGCAACAACCATTTCCTGATGCGAAACAAAGAGCGGAACAGGACTGTGGTTATCTTTCATGAATGCTGCGGAAACAAGCCGACTCCTGAAAATGAACTGTGTCCACATGTCTTTGTTTCCATTCTGTCCCTGGAGAGTGACCCAGTTGTTCATTAACATGAACTCATGTTCACCACTTGCAGAAGTGAAAGTAATGCAAGCACAGCAAACATCTACTTAAGAAGCCGTTTGTCTTCATGTCAGTGTTTAAGACAATCAGGAATCTTAACCACCCACAGCACTGGATACAAATAAAAACAAGAGGAGTCAAACATGTGCAGGTCTATTCTTTACTTTTGTGATTTCTGTGTCAGCTGAGGTCTTTTGTTGCTATAAAACCAACGACTTGATCAGTTGTGTTTCTGTTGTTCTGTTGTTTTGAAATATTTGTATTTGTCTCCTTTTTGCTAAACAGCATCATACCAGCTAACCAGGCCCCTGAAGTGGAGGTTAAATAAAGCTGTGATGTATAAAGCTGCTTTTCAGCTGGTTAACAAGAGAGTGGAGAAGAGATCTAACTTTGTATATAAATAAGACTGAGCACGCATCAGTACAACCCGTCTACTTCTTCCTTCTTCTCTCATTAGGGATCGCCACAGCAGATCATCTGCCTCCATCTGACCCCATCTCTACCATCCCCCTCTAACGTGCCAACACTGCTGATTTTCTTTGGTGAACAGAAATCCAAATACATTTCAGTTTTAAATGTCTAATGGGATGAAAAATGAAAATGAATTTCAGTAGAAATACCACAAGGAATTATCAACACTGATATAAGGCACAGTCATACATGAACAAATGAACAGTTAACAGTCTGTAGTTGATTAGACATTCATTTTCATCCAGTTGTCCAGTTCAAGTTAGCGGAGGGTGATAGAGTTGTGGCTGGAGCCTGTACAATTCCCCAGTTTCAGAGAGTCTTCATGAGCCACATGTAGACTCTGCCCTGAAGCAGCAAACACACAGGAGAAAAACACAGTGGGTACATCTTAGTTTCACTACAAGGCTTTGAAAGGTCTGCAAACAAACGATGAATGAAGCTGAAATATAAATGTGCCAGCTTGGACTACTGATGGGACACCCAGCTGATTTCAAAGAGTCCTTAATGGTTAGTACCCACGTCTTTGGTGTGACAGGAATGACTCATTTAACCCACATGGGCCCATCACAACCGTTAACAACAGACAAGTGAAACTGTGTGAACACCTCAGGCCTGTTAGGGACACGACCCTCTCAGTGATGTCACAGCTAAATGGAGAAGGCCCCATCAGTTACAGAAAGCATTGGCACTGTTCTTCCTCATTTTTAGATAAAGCTACGGACGGAATAAAAAAACTAAACACAACAATAGCCATCAACCTCCTGACGAATTTCTATTTTTCATATTTTGTGCCATTTTTGCAAATACAGCGAACCAAACACTAAGAATAAGATCGGAGCCATCGGCACAGCATCAATGAATAAATCATTAAGATGATACTCCAAGATGAGCTGACAGAGTGTCAGAAGGAGGATCCAAAATCATGTAATCTATCACTGACACACAGACAGAGGATAAAACATGAAGAAATCTTACTAGTGTCTAGAAAAAGGCCATTCCTAAAAGACAGCACAGAGGCCCTGAGCACCAGATCTATAGAAGCCAACACGACCCTGCAGGCTGTGTAAAGGTGTCACAAAGACTATCCAGCACATGAGATGCAAGCTAGGACAGCGTACAACCAAGTGGCTGGGAGATGGATCCCCAAAAATCCATCTGGGTCTGATGATGTGAAATCTTTGCTTCTTTGGTGAATCTTACATGTGGAATCAACCTGAATACACAATCACTGCTTTGTGAAACAATTACATTTCACTGTGAAAACTTCACAATGAATAACAAACACAACCATCCTGATCTTCACTCAGTGCAGTTACATTGCTCTGACATTTTCTCAGAAGCAGCTCGAATTCCTGTAAAATCCCCAAGAGAAGTGACATCATCTAAACTGTATGTCACAAGCCTAATGTTTTACTTTCTGTTTAACCACCTACTTCCTGCCCCCCCTCTGATTCGTGTGAAAGCTTAATGCTTCCTATAATCACTCCACTGTCTACAGCCTCCTGTCACAGATGAACACTCTCCAAGTCCTCCTAATTTTTCCGTCGGACACTGGCGCCACCGGGCCCTCTGACCACCACCAGTAGGCAATGGGTGAAGTGTCTTGCCCAAGGACACAACGACCGAGACTGTTCAAGCCAGGGCTCGAACCGGCAACCTTCTGATTATAAGACAAACTGCCAACTATTGAGCTACGATCCCCTTGGTGGCAAGACGGGTAGAGGGGACAGAGAGAGAAAGAGAAGAAGAGGATCTAAGACACCAAGATGGGCTGGTGATCTGAACCAGGTCAGAGACATATGGAGGAGAGAGATGATGAATAGCCTTAAATGTGTACACGAGTATTTTGAAATTGATACAATATTTGACCAGGAGCCAATGAAGCTGCTGCAGGACAGTATTGATGTGGTGGATAGAAGGAGTCCTGGTGATGATACGAGCAGCAGAGTTCTGGACGCCTTGGAGCTTGTGGATGGATTTTTGAGTAAGACCAAAAAATAATTGAATGACAGTAATCGATCCGGGAAGTAACACGGCTATGAACAAGAATGGCAGTGGCATGTGGAGTGAGAAAAGGACGGAGCTGATTAATGGTGCACAATTGAAAATATGCAGACCGAGTGGCATTATTAATGTGTGAATTGAAAGACAGAGTACTGTCGAGGATGACACCCAAACTTTTCACAGAGGAAGAAACGAAGGCGTGCACCGAGGACAGCATGAGTAGTTGTGACTAACAGGTGCCTACACCATAAATCATTAGAAACTGAAATCTATGCATGTGTTTTTAATGTTTGCTGCGACCTGATGGTCAGTTTTTAGTGCAAACTACAAACATTCTGATAGATGCATAGATCAAACACTGCAGTAATTAAAACCCGACAAGAGCAAAGGCCTCTGGATAGAGTCTTTGCAGTTTGCTGATGGCGTCAGTGAAGTCTTTCATGGCTGTTTCAGCATTTTCATCTGGTGCTACATAAACTACAGAAGGTCTGCACTGGATAATCAACAACACAATTATCTATCTACATCAGAGCAGTAAGTGCGCACACTGTCAGACATGTGCACCAGGATTTAATGTAGAAGCCCAAACCACCTCTCTGCCACATTGTTTGGGAGCTCATTACTTAACCACACATCCATGAAAAACATGTAATGAGCAGCAGTGGATAACCTTGTGAGGGTTACAAACAGAACATCAAATCTCAAACAGTACACTTCATTTTGAAGATCTACAATCTACAGTGTGAAAAACCATCAGAATGAACATTTAAAAGGTAAGTAAACAAATTTGATGTCGAGGACACAAACCCCAAAAGGCACTGAAGAAACAGTAAGACACAACAAGCGAAAAAGGAAGACTGAAGCTATAAGTACACAAAGGCTAATAAGGGTAATCACATCAGAATGAAATAAAAGATGTGAAATCAAATACAAGAAACAAAAGGGTATCAAAGTAAAACAGGAAGCAATGTAAGAAGGGAACAAAAAGACCAAGATTAGCATTAAAATACAGGAGAATATAGAGGAGACAGAATAAACTGGAACTCAAAGAATTAAAGATAAACTACCAACAGAAACTTCATTTCACTTCAGAAAAGGTAACAAAAACCTGAGATTATAATCATAAAGAAACCAACTAAGAAAAGGTTTGAACAGAATCGTGGATTGTAATTTAATTTAAGTTCATAGCACACAACACCAGGTTCAGTTTTAACTGCCTGTCTCACTGATATAAACTGAGCCAGAGTTTCTAAATGCCCATCCTGCAGTCAGTGTGTGTTTGCAGATGAAAGGTAGCAGTGGGCGGTGTTCTTGCAGGACCACCAGTCTTTTAGCCTGTGGTTAACAGATGTTCCACAGCACTGTAGTCGTTCAGTTTCCTGTTTAACATGAACATGTGAGCAGACTGCAGAGGTGCAGGTGTTTCACACACCGTCACATGTTTTATTACACAACGTTTGAATCTTTTGACAGGAGAATGATTACATGTAAGTGCTTTAAATCCATTAAACTTCCATTACTACTATTCAGTCTTTGACTGGTCCATGTTTTCTTCATTTATTTATTCATTAAAGCATAATATTCCAGTTTAAATATGCGGTGTTGCACATTGTTCAATCACAGAGATGTGACGACCACAATCTGACAGATTAAACAGGAACTCAGAAGTGATGCTCAGTGATCACGCCAACAATGTCATCACAGTCTTCAGCCAGTCTCTCCCTAGCTTGGGTGGGTGGTGCTGTTACCACAGGGATAAGGTCACTTCCTGTCACATGTGTAATCAGAGATTTGTATAAAGAGTCAAAAGGAACTGAGCTTGATAAATAACTGAAGAGACTAAGAGTGTTACCTGTGGCTCTCCATCGATATAAAGATACCATGAGCAGAGTGGAGATGAAGTATGGACAGAACACGACCAGGTGGAGGGAAACTCTGGACACAAGGTGGTGGGAGGAGGGTTCATGGGCAAGGGTTGTGTTTGTAGGTTTGCCTGCAGAGAGAATCTCACATGTTCAGGTGAATATGTGGATGAAAAAAGAGGTGAAATCAGAGTGAAGCTCCTCACCTGTGACAGTGATCCAGCTGGATGGAGACTCTCCATGACCGCTGATGTCACACTTGTAGAGGCCTTCATCAGACCTGGAAACATGCTGGATGGTCATGTGACCTGTAGGCTGCTTCCTGATGAGGGAGCCATCTTTATAGAAAGCAGCTGGGAGGTTGGAGGGAGTGGTCTTTGTTTTACAGAGCAGAGTGACGTCATCTCCCTCCATCACAGGGAGGACAGGACTCTGCAGGATCACTGATCCACCTCAACACAGAGACAAACTACAGCATTTCATCCATTTACACACAGCTTCATCAACACTAACTCCACACACTCAGCTTACCAGTGACTGTCAGGTTAACCATGTTACTGATGGGACCCTCTCTGGACTCACACCAGTAAACTCCACTGTCCAGTGGGTCGATGTAACTGATGTCACAGGAAGAACCAGCTGATCTTCCCCACTCATCTCCACACTCAGCTCCGGTGTCTCTGCTTGTGTTTCTCCTCAGAGTCCATCCAGCAGAGCTGTCGTCCTCCTCACAGCTCAGAGACACAAAGGCTCCTTTAAAGACCTGAGAGCTGCTGGGACTCACAGTCAGACGAGCTGTGAGGAAGATGCATATTAAGTACAAGCCAGCACTGAGGTCCAAAGCAGACCTGCTGTGGTGAACTTTGTGAGCTCAGTCAAAGCTGATCAGTTTTTTTTTTAATGTGAACCTCCAAGAAAGTTAGAAACGTTTCTTCAGGTGAACATACTTCCTTTATGCTTTTGGTAGCATCGATGAACTTTCAGCAGGATCCTGGATAGCTTAGCGCAATAACTATAATATCATGCCACAATATAAAAAATGCTCAGAGCTTCTATTACGGTGTAGCTGATATCAGGTTTAAACTGTGACAGGAAAAGGTTACTGACCTTGGTTTGTTGTGCAGATCAGCAGTGAGGTTGAAACTAAAGAGAAATAACAGGTTAGTTTAAAGCTTCACATTCAGGAAAAAAGCAGCAACGCCATCAGTCTGGTCGATCTACAGACTGAAGAAGCAGAAAACAGGAAGTGGTTTTCTCTCTTTTTGTCTTCACAAACTGGATGTTTGTGAAGCAACACAGTGAGAGTCCTTTCTTTTTAATCCTTTTCAGAAACCAAAAAACATCACAGCATACTTACAGAGCAGCCAAAGTGAAGAAACTTTCTCCATCTGCAGGTGCTACTGAACTTTGATCGGTCCACACTAGCATCAAGCGAGACCCTCCTCCTCCTTCCTCTCTTACAGGGTGGTAGTTCTGTAGTTTCCACCTCTCATCATTAAGAGAAAAAGTTTTCTTTGGCTGAAACATGTCAGTAAACATATTTTTTAGATTAGGTCATGAGCAAAATGAATGAATAAAATCTAGAAACCAACAGACACTGAAAATCTTGTTCCACAGCTTTATTAAACTCCTCCCAAACCTCAGTTTTTCCTTCAGCCTCAGCCAGATCCATACTTCTCTGTGCCTCTGCAGCTCCACAGACTAACCAAGCCTGACAGAAGTCCTCATTCAGTTTGAAGATGCCCTTCACCTCCAGTCTACACCATCTGGGTCAGGGATTATCGCCACGTGCAGGTACCCTCCGACCAACTAGAGGACCACGCCTCTCTCACTAAAGGAGATAAGAACTGAAGATCTCACAGATTAGGTCCTTTGAAATATATTCTCGTCCCTTTTACCTTTGGACATGTCAGGCCTGTCACCTGCAGCTCTGCTCTGCTCCTCAATCGGGGGGAAAAAAAGGTCTAAAGACAGATGAGGAGAAAAGGTCAGCTTAACATCCATCAGCCACACTACAATGCTCATGAGAAGTCACGTCATCCTTTTACAATTACCAAACTCACCACCAGATGGCGCTCAAACACGACGAATTAGATCACTGCTGTTCAGGACGTCGGTCTGCAGTCTGACCTTCAAAAAACCTGTGTACTCCATCACACAACCACACACTACAGTGGGCAAAGCCATGTTAAACACAGGAGAAACAACTAAACTCTGAACAAAGAACAGGAGGACACAATACTGTTTAAAGTTACGCTCATGTGACACATACAAGTTTAACAGCTCTGCTTCTGAGTGAGCCCAGGATATGAATCTTGTCAGTCAGCTAGGATGCAGTGATTGAATGAAGGCTGAGTAACAGAGTTTCCACAGTGTGACAGGGACTTTCTGTGACCTGCACTGGTTGAGCCATTAAAAAATGTTTATGTCATGTCTGTAAATCATGTTTTCTTTTATTCCAAATGCTTCAAATTTGAACGTGACTTTAAATGTAACAACTCAGTTTCTATGGATTTGACTGTGGATCTGACAGAGATAAAGATCGACCCTGATTTTGAATCGAGTTGGAATAAAGTTGAACAAAAATTCTTATTCTGTCAGTGATTTACCTTCATGGTGAAGTTGAAAATGTAATAACTGCATTCAGTTGCCTTGTATTTGTGACATGTGCAATGACAATAAAGTTGGATTCTATTCTAAAGGTCAAAAGGTCACACATACACACCTTTGTTGGATTTGAAGAATCATCTATTGAGTATTTTTCTGAGTATTTGTATAGAGTTTGAAATTCTAGTTTTAACCCCACTTTTATGTCATAAAAACAGTTAACAACAACAGGCCAGTCTATAATAAGGAAACTGTCATTTCACCTCCCTCTTTCCTATGAAAGCCACAGGCCATTGTAGTACCACATGGCATGACCTGAACTCTGAATGTGTCATAACACGTGTAAACACCAAAAACCACCCTCACCAGTCTGATGACCAAACAGAGAAAACTCTACAACTTGTTGTCTCTCTCCTCTTCTGTATATTTTGTACACTAATGACTGTCGCAGTACACAGGCCAACAGGCATTTCATTAAGTATGCAGATGACACAGTGATTGAAAACCTCCTTCACGGTGAAGAGGATTCCCATGGACCTGTTGTGGATGAGTTTGTTTCGTCATGTGAAGACATCCCCCCATCCTGCTCTAACTGTGTTATAAGTTATAAGTATTTGGGGGTTGTTCTTGATAAGTTTCTGTCCTTTGAGCCACATCTTGCTGCTACAGTTAAAAAGGCTCAGGTTATTTGAGGAGGTTGAGAGGTTTTAATGTTTCATCTGAAATGACTCTTTTTTTATAAAAGTTTTATTGAATCTGTTTTAACCTTCTGTATCATTGCCTGATATGATAATATGTCCTTGAATAATAAGACCAGACTCAGCAACCTGGTTAAAGTGGCTGGTCAGATTTCAGGGAGGTCTCAGGTCCAGCTTGTGGACTTTTATAACAGGCAGGTGCTGAGGAAGGCCACCTCTGTCCTGTTGTGTTCAGATCATCCTCTCTCTAATGATTTTCAACTGCTTCCATCAGGTCGTCGTTACAAAGTGCCTGCAGTGAAGATAAAGAGACATAGATTGTCTTTTGTACCTACTTCTATTATCATGGTTAATAACACTAACCATAAGTGCTGTTGCCACTGCACGTTGCACTTTTTTTTTGATGATAAAATTTAGGTTGTTTTCTCAGGCTTATATTATTTTTGTGTGTGTATGTGATGTATTTGTTTGCCTTCGTCAAAGGAGCTTGCAAAGAAAAGCGTCTGGACTTCTTTAAGTTACTTGAAGACGTTTCACCTCTCATCCGAGAAGCTTCTTCAGTTCTAAGGTCAAATGGTGGAGAGTCCCAGATATAAACCTAGTGGGAGGGACCCCCCACAGAGGGTCAAAAGGACCCCCTGATGATCCTCTAATCGCCTGAGCTAAGGTGTGAAACTGGGTGTGGGTCCCAATCAGCCAGAGTTTCGGGTGAGTTCATTGTGAAACCTGGCCCCACCTTATCATGCGAATTCCTGAGATCAGATGGCCCAGGATGTGAGTGGGCGTTAAGGCGTCTGGGGAGGGAACTCAAAACTGGATTATAGATGGCAGAGAGAAATTAAGGTTTCCTTGACTTCTTTGACTTGACTTGATACCAGCTAACCAGGCCTGTGAAAGTGGACAGTTAAATAAAGCTGTGATGTACTCTCCACCAGGGACTCTCCACCATTTGACCTTAGAACTGAAGAAGCTTCTCGGATGAGAGGTGAAACGTCTTCAAGCAACTTAAAGAAGTCTTGATGCTTTTCTTTGCAAGCTCCTTTGACTACGATGACCTGGATGACTGAGAACCTTCACAGACATATTTGTTTGCCTGTTTGTTTGTTTGTTTGTTTGTTTGTTTGTTTTTTATATTTCTGTATGGACATACTGCAAATCAATTTCCTGTTAGGGACAATAAAGTTACCATTGACATGAAACCCACATTTCCTGATGTGAACAAAGAGTGGAACAGGATTTCGGTTATTTAACATGCCGACTCCCTCGCCTAAATGAACTGTCTCCACATGTCTCTTTTCCCAGTCTGTCCCAGGAGAGTGTCCCAGTTGTTTATTGACATGAACTCATATTTGTTAGGTTTATAGCATAAACCTATTCGCTGGAACGTTGAAGACAATATAATTACACAGCAAAGCAAGACACGAAGTAGGCAAGTTCTTCATGTTACTCGTGCACGGGAGAGACTGGACAGAGCGCCGTCCCTTCGCTTGACCCCAGTTGCTCTCGTCCGTTCTCCCATACCACTGTCCTTTTATTGAGGTTACATGAATTTGCATAGGTTCATTAACATATGACGTCTACATACACACAAAGAGTACCTTGCCTGTGTGTGTGTGTGTGTGTGTGTGTGTGTGTGTGTGTGTGTGTGTGTGTGTGTGTGTGTGTGTGTGTGGACTGCTGATCAAAGGGTCATATAACATCCTTGGTCAGGAAGAGGGTAGACTAGACCCCCCCCCCCCGGTGAGGAAGTCCAGCAGTTCATCTAAACAGAAAAGCACTTAGACTAGAACAAACGGTACGGTAATCCTACCATAAAACAATAATACAAGATGCGAACTTTTCCCATGCCCCCAAGATGCAGGTGTGCATTCCAGGAATGCACACCAAGCCTCTGTAGCCTGTTAAAGATCACACAACTTATCACTACACAATTAATTATACACCTCTTAGGATGAGACATTCTTTCAATCTACAAATGATTATATACTTCTAAGCATATATGAGTAAATGTTTCTAAGCATAAATGACAATCAACAATACTAAACCTATCAATATTATACACAACTGGTCCCATTTCACAGTAGGGCAACTTGCATGTGAGAAATTAAGGTTTCCTTGTCTTCTTTGACTTGACTTGATACCAGCTAACCAGGCCTGTGAAAGTGGACAGTTAAATAAAGCTGTGATGTATAAAGGTGAATTCGAGTTGGTTAACCTTCTGCTCTGCTTATATTATTTTTGTGTGTGTATGTGATGTATTTGTTATTTGTTTGCCTGTTTGTTTGTTTGTTTTTTATATTTCTGTATGGACATACTGCAAATCAATTTCCCGTTAGGGACAATAAAGTTACCATTGACATTGCATTGACATTGACATGAAACCCACATTTCCTGATGTGAACAAAGAGTGGAACAGGATTTCAGTTATTTAACATGCCGACTCCCTCGCCTAAATGAACTGTGTCCACATGTCTCTTTTCCCAGTCTGTCCCAGGAGAGTGTCCCAGTTGTTTATTGACATGAACTCATATTATACACAACTGGTCCCATTTCACAGTAGGGCAACTTGCATGTGAGAAATTAAGGTTTCCTTGACTTCTTTGACTTGACTTGATACCAGCTAACCAGGCCTGTGAAAGTGGACAGTTAAATAAAGCTGTGATGTATAAAGGTGAATTCAAGTTGGTTAACCTTCTGCTCTCATATTAGGGGTCATCACAGTAGCTCATCTGCCTCCTTCACTCAGTCTCTAACATCCTCCTCTATTGTGCCAACCCTGCTGATTTGCCTATTTTCTTTGGTAAACAGAAATTCAAATACGTCTGAGTATTAAACAGCTAGTGGGATGAAACATGAAAATACATTTCTGTAGAAATACCACACAGAATTGTGGTGAAATGAGTCAAACATGAACATCCCTCAAAACTGGGGCACAATTTTGTTTAACTGCAGCTTTAAAAAGAGTAAAGGGGTGAAAAGGTTCAGGAAGACCTTCAGCAGGCTCCATGGATCAATTATTGTATTGTTATTATTGTGTCACACTACAGTGAAGAATGAAAAAAGAACTGGGCACTTAGAAAGTTGTAGTTCACTTCAACAGCCTTCACTTATTAGGCAAATGTGAACCACAACACTCAAGAGACAGAAATCCTGCGAGCGTCGTGTCACAAAGGGCACCTAGCATGAAAATCAGCCAACGTTAAAAACAGTGGAAGTTTCCACTGTGGTAAAATAGTGAGCAGCTGAAAATAACTGTGACGGCAGAAGGTTTGTGTTGCTCAGCGGTGACAACTAAAGAGAAATGACACTCAGGTTTGAGTTGTAAAAAACTTCCACAGACACTGTTGGATCGGTCGGGCTGTAGATCGATGCAGAATAAACAAACAGTTCTGGTCTCACTTTGTGTTCGTGAGGAGGAAAGTTGGGGTGATGAACCACGGGTGTGCTTGATGCTGATGCAGAACTGTGGAGAGCTAAAGGTGGAAGAGCCGAAGACAGAGAACAAAGGAGGAACACGAAGAAAGGAAAGTGATGAAAACGATTCTTCACCACAGTGAAGAAAAAAAATCCCCAAACGTCTGTCAGACAGTTTCAGAGTCTTCATGAGGCACATGAATGAACCTCAAATACAAATGTGCCAGCTTTGACTACAGTTGTGAATGTTTCTGTGAATAACTTATCAATTTATGAGGAATCAAAAATGCTGTCAAAATTTGAGCGTTTAACCCCCTCTCCAATGCACTCTGAGGGCCTGTAACTTTGAAAAACCTGTGAACACAAATTCCAAAGAGTTCTTAATGGTTAGTACCCACATTTCTTTGGTGTGACAGGAATGATTCATTTTACCATCACAATCGTTAACAACAGAGAAGTGAAACTGTGTGAACGCCCCTGCTCTCTTTCCTGCCTCGGCCCTGTTAGGGACACGACCATCTCAGTGATGCCACAGACAAACAGAGAAGCCACCATCAGTTGCAAAAACATCGGCACTGTTCTTAGTCATTTTAAGATAAAGCTACACACACAAAAACCACACACCACAAGATCCATCAACCTCCTCCTGAGGAATTTCTATTTTTCATATTTGTGCCACTTTTAAAAATACAGCAACAACACTAGGAATAAGACCTGAGCCATCAGGACAGCATCCATGAATAAATCAGGAAGACGATACTCCAAGATGAGCTGACGGAGTGACTCTGAAGATGAGACCAAATAGGAACATACAAAATCATGCAGTCTACCACTGACACACAGGCAGATGACAAAACGTGAAGAAATCTTACTAGTGTGTAGAAAATGGCCATGTTAAAGCGCAGCACAGAGGCCCTGAGCACCAGATCTATAGAAGCCAACATGACCCTGAAGCCTTTTCTCAAATGCAGCTCGAATTCCTGTAAAAAGCCTGAGATGAGAGACATCATCTAAACTGTATGTCAGATTCCTAATGTTTTACAGTTTTTATATCATATCATGTTCATATCATGAGCATTAAATAAGTGTGATCTCACGTTCTCTTAAACGCTACTTTCCTTTGAACCTCCCACACTTTGTCCCCCCCTCTGATTCGTGTGAAAGCTTAATGCTTCCTATCATCACGCCACCGTCTACAGCCTCCTGTCACAGATGAACACTCTCCAAGTCCTCCTGTTTTTGGCTCTAATTCTTGGATCTGCAGGTGAATGAAAGAGCATGTTTACATTGTTATTATTTAATGGTATTTCTGTGGAAAAGGTTTCATGTTTTTTAAATGGTAATGTTACATTTGTACATTTCACTTGGTTACCAGTGGATCCACATGTTTCTGTGCTGCAGAGAAATGATGCTGTTAACATGATAATATGAGACAGTGACTCAGAGGAATGTGGGATTTTTTAATTTTAGGCACACTGACTCTTTGATGTTGCCAAGGTTTTTAATTATTTATTTATTTCTACTCTAACTTTCCTTCACTAGAAAATGTTGTTACAATAACCTGTGATCTACATTTTTATTTGAAGTTTAGTTTTTACAGTGTACTTAAAGCAGCAGTTTGATAAAGTTAATATTATTACAAAAAGGCTTTTGTTTTCAATGTTTTACAGCATAGTCACAATGGATTCATTAAAGTGATTTCCTCTGTTACAGTGAGGCCCGTGACCTCAGACTATTTAAAGTATTTTTCTCGTCAATGCTTTGCTTAACTTCCCCGAAAAATAACAGCTGTGGGGGATTTCTTCCCTTTCTAGTCGGCTTACTCTTAATATAGATTCACTCTGTGGTCACAGCTACTGTTATCTGATTTGCATTTGGATTGCGCTCGCACTTTTGCATTTGTGGGCAGATTTTTAAGATTTCTAAGAAAAGGCACACACAAGGTGTGTGTGTGTTTTCATTTTTCAGCTTTCAGTTGAAAAACTGGACTATGACAGTGTGCTGGTTGTAAGTAGCAAATATGAGCCTGTCCAGAATGATTGTAATGCACTAACCAACAACACTAATCCAACTATAATTTGGGGTGTGCAGTATTTCTGGAATCTTTTCTTTTCTTTTAGACGAGAAAGAAGTGGAGGTTGGAGAGGATGCAACTCTCGATTGTCAGGGTCCCCATGAAGGGAACATCTTACGGGTAGCATGGACCAAGAGTGACCTGAAAGCAGACGATTACGTCTGTTTCTTCCGGGAAGATCGTCTTTACAAAACATACCAGCATGAGTCTTTCAAAGGTCGAGTGGAGCTGGAAGACCCAAACATGAAAAGTGGAAAAATGTCCATCATTCTTCACAACGTCACCGTTAATGACACTGGAACATATGAGTGCCACATCTCATATGAAACAGATCACAGCCAGAGATCTGAGATGAAGCAGGAAACCAAGCTGAAAGTTACACCTGCAGGTGAGTTGAAGCCTCGAGTGTGTCCTCTGTAATTGTTTGTCCGTCGATGAGTAAGAGTAGCCAGTTAAATCAAGAGTAAGAATTCACTCTTCCTGCTTTCATCCATTTTATTAGTCATGTCCTGGCTTCAGGTATATACTCTTATGATTATACATTTATTGAACTGGTTTAAGGCAGCACGGTGGCATGGTTTATTAGTAAAATATCAACTTCCATAAATGCCAAGGTATGTGCATCTATCCACTTTCCTCCTGTTCTGCTACTACTGTGTGAAGCACAGCTAAGCAGACAGACAGCTCTTTGACCAGTGACAGGTGTGCTGGCTACTTTATTAAGACGGCCCTTCAAAATGTAAAGTAAAACTAACAGACATCAGGAAACATATACTTCAGTCTCAGGGTCGACGCACTTATGGTATCAATTTCAATATCCTACGTCACCTGACAGGATTTTTTTTTTTCATTTGACCTCTGACCTTGAGGTTGATATCCCTGAGAGTTATACTTGTCTGAGATTTTTTTACTAGCTACAGCTATGGTATTGATTTTTAATTCCACTTCCTTCTCAAGTTATCACATTCACAAACCTGGGAGTCCACAACAATCCCTCATGAACATTTTACAGCTGAGTGATAAAAATTAAACAAGGTGCAATGAGACCTGAAGTTACATAGTAGCCTGTTTCTTAAAATTAACGTCTGTAAAAATCACAATTGTACTCAAAGTACCAGAAAGTAATAATTGAAAACATGTCAAAAGCTCAAAATACTCAGAGGCAGTGTTTTCCACAAAGTCATAAATAAGGATGGAGTTGGGTTCATTCATGACTCTTTAACCATCACAAGCGCACATGTGAGAAATATTTCTTGCTTCTGACTCTGCATAGCCGCTACTAGCTATCTCAATGCAACCCATGAACAGACAAAGCAATAGCGCCACCTGCTGGTGAGATTTAACACAGCCCACTTCCACTCATCAAATTCGAGGTCAAGGTTGGGGTTGAGTTTATCCCAGGTGCCAGAAGGCTACAGACAGGTACACCCTGGACAGGTTGGACAGGTTGCCAGAAAACCATCAATACCAGTTTAGACTCACCAGTTAACCTAACGTGTGGATGTTCTTCAACTGTGGGAGGAAGCTGTCAAGAACCTACGGCCCCAGCCGGCTGGGCACCACTGTGTTACCCTGAGTGGTTTTAAACAAGTGTTACACTGACAGTAATGACAGCGAGAGTGAAAGAGAGAAGCTGACAGAGTAAGCATCGTCAGAGCTTTCCAGTCACTTTGTGGCCACTCTGACAATCCGCCTGGCAACATTAAACCAGTTCAGGCCACAGTAGATAGATTTAGCTGATGGTTGAAAAGGTTTTCAGCGAGAATCAGGAAACAGGTCATGATTCACAGTGAAGCTGGTTCCTGTTCTGTTCTTCACTCATCACCTACCTAACACACCTGACACCTGTTTCTTTCCTGCAGTTCAAAGACAAGGAGCGAAGAAGGACGGATCTGTTGGACTTGTATCCAGTCTATCAGTTTCCAGCCTGCTTCTCATTGTTGCTGCTGTTGGATATTTGGTGTAAAGAAAACAGCAAAAGAGTCGGAACTTGGGCTGTGATCGGGCTGAACGACAGGTGAACTGATGGACAGAAATTCAATGAGTGTGAAACATGTCCAGAACTTTCCCTGAAAGTCTTTGCACTGGGACAGGGAAAAAAAAGAAAATCCACTGACTAAATGATAATGGTGATAGTATCTGGTGTGTTTGAGGATCAGACTAACAAGACAAAAACTCTTGCACATGAATATATTACCACTTCATAAAATAGTCACAACTTGTAATTTGAGCCATGTCCTTGAAGGCAACTGGAATATTTTGCACTTCTAAAGGGTGAAAAAATGCTGCTGTATTCATGTGAGACATCGACGAGAAGCTTGGCAGTATCACACATGGTGGCGCGACATTCATGACAAACATTTCAAACAGCCGGCAGCAGGTGGAAACATTCACAGAGGGGATGTATTGGGCTTATATTGAGCTCCAGACACTTGACCTGGAGCGATCGTGGCTCAAGAGTTGGGAGTTCACTTTGTAACCGGAAGGTTGCCGGTTCGAGCCTCAGCTTGGACAGTCTTGGTCGTTGTGTCCTTGGGCAAGACACTTCACCCGTTGCCTACTGGTGGTGGTCAGAGGGCGCCAGTGTCCGGCAGCCTCGCCTCTGTCAGTGCGCCCCAGGGTGGCTGTGGCTACAATATAGCTGCCATCACCAGTGTGTGATGACTGGTTGTGTAAAGTGCTTTGGGGTCCTTAGGGACTAGTAAAGCACTATACAAATACAGGCCATTTACCATAACACGAGGGATTACTTAGTGTTCTGAGGCATCCCAGAGGAGGCAGAAGACGATCTAGAAGGGTGCTTTTCTACTTCAGCTCTGTCTGTTTATTGTCTTTTCTTTTTTCTTTCCGTCTTTTTTTTCTGACTGTCTGCTTTGATGATGTCATGCACTGTAATAATGTAACTAATGGATTCTAACTGATTAAATGTCCTGCATGTGAATACAGCAGGTTTCCTCAAACTAGATGTCATTGTGTGTGTGCGTGTGTGTGTGTTCCTGTCTAGCTATCTTTGTGAGGACCGAAATCTGCATTCTACTATACTTGTGAGAACCAACAGTCACTTGTGAGGACTCACCGGTCCTCACAAGTTTGAAGGCCTTTTTGAGGCTCAAAATGTGGTTCTAGTGTCAGGGTTACATTTAGGTTATGGTTAGGTTTAGGGTAAGGGGCTAGGGAAACCATTATGTCAATGAAGGTCCTTACTAAGATAGCTGAACGGGGTTGTGTGTGTGTGTGTGTGTGTGTGTGTGTGTGTGTGTGTGTGTGTGTGTGTGTGTGTGTGTGTGTGTTGCTGCCAAGTCAGTTATTAAAAGCTAACGAGAGTTTGATTAAATGTGCTGGTTTCAAGATTTACATTAATGTTTGGCACATATTTGCTTTTGTTTCGCCCCTCTCCTCCAGACTGCATTTGACCTCAAACAAACACTTGTTACACTCAACTGTCTCCAGTCTTTTCCACTGTCATCTTCTTCTGAGTTGTAGGTGCTGAATCATCCACACACGCTCTTTTATCTTAATTTCTGCTGCAACGTTTAGATAGTAGGATCTAAATGTAGGATGAAAGCATGAATCCATCCTGCTTTGCACCACTTCAGCCTGTGGTGTGACGTGTGGAGGATTTTCTTGACACACAAACTGAGTGTTATACATCACAGTCGACCTGAGTGTGATATGGTTTCTTTAACATGACAGTGAGTTCACTGCACTCAAATATCCCACACTCCAGAGTCACCAAATTGTAATCTAATAGAGCAGCTTTGGGCCATTGTGGAAGTGAGTGATGGACCAAAAATTGCAGAGAAATGTTTCCAGCACCTTGTTGAATCTGCCACGAAGAATTAAAACAGTATGAAGGCAAAAAAGGGTCCAACCCAATATTAGGAAGGTGTACCTAATAAAGTGGCCAGTGAGTGTATATTACTTTAATTAAATCAAAAATGTGAACACATATTTGACGTTAGATTTTTGTGGTGTTCTGTGTCAGTTAAAACAGGTGTGACAGGGCGTTTTTTAAAGAGCTGAGCTCTCCTGATCCTGTGTGATGTCACTGAGCAGGTTGGACCCAGTTAGGACTTGGATGTAAGACCACCAGAGATCACCAGGTGTGAACACGCCTGCAAAAAACTAATTAGAAAAGACATTTTGTGACGTTTATATGTGTGAGTGTGAATTTCCTTCCATATCAGATACAAAAACGGTGCTCCGCATTCATAAAACGCGAGTGATATTAAAGTTTCAGTGGTGGAAGATTAGAGTTGGACAGCCTGTTGTTGCACTTTACTATCAGTAGATGGCAGCACGAGACCATGGTTTAATCTGGGCACAGCAGACAGAAGGTTGCAAGCTGGTGACTTTACCTACATACATGACCCGGAGTTCTGTCAGACTAACAGACTTTTTTCAAATGACCACATGATTATAAACAGATGTATCACTGATGCATTTACTCCTAGAGATCATTTCCATTTATTCCTATAAGAAAATCCAACACATTGTGTATAAAGGAGGATTATTAGTGGAGTAATAGGTTTTCCTCACTTTACAGGATCTGAACATCTATTGAAAAAGATCATAACTTAAAGTATGAATGGATATAATACTAATCCATGTAACACCAGTAAATATTATTGCTCTTTACAGCGTTTACATACTTACTTCTATTGCTGCTTCTCATGAAATGTGTTCATATTTGGATATTGAGTCATGCTCATTTTTATGTCCACTGTAATCATTAAATGAACCCAACCCACGCCCACTATACACCGTGACTACAGCATGGGGAGTTTTTGCCTGCTGGTACCCATCAGTTGCCTCCAAAGACCCACAGGCTAACCAAACCCAGTAAGACTATTCTTCTTCTTTACCGTGACGGCTGCCTTCACCTCCGGTGTCCACCATCTGGTTCGGGGTTCCCACCATGACACTCACCAATCATTTGTGGCCAAAGAGTCTTGTAACTGCTTCAGCAATGGAGGGATGTGTGTGTGTGAGTCACCGCAAGGTAGCAAGGTTGGTGCAACACACAGGAATCACTCTATTTTTTATATATATAACTGCACTACTCTTCTGTGGCACTAATATTACAGGAAATTATCATGGTTGTTCTGTGAAAGAGGTTAAATATATCCACCAGGTGTGATAATGCACATGTACGTAGGAGGCGCAGGTCCTTAACTTTCCTGAAACGGCACAGTTACACAGTCTGTTCTGAAACCGCTGAAAGACGTTCCTGCTGCTTCCAGTCTGTGGCTGAGGTCAAGCTATTTTTGCTCTTTGTGGATTCTCTCTCTCTCTGACCACAAACTCTGAGCACAAAGAAGAACAAAAAGTGAGATCAAAGGTTACTGACCCCGTAAAAGTGCAAGCTCACAGTTGTAGCGTTAACAGCATAGTGCCACACAATAAACTATACATAACATTATACTTACTGGCATCATTAAAACATTGCGTTCCATCCATACTGTAGTCAAATAATATTTATAATTGTTTTATGTTTGTCAAACAGTGAAAGAGAACAAGATGGAAACTCAATCACAGCAGCAAACATACAAAAGTAAATCCACAAAAACTGAAATAATTGATAAAGACAGAATGTTGTTTAAAATATCTTTTGCAGGTCAATCATAAAATATTATTAAATTATTTTTAATTCATTGATTTTGAACAAACCTTTCCTTAATTTGTGTGCTGAACCCTGTTTACTTTCTATAACGGAAAAAGAAAAGTGATGTCTGGACTAAAGCTAGGTCTAAAATATGGCTCGCAGTGACAGTTTGACAGCTTCTGTTTGTCAGAGCTGTCGAGTGACTTGAGGACAGAAGAGGAAGATGCACATGATTAACCACAGAGCCGTCAGTCATGGAAAACATAAAGCCAACATGTCAGGATGTTTACAGCTACAAAACTACTAAATTATTAACCTAATCAAACTACAAATAGAGTACACAGGTGAACAGAACAATAAGAATTACATCTACTGTCTGTACAGACACTTATGTAAAACTTAAGTCTTTCTTTACTTGTCTTATTAACCCTGCAGGGAAACTTTCATCAGAAACTGGAAACCTCAGAGCTGTTATTGACAATTACATGTGGGGGAAAAGCACTAAAAATAACACAAAAAATCCCACAAAGCATAATAACTACAATGTGCTCATTCATTAAAATATTTCTATATCTACACTATTTAAATATTTAAAGTTGCTAAATATTTAAATAGTAATGATAGCAAAATTTGAAATACCTAAAGTACTTTGATTATTTCTATATCTCTCCTTGCTTTACTCTGTGGTGAACGAGACCGCGTCACATGATACAGTCATGTGACGCGGTCTCCTTTAGTGGTTTCAGTTTTACAGATTTCTTCTTTTTAATGTTTCTGTGATGAACGATGAACAGTGATGAACGGTCAGTTCAGGAATCCATTCAACAAAAGACTTTAATTGGCAAATTAGTTCAAACTTAGTTGTGGCACGAGGGCTTGATGTGAGCTTGAAAATCTTATTTAAAAAAGAAATATCCCTGTAAGTCATGTGACTGTCCGTCACTCATAAATCTCCTTGAAGGAAACACCCACAACACCCACTTGAAGTGGGTGTTGTGGGTGTTATAGCCTGTTCAGCTTCTCTGTTAACAACCTGATCTGGGATCTGTAGAGCAATGAGCAGTGTTGGGAAGGTTACTTTTAAAATGTATTCCATTACAGAATACATGCCCCAAAATGTATTCTGTAACGTATTCCGTTACGTTACTCAATGACAGTAACGTATTCCGTTACGTTACTCAATGACAGTAACGTATTCTGAATACTTTGGATCACTTAATATATTATCATGCTTTTTACAACAACGTGAATGTACTATTGCTGTGTGATTTATTACTATTACTGAAGGTCCGCGACTCCGAACTGTAGTAAAGGGACCTCTGACTAATACGGCGGGGTCCCTGTCGGCTCGTAGCCGAAAACTAGCTTTACTTTGTTGTGTGGGTCAACTTTTCTTGCGAGGTCTACAGTCGAGTCTTAATAGCTTACTTACAACTGGGCTCGTCAGGCACTCTTCTTGGCTGCAGTGGTTATTATTATATTTACATGCTTCCAGCGCCCGTTTTTGCTCGACGACAACTCGTACCTTTCCACTCCCCTTTTTCTCCCTCCTCGCGCTCACAGACCCATAACGTGTACGGCAGTCCATTCTCCCTGCAACACGGACTACACTGCCCATGATGCTACATTCTTTAGAGCTATGCTTGTAGCATTCTGCCTGTTAGCTTAGCACAACAACAACAACAACAACGAAAAGGCGCTCTCTCACCCAGGAAACACACAGTCGCAGAGAGAGAGAGAGCGTCGCCCTGTAACCATGGCAACCGTAACGCTGCCGCCTGGAACAACAGAACGTAGCTGTCAAAGAAAACCCAAACAGTCCTGACCCGCGACAATATGAAACAGGAAAGTACCGCAGTGTAATCCATTTATTTTAACAAAGTAACTGTATTCTGAATACCACCTTTTTAAACGGTAACTGTAACGGAATACAGTTACTCGTATTTTGTATTCTAAATACGTAACGGCGGTACATGTATTCCGTTACTCCCCAACACTGGCAATGAGAGATGCGTTCAGGAACATCTGCGATGCTCTTCTGGATTCTGCTGCTTGCCTGCCTTCTGTTGTTCGTGTGTACAGGTGAGATTTTACTCTTCTATCAAAGCAGCGGCCTCATGTCCCTGTGACTGTGGTCTTGGACTGATTCAACTTTACTCTCACTGTAAACACGTACAACAAAATCAAGAGTTTGAAAGTCTTGACTTTGTCAGTGTTACAGTCAGGTGGGCTGTAGGCAGAGGTGACGATTACTACACTTTAGTGTCCACCGTAAAGTTTGCAGCAGATTTGCATTTTATTCTCACATTTTTGCTTTTTTGTGTTGTTTTTTTAATCACAAGTTTATCATCGTCATCATCCAATAACGTCTGTGATTGGTGCAGGCAGCAGGGCTCATTTTGAGTCATGTGACCTCATTTTAATGTGACAGTCTGAAGCAGATGAAACCAGAAACTGCTAGAATGAAAGTGTGAAAGCAAAAACATTGCTCATAATCTAAAACTTTGGCCACACCTACTAAGAGCCAGGTAGATGTGTCAGTGGTGTTCAATAAGAAATAAAGGTAGTGTTGCTTTTTACATTTTAAAAGTTGAAAAAAATTATTTAAAAAATTCGGTGACGCAGGAACATACCAGTGTCGGATTTTATTCACCAAAAGAACTGATGAGCTTAAGTGCTTCATCATGCTCAACATCACAGCTTCAGGTGAGTCTGCTCTCAGTTCATTAAATAATATAAAGTTAGGATAGAGGTGGAATTTATCTAACAGCCACTCAGCCTAATTGTACCACAGTGCTACAAAGTCCCCAGTGAAACCTGCACCTGCTGTCCTACTTAATAACACAAAAGGTTATTAGGTCATAAACGAGTAGAGCATCATCAGATGATCTCATCTCTGATTCTTGTGCTTTCAAACTCCTTTCCTGTGGAGCTGAGGCACATTCAGTTCAGTGTGATGAGACAGGAAAAAGATATCAACAAATACAAAAAAAATCAGCTTGGTTGGTTTTTTTTCTTCTCATGTGCCCCAAAGCCTCTGAATGAGCTGCTGACATGTTTCAAAGGGTGACAATACTAATGTAATAAGTACACAACTGTTACATTTGTCCTCACACTGTGTCTGCTCTGCAGGTGTCATGGATGAAGAGGATAAACAGATGTGGAGAGACGAGGACAGGTCTCCTTCAGATATAGATGATGTGTCTGTGTGTGCTGTGTTACTTTTTATTGTCATTGTTATTGTTGTTGTTCTAATGTACATAAGGACAAAGGAACAAAGCAAAGTATCCCCCCACTTAAATACATCATTAGTCATGGATACAAATTCTTCTTTGGTTTTACAAACGCGAACAATGTGCCATCACTGAGAGTTAGAAATGTTCCATTGAACAAAACTAAACAGCAGCCAGTATTTGAAGCGTTGTAGAAGTTGGGAAATAATTGTGTCCTGCCTGGTAGCTAGCTTCAGTGCTATGGGAAGGTTATTATAAACACGTTAGCACAATGAAGCTGGAGGATGAGTGCTAACAAGTGTCCCCGATGGGTGGGAACAAATGTATCATTTGGCAGGAAGAACAAACACCAAGTCTACCACGCGGGACTCAAAATTCTGTCCAGTTAATACTTTTTTTTAAATACACTTGCTGTAAAATAAATGGGTTTTTTGTTTTGTTTTGTTTTTAAGGTGTGCTGTTTACCTGTTTCTGAATTTAGACATTGTTAATCAAGTATCTGGTTAACAACTCTTTCAATAGATTTAAATAATAATAATAATATAATATAGTAATATTATATTACACATTTAAATCACGTTTTTACTTTTTCAGTAAGCCTCCTTGATTCTTCTTGTGTGAAGTCTGATAAGGTGGCCTGAAAGTGGGAGGGCAGGAGTTTTAGTCTTTCTTTGGCTGTCACACTTGTTTAAATGTTAACTTTGCCAAATAATGAGGCCAATTCATCAGGTTTTCAATAAATCTGGTTAAACGTTACACATTTTGTCATGATACCAAGTTTCAAGAGGATACCAGAAATATAAACATAACCCAACAGTTCACAAAGATAGCAGTTTCATTGACTTCTGCAACACACAACAACTCTTAAATTGCACTAAAATGAAGAGTGTGTATATCTTACATTTTAGTTCCATCTTAAAGCAATGATTTCACATATAATTCAATCACAGTGATCTGATATCGTGTCTCTTAAGCTCAGAAGTGATGCTCAGTGGTGACCGCCACGATGTCATCCAAGTCCTTAGCTGATCTCTGCCCAGCCTGAGTGGGCGGGGCTGTTACCTTAGAGATGAGCTCATCATTTCCTGTTAGATGAGGTAATTAATAATAATAATAATAATAACTTTATTTTTAAAGTGCTTTTAAACAAAGTGCTGAACAGCTATTTGAAACTAAAAAGATGAATAAATAAAAGGGATAACTAGCAGTACAAGTAAAAACACAATAGTAGTTAAAAACAGTAAGAATTTAAAAACTAAAAGACATAGATTTAAGACATGTAAGATAGGGTGAACAGATGTGTCTTCAACTTAGTTTTAAAAACCTCCACAGAGCATGCCTGCCTAATATTTTGAGGGAGACTATTCCACAAGAATGGGGCACAAAAAGAAAAAGCACGCAATTAAACTTTTTTACATTGAATTGACCACAGTATGTAATCAAGGTAATTTAGACTGTTACCTTTGGCTCTGTGTTGATACAAAGACACCATGAGGAGAGTGGAGATGAAGTATGGAGTGAAAACGACCAGGTAGAAGAAAACTCTCAACACAAGGTCAGCTGGATGGGCAGAAGATGGGAGTGGGGTTGTAGAGGTGAAGAGTGAGCTTGTGGTTGTAGGTTTGCCTGCAGAGAGAATCTCACATGTTCAGGTGAATATGTGGATGAAATAAGAGGTGAAATCAGAGTGAAGCTCCTCACCTGTGACAGTGATCCAGCTGGATGGAGACTCTCCATGACCGCTGATGTCACACTTGTAGAGGCCTTCATCAGACCTGGAAACATGCTGGATGGTCATGTGACCTGTAGGCTGCTTCCTGATGAGGGAGCCATCTTTATAGAAAGCAGCTGGGAGGTTGGAGGGAGTGGTCTTGTTTTTACAGAGCAGAGTGACGTCATCTCCCTCCATCACAGGGAGGACAGGACTCTGCAGGATCACTGATCCACCTCAACACAGAGACAAACTACAGCATTTCATCCATTTACACACAGCTTCATCAACACTAACTCCACACACTCAGCTTACCAGTGACTGTCAGGTTAACCATGTTACTGATGGGACCCTCTCTGGACTCACACCAGTAAACTCCACTGTCCAATGGGAACACAGTGATGTCACAGGAAGAACCAGCTGGTTTTCCCCACCCATCTCCACACTGAGTCCTCTGTTGTTTGCTTGTGTTTCTCCTCAGAGTCCATCCAGCAGAGCTGTCGTCCTCCTCACAGCTCAGAGACACAAAGTCTCCTTCAAAGAACTGAGAGCTGCTGGGACTCACAGTCAGACGAGCTGTGAGGAGGATATACATCAAGTACACAAACTAAATTATCCTCTTGTTGTCAATAACAATCACACAATAAGTGTCAGATAATCTGTGTCTCTGGTTAACATCAAATACTGGATGATTTAGTAAAACTGAAGCTATAATAAGGTCAAACATTACCCAGAGATAAATCACTGTAATGATTATCACATCATGCTACTGCAAAGCATAAAAAAGGACTTTAGGTGTCGTTTATGTCAGGTTTAAACTGTGACAGAAGGTGGTTACTGACCTTGGTTTGTTGAGCAGCTCAGCAGTGAGATCAGAACTAAAGAGAAATGACACTCAGGTTGATTTGAGTTTGACATTTAACCAGATTACAGAAAACAGGTAACCACCAGACTGTGGTGAGTTACACACTGATGCAGAACAAGCACACTCATGAGGAAATTTCGATGTATATTAAGCATTTTTACTCCATATCTTTTACTTTAGCTAGTTGTTGTTTTGAAGACTGTTGAGTTCCTCTTGACCCTCTTTCCTCTTCTCGTTCCCCCCGTGAAAACTGATCTAATACCTCTCTGATTCTACACCAACCTGGATGTTTGTGGTGGAGAATCAACAAATTTTCATACACAGTCATTGCAGTGTACTTACAGAGCAGCCACAGCACAGATGTGTTCTTCATCCTACTCTCGGTGATATCAACACTTTGACACTTCACAGTCACTTAAAGTCAAACC
This sequence comes from Mchenga conophoros, assembly GCF_057382185.1. Classification (NCBI taxonomy): domain Eukaryota; kingdom Metazoa; phylum Chordata; class Actinopteri; order Cichliformes; family Cichlidae; genus Mchenga; species Mchenga conophoros. Next base: position 43,035,140 of record NC_140528.1, read on the forward strand.
CTCCTCTGTGACGGGATGCCAGAGTTGTGGTTTTCAGCTAACGCACAGGTTTCTCTGTTTTACTGGAATAAAGCAAAGAATAAAGTTTTAACATGTTAAACCTAAACAGCAGGATGGAGAGAAATGAAATCTACATCCAACCTAAAGGGGAACACTGGAACCATTAAACACACACTGTGGGTGAGCGGCTGAAGTCAGTCAGGAAACCACAGACAGAAGTAAATATATGAAAACATCAGTACCTGAGATGCCTTCACTGACAGTCCCTTTATTGAGATTTGAGGACAAACTTTTCTTATGTAATCTGAAATAATCTCCACAGTAACCATCAATGATGTTGTATTTTATTTTATATTTTTATCTTAAACAGCGATGATGTTTCAGGTTTTTGGAAACAGCTTGCATTATTCTGTACATGACTGTGGTTCAGCTGAGAGGAAGTGATCTGCAGGTGGTTTGATTATTGACGAGTGACTGCAGTAATCAGGCTGCTTTAACCACTGACTGTCAGAAACAGATAAAACTTCTCCTGCTGAGACAAAGACCAACACTGTGATTGGTTCTTGTCATCAGTGTGGGAGACACACATTTCCAAAGTCTTTGCTTTAGGATTAAAGGTGACCTGCCACAATCTTTCTCCTCGACTCATCTGCAGGAAACTAGTGGAAGGACGGTGTACTCTTCTGACACATCCTTTTTATATCTTTGTCATGGATTTGTCCAGACATGTTCCTTTATCTCTGGCTCTCATATTTCCCACATCCATTTCCATGCATGCACATGTTTCCGTGCACACGCATGAATAAATGGATGTGATAAGAATAGGAAAGCATCTGATGGATGTTCACTGTACTCACCTGGCCTCTGCAAACACTACATCTCAGTCCAAAAGAGAAGCTCTGGGTGTTTTTAGAACGGGAGATTTATGTCATGGATGTGCAGGCTACAAATCTGCAGCAACAGTGTGATGCTATCATATATCAGCAACCTGTACCCAGTAAAGTGGCCAGTCAGTTTTATTAGTTTCATTAAAGAAAGGAAAGAAAAGAAAGGAGGGGGGGAGTCTGTGAGGATCATAACACAGGAAATATGTACTTCTGTTTCTTCATGTGCTGACGGCCTCTTTGGTCTGTCTCCACTAGAGGGCTGTTAAGAGTCTGCCATAAAGTTTGGAGTCGTTAAAACATTATTTGTGTACTGCCCCTTTGTCTTGTTATTCTTTGCTCAAACACCTCCTTCTGTGATAAAACGACAGCCACTGGTTTCCCCCCATTCAGTCATTCATTAGCTCAGAAAACATGTTTCTTTATAAACCTGAATATGTCTGTGAAGGTTCTCAGTCATCCAGGTCATCGTTTTCTTTGCAAGCTCCTTTGACTATAAACCTGAATATAGAATTAATAAACACAGAGTTATTTGGAACATAGAGACATAAAAACAGCTGGATTGTCAGATTGCTCATGTGAGAATGCCTCCTGTAACAGCTGTATTACTCTGGAATGTAGGAATGTTTGTCTTCCTCCTGGAGTTTACCTCTGCAGGTAGGACGTGTCAATAATCCTCTGGATTTAGTTGATCCTGTTCCTATTTAGTAGCATGAGTTAAATTTCATATTAGAGATGCTGTAGTTTATAGTGCTTGTGATTGGGATGGTGTTTAGGGGGGGTTGTCTAGAGGCAGAGTGAAGGAACACTGAGAGTGGCCGGGCACGGACTGGTAGACGTCCTGTATGTTGTACTAATAGTTTAATTATTTATATAGCACATTTAATTGCAACAGGAGCGTTGTACTACTCTCAGTCAAGAATATCATGAATTCAGGGCCTATGAGAGCTATTTGAAAATATAACTAGCAATATAAAAATGACGAATATGTAAAATTCTTTAAAATTTCATAAGACATGAAACCACTTCAGTTGAGTTAAGTTCATTTTTAATGGCACAAATGGATGACAAGATAAAATCAAAATATTCTCTTTAGGATGAAATCTTAAACACAAGCAAACAAATTTTTCAGTGGCTTAATAAATGTAAAACTCGATCACAAGCATAGGAGCCAAATTTTTGGCACATAAGACAACTTGCTTGTCCTTTGATTAGAAGCTCGGGGTCATAAGTATGTCATGGCTCTACTCGCCATAACAAATCTAACTGTATAATCATTTAATATATATATATATATGGATATATATTATAGTATATATTCATATATGCATATACACATATATCGTATTTACATATTTACAGTTTTCTCTAATTAAAGGTCAGAGGTCAAACTAGGCTGCCTAGGCTGAACCTCCTGTGCTGCCACCTGCTGGTGTTGTGCTGTCATGCAAAGTGCTTTGCAGAGTCACTCAGTCACATCACACACCAATCAGTCTTTTACTGTGATCAGGTTCTGACAGTAACATGAACACGATGATCTCAGGACCTTTTTGAACATGAATACAGCTCATATGAAACTGTTTGCACTCCACAAAGCCCTGAGTTCAAAGGTCAGCGAGTCAACTTTCAGAACTTTTGTCTCATCAATGATCAGATTCAGTTAATGTCAAAGTTTCAAAGTTTCAGTCACATTCATTTTATTATTTAACAAGACACAGACATAAGTATCTATAATTCTCTTCATGGTATAAAAACACATCTGAATATCAAAACTGCATTCACTTAGAAAAATATTTGTCCTTGTAAAGTCAGTGACATAAAACAACACAGTGTCTGCGGTATATGACCTGAGAAGAAGCCAGAACATGTACAGCTGCTCAATCATCAAATAAATGCTCTTATGAAATAAATAACTTATCCAAGAGAGTGAGAACTTAGATGATCCAAAACCTCAATTAGGCCTACTAAAACTGCTTTTTCTCAGATTTGGATGCATGAGGGCAAAAAGATAAACAACAAGCCTGTGCAACCACGAAAAAGAGACTCAGAATAACAGGTTAGAGAGGCAAAAAGATACAAAAGTATTTCTGTCTGGGCTGTCTTCTTTAAGAGGGGAAGGAAAGATGGGAAGTCCAGTTAATCTGAAGTGCAATTTTTGAAGTTCACAGTCCAGGGTGGTGCTGCAGGCAAAGCTGAGAGCAACCACACCACAGATGGCTGACGTAAAGCCACACTAGAAGTTTCCACTGCACCTGAAAGTCGGCAGGCTGTGATGAGTTTGATGTCTGTAGAAAAATGTGCACAGAGAGCAGCAGAGTTGTGCCTTTGTGGGTTTCCTCTCATGGTCGAAAAACACGCATGCTACGGTAACTGGTGACACCCTCACGCTGTGAGCCGACAGAACAAAGCAAACTTCAGAGGTTCACAGTAACAAAGCAGGGTTTATGACTTCACACAATGCGATGAGAACCACTAAGGAAGCAGAAACTCTGTGCAGCTCAGAACTGGTGCTCAGCGGTCACCACCACAATGTCATCAGAGTCCTCAGCCAATCTCTGCTCAGCACTGGCTGATGGTGTTATTACCTTGGAGATGAGAAGGTCATTTCCTGTCACATGTGGTGATCAGACAGGTTTTAACAACACAAAAGCAATCAAAATTGATAAACAATCCATTTTGGTGGCGTTACCTTTGGCTCTGCGTCGATATAAAGACACCATGAGGAAAGTGGAGATGAAGTATGGAGTGAACACCACCAGGTGACAGACCAGTCTGATCACAGGATGGAAGGAGGTGGAGTCAGGGGGCAGCGCAGAGGTAGGGGATGGAGTTACAGAGGTGGTGGGTGAGGTTGTGTTTGTAGGTTTATCTGCATAGAGAATCTCACATGTTCAGGTGAATATGTGGATGAAATAAGAGGTGAAATCAGAGTGAAGCTCCTCACCTGTGACAGTGATCCAGCTGGATGGAGACTCTCCATGACCGCTGATGTCACACTTGTAGAGGCCTTCATCAGACCTGGAAACATGCTGGATGGTCATGTGACCTGTAGGCTGCTTCCTGATGAGGGAGCCATCTTTATAGAAAGCAGCTGGGAGGTTGGAGGGAGTGGTCTTTGTTTCACAGAGCAGAGTGACGTCATCTCCCTCCATCACAGGGAGGACAGGACTCTGCAGGATCACTGATCCACCTCAACACAGAGACAAACTACAGCATTTCATCCATTTACACACAGCTTCATCAACACTAACTCCACACACTCAGCTTACCAGTGACTGTCAGGTTAACCATGTTACTGATGGGACCCTCTCTGGACTCACACCAGTAAACTCCACTGTCGAGTGGGATGATGTGACTGATAGTGCAGGAAGAACCAGATGAGCTCCCCCAGTCAGCTCCACACTGACTCCTGGTGTCTCTGCTTGTGTTTCTCCTCAGAGTCCATCCAGCAGAGCTGTTGTCCTCCTCACAGCTCAGAGACACAAAGGCTCCTTTAAAGAACTGAGAGCTGCTGGGACTCACAGTCAGACGAGCTTGTGAGGAGGAGTAAATGTAATTATTATTTTAGTAATAACTTTATTTGTGTCAAAGTTTCATAAAAAAATCTTAAAGAGACATACAAAACCCAGCACACAGTATATTCAAACATAAGTTCTTTAATTCATTAATTCTTTCACAAGCAATTTTGTGAATCACAGCCAAACATTAGGGGTGAATCTTCAAGAAAATCCAAACCAAACTAAAACATTTCCAGCAGTTCTTTAAAAGATAAATGTTCAGTCTGGTCGCGATTTAAACTAAGGTTGTGATGCAGTTAGAAGGCTTTGATGAGATCAGATAGACTGCTAGAATAATGTCTCTGCAGGAGCCTGATCATCTTCAGCTTTGTTTATGATTAAAATCAAGAGACGCAAGAATTTGGTGATAAGTAATTACTGACGTGTCATATTAGCCTAACAGCAACATTTAAAATGAATAAAAATATAAACATCTCTGAGAAATGCACAGGACATAATTCACTAATACGGCATAAAACTCAGTCAGTTTTATTTAAGTGAAGCTCTTACTGTGAGGTTACTGACCTGGGTTTGTTGTGTGCAACAGCAGTGAGATCAGAACTAAAGAGAAATGAGAAATCTTCAGGTTAGTTTAAATTTATGTAAAACAATAAATAAAGCTCTGGCGTCCACAGATATGATCAGTTTGGTTTAAATAATGCTTTCTACTTCTACTCCGTTATTTTTGGATGCAAATAATCCCTTAATATTCTGCACCATGGATTTTAAACTTTCTGCAGGCTATGATTACCACGTTACTGTGAATCATTTTCTGTGTGGACACAGCAAAGGTAGCAGCCAGGTGATCAAATGCACTTGACAGACAAACTGATATTTTGGAAGTTTGTTGGTCCGGAGCATTCAGGTGTGTTTTAACACAGTGCCACAATCTTTCCAGGAGTGAATGTCCCAGCAAATTTACATCAAGGTCAGACTCTGCAGCGCTCAGAGAAACTGTAAGAGCTACATGTCAGACTCCACAGGCCTCAGTTAGCATGTTAGATAATAAAGATCATGACAGTGCAAGAACCAAAGAGATGAGAGATGATTGGCTATGATGCTCACAAACCTCAATGAAGTGAAAAGACACTGTGAAGAAGATTTGGCCGATATTCCCCCATAATGATGTTAGAGACTGATGTGGTCATACAGAAAAACTAAAGAGGGCTTCAGTAGCTAATGAATGATGGGGTGTACTTAGTTTTTCACATAACATTAAAGTGACTCATTAACACATCATTAAGTGTGACTCATTAACGTAATGGATGTGGTTCTGAATATTGCATTTTAACTATTGTAAGTATGCTTTTACTCTATAACTGTTCCTAAAGAGTCTTGTTTTCACCACTCTCATGCAACAAAGTTTCATGCCACACATCTGTATGAAGACTGCACATTAACCTATAAATCAAGTATCTACACTGACTTTACTTATTATGAATTTTTCAGATTTCCTCTTTAACCTTCTTCCTTCTACTTGGCCTCCTCTGTGTCGCCTCATCTATATAAAACTCCTTTGTTTCTACACAAAAATGTATGTTTGTGATGGAGACACATCAGAGAGCTTTTTTACAGCTATAATCATTGCGATGTACTTACAGAGCAGCGTTAGCAGAGGTGTTTTCTCCATCGAGCCTCTTGGTGAAATCAGACCAGCAGTTTACAGTCACTCAAAGTCAAACCCTCCTCCTCTTCTTCTGTCACAGGATGACATGTTGCATTTTGAAAAAGAAGGGCTTTCTGTTCGATGGCAACAAAGCAGATAAACAAAGTTGTAAAATGGTCAAACTAAATGATAAATTAAACTGGAAACTAAATTGGAACAAAATCAGTTGATCCTACATGGAAGAAAAGGTCCCTCCTCATCAGACTAACTCTGAAGACTCTGAGATCTGAGGCAAAACTCGGAGCAACAATTTTGATTAGAGAATATCTTAAAAGTGAAAAACAAAAGAAACCAAATGGCTGAGTTATCTTAAACACTGGGAGGAAAAAGCAGCTTCTTCCTGTGGCTGTGGTTTTGCTGAGCAACTGAAAGGAAGTGAGCTACAGGTGGCATTATTACTGCTCGCCTGACACCTTCTCTCTGCTTTAGCGAGAGTCTTGTCATCAGAAAGTGAAAGTATCCAGATCTCCAGGTTTTCGAAAGTTCTATAATTCTTTTTTCTTTCAGTATTGTCTGTTTTTCTCTCATTTTCAATCCAGGCCTTTGCCTGATCATTTTCAGAGAAATGTTTCCTTTTCTGTTTTGTTTAACATTAAAAAGTCGGATAACGTAATGATTATTAATAATAATAATAATAATAAAATTGAGTTTCAGTTTCGACAGCAGTTAGTTGATGGCGTCCTCACAACATTTAATATGCAATATACATCTTCATGGCCCTTACAAAGGGGCTCATTCCATATATTTTTTGCATTAGATGGTGCATTTCCATTCATGACTGGATGCTTTGGTAAACATGGAGGTTTTACAGCTGCTTATAAACAGGTCCCATTAATTGTCTTTATCCTCCCTCTAACCACTACACACCAACTGAAGGGGTAGTCAAGCTGATATTCAAGTCTCATGACAAACGCGTACCCCTCCCCCTTTCTTTTGTCACTGACACTGCACTTAAACAGGCTCTCTCATAAGCAGGACAACAGAAGCTTAATGTTACAAAGTCAAACATCAGAATATGGCATCCAGCTGCTCGGGCTCCAAATAAAGTTCAGTTTCTTCTTCTTTCAGCTAAGCAACTTCTCAACCTTTGGACTAAAAAATAAAAATTGTCTTTGTTTCTTTGTTTGAGACAAGGGACTTTTCTAAAACACGAGCTCATAATTGACTCTATAAATAGCGTCGTTAAAAGGGTATGGGGCTCATGTGAGTCAGAGCGGCCTGTCACTACCCGATCCGTACCGGAAACCCGATCGGTACCCCGCATGCGCGAAAGGTGTCTACTTCCGGTCGAAGCGTTTTATGGTAGTTACGGGTCAGAGTATCTGTTAAGATGTTAAGAATAACAAGTATCTCTTAAAATGTTTCAATATAATTTATACAAAAACGAAAAATAAAAAGACAGTTACGGATCAGGACTCCCGATCCTTACTGCGCATGTGCAAAGTCGGACCAAATCGGGTCTACCCGATCCGTACCGCGCATGTGCAGGGGTTTTCTTCTTCTTCTGTTCGTTTAAATGACTATGTGCACGTTAGCATATGCTACTTCCGGTGCGGAAACTCCTGTGGGGAGCTTTGTTTCCAGGGTCCTATTTGCGCCTTTTTTACGGTCCTGTTGCATCTTCAAAAAATAAAAATACAATAACTGAGTATCGTTGCACTGGTTTACTGAACCTTTCTTTCAGGGCATGTACAGAACATGAGCATCCATTTTCTACTGCCTCCTACAGGACACACACTTCTTCCACTTCCTTACACATTAATGTAACACAGAACTAATACTGCCTCTCCTGACATTACCATTGTAACAACACACTCATTCTGTTTCTTTCAGAAGAATAACAGGAACTTAGGATCTATGAATAATAACTATTATGTATACTCACATATATATATAACCACTTATTTCTTGCGATACCACATCTCCTCCCCCCTTAAGTCAACAACTCCCTTGACTTACAAAATAACTGTTTATCTAAAGAATGCTTAACAAGCAATCAACATGTAATTAAGGTAACCATACAACCATACAACTGTACATAGGTTTCCATGTTTCTCTTTTTTTTTTTCTAACTAGGAAGGTACGTCCTTCCTGTGAGATCAGAGCGCATTGTTGCTCTATTTCTGGAAGATCTCACACTACCTAACAAAGTCCTTTAAAGTCTCTGGTGGACGTCTCTCTCTCTGGGAACGTCGCAACACGGGTGTCACTGAGGAGTCTCCGGGAGCTGGAGTCTCCGGAGCATAAGGCAACTCCATTGCCGGAGGTTGTGGCGATGTGTCCAACTCCAATGGCAAGCAGCACTCAGGCACTGATTCTTTGTCAAGCAATGGCTCCACCTCCCTGTCTGGTGTACTGGGAACAGTGTCAGCCACTCTTGCTCTCACCTGATCCACGTGCCGCTTCACAGTTTGACCTGATCCAATGGTAACAATGTAAGACACTGGACCCGATGCTCTCACAATGACTGCGGGAATCCACTTCGGGCCATAGGAGTAGTTTCTGATGAAGACCTTGTCTCCTGGTGTGAAACTTCTCAGTCTTTTCTTGGTGTCATGATTTTCTTTCTGTTTCAATTGTTTGTGCTGCACTTTTGTTTTCACATCAGGCATGAGCAAGTCCAAAACTGATCTGAGTCTCTGTGACATCATCAACTCTGCAGGTGATAAACCAGTAGTGGCATGCGGTGTGATGCAATAACTGAACAGAAATCGGGACAGTCTGGTTTGCAAGGTATCACCTTTGACTTTCTTCATCCCCTCCTTAAAGGTCTGGACCGCCCTCTCAGCCAGCCCATTTGAAGAAGGGTGGAAAGGTGCTGATCTTACATGGTCAATTCCATTCTGCTTCATGAATGACTCAAATTCAGCACTTGTGAAACATGTTCCGTTGTCTGAAACTAACATTTTAGGTAGTCCAAACACACTGAAACTCTGGCGCAGTTTCTCTATAGTTACCTGTGATGTAGAGGATTTCACAGGGTAAATGTCCATCCACTTGGAATGAGCATCCACAATGATTAGAAACATCTCCCCGAGGAAAGGCCCTGCATAGTCCACATGGATTCTGGACCATGGTGACTCCGGCCACTCCCAAGGGTGTAATGGTGCAGTAGGTGGTGACTTGGAGTGTTTCTGACACTCCTCACATGCCTGCACTTCTCTTTCAATGTTCTCATCCATCCCTGGCCACCATACATACGACCTTGCCAAGCCTTTCATCTTCGACATGCCTGTATGAGTCTGGTGCAGGAGTTTCAATATTTTGTCTCGGCCTTTGGTGGGAATAATTACTCGGGCTCCCCAGAGCACGCAACCATCCCTCACATCTCTGTCGATACGGCTTTAAACAGGCATCGGTCTCAGTTGGCCAGCCTTTTAAGGTGTACTCATGGACTTGCGACAACAAGACATCCTTAGCTGTCCATCGTTTGATCTGTGCAGTGTCCACTAATGTGTCATCCAGTACATCCATCATCAAAACCTGCTCAGCCATCTCTTGCTCAGGTGCTGAGTCTGGTACCGGCAACCGGCTGAGCGCATCCACGTTTTCATGATGTTTTCCTGGCTTGTACCTGATGTTGTACTCGTAAGCACTCAATGTCACGGCCCATCTTTGTACTCTTGGTGAGCCCATCTGAGGTATAGGCTTCTTTTCATTGAACAGTGAGATTAGGGGTTTATGATCTGTGTAAATCGTGAAAACTCGGCCATACAAGTATTTGTGAAATTTCGTGATGCCAAATATTACAGCTAGACCTTCTTTGTCAAGCTGAGAATACTTTTTCTCAGCAGGAGAGAGTGTGCGTGACATGAACCCCAAAGGTCTCTCGCTTCCATCCTCCATCTTATGTGACAATACGGCGCCTACGCCGTATGGGGATGCATCACATGAGAGAACCAACTCACGGTCAGCAGAATAATGAACTAACAGCTCTGCTGAGTTCAACAGGTTCTTAGATTTCTGGAATGCTTCCTCTTGTCTCTTTTGCCATGTCCACCGTACCTCGTGTCTCAAAAGTTCATGTAAGGGTGCCAACAGGGTTGCCAGGTTTGGAAGGAATTTGTTGTAGTAATTTAGCAAACCTAAGTATGCTTTCAGTTCAGTGACATTTGTGGGGGCAGCTGCGTCCATGATTGCTTTAACTTTGTTTTCCACTGGGTGGAGCCCCTGGGCGTCCACTATGTGCCCCAAGTACTCCATTTTCTCTTGCATGAAGGCACACTTGCACCTCTTTAACCTCAACCCAGCTTCCTCCAACCGGGTCAACACCTCATCCAGGTTCTGTAGATGGCTTACTTCATCCACTCCAGTCACTAAGATGTCATCTAAATACACTGCTACATGAGGTATCCCCTTCAAAAGACTTTCCATGGTCCTCTGGAATATTGCTGGAGCAGAGGCCACTCCAAAAGGCAATCTATTATACGTGAACAGCCCCCGAGATGTGTTTACTGTCACGGACTTTTTCGATTCGTCATCCAAGAGGATTTGCTGGTAAGCGTGGCTCATGTCTAATTTTGAGAACTGCTTACCCCCGGACAGTGTGGCAAACAAGTCCCCCATTCTGGGTATGGGGTACTGCTCCAGTGAAGCCACGGTATTTACAGTAAGCTTGTAATCCCCACACAGTCTTATTGTCCCTGTGGGCTTCAGGAGTGGCACTACTGGTGCCGCCCATTCAGCATATTTCACTGGCGAGATGATGCCTTCTTTCAACAGTCGGTCTATTTCCTCATCGACTTTTGCTCGCATAGCAAAGGGGACAGAACGCGGACGGAAGAAGCGTGGGGTGGCATCACTTTTCACATGAATAGCAGCTTTCATTCCTTTCAGGGTGCCCAACTCCTCTTTGAACACATTTTCATGTTTACTTAACACTTGCTGAAGTGTTTTTTCTGTTGTTTTGACTTGGTGCAGCTTTCTGTTGTTAGGACTGTTTTTCACTTCACCCCAGTCCAATTTAATTTCCTCGAGCCAAGCTCGACCTAGCAAGCTGGGGCCGTCGCCTTCGACCACCACCAGGGGCAGATGTTTTTTCTGCTGCTTGTATTTGACGCTGACTCGTGTTGCACCAATCACCTTAACAGGATCCCCTGTATAAGTTTCGAGCTTGATTTTGATGGGCTGCAGGCTGGGGGGCTTGCTGTCTTTCCCTGTTTCTCTGAATGTTGCTTCGTTCATGACTGTTAGGCAACATCCAGTGTCTATTTCAAAGTTCACCTTTTTTCCATCAATTTGCATATCCACAGTGTAGGGGTCTACTCTTCTTAAGTGTACCACACTGCCATGCCCTAACTTGAACAGTTTTCTGTTGTGCCCTTGACTGCACTTGACACAGTTCAACATGAAAGAGTCATCTTCAGAGCTATCAGTTTTGTTGTTATCTGCTTTCTCGCCCACATTGTGAGTACTGTAGTGTGAACTCTGCTTTTTTTCTTTCTTTACATATGTCGATCCATACTTTTTCTGGTTCAGTTTAGTCTTGCTTCTACAAGCTCTAGCTATGTGTCCCACTTTACCACAAGCATGACATTTTTCTTGTTTGTACTTAAAGTCTGCTGCTGTGTGCTTGGTTCCTTTGCAACGATAACACTCTTTATTTTCTGCTTTAAAGGTACGACTCTCCTGTTGTCCTCTAGTGAGACTGAAACATTTTGCTGATGCCCCTGAGGTCTGCAGATCCTGTGCATTTTTATTTGCAGTCTCCATGGCTACTGCAATTGACAGAGCCTTGTCAAAAGTGAGATCTATTTCTGACAAGAGACGTCTCTGAATTCGGTCATCCTTAATTCTCTCAACATCTGTTGTAACCTGTTGCAATAGTTACAATCCTGTGCCAGGCGACGCAGCTCCGCTACATATTCCATGACGGTTTCATTCGGCTTGCGGGAGCGAGAGTCGAACTTATACCTTTGCACAATTTCACTGGGCTTCGGATCGAAGTGATTTTTCATCAGAAGCACCAGCTCTTGGAAGGTTTTGTCTTTGGGCTTGGCCAGGCTGAGAAGGTTTCGCATCAAGCTGTACGTCGCTGCTCCGACGACACTTATTAATATCGCTCTTTGTTTCTCTGCATCGTCGATCCCGTTACCTGCGAAAAACTGCTCGAGTATTTCCGTATACTCATCCCAAGTCTGATTCTTTGGATCGAACGCTACTAGCGTGCCAATTGTAGCCATTTCCGCTTCGAGGTCACTGCCTTCTATTTCCAGCCGAAAACTTTTGCATTCTTTGAAAAGCTAGCCAAACCTGTAGCCGACTCCATCAATTTTTTTTCTTCTCTTTTCTTTCAGTCCGATCGCCCAAACTCCTTCCCCCTAAACGTCCTCGTCGCCAAAAAGATGTTGCATCTTCAAAAAATAAAGATACAATAACTGAGCCTTACACCGGAGTATCGTTGCACTGGTTTACTGAACCTTTCTTTCAGGGCATGTACAGAACATGAGCATCCATTTTCTACTACCTCCTACAGGACACACACTTCTTCCACTTCCTTACACATTAATGTAACACAGAACTAATACTGCCTCTCCTGACATTACCATTGTAACAACACACTCATTCTGTTTCTTTCAGAAGAATAACAGGAACTTAGGATGTAGGTATCCACGTTGGTTGAGTGTGGAGTGAGTGCATATGAGAGCATGAGGGGGGGAATGGATGTTTGTATCTGTGTGTGCCTGTATGTCTGTGTCTATATGTCAGGTTGGGTATCAGACGCCACCTCTCTGGGGACACCTCAGGCCCTCCAAGGTTTGGAGGCCTATCTCCCTCTACCACCACTTCCCCTGCCGGTGGCGGACTCCCTCAGGTGTCGGTGCGTTGGTGGTTCTTTGTGTCTGGGGGTGGGCGTCCGGGTACACACCGGCTCACTCCGTGGCGGCCGCTTATCGGGGCCTGGAGCCTGGGGCTCGCTCGGGCCCCTTCGGGGGTGGGGTGCCCCCGGCCTCTCGGCCTGGGGCTCGGTCACTCAGGCACAGCTGGCGGCCGGCGGAGCTCACGGGCGCGTCACTGCAACCCCCCCTGACTTCTGCTCCGCGGCTGCTGAGTGAGCCCTCATCTGGGACTCTCCTCAGCTCTTACTGGAACAGTGGCGCGGCTGCCCCTCTGTTGGTCTTCCATGGTTTCTTGTGTTCTGGGGGCCTCTGGATGTCTGAAGTTTTGATCTCCTCCATACCTGCTTCACACCCTGGAGGACGGGGCTGTGGCCCCCCCACACTCCCTAGCAGATCGTTACATGGAGAAACCTTTGGAATACAAGCGCGCTGATCCACACAGGTATGCACACGGGTGTTCACTGCTCGTAGACCCAAATTACACCTTTCTTGGCCGCTACTTCGAAGCACATCTGTCCTGCGTGCTGCACAACAACATTGAATATTTAGTATTTACTGCTGTTTACACTTAGCTAGATTAATGCGATGGTGTTGTGTTTAGTATGTTGCTTTGTTTCTTTTTTTTTTTTTTTGTCTTTTTTTGCTTGTTTTCTATTCTTCTCTCAACAGGTGATCCAGGAGATTTTTATTTTTTTTCTCCCCCCCTTTCTCACTGTCCCTCTCCCCTTCTGTTTTTCCTTTCCTTCCTCTTTCTTTCTCCCTTTCCTATCTCTCACTCATGTCTGTCCCGTCTGTAACATCTGGAAATAAAATATAATAAATAATAAAAACAAAGATCGACCAAATGGACCAATACGGCAATGCCACGATGATCCATTTGGCAAAGTAAATCCATTAGGTATCCTTGTTGGTCTTCAGACAACAATTCTGATGGCTAAAGAACCAAATGGGACAGGCAAAAAAAAAAAAAAAAAAAAGGATGTAGGTATCTATGAATAATAACTATTATGTATACTCATATATTTATATAACCACTTATTTCTTGCAATACCACAGGTCCAAAACAAGTTAAGCAAATGAATGAATCAAGCGGCGATTTACATTTCTATAGATGTCTTTGGCATTTACCCAATATATCTGTAAATGATGTTCATCAACTTGTCGATATTTTTCCCCCGCGCCTCAGGGCAAAAGAGAAAAGGGATTCAAATGTTACATTTCTCAGCTGTCCCTCGTTTATCGCGGGTGTTATGTTCTAAAAATAACCAGCGATAGGTGAAATCAAGTAGCCAATTTTATTTTTTGAGGGTGCAAAACGTTTCGTGGACATCGTGGACATACAGTACTGCACTTCAGAGTCACACTGCTAGCGATCGATGCAGCGATTCTGTACTGTACAGGAGAGACGTCACGGAGGAGATCGTCTGCAGCGATCAGGACGCAGGACACAATGTGACGTAAAAAAAAGCATGCAAACTTGAACTAAAAAAATCCGCGAAACAGCGAGGTGAACCGCATTATAGCGAGGGACCGCTGTAATTTTGAAGGTAAGTCACAACATACCCTTCGTAAATAGAAACCGTTACCAGCAATCATTCATTTTTTGTGTGGCTTTTTTCACGGTTTGTTAACATGCTAGGTGTGTACTTAACAAATTTCCCACGTATGGGACTAATAAAGGTTATCTTATCTTATCTTACTTGACTAGCTGATATCGACATAATGGGGGAAACATCTGGTTTGACTATTCTTCACCTGTAGTTTGAATGCTGAACATTTGCCTGTTTAAATCATAAGACCAGTCACTATACAGAGATGTGCTTCTGAATGTGGACGATGTGTCTTCTGCTGCAGTGATGCAGTTCTGCTTGTGTTGAGTGATGTAAACAACTGATCAATCTAAACGCTTTAAACGTCAAAATTGATCATTATGTAACCGAGGACAAGGGCTGAGTAAACAGGGCAAAGAAATAAATTGATCATTTATTTATTAAATGAGTTAGACATACAAATTCCCAGTTATTTCCAGACAGGACTTACGACACATCCTGCTGATATCCCAGCTGCACATGAGACTTACCACACAAACTGTGCGAAACAACACTGCAACCCGTCACACCCCGCTTAGCGACACTGCAATCGTGGCCTGTGATCTGGGAGATAAAGGGAAGTGGCACAAACAATTAAACAAAAAACAAAAAGAGAGGTTAGTCCGCCCTTACACAACTTACTCTCAATCAATAACCGCCTTTACGGCTGGACGGACTAACCAAAACAAAATTACAAATCAATCCAAAGAACGAAAAAAGGACAGCAGAGACAGCACATAATATTGATCAGTTTCCCTGCGCGCAGTCGATCTAGGGCTTGATCAATTCTTCTATTAGAATTCGTGGTCACAAGACAGTATACCCACTCGCACCTGAGTGAATTAATTGCCTCTGGTTTTTTTTCCACAGAAGAGCGCTGACTTCACCCCACACACCCACTAACTTTTCACAGCTCTTCAGCCAATCACCTAGCAGAGAGCAACAACTGCCAGGTGACACTTGTTACAATTAGATTTTTTATGACACAACAGCAGTGAGTGTTCCCAGCTTTGCAGTAGCGATTGACCGCAAAGTAAAGCTACCGGAAATGCACAACCCCACATCCGGTCTCAAACCAGGAAGTTAGCATTTTCTCGTGCACATAGTCAATGGCAGTTTACTCCCCAGTGACACCTTAGGACACTACTACCTTACTTGACTCCTTAGAAGAAAGAATTAATTTCTGGCTCTCCAAATACCCAAATTCAGTCCTCTTAATTGGTGGAGACTTTAACATTGCTTTAGACAATACGGTTGATAGGTGGCCTCCAGGGCCGCAGTCTTCATACAGTGCAAACTTAAAAAATTTCATGGGAAAATTTAATCTTGTGGATATTTGGAGAGAAAATTTTCCAGATGATAGACTCTTTACTTGGAGCAATAAGACAGGATCCAGGCAATCACGTATTGACTTTTGGCTTGTTTCTGACTGTATTGATAAAGATAATATTACCGTTAATATACTTGCCACCCCCCTCACTGATCATAGAGCAATTTACATTAATGTCCAAATGTTTACACTGGATAATATACCTCATAAATTCTCTTATTGGAAGTTAAATAATTCTTTACTAAATGATAAAATGGTTAACATGCAGATTAATAACTTAATTGTTTATTATTGGAACAAAGCGAACAGAGAGAAGTCCTTTTGTACCAATTGGGAACTTTTTAAATTTGAAGCATGCAAATTCTTGAGAAGATATGGGAGTCAAATTGCTAAATTAAGGAAAGCTGAAGAACAAGAACTAATAAGCAGAATTGCCTCTTATTACCACAAGTCCCCTGAAGAAATCTCAGAGAAAGATAAATTAAGTTTACTAGAACTTCAAAATAAATTGGACGGTTTATATCGACGCAAGGCTGAGGGTGCTTTCATAAGATCCAGGAAGAGGTGGCTGGAGGAGGGCGAACAAAATTCTGCTTACTTTTTCAGACTTGAAAAATACAGATTAAAAACAAACTATTCATCAACTAAATATTAATGGCATTGTCTCTGACAATCCTAGAGAAATTTCACATTTCTGTGCCGAATTCTATACTAAACTATACGACTCAAAATATAATGAGGCTGTCTCAACAGGATTTTTCAATAATATTAAAAACCTAAAATCTATTGTTGTGGAAGATAGAAGTTCTTGTGACAGCCCTCTGACTGTGGAGGAAGTTTGTAATTCCATTTCTGCACTTAAGGCCAATAAATCTCCCGGCACAGATGGTTTGACTGCAGAGTTTTATAAATCATTTTCTAATCTCCTGGCTCCGTTTTTACTGCAGGTTTTTACAGAAAGTTTAGAGAATAACACCCTCCCTCCTTCTCTTACTCAAGGTCTCATAACATTTATTCCAAAACCAAACAAAGACTTACTCTTTATTGATAATTGGAGACCCATCTCCCTGCTTAATACTGACTATAAGGTTATGGCCTTAATACTTGCTAACAGAATTAAAGAGGTCTTGGAAACAATTATTGATGAGACACAATCAGGCTTTATGAGAAACAGACACATTTCTAATAACATTAGACTGGTTTTGGATTTACTTGATTACTCTGATCTGGTACCTGACAATAGCTTCATTCTCTTCCTGGATTTTAACAAGGCTTTTGATACAATTGAACATCAATTTATTTTCCACTCTTTGGAAAAATTTGGCTTTGGCAAGTCTTTCTGTAAAGCTGTCAAAACCTTAAACACAAATGGCAATAGTTCTATTAAAATGATTAACGGCTCCACCCCGAGATTTGACCTGAAACGTGGTATTCGCCAAGGATGTCCTATTTCACCATATTTATTTTTACTTTGTACACAAATTCTTGCAACTAATATTTCAAACAGTGTTGTACAAGGAATCACCATAGCTGATAAGGAGCTCGTCATCAGCCAGTTAGCCGATGACACCACACTCTTCTTGAAGAATGCAAACCAAATCCCTCCAGCCCTTACTGTGATTAGTGATTTCTCTGAGGCCTCTGGTTTATGTTCAACCAGTGGCTGCAAAGGGACTTGTCTTTGAAAGGTAGAGTGTTAATTACTAAAGCAGAAGGTATATCCCGATTAACATATGCTGCTCTCTCCTTACATCTGGATAAGAAAATTAGTAAAGATATTGACCGTATGCTCTTTAATTTTATATGGAAAAACTGTACGCATTATATTAGAAAAACTGTTGTGATGAATAAGTACGAATCAGGTGGGCTTAACGTCTTAGACTTTTCTACTTTAAATAACACTTTCAAAATTAATTGGGCTAAACATTTTCTTAGAAACCCTACCTCTATCTGGAACTTTATACCATATCATATTTTCTCTCGTTTTGGTGGCTTTAATTTTGTTTTAAATTGTAATTACAATGTTGAGAAACTCCCTGTAAAGCTTTCATCCTTCCATAAGCAGGTCCTCTTAGCGTGGACCCTCATTTATAAACACAACTTCTCACCTCACAAATACCTCATCTGGAACAACAGAGATATTTTATATAAAAATAAATCACTTTTCCTGGAAACTTGGGTCCAAAATGGGATTCTATTGGTGGCTCAGCTGGTTAATAAAGAGGGACAACTACTTACTTACAACGACTTTATTGCACTAAATAATTTTCCAATCAGTGTTCAGGAATTCTCAATGGTGCTTGGTGCCATACCCTCAGGGACTTTAATGTTATATAAAACACTGACAGCTCAATGTATATATATATATATATATATATATATATATATATATATATATATATATATATATATATATATATATATATATAAATTGTAGGTTGTGTATCCTTCAGGTGTTAATGGGGTTATTGAAAATGTGTATATGTGCGTATGTGTGTATATACGTAGGTATGGATAGATAGAAACATATATGTGTATATATTGAAAAAAAAAAAAATTACACATAACATATAATGTAATTACAAGGAGGTATTTCTGTAGTCTATTGATACTAGATAGTGGAAAAGGGGTGGGATTGTCTGTGTGGAGAGGATTGATTGGAATACTGAAGATGATGTCCACTATCACTGTCAATTGTCAGTAAATATGGGCTCAAAATGTGGCCATAAATATTTTGTACTTGTAAATCAGTTTTGTACTTGTAAAAAAGATTTGTATGTGCGTAAAAAAGATTTGTATGTGTAAAAAAGATTTGTATGTGCGTAAAAAAGATTTGTATGTGTAAAAAAGATTTGTATGTGCGTAAAAAAGATTTGTATGTGTAAAAAAGATTTGTGTGTGCGTAAAAAAGATTTGTATGTGTAAAAAAGATTTGTATGTGTAAAAAAGATTTGTGTGTCTTTTTTACAAACGCACAAATCTTTTTTACACATACACAAATTTTTTTTTACACATACAAATCTTCTCCCCCCAGGAACGCCTTGGTATTCCCCCGGATAAGCTGGAGGAGGTGGCTGGGGAGAGAGAGGTCTGGGCCTCTTTGCTTAGGCTGCTGCCCCCGCGACCCGGCCTCGGATAAAGCGGATGAAGATGGATGGATGGCATACAAATCTTTTTTACAAGTACAAAACTGATTTACAAGTACAAAATATTTATGACCACATTTTGAGCCCGTAAGTAAACACTTAATCTGGCTGAGGAATCTTTACATGACATATTACAAAGTCTGTGTTATTAACTCTGTAATTAGGCGCCATTCTTCTTATTTTACAGCGCTGTTGTTCAATCGGGGAACGCTTTCTGTTGAGGAGAAAAGCATGAATTTGTCTGTAAACGGATTATCCATTGTTTAAATGTCCTGGTAGTAGAAAAGGAGGCAGAGCTGCTGAGAAATGTTAGGTTTTGGGCGTCGTTCCAGACCATACTCCATACCAGTTGGTGGCGGTAATGCACCTTTCACTTGTTTGCCAACCGCCAATATAACTGTAAGAAAGAATGAAAGAGAAATGTTAGGTGCTTTTTTTTTTTTTAAACGCCGCCATCACGTGAACCCGGTGTTACTCTACTCTGTGGACGCAGATGGAGTCTCTGGGAGTTGTGCTACTTTTAACCGTAATTCCTGGCCACACAGGTAAGTGAGAAAGAGCACACTTACACGAACTAAAGAATAAATAAATAAAAGTCATCAGTAAACATGTTAAAAACGGTCACGTGTCGGAGTTTCTCGACGTTTAACCGAGGCTTACATGTTTTCTGAAACACTCACACACGCTGATGACAGTGACCGTTTTAAGTTCTCATTAAACGTAGAAAGAGTTTATGAATAACGATCGTTTTCTTCTGTCTTTATTGATCGTAACAGAGCGGAAACGCAACTTGCGTAATCAAAAATGTCACGCGCTAACTTGTTGCCTAGCAACCAGTGTTTAATAAACACAAGTAGGGGAGACCGGTGTTCCAGATCTACTGGCGTTTAGATCAACTGGCGTTGGTCGAACAGATGTGTGGCAGTCTTGCGTTTCAGGAGCTGCTACCGACAAACCAGCAAAAAAACGCCAAATGTGTCATCTGTGACACTTGTGAGGTTGTCTCAAACACACTCCGTCAGTCTTGATGCTGTTGAACAACAAAATGTTTAAAAATGTGGCGAGTTTACCTGGTGATATCCTCATGCGCAACGCGATCGCGAAAACAGCAAACAAGTAACACCACACCGATGTTGTTCACAGGACAGCAAGAGTAAACGATCGGGAGAACCTTGTCGTCGTTATCGTTCCCCTTGCACGGTTTATTTCTCCGAATTCAGCGTTTTTGCTTCACAACTACAGCGAGCAGTTTACTTTGTGCACTAACATGGAGTCGAGTCAACCAGCGCCACCTCTGGCCAAGTGCCACAGCCTACAGCCAGATCAACCTGTGACACACATCTGCAGCACGTTTGAATTCGTGTCATGCACAATACATTTGTACCTTTCAATTGTGTCTGTTTGTGTGTCTGTTTTTTAAATTAATTAAATTTAAAAATTTAATTAATTTAATTAGTTGATCCAAAAATCACAGATACATGCATTTATTTCCTTTATTGCAATAAACATAGATAAATAAATATTTCTTGTGTTCAATAAAGATATTTGTATTCTAAGACACAGCTCCGGTTGAGTTTGCATGTCCACAGGTTTTGATACTTGATCACACCAAATCGAGAATGTCCAAAGAAACTGGATTTTTAGTGGCATACAAGTATTTTTTTAAAGAAGGGCCTCACGCAATACTAACATTCTTCATGCTTCCTCTGGATTGTGTCCTCCTTCCTTCAGGCCAAGATGAAGTTCAAGTGGAGGCTGGAGCTGATGCAACTCTTGACTGCCAGGGTCCCACTGAAGGGACTATCACAGTGATAGCGTGGAACAAGAGGGGCATGCAAACAGATGGTTATGTCTTTTTCTACCGAGAAGATCGTCCTTACAAAGCCTACCAGCATCCCTCGTTCCAAGGTCGAGTGGAGCTGGGAGATCCACAAATGAAAGGTGGAAATATGTCCATCATTCTGCACAACACCACCGTTAACGACACCGGGACATATGAATGCCACATCTCATATCAGAGTGGCTCAGGACGCGACAAGAGAGTGACCCCTGAGATCATCAGTGAAATTAGCCTGAAGGTTGTTCATGCAGGTGAGTCTGAAACCTCTTTACCTGTTTGTCTCTGGATGAAGCAGAATTGGTGGGTTAAGTCAGACCTAAGGGTCCAACCATCCATCTTTTTCCACTTACTGATATTTTTGATTCATGTATATCTGATAATACAGAGTACTGATGATAAGCCTCACTGTGAGCAGGAAGCTGGGAATCTTTCTATGTACCAGACACGAGACTCAACTTAAACTTTCAAAAGGATGGAAGCTAAAATACATCCAATAATATTCCAGACTTTGCAGAAAGCAGTTGGTCTGAGTGATGTGATCAGAGTGCAGTAGATAATGTCTGACAGCAGTTTGAAGAGGAAATGGATTCTGTTCTGTTCTTCACTCATCACCTACCTGACAGCTGACACCTCACACCTGTTTCTCTCCTGCAGGTCAGACAGGAGGACACACAGAGGATGGAGGGAAGGAGGATGGAGGGAGGGAGGGTGTAAGGAAGGAGGATGGATCTGTTGGGCTCATCGCTGGTCTGTCACTTTCTGCTTTGGTTCTTGTGTTTGGTGGTTTTGTGATCTACAAAAAATGTAATACTCCTCATATTCAGAATTCATACCAGCCTCCTGTTGAACAGCAGCAAGTTTGAAATTCTGTTATTCCAAGCTTGATATTTTCACTCAGCATGGCTCAAGACATTATCTCACGACGTACAGAAATAAATGTTACTTCATAAACATTTCTAGAATTTGAAAATCTGACCAACAGGTGGCTGAAACAAGCACAAAACCAGAGTATAATTGCAGCATCATCCACTGCTATGGGCTCTAAAAATGTGGGAGCTTTGAGTTGCTGATAAATAGGTTCCTGGTAATTGTTTCCTGTTTGTTCCCATGCTGCGTAAAACATTTAAATCTGATCCACAGATTTCGTGGTGCTGAATGTGGGATTTCTCTTTCCTAAACTCAGAGCATTACAAGCTTTTTAACACGATTGGTGTGTTCATTGATCAAAGGGTGTGAACTCTTATGCATGAACATGTTACCTCAAACAGTCCAAACAGTCTCACAGCACTTTATGAAGCAGTCACAACTTCTAATTGTGCTTCATGTCCCTGAACACTAAATTAATATTTTCCCCTTTTAAAGTCCACATCCTGTGTGCCAGAAGCTGTGGTTGGATGAAATATGTTCAAATTGGAGGGGCTGAAACTGCTGGGTTGGGGTTGGATGGAGATGCCAGTTGGCATTCTTTCAAAGTCAGAGTTTTTAAAAAAAGAGTCTTTATTCTCAGTAAAGAGTTTGACAAACAGATGTGCTACACTCACGAAATACATGATTATGAAGTCATGCTGGCTGTGATGAAGTGAACATTTGTGTCACTGAACACAAACACTGTTTTGTGACTGTTTCATATTTCCTGTGAGACTGGGCTGACTGTGTTTACACCACAGCATTGTTTAGTGCTAAAGGAAGGATTCATTTTCTGCTTTAAATCTGTGCCCTGACTATTATCTGTGAAGTGTTTTTATACAGTGAACAAAGCTTTACATTTTCTAAGCTGATGATTTATTTTGTACATACTGTAATAACTGAATTTAATGTAACACTGGCATCAAATGACTCTTTCTGACTTAAGTTAACTATTTATTTATTTCACTACAAAAGCACCAGCCAAGGTTTGTTATTTGGTGTCAGTGTTGTGCTGCCAACTCCGAGTCCAAAGGGTCTGATGAAAACGCCAATTTTAAAATTTATATTTGAGTAATTTGTTTGTCACCTCTCCTCCAAACTGGACCTCATTCAAGGAACTGCCAAAACAGTCCAGTTCAGTTTCATGGAGGAAGGTGCCAAGTGTAGTAGGAAGTAGAAGTTTGTCAGATTTTTTTTTATTTTTTATTTTTTAAATTATGTGTTGATTTCATTTACAGAGCAGGTCCTCGTAAATATTATTTTCTCTGTTAACTTATTTCTGTTGTCTTTGAATGATACACTGATCACCTCGTCCACGGTGTGTCTTTTATCACATCTTCATCACCTCATCTCCAACTGGTCATGGCAGATTGCCCCGCCCCTCACTGAGGCTGGTTCTGCTGGAACTTTTTCCTTCCCACTGCCGCCAACTGCTTGCTGATAAGGGGTTGTTTGATTATTGGGGTTTTCTCTGTATTTTTGTAAGATATTTACATTACAAAATATTATTAAGCACCTTGAGGCAACGGCTGTTGTGATTTGATGTTATGTAAATAAAACTGAATTGAACTGAATTGCTGCTGTAAGTGCGTTTTGTATTTAATTCATGATTATTGTTACTTCCTGCTTCACTGTGTAAACCCCACGGTGTCTGAACTCACAGAGCTCGACTGAAATGGAGCATAGCTCAGCTTCTCACATCTGTTAGATTTTGTTTTGGATTGTTATCTTAAAGTTAGTCATGCCTGGTTGTTTTTTGTTTGTTCTTTTGTTTCATTCTTTTTCCAACAAAACAAATATCATACACTAATCCACTGCTGTGAAAAAAAAGAATTTAAAAAAGAAGAACTGTGCAACAACAGAAATATATATTAAAAAAAACAAAGACTGCTCAACAGCTTTTGATCTGTGCCTTCACTGCTCGGCCATTAGTGTGTCTTCTCAGAGAAACCCAGCTGAATCTGCACCACACAGCACAGCCTCTGAGCTCACACAATGCCCAGAATATTAATTATTAGCTCAGATAAAATCTAATGTATGCCTATTATCACCGCTTTGGTGACTGTTCTCCTCATGATCACTTCTTGCTCACAGCTAAACCTCCACCATCTCTCCTCACTTTAAGGTCTGTTTCTGTTTTGCTCACATTTTAAAGACTCGCGGTTGTTCGGGAGATTCCTGCTGTTCATGCAAAAAAGCACAGAAAAAACAATGCAAGAATTTAGTCAGCTCTCACGAGTGTTGGTGACACAAACATATTCCCCCAGCTGTAGACGCAGTGTCCACAGCTCTAATCATCCAACAACAGATTAATTTTACTGATCGCACATTAGAACAAACAAAGTGGTGCTCTGACACGAGGAGAAACAAATCTGCTGATGTGATCAAGGAAGCTGTTTATCTGAAACACACTGTAGGTCTGTGTTATTGTACGGCTGTTTGTTTTTATGTGGCACTAAAATCTTTGGACACCCACAGAAAACTCAAAACTCTAAAGGAAAAAACTGCTGTGGGCCATGTGCAGTAACACACACTTGCCCTTATTGTGGGATGAATGTGTATTTTCCCTGCCCACACAGCCCCACAGTTCACCCACACCTACCCACTGTGGGCCCACACAGGCATGTTTCCTGGTATGTTTCCAATAAAGAAACAGGGAAATGAGATCATTGTGGAGAAGATGAAACCACAGAATATGTTTTATTACCATGTCAGAAATATGAGGCTGAGAGAAGCTGACTGATTTCATGTTTCTATGCAGGACTCAGTTTGTATCAGTAACATTTGTAAATGTCAGTTTACCCTCGTGGATCATATATGCATTTGTAACTCTTAATACTCTCTCACTTTATATATGGACCATGGTTCTAGTCCAGAGGAGGGACCAGACAAGTAACAAGAGGATTTAACATCAAGTAAGCTTTCATAATCACTTCTGCAGAGCACAGATAAAGCATCGCTCACGCATACAAATCATTACACACATTTGTGAATTTCAGCGTACTCTTGGGGCTCAACTCATACACTTTTGTAACTCACCCAGCACATTGCAACCAGGTGCAGGTGGAACTTAACCGCAGATTAAGATATTTTCTCAGTAAGGTTTCTAATTGCCATAATCAGAGCTTCAATGCAAATCAACTCGGCATGCATACTGGATATTATAGCAGAACCTGTTAATATTCTGGAAACTTTTAAAAGTTTGTAAAACTCAGAAGTGTTACTTTCAGATCTCCTTCATATTATAATGTCTTTCTCTGTGAAGCAGTTTGTGGTGTGAATTTAACAAAGATCATGAGCTAAATGAGATAAAATGGTTAGAGTGGAGAGCATAGCAGTGTAACTCCATCTGTTCTCAGCTCTGGTGTTGTTATATTTGTCTGAAAGTTCTCAGTCATCCAGGTCATTATAGTCTACGGAGCTTGAAAAGAAGCGAGGTGAAACGTCTTCAAGAAACTTCAAGAAGTCCAGACGTGTTGTTATATTGCGGCAGATAACAGCATACAACACCACTTCATATCACATAAAGAGATCTATCTATAATATATTATATATATTATATTATTATATATAATAATATATTATTATATATTATATATCTATAACTATCAAGCAGATTGATACGCTGAAAAGTGTTTAGCTGAAGTCAGAGGAGAGAATTTATAAACTACTTTCAGCATGCAGATTGTCTCATATTCTGGTCTGTTCAATATCATGAAATTACTTCTAATCATGTTGTAAGTTTCAACTGTTTATTTTGTTTCTGTCCAAAGGGGGGGATTACCACCTGCAGCTGTCAAAGGCGCATAAGTCATGTGAGTACCATGTTTACAGCTACTATGGCTAAAAATATGAGTGCAAGTCAAATCAGTATAAAGGACCACGACAGAGCACTGATTACAACAGGCCCTGTACCTCTGACTGATTTGTATTTTTAGTGTGGGCACAAATTTTCGTTATTATTTTAACGAAAATTGTGTTTGTCTCGGCTGGCGGATAAGGTGAATTTTTTATCTTGATATTTTGTTACTTTAAAGAAAGATGAAACATCTCAGCCTGGTCTCTTCCCGTAATCTTGCTGGTGTTACCAAGTCACAGTGTGTGGTTTAAAGCTCGAAACTCTGCCACACTTCACTCACTCTGTTGAAACCACATTCGTGAGCTTCCTCTTAACTAAAACAAAACTTAAACCTTAAGCCCCAAGGGGGTTTCTGAGCTTCCTGCTCGCAAATGTAATGCCCAAATTTAATTGAGTATTTCTCTGCAATTCCAAACTCTGTACTTACAATCTTGGTATCAAAATAAAGCTAACACTTGTGAGATTTCATCAGAGGTGTAAATTTTGAAGCAGATATTACTGTGTCAAAGTTACTGAGACTGGAACACAGAAAAAGTAAGTAGTTTTTTTTTTTTTTTAAATTTTTAGCATATAACCCTTTTAAAAATATGCCTCAGTTCACATTTCATTCCAGGAATTCAGTAACCAACATATCAGCATCATCTGTGCAAAGATTTATGTTTCTAAAGTGAATCAGTGAAAAATTACAGCCCTGTCAATACATGAATATCCAGACGTTGTACAAAAATGTCCAATTTTGGCACACAATTGGACATCATGCCAGTTGATTTTTTTAGGTATTAAAGAGCCAAAATTAATACATTTTATTAACAGGCCTAAAAATGCTTTTTTTAAAATATATTTTTGAAGAATTAACCACACATTTACATGGTAATGGCCCTTTTCTGCCGTGCGCATGGAGCGTTTAATTGTCCTCTGGCCCTTTAAACTCTGAGGGGCTGTAACTTTGGTTTCTTTTGGTCAGTTCTTTTGCATGATTGACACCTCATCGTGGCATCGTTTGAGCCAATAGAATCACAGTAACGATGCCACGTTCACGTCACTTCAACCAATCAGACGTTGCAATGCCAAAACCCACGTGGGCCCAAATTTACTGCATGTGGCGTCTATCTAGTCACGTGTCTGTAGGCGGGTCTAAAATGGAGGTTGTTGAAGGAAAACGGCTCCGATGCGGCTAGGTAGGCGTGGTAACTGCTGATAATCACGTGGCTACCGGCGAAAATAACGGAGGAAATCGGGACGGGAAGCCAATTTCTGTCTTAGCGCATTAGCGCCGCTGTGTGTTTTTGTGGTCTTCTTTTGCAGCTCATTCAGTGAATTTTGGTCAGAGTGTGGTGAAACTTGGTGTGTGGAGTCAGTAATAGCTCTGGAAGATAACCAGCATATCTTTAGCCGGTTACATGAAGTTTGAAGAATTTCTTGTTTGGTTTTGTTTGTTTAGCGGACTTCTGCGCTTTTACGTAACTGCTCATTTAATCGTGGCTTGTTTTCGATGTGTTTGGTGGTTGTAAAAATGGTTTATATGACATTTTAGCTGAGATTCAGAGGTTTCTGTGGATACCACACATGTCAGGACTCATGGGGCTTAAGTGGTTTTTAAAAGTAGTAAGATTTTAATCCTGTGTATGTAGGGAAACAATAAGGAAAAATGCTCATTCTCTGTGTCTGGTCAGGTTGATATTTTGATAGTTTTTTTTTTACTCTTTGTGTACTGTGGTGATAATGGTTCAACATAATTTCTTGGTCTAGGTTCACATCCACACACTCACAAAGGCAGACATTGCAATTTTGTTTTTACAAAACACATGGCAACAAAGGAGTAAAACCTGTGTGTTTCTGTCCAGTTTATTCATGTTTACAGCAGAGTTTAGAGGAACACTGAGACATGTCTGTACAGAATGATGCTACAGGAAACTCTGATTTGTCTGTAGTCAGTAAAAACACAGCAAAGAGTTTTGTTTCAGACTGGTTTTTAGTGTTATAAAGATCACCAAAGCAACCATCACACCAAAAACTATCACACCAGCTATCAGTCCAGGACGTCCTCTACTGACTCCATCCTTCTTCTCTCCAACCTCTGTGTGTCCTCCAGCTTGATCTGCGGGTAAGAAACAGGTGTGGATGTCAGCTGATCACATCACTCAGACTAGGCTGGGTATTGTGATTCAATTGCATTTCACAAGACCCCCAATTTCATTCGATCCACGATTTGATTTGAATCGGGAAAGACAGTCAGAAATATTATAATTCTGATCATTTATTAGTACTGACACTTGTGAGACTTGATCAAACAAATAAACAAATAAAGAATCTTAAATCATGAAGCATTAACCAGCAGAAATGAGCTGAGTTTTTCTTGTCGGAGTTTAAAAAGGTGGTATTCAGAATACAGTTACTTTGTTGAAATAAAGGGATTACACAGCGGTATTTTCCTGTTTTATATGTTAGGCTATGCCTTCTCTATTTTTTGTTTCCATTTTGAAAAAATTATTTAATATGAAAGTAATAGGCAGAGTGCTACAGGCATCGTCCTAAAGAATGTAGCCTGATGGGCAGTGTAGTCCGTGCTGCAGAGAGAATGGACTGCCATACCTATTATGTGCCTGTGAGTGCGAAGTAGGGACAAAAAAAGTGGAAAAGTACGAGCTGTCATCGAGCAAAAACGAGAGCTGGAAGCATGTAAATATAATAATAACCACTGCAGCCAAAGAGAGTGCCTGACGAGCCCAGTTGTAAGTAAGCTATTAAGACTCGACTGTACGCTGTGTTCGTGTTTTCCTCCGAAACAATAAGTTCCGTTGGAGCAGCCTTTCAACGCCTCTCTCTGTCTCTCGCTAGCAAGATTGACCCCCGACACGGAACCCGACGTATTAGCCAGAGGTCCCTTTACTACGGTTCAGAGCCACGGACCTGTTTTATTTACGCACGGATTCGTTTTCAATGCAAGATTGCTGCAAAAAGTGCAGCCTTACCTAATGTTCACCCTACTGGTACTCATTTTATATTAAGATTTAAAAATCTAGTCAGTATTGGCATGGCGAGTAACCTTCAGTTATAGTAATAAATCACACAGCAATAGTACATTCATGTAGTTGTAAAAAGCATGATAATATATTAAGTAATCCAAAGTATTCAGAATAAGTTACTGTCATTGAGTAACGTAAAGGAATACGTTACAAAATACATTTTGGGGCATGTATTCTGTAATCTGTAGTGGAATACATTTTAAAAGTAACCTTCCCAACACTGTTAATAACAAGTATGATTCAGCAGAGAGGTTTATTAATACATAGTGAGTGAGAAAGGTGACTGGAAAGGAAAAACTCAATGCATCATGGGAATCCCCTGGCAGCCTATGTCTATTGCAGCATAACTAAGGGAGGATTCAGGGTCACCTGGTCCAGCCCTAACTATATGCTTTAGCAAAAAGGAAAGTTTTAAGCCTAATCTTAAAAGTAGAGATAGTGTCTGTCTCCCGAATCCAAACTGGAAAATGGTTCCACAGAAGAGTCTTTTTCAACCTTTTCGAGTCGCGACACATTTTATAGATTAAAAATATCCTGTGGCACACCACCAACCAAACTTGTTTCACAATGACACACTGTAGCCCAATACAGTACAGCCTAGAAGTAATAAATGCATGAACTAGTTTTTCAGCGTCACTCTGAGACAGGATATTTCTAATTTTAGAGATGTTGCGCAAATGGAAGAAAGCAGTCTTACATATTTGTTTAATATGTGCGTTGAAGGACATGTCCTGGTCAAAAATGACTCCAAGGTTCCTCACAGCGTTACTGGAGGCCAAGGTAATGCCATCCAGAGTAAGAATCTGGTTAGATACCACATTTCTAAGATTTTCAGGGCCGAGTACAATAACCTCAGTTTTATCTGAATTAAGAAGCAGAAAGTTAGCGGCCATCCAGGTCTTTATGTCTGATAGGTTTGTAGCTTGAATCTATCCGCTGGAACGCTGAAGACAATATAATTACACTGCAAAGCAAGACACAAGTAGGCAAGCTTCTTCATGTTTCTCGTGCACGGGAGAGAACCGGACAGGCGCCGTTCCTTCGCTTGACCCCAGTTGCTCTCGTCCGTTCTCCCGTACCACTGTTCTTTTATTGAGGTTACATGAATATGCATAAGTTCATTAACATATGACGTCTACATACACACAAAGAGTACCTTGCCTGTGTGTGTGTGTGTGTGTGTGTGTGTGTGTGTGTGTGTGTGTGTGTGTGTGTGTGTGTGTGTGTGTGGACTGCTGATCAAAGGGTCAAACATCCTTGGTCAGGAAGAGGGTAGCCTCCCCCTCACCCTAGATGGTTCATCCTAGATAACACGGTGAGGAAGTCCTGCAGTTCATCTAAACAAAGAGCACTTAGACTAGAACAGACGCAACTACGTTAATCCTACCATAAAACAATTAAACAAGGTACGAACTTTCCCATGCTCCCAGGATGTAGGTGTGCATTCTAGTGTGGAATGCACACCAAGCCTCTGTAGCCTGTTAAAGATCACACAACTTATCACTACACAATTGATTATACACCTCTAAATGGTTAAATATTTCTAAGCATAAATGACAATCAACAATACAAACTCTAACAATGTCTTTAAGACATTCCTGCAGTTTAACTAATTGATGTCTGTTATCTGGCTTCATGGATAGCACACACGATCACACACACACTCAACTCTACTCACTCACCTGGAGGATCAACACTCAGGCTGACAATGTTCATGAGCTTCAAACTGCCTCTCCGATTGTGGACGACATAACACTCGTATGTTCCACTATCAGCAGTCGTCACATTGTTCAGAATCAAAGACACGTCTCCATCCTTCATCTGTCTGTCCTGCAGATCCACCCGGTCCTTAAAAGATGGATGCTGATCATCTGGCACAAACACTTCATCTCGGTACAAAAGCACATATTCTGATTTCATGTCAGCTCTGGTCCACTTCACAACTATGTTTTTGTTGTCAGGAGCGCGACATGTCAGAGAGACGTTTTTCTGTCCAGGTGAAGATGTGATGATTTTATGGTCTGAAAGAGGAAAAAAAAGAAGAAGAAAAAACAGGAGAAGAGGAGTTAAAATGTCACCATGCAATTATTAATTTCAACAGCACTGATTAACTGATCAGCAAGATTGTACTACAGATAGAGACCACAAGACTCTGCTGAATCAGAGGAAGTGCTTCCCACACTGGTTGCTGAATTTTATCTATCTATCTATCTATATAGTGTATAAGTTGTTTAAAGAATTTAGTTATATATATATATATATATATATATATATATATATATATATATATATATATATATATATATATACACACACACACACACACACACACACACATATGTATATATATACTATTTGGAAAACAATAGAGTCCAGAGCAGTTTAATGATAAACACATTATTCATGGTCATCCTTTCTCTGCCTCAACAAAACATCAAATCCCTTTCTGAGCATGGCTGTTAAACCACAGATTATTCCTTGCTGTGGACAGCTCGAGTACGCACTGCCAGATTATTATAAACGACACACGAGCACCGTATAAAAGGCCAATTGTGAGTGGTGAGAGTAAAGGATGCGAGAAGGGGTGGGTCTGACTTCAGAAATGAGTAATGTCTCGAGCCATGTGCGGCAAAATACGATCAAAGCTTCCTTGTTTACTTTTTAATCAGGTTTTGCTTCGCGTGTCTTAAAGGTAGCCCTGTGATCTAGAGCAGGAAAACATAAAATATAAAAAGTGACACTGAAAATAGTTTTGTTGTGGATAGGCGTAGCTTTGGGTCACGTGGTGTCTGTAATAGTAATAATGATTGCTCTATCACCTGTTCACGTCCCGAGGGAATTTTTGTGAATGAGTGGGTGATGGGGGAAGTCGACTTTTGTTGACCGCTCAAGCTTAGAATGTTTTTGATCACTGTTTTTCTACGGATTTTAAGGATTTGATAACAAATAAAGGAGTTTTAACCTAGAACTTTGACTTACGTTTTGAACAGCGGGCGCGTCATCATTATTCCCCTATTCAGCTGCTCGGCGACTCAAAGGCTTGACAGTCGCCAATAAGTTTAAACTCAACATATCGCAAAATTAACCCTCCTCCATCATCCGTGGTGGGACACAGGTGGTGCACTTGTTCCATTTTACAGGTCTTCAGTATATTCCAAATAACCACATCTAAAAATATAAAGGAGTGCTTGAATTGTGCGTATCCTGCAAAATTACCAGGGAAGCCCCTACTGATAAAAAAAAAATTCTAGTTTGACTGGACTGGGAGGAGTTAGAGTAAGATGGTGCAGTCCAATGACTGTTTAATTGTTTTCTACACTCAATGGTCCTGCTTTTTTTTTACTCAAAGTAGTTTCTGATATGAAGTGGAAATATGTGCGTGGCAGTCAATATGACATATTACACAGCAGTATAAGTAAAAAAAAACGCACATGTGTAAACTATGAAGCAAGGCTAAGTCCACACGTACACAGGTATTTTTGAAAACTGAGATTTTCAACGCCTCTCTCTGCCTCTCGCTAGCAAACTTGACCCAGACAACAAAGTAAAGCTAGTTTTCAGCTACGAGCCCGACACGAACCGGACGTATTAGCCAGAGGTCCCTTTACTACGGTTCGGAGCCGCTGACCTGTTTTATATACGCGAGGAATAGTTTTCTACACGAGATCGCTGCAAAAAGTGCAGCCTTACCTAATGTCCACCTACTGTTACTCATTTATATTAAGATTTTAACATCTAGTTGGTATTGGTATGGCGAGTAGCCTTCAGTAATAGTAATAAATCACACAGCAATAGCACATTCATGTAGTTGTAAAGTATTCAGAATACATTACTTCTATAATCTTTGGTGGAATACATTTTAAAATTAACCTTCCCAACACTGTCAACAGGTTAGCACCTCATACCACAGTGCAGCAAAGCAGTCTCATGAGTGCTGGGAAGGACGAGCCCAGAGCCCAAAACAGACAGTGCAGGAGATGACAAGGTTAGTAATTGTATGGTGAAAATTATACTTTGTTATCTTGATTGGCAAAAGAAAAGTAAATACAAAATCTGCTTCTCACATTTAGGGCATTTCCAAGATTTTTTTTTTCAAAACTTCTTCAATTTCTTTCATTACAGCTGTCCTGTGCCAGAAGTTCTGTTGACCCACAGTGAGAGGCATCATTTCAGAAACACCAGGAAGACTCGTCGCCAGGATCAAGCAGGGCTCGTGATCTTCACCAGCAGCTCCCTCACAAGAAGGATAAACCCAGCATTTCATGAACACTGATGGAGACCTTTGCTTTGTGTAATGTTAGAAGTACTCAGATAATCCTCAGAGGGTCTGGACTTTTACATAATATAATAGAATAGAATTCAACTTTGTTGTCATTGCACATGCACAGGTACAGGGCAACGAAATGCAGTTTGCATCCATCCAGAAGTGCTTTAGTGATATAGATATATTACAATATATATTAGCAATAATATAGATATGTAAGTATATTACAGAAATGGGTCTATTATGGTATGTTACAATGTACACGGTATGAAGTATGTTAAGAATATTCTATAACTATAAGTATGTACAGGCTGTAGTGAGTACAAACTATGTACAGGCTATGAACAGGATATAAATATGAAAAACTACAGAAATCTGAGATATACAGTTATACAGAAATGTGAACTATGCAAGTTATAAACAGTTGTAGGATTAAAAATCATATGTACAGAATGATTATTTACACAGAACTATACAGTAGTGCAGTTAAGTAATAGCTATAAGCTATAGTAATAGCTTTAAGTCCTGTAGAAAGTTAAATATATGTTGTGCTCACTGGTTACTCTGGTATGAATGACTCTGAATTACTTTATGATAAATAACACACTATTGTCAAAAAACAGTGAAAGAATTCCAGATCACAAGTTTTTAGTTCAAATACAAGTAACAACCTTTGACTTTTAATCAGGTTTTATTTAATTGTGTCAGAGAAAACATCGTGTGCTCTTCATGTAGCTGAGTACATTCAGTGTTTAAAACAGAAGTTGTGCAGGTCTGAGATCAGCAGTTTTCTGAAACACCAAACTGAGATACTGTTAATGCTGATGTATAGTGACACAGTTACAGGGGTGATAAATTTAAAGACAAAAAGTCAAAAGGATTAATCAATAAAACAGCTGCAGCTTTCACTGACAGCACATGTGGTACTTTAACCTTTGTACTGTTTTCTTCAGTTAATTTTGGAGTTACTACAAAGATTGAAGATATAGGATGATCTGTGTGCTGTCACTGGGTGGTGCTGAGGTCTGAATCTGAGGATGGCTCCTGTAATCTACTAACACATTTTCTAATATCATGTTTACCTTTGAGTTGTTGATGCTTTATAAATGGACATCTGCAAAGATGAGATGATGGAGCAGGTTTCAGTCGAGGTTCAGTCTGCTGCTGCATCCTGGTCACAACATACAGAGGTGTTATCAGCTCAGTATTGAACAAGAAATATTAATGTTTCAAATTATTTGTCCTAAAGGATGCAAGCTGTACAGAGTACTGCACATGTGACTTTGTGAACATAATTCATTAAAAATAATTTGGACAGTTTTTTAACCTGAATATTTGTAACAAACTCAGTAAAAACAAAAAAACAAAAAAAAAAGCTAAAAAAATAATCAGGGGAAAAATGTAACATTTTAACTTAAGCTGACAAGCGGAAGTAGTTGGTTTCAGTACATAAGTATCGGGCTTTGCTATTTAATCCGTAGCTATTGACTAATGAGGGGAATTTAAAAGTTGGCGTTAATGTCCTTCCACATGTGGAAAGCGACAGAAAACATGCTGCTGTTTGCACATATTTAATAATCAGCTCTGCACAGGAGCAGAAGCAGAGTCCAGCCTGTTGCTCTTACAGTATAATACTCATAATAAAAGTACACTAACCGTGTGTAACCGAGGACAAGGGATGAGTAAACCGGGCAAAGAAATAAATTAATCGTTTATTTATTACATAAGTTTGACATAATAATTCCCAGTCATTTCCAGACAGGACTTACAACACATCCTGCTGATATCCCAGCTGCACATGAGACTTACCACACAAACTGTGCGAAAATAACAACACTGCAACCCGTCACACCCCGCTTAGCGACACTGCAATCGTGGCACACACTGCAAACAATTCGGGTCTCAGCGCAGCTGGGAATCAGTGCTATGTATGGCCTGTGATCTGGGAGAAAAAGGGAAGTGGCACAAACAATTAAACAAAAAAACAAACA
This sequence comes from Mchenga conophoros, assembly GCF_057382185.1. NCBI lineage: Eukaryota > Metazoa > Chordata > Actinopteri > Cichliformes > Cichlidae > Mchenga > Mchenga conophoros. Next base: position 43,070,037 of record NC_140528.1, read on the forward strand.
AAAAGGAGGTTAGTCCGCCCTTACACAACTTACTCTCAATCAATAACCGCCTTTACGGCTGGACGGACTAACTGTAAATGACCTCATTAATATTTGGTAAAGTGTTTTGTAAACTTATGAGTGGCTATTATATTGTTGGAGTGAATGCTTTTATTTTGAAAGTCACAGAGCGACAAGGTGCCGTAAATCAAGTGGCGTAAACCATATGGCAGAAGCGCGAGTTTTAATGCACAGAGAGAAGGTGTGCTCTATGGTTAATGGACGGGAATGGGAAAAAGAACGGCTATTAAGGTGCAACACTGAGTCGAAAGCAGTTTCTTAGCACCTGGTTGATGAGGGAACAAGGTTTGTAACAAAGTTTGTCCTGTAGATATGTATTTTGTTGTTTTACGGAGCATATAGCTGCTGACCGCTACTAAGCATAAAGGCTAAGTTTTCACCCACTAGAGGGCGCTAACGTACCTCGTCATGTTTAGGCAGCGATGCAACGATTTCCCTGTTATATGCAATAATTTACAAGTTTTAGTGTTATTTGTTATGTAAGGTAAGGAGAATTAATTTGTGATTAATGAATAAGTCAAAAGGTTAAAGGTAACACACTGTTTGATTTACTAATAGTCTTTTATTCTGTATGTTGTAGCTCTTACGGTGTGTTCACATACACGGCTGTTTAATAAAAGGATTGTGAACCATCAGTTTGAGAGACCATCTTTTCAACCGGGGATGCTACAGTAAGAGCTTGACCCCAGCTGAGAAGAGCTCCATCCCACGCTCAGCATCGAGGTCCCAGTTCCACAGCTCCACACAAAGTCTTCTGGGATCTGATGATCAACTAAATTGCCCCGTCCTCAGCATGGAAGCATCTGAAGAAGAGACAGAGTTTGCGGAGGATCCCAAGGCCAATGAGGAAGAGGAGCCTCCACACTCTGTTCGTCGAAGGAGGCCTACTGAAAAAATGCAAGCGTATCAGGAGGAGGAGGCCCACAAGAAAGAAAAACGGCTTCTCAAAGTTTATGATGAATGGAAAAAACAAGTACGTAAAACACGAGAGCAATTAAAAGGAGACTTAACAAACAATCAAATTGCTTCACTTATGGACATGTTAGAGAATGAAAAGGAGAATGTCATAAAGTTGTATATGGAAATTAGAGAAAACATTACTCCCTCGAGTGGCACAAGGCGACTCATAGATGCATGTGAAGCAGTCACCAGAGACATTATCAAGATTGCTCATGAAAGACTCTCAGGCATAGATGACTATGATAGGGACAAGGTAAAGATACGTCTCCGTGAGCTTCTTGAGCCAGACTATGCTCAGTCCATTTACAGTTCCTCAGTCACGCACTCAAGTAAAAACTCTTCTGCCAGTAAGTCATACTCTGCAATGTCAGTAGTAGCTGTTAAAAGAGCAGAGGCTGCAGCAGAGTTAGCAGCCAAAGAAGCAGAGTATGAGGTGTTATTAGAGGAGGAAAAACAAAAGGAAAAGATTCAGCTTTTAGAAGAAAGGCAAAGAAAGGAGCTCGAATCTCAAAGGCGTGAGCTAGAGAAACTGAAGGCTGAAAAGGAGTTAAAGGCTGCACGAGCTAGACTAAGGACCTATGACACTGAGATAAAGAGTGAAATCAGTGCCTCTGATGTTGACTATAGAAACACTGCTCAGAAAGCCCCCACAGTTTCTAATCTCAGTAAAGTCCCTGACAACAATGTAGTGTCTGCCTCACTTCCACAAACAGATGTCCTCTACTTAGCACAAGCAGTACTGGATAGTGTTGCATTGAACAGACTGCCAGTGCCAGAGCCCTCCACGTTCACAGGTGACCCAATACAATTCATAGAGTGGAAAGCTTCCTTTACTGCTCTCATTGATAAAAGGAACATCTCACCTGCTGACAAACTGCACTACTTAAAGAAATACATAGGAGGTCCAGTTCGACAAACGCTTGATGGCATCTTCTATAGAAACGACAGTGAAGCATACAGAGATGCATGGGAGCGTCTCAACCACAGGTATGGACATCCATTTGTGGTACAGAGGGCTTTCAGAGAAAGACTGGCAAAATGGCCAAAGATCCAAACAAATGACTCCACAGGATTCAGGGCATTTGCTGATTTCATTCAAACATGTCACGAGGCCATGCCCCACATTGAAGGCTTAAGCATTCTCAACGATTGTGAGGAGAACCAAAAACTCGTTCAAAAGTTACCAAACTGGGCGGCTGCAAGTTGGAATCGTCAGGCCACTCAGTTTATGAAAGAAAGTGGGAAGTTTCCAGGTTTAAAGGACTTTGCCAAGTTCATGTCTTCTGAAGCAGAGATCATGTGCAACCCATCATTACATCATTTCAGGCTCTCCACTCTGTAAACTTCACCACAGACACTGGTAAGGGCTGCCAAAAGGACAAAAGGCCCACCTCTAGTGTTCTCCATACCCAGGCGATAACTGAGACTGAAAATAAAGGTCCAAATGTTAAGGCCCCATGCATGTTCTGTCAAAACAACGGACATAAACTTCACAGTTGTCCACAGTTCAATGGAATATTGCTTGAGGAACGAAGGAAATATATAAAGGAGAAAAAACTCTGTTATGGTTGTCTTAAACCCGGACACAGCGCAAAGAACTGTAATTACAGACTTGTATGTGAAGTGTGTAAGAAAAAACATCCTACCTGTCTGCACGACTTCAACTATAACAATGATAAATCAGCCTCAAACCAGCCACAAACTCAGATCAGCACAGAACAGGCTGCAACCACCCTGTCTCTGAATGCAGAAGCCAGTGAACAGTGCGTGAGCACCTCCATGATTCTGCCAGTATGGGTTTCTTCAGAGCAACATCCAGGTACAGAAAGGCTTGTTTATGCCCTCCTAGACACGCAAAGTGACACCGTGTTCATTGACCAAGATGTGTCTAATAACCTCCAAGCTAAGGCTACCCCAATAAGGTTGAAGCTCACTACACTGCTTGGTAAGGATGTTGTTGTGCCAAGCGAACGCATCTCAGGTCTCAAGGTAAGAGGCTATAACTCCTCAGAAATGATTGAACTCCCTCCCGCTTACACTAAAGAATGTATACCAGTTAACCGCTCTCACATTCCTACCTGTGAAACGGCAAGGCGGTGGAATCATCTCAAGGAAATAAGGAACGAGATTCCTCCACAGCTAGAATGTGAAGTCGGCCTTTTAATTGGCTACAGTTGCTCTAAGGCATTAGCTCCAAAGCAGGTAATCTTAGGAGGCGAGAACGAACCCTATGCAGTTCGCACAGCATTGGGCTGGAGTATTGTAGGCCCGACATCATCTTATGGTGACTCTTCTAGCATGTCTACTGTGTGTCACAGAGTTGCAGTTAAAGAGCTTCCCCTAGTGACTCCAGCTGATGTAATCAAGGTCCTTGAGTCTGACTTTAAGGATAACGACAAGGATAACAAGTCAGTGTCTCAAGATGACATTCTCTTTCTCAACATGTTAAAGGAAGGCATTTACAAAAACACTGAAGGACATTATGAAATGCCACCTCCATTTAAGGAGAGACCCCTCCTACCAGACAATAAGCAAATGGCCACTGTGCGGCTTCAAAGCCTCAAAACCAAACTGTCAAAAGACCAAAGGTACAAGGAACAGTATATAAAGTTCATGAGTGAAATATTGGAAAGGGGTGATGCAGAGGAAGTGCAGAATGAAGCTAAAGAAGGAGAAAGATGGTATATTCCTCACCACGGGATATATCACCCCCAAAAACCAGACAAACTCAGAGTAGTGTTTGACGCCTCCGCAAAATACAGAGGTACCAGTCTTAATGATCATTTGCTGTCAGGCCCAGATTTGCTGAATAGCCTTAATGGTGTTCTCATCAGGTTTAGAAGGCATCAAGTTGCATTATTATGTGACATTGAAAAAATGTTCCACCAATTTCACGTGTATGAAGCAGACAGAGACTATTTAAGATTTTTATGGTGGAAAAATGGCGCAATGAACACTGAGCCCCAAGAGTTTCGGATGAAGGTGCACCTTTTCGGTGCTACGTCCTCACCAGGGTGTGCAAATTATGGATTAAAGTATCTTGCTAAAGAAAACGAGACACAGTTTCCTCTTGCATCTCAATTTATAATGAAGGATTTCTATGTGGACGATGGTGTGACGAGCACTCCAAGTGTCAAAGAAGCAATACAGCTCGCTCAGGAGGCTCAGACACTCTGTGCGTCAGGTGGCCTCAGACTACACAAGTTTGTAAGTAATGACAAAACTGTGTTAGAAAGCATTCCAGCATCTGAACGTGCCTCCCCACAGCAAGCATGTGACCTGGCGTTTAATGACTCTAAACTTGAAAGAGCACTAGGCATTCACTGGCACATTGGCTCAGACACACTCAGGTTTCGTTTTCACCCCAATGTTCAACCTGCTACAAGGCGTGGCATCCTATCTATGGTTGCATCCCTTTATGACCCATTAGGATTCATCTCTCCTTTTGTACTAACAGGCAAAAGAGTGCTTCAAGAGACATGCAAACAAGGCACAGGCTGGGATGATCCCCTTCCAAGCGAATTAAGGCCAATGTGGGATAACTGGAACAGTGACTTGAAGAACTTAGAGAAAATCGTAATACCACGCTGTTATGTCCCTAAAGACTTTGGCCCAATTGTAAAAACAGAGTTGCATCACTTTTCTGATGCAAGTTCATACGGCTATGGTCAGTGTTCGTACTTAAGACATGTAAACAAAGATGATAAGGTGCATTGTGCTTTAGTCACAGCAAAGACCAGAGTTGCTCCCATCAAGGTAACAACAATACCAAGACTCGAACTGACTGCTGCTGTTGTCTCCATTACTGTAAGTAGCATGTTAAAAGATGAGCTTGGATTGACACAGATAGAGGAGTATTTCTGGACGGACTCTAAGGTAGTTTTAGGCTACATTAATAATGATGCAAGACGTTTTCACACATTTGTCTCCAATAGAGTTCAGAGGATAAGGCTCAACAGCTCTCCCCAGCAGTGGAGATATGTCCCTTCTGAGGAAAATCCTGCAGACATTGCCTCTAGAGGTTCAGGTGCAAGTGAGCTCATCATATCCAACTGGTTCAAAGGGCCACAGCTTCTATGGGAAAAGGAAATACCTCCACCTGCTGACATCGACATGAACATACCACTTGGAGACCCAGAGGTTAAGAAGGTGCAGGCACTGAACGCGCTCAAAACAGAGAAAAAAGGTTTATCAGACAAGTTAACAAAGTTTTCCTCATGGTACAAAGCCACCCAAGCCATAGCTCGACTCATTCGCTGTGCCAAGGGAGACAAAACAACAGGCCACAGTACAGTACAAGAAAGACAAAATGCACAATGTGTTATTCTAAGAGACACACAAGCAAGTGAATATGCAGAGGAGATGAGGTTGCTAAAGAACGGGAAACCACTTCCACACAAAAGTAAACTGTTTCAAATGGACACTTTTCTTGATACTGATGGACTCCTTAAGGTGGGAGGAAGACTTAAAGATGCTTCATTCTCCTCAATACTGAAACACCCAGTGATAGTTCCAAAAGGTCACCATGTCACTCAACTAATAATAGATCATTTCCACAGTAAGGTGCAGCACCAAGGGAAAGGTTTTACAATCAATGAGATCAGAGTGAATGGATTTTGGATTCCAGGCATCAACAAGGCCGTAGCAAATTTTATACACCACTGTGTGAAGTGTCGCAAACTCAGAAGAGGCACAGAGGAACAAAAGATGTCTGATCTCCCAACGCAGCGCTTAGATCCATCTCCACCCTTTACATTCTGTGGAATGGACTGTTTTGGTCCTTTTCTAACCAAACAAGCTCGCAAAGAGCACAAGCGTTATGGACTTCTTTTTACATGCCTTTGCTGCAGAGCAGTGCACATAGAAATGTTGGACAACATGACTACAGACGCCTTTATCAATGCGCTCCGCTGTTTTATAGCCATAAGAGGAGCAGTCAGTGAGATTAGATGCGATCAAGGAAGCAACTTTGTCGGAGCCAAAAATGAGCTACAAGAAGCTTTAAAACAAGTGGACTCCAACCGCATTACCACATTTCTTGCAGAGAAGCAGTGTGACTTCAAAATGCACACTCCTCATTCAAGCCATACAGGAGGTGTATGGGAAAGACAAATCAGGACAGTTCGAAACATTCTGCGCTTCACAGTTTCACTTTCATCTGGCAGAATGGATGACGCATCGTTAAGGACATTCTTTTATGAGGCAATGGCGATTGTCAACAGCAGGCCTCTAACGGTGGACAACCTAAGTGACCCAAGCAGCCCAGAGCCCTTGACGCCAAATCACCTGCTTACTATGAAATCAAAGATATCCCTGCCCCCTCCAGGCACATTCATCAAAGAGGATATTTACGCACGTAAAAGGTGGCGGCAGGTGCAGTACTTATCAGAACAGTTTTGGTCACGTTGGAAAAGGGAGTATCTATCCAACATCGCAACAAGACAGAAATGGCACACTCCAAGGAGAAACTTGAAAGTTGGAGATGTTGTCATGGAGAAGATGGACGATCTACCCCGCAATGAATGGAGATTAGCACGTGTAGTGGACACAGTAACTGACAAAGACGGACTTGTAAGAAAAGTAGGGATTTGCTTCGGAGAAAGGAAGACTGAGAAGGGACAATGTTCAAGTAAACGTTCTATAGTGGAACGCCCAGTGCAGAAACTGGTTTTGCTATTAGAGACTGTTTAACTGTATTCTAAAGTTTAAGGTTCAATGGAACTATGTGTTATCATACAGTTTAATGGTTACGGGTCATTTCTTCATTAGGAAATCATTATCGCTTCAGTTAATTCCCAGTTAAGCTCTTAATGATTTGGTGGGAGTGTAAATGACCTCATTAATATTTGGTAAAGTGTTTTGTAAACTTATGAGTGGCTATTATATTGTTGGAGTGAATGCTTTTATTTTGAAAGTCACAGAGCGACAAGGTGCCGTAAATCAAGTGGCGTAAACCATATGGCAGAAGCGCGAGTTTTAATGCACAGAGAGAAGGTGTGCTCTATGGTTAATGGACGGGAATGGGAAAAAGAACGGCTATTAAGGTGCAACACTGAGTCGAAAGCAGTTTCTTAGCACCTGGTTGATGAGGGAACAAGGTTTGTAACAAAGTTTGTCCTGTAGATATGTATTTTGTTGTTTTACGGAGCATATAGCTGCTGACCGCTACTAAGCATAAAGGCTAAGTTTTCACCCACTAGAGGGCGCTAACGTACCTCGTCATGTTTAGGCAGCGATGCAACGATTTCCCTGTTATATGCAATAATTTACAAGTTTTAGTGTTATTTGTTATGTAAGGTAAGGAGAATTAATTTGTGATTAATGAATAAGTCAAAAGGTTAAAGGTAACACACTGTTTGATTTACTAATAGTCTTTTATTCTGTATGTTGTAGCTCTTACGGTGTGTTCACATACACGGCTGTTTAATAAAAGGATTGTGAACCATCAGTTTGAGAGACCATCTTTTCAACCGGGGATGCTACACTAACCAAAACAAAATTACAAATCAATCAAAAGAACGAAAAAAGGACAGCAGAAACAGCACAGAATATTGATCAGTTTCCCTGCGCGCAGTCGATCTAGGGCTTGATCAATTCTTCTATTAAAATTCGTGGTCACACGACAGTATACCCACTCGCACCTGAGTGAATTAATTGCCTCTGTTTTTTTTCCACAGAAGAGCGCTGACTTCACCCCACACACCCACTACCTTTTCACAGCTCTTCAGCCAATCACCTGGCAGAAAGCAACAAACTGCCAGGTGACACTTGTTACAACCCTCCCCTTCAAAGGGCATCGGCGACCCGACGATGAGCTGAAAAGAGAGCACACTTAAAATTTTGCTAATTTTATAATGGATTGTGGCAATTTAAATGGGTTTGAGTGCTGTCCAGCAGTCTTCCTCATTGACCTACGAGACCCTTGCGCCAAGCTGGCAATATCTTCCTCCCCAGGTTCTAGGTCCCCAGAACAATCCAAATGGGGCACCCCCACATGTGTGGGACTCAACGTCCCTTCCTCCAACACTGCAGAATCGCCTCCATCTCCCTGTTCTGTAAACATCTGTTCCACTTCATCAACCATACTGTTATTTGTGGCCAACATTCCAGTTAGATCATCCTGTTTTGACATTTGTAGGCCACCATCTTGGTCTCCATCCAATTCCCTGATTGGAATGTTTCTCAACTCAGTTCGATGTACTTGTCGAAGTGGACCAGTGTGCCCAGCAGGAGCGACTGAATATACTACGCCATGACCAGGAGGAGGTCGCACTACTTGAAAGGGAGTGGGATCCCAAAAATCTTGAATCTTATTGCGACCTCTTACAGAGTGGTTTCTCATATACACCAAATCGCCCTGCTCCAAATCAGGACTAGCACATTTAGAGGAATTCAAATCTCTCTGAACCCTTCTCCTTTCTAACCGTTGCTGCACAACATCATATGCAGCAGCCAAGGACTTTTGGTGTTCCTGTACCCACTCTTCAAGAGTGACGTCCTCATCAACTTCACTGCCAGCACCCAACCAAAAATCCACTGGCAACCGTGGCTCTCGCCCGAACATCAAGTAATATGGAGTCATACCAGTTGACTGATGTACTGTGGTGTTATACGCATATGTGACTTGGGAGAGATGCCGCGGCCACCGGCGCTTTTGTTCAGGAGGCAGGGCACGCAGCAAGTCATGAAGTGTACGATTAAATCGTTCACATTGACCATTACCTTGTGGATGATAGGGTGTCGTCCGACTCTTCTCTATCTTATAAATTTTACACAGCTGTTGCACCAAAGCGCTTTCAAAATTTCACCCCTGATCAGAATGTATACGGCTTGGAGGCCCAAATAAATGAAACCAATGCTTCACTAAAGCCTCTGCCACTGTACTGGCTCGCTGATCTTTTGTAGGGACAGTCTGAGTATATTTAGAAAAGATGTCAGTCATTACCAAAATATTCTCTTTACCATCAGTTGAGGGTTCAAGTACTGTAAAATCAATTGCCAAAATTTCATGAGGCCGAGATGCAGAAATACTACCCATAAAGGTTTTAATCTTTGGCACAACGGCCTTAGAAAGAACACACCTTTCACAATCTCTGCACCATCTCTCAATATCTGCATACATGTGCGGCCAATAATATCGCGAGCGCACCAACTGCAGTGTACGCTCAACCCCTTGATGGCCATGCTCATCGTGGAGAAAACGAAGGACGCGGCTCTGTAAACACTGTGGCAGCACCAGCTGGTCAACCTCCCTCACTCCATCAGGAGTATGAGTGCAGCGATACAACACAGACTCCCTTTGTTTCATCCGCCCCCATTGACGGACCAATTCCCTCGAACCCTTACCAAGACCATCTCTTTCCTTTGAATCTGGCAACCTGGCCACCTCCCAATACTTTAAGAAAGGACCAATCACAGGGTCTTGTTTCTGTAACCTACAGAGATCAGAGAAAGAACAACCAGGTAAAACACTTATCTCTGCCTGAACACTGGGAATCATCTCACACTGCACTCCAATATCATTAGATAACGGACCATCCAATTCCATTACAGTTCCATGTAGGCGGGACAGTGCGTCTGCATTAGCATTCTGAGCCCCAGGTCGGTATTTTATGGTCAAATCAAAAGCGGCCGGCTCTGATGCCCACCTCTGTTCTGTGGCACCTAGCTTTGCCGTGGACAGATGGCTTAGTGGGTTATTATCTGTAAATACAGTGCAACAATGACCCAAAAGATACTCCCTAAACTTTTCAGTGACGGCCCACTTGAGAGCTACAAGCTCAAGCTTCATGGAACTATAATTCCTCATATTCCTCTCTGTAGGCTTTAAGCTCCGACTGGCAAAAGCTATTGGCCGCAATTTACCCTCATACTCCTGGGAAAGCACTGCCCCTAGACCCCCATAGCTTGCATCTACTTCCAATGTAAATGGCTTCTGAAAATCAGCAAAAGCAAGCACTGGTGCAGAAACCAGAGCAGCCTTGAGCTGATGAAAACTTTGTTCACACTCTAAATCCCAAGAATCCAATAACGGTTTTGGGGGGGTCCTACCTTTTCTACCTGGAGGGAGGAGTGCAGAGACCAGTCTATGCAAGGGAGCAGCCATGCGTGAAAAACCAGCTATGAATCTCCTATAATAACTAGCAAATCCTAAAAAGGAACGCAGTTCTGCTAGATTGCTGGGCGTTTTCCAATCCCGCACTGCAGCTATTTTATCTGGATCAGTAGAGACTCCTTCAGCAGACACCACATGCCCCAAATATTTCACTTGCCTCTGGAAAAACTGGCACTTTGAGAGTTTCACTTTAAGCCCCTCTTTATCCAGACGAGAGAAGATTTCTTCCAACCGCTCCAAATGCTGTTGCACGGAGGATGAAAAAACAATCACATCATCCAAATACAGAAGCACCGACTGATGTCTGCAATCTCCAAACAAACGCTCCATCAGGCGCTGAAATGTACTGGGTGCATTACACAAACCAAACGGCATGCGGTTGAACTCAAACAAACCAAATGGGGTACAAAATGCAGTTTTAATCTTATCCTTCTCAGCCATTTCCACCTGATTATAACCACTAGCCAGGTCCAAAGTGGAAAACCACTGAGCACCAGTCAAAGCATCCAAGGGATTCTTCAATCCTTGGCAGAGGAAATGCATCCTTTCTGGTCTTGGCGTTTAACTGTCTATAATCGACACACATGCGTAGACTTCCATCCTTCTTTTGAACAAGAACTATTGGGGATGAGTACGGACTACTACTTTCTCTGATGATGCGAGCTTGCAGCAGCTGTTTGATATGATCCCTTGCCAGTTCATACTGAGACGGAGGGATTCGCCTGTATGGTTGTCGCACTGGTGTTTCATCTATCAAAGGAATTTCATGAGTGATCAATTTACTACAACCAACATCCAACTCATTCTTGGCAAACACACCGCTATACTTCTGCAATAAAACTTTTGCTTGCCGTTTCTCGCTCTCCTCAAGACTTTCAAATTCAGGCAGATCCAATTCCGCTGCATTGTCTGCCATTGTATGACTGGAAATATAAGCTGTACAACACTGTGAATTTACAGAGACCTGTATTTCAGAGTTACCCTCTGCTAGCACACTGGCCAGTTGAACTGTAGCAATCACCCGACGAGGTGTCAAATAGACATCAGTTTTACCAACATTAGTAACTGGAACAAAAGCCTCCCCTCCTTCTCCCTTTACCAATGAAGGAGACACCAATAGGCCTTCCGGGAGAAAACCATCATCAGGCCCGAGGGGTTCAATCAAGAGGTCAATAGGTGTATTCACAGGCATCTTTGGACAGGTAACAGGAACATAACTTTGCGTTCCAGCTGGAACACAGAAAGACTTCTTACCCTGTACTCTAACACGATGGGGTTCAGGAGAATTTGCCATGGCCTCCATCATTTGGCAGTATCTCAACACTCTTCTCCAACCACGTGGCGCAGTCTTCAAAACTGGAGCTTCCCAGAGGTCAGAACCATATTGTTTACACAATTCAGAGTAAAGGGGGTTCAATACATTCATTCCTAACACACCAGGTACAGATGTCTTTTTCTGTGCCATGTGGCTATCTGTTGGATCTCCCACAATCAACACCCCTCGACGAGGTAGGTGAATTCCCAGGATTGTAACATCCAACTCAATATACCCAGAATAAGGAATTTGTAGGCCATTAGCTGCTTTAAGTCCCAACCAACCACAGTCTTTAAGCTTTTCATCACTGAGATGAGAAAAGTTATTTTTAAAAGAGCTTTCTGTGATTGTTGTGACCATGGACCCTGTGTCCAGCAAACATGAAATAATAACCCCACCCAAATCAACCTCCCCTTCCAAGCATTCACCAACTAGATGACTGAGTTCTACATTACTGGAGCCTTGCAACCCTCCCACCAGTGTGTGGCTCTGTGCACTGGTGGGTACTAGTTTTCCGCCACCCCAGTAGTTTGGCCATCAGCCCTAGCTGCTCTTTCATGCTGATTTCCATCAGAATTGGGTAATGTCGGGCAAAATCGGGCAATATGTCCAATTTGCTCACACCTAAAACAAATGGGTTTACCATTCACCGTCCTTCTACGTCGAGAAGTGTGATTGCTAGAAGCAGCCACCTCCTGTGGGTTTAATGCCTTAATGACCAACTCTAATTGTGTCTGTTGGGCTTTAAAAAGGGACACCAACTCAGCATATTCTGATGTTCTAAAATCTACACTTTCACAAGAAGCTTGCATATCTGCAGAGACTGAAACAGACTGATTATATCTAGACCTAAAAGGCTGATTCTCATACTGTGCCATCCACCTGGTCGCTTCGGCTCTCGCCTCACGAATCGTCCACTGTGGATTGGCATTAATCAAATCTCTCAGCCTGATCCTCAATGTCTGATCTCTAACACCATCACAAAATTGATCACGCAGATCTTTTGAAGCTTTTCTTGCGGCTTCCTCATCCGTTTTAATAATCTGGTCCATTAAGGCCATCAAAGAATGAGAAAAGTCAATTAAGGACTCGCCTTCTAATTGTTTACGATTGAAAAATCTGCGTTGCAAAGAAATGTGGGAGTCTAAGCAGCTGTACATTTCTTTCAGTGTATCAAAAATTTTCTCAACATTTTCTTTCTGTTCCTTTGGCAAAAACTTTATCTCAGTGCGTGCAGTACCCTCTAAATGGTTAAAAATAATTTGAGCTTGCTCTTTTTCTGTTCTGCCTCTCGTGCGCACAAAGTCTCTCATTTGCTCAATCCACTCATCTAGAGTCAGTGAGCCCATATTGTCCAACTTCCCTGAAAATGTTGGCAACTTTCTATCCTGTTGTACATATACCACAGGATTGGGTCTCACAGTCTCTGATTCACTTCCTGTAGCTCCTGTTGATGTAGAGGGTCTCTCTGTATCCACAGATGCTGTTTTCAAGTCTCTAAGTTCATTCTCCAACTCCTGTATACGTTGGGCCATTGTTTGTTGCTCGCTTCCTGTTAGGATGCCTGGGTCGTTGACCCAGGGGTTTTGAGTTTATTATATTATTTATACTTTCTAGTCTTTGGTTTCTTTGAGTTCTGTCTTATAGTTTATGTCTCTGTCTTCTCTAGCTGCTCTGTCTCCCCTGTCAGCTGTATCCCCTTGTCTAGTTCGCGTCTCTGTGTGTCCTTAGTGGCTATATCCCCGTGTCCAGTCAGTGTCTGCCCTGGTCCCACGTCTCTGTTCCCTCTGTTGCAGTGCGTGCGAGTCTGTGTCTTTGTTCAGTTTGTGTTATGTGTTTCCTGTTTTACTTTGAAAGTCCATGTCTGATGTTAATGTGTCTGGTTTTGCTTCCCCTTGTCTCGTTAGGCCTGATTTGCCCCAGCTGTGTTTCCCTCCTGTTACCCATTCCCTGATTGCTCCCTCTGTGTATTTAAGCCCTGTGTTTCTCTGTGTCCGTGTCGCGATCTACCGTTTTCCTAGCTGTGTGTTCTGTCATTCCTCCAGTTTAAGTTTGTTTTGAGTTTTTTCAGTTATGTTATATTTTGAGTACCAAATTAAAGCCTTTTTGAGTTCACGACTGTCTCCGGAGTCTGCACCTTGGGTCCTATTCCTGTCTGCACACAGCCACACCTAACACTTCCCTCCATGATGGCGATCGAGACCTGGCTGCTCCTTCTCTCCAATCTTACAAACCTGTCCCTGCTGTCCTTACAAAATAACAAAACAAAATGGCTACTCCCTTGAATCCTGTTCGTAACAACGCCAAAATGTAACCGAGGACAAGGGATGAGTAAACCGGGCAAAGAAATAAATTAATCGTTTATTTATTACATAAGTTAGACATAATTCCCAGTCATTTCCAGACAGGACTTACAACACATCCTGCTGATATCCCAGCTGCACATGAGACTTACCACACAAACTGTGCGAAAATAACAACACTGCAACCCGTCACACCCCGCTTAGCGACACTGCAATCGTGGCACACACTGTAAACAATTCGGGTCTCAGCGCAGCTGGGAATCAGTGCTATGTATGGCCTGTGATCTGGGAGAAAAAGGGAAGTGGCACAAACAATTAAACAAAAAAACAAACAAAAAGGAGGTTAGTCCGCCCTTACACAACTTACTCTCAATCAATAACCGCCTTTACGGCTGGACGGACTAACCAAAACAAAATTACAAATCAATCAAAAGAACGAAAAAAGGACAGCAGAAACAGCACAGAATATTGATCAGTTTCCCTGCGCGCAGTCGATCTAGGGCTTGATCAATTCTTCTATTAAAATTCGTGGTCACACGACAGTATACCCACTCACACCTGAGTGAATTAATTGCCTCTGGTTTTTTCCACAGAAGAGCGCTGACTTCACCCCACACACCCACTACCTTTTCACAGCTCTTCAGCCAATCACCTGGCAGAAAGCAACAAACTGCCAGGTGACACTTGTTACACGTGGTTAGTCACTGAACAGCCCGGTGCGTTTCTCTTGATTTCTTTAGTCAGGGTAAATTCATTCACCTGCACGGGTTAGCTAAACGAACTTTACAAAACAAGTTTCCCCGACAGCCGAGTGCTCATTTTAGCTAGCTAGGTCCTTAGGTAGCTAGCTAAGGACCTAAATTATGGATTAGCTTACAAACACATTTAACTTACCAAAAATAATGCGGTGGGGCCTCAGGTCCTCCTGTCCGGTAGTCCAATTTACTGAAGAACACCTCAGGCTGTCACTTTGAAATAGTCGGTAATGTAAACACTGGACCTCTCGGCATCTGCCATTCCTTAACAGACACGTGCGAGTTTGTCCGTGACCGCAGCCGCGTCGTCAGTGTTTTCTCCAGTCATTGGTCAGCATTATTATAATATATGCAAATACATGCGGGTCGGAATCCCCCCCCTCAGCGCGCCCCCCGACGCCAAAACAGTGCCAGCAGAGTGAAACTGAAAAATGGTTTGAAACCGGAAAAAAATGGATTGAAACCGAAAAAAAAAAATTGTAAGCGAAAACAAAAAAATTACAGTTTCAATTAATTTTTTTTCACTATCAATTTTTTTTTTCGGTTTCAATACAAGATTTTTCAGTACATTTATTTCAGTTACAATATTTTTTTTCGGTTTCAATATTTTTGTCGGTGGCATCGTTCTGATTCCATAGTAGTTACACTCAGTTGCACAGGAACAGAGCAGGAGGAAAAGACAGAGAAAGAGAGCCAGGGACAACAACGTCACATTAGAAAGGTATAGTAATCATCCACAACTATTTTCAGTTGCAGATGATAAAGGATTCAGAAAGTTTATTCATGCAGGTCCATATGACAGAGAATATGCATCTTCTTTTTGTTTTCATATTATAATTTATATTTAATTGTGTTGTGGTTTGCAGTGTTTTGTGTTGTTTCACTTTAAATTTGTAAAAGGAAAAAGCTGAAAATTTAAATAGTTAAAAGTTGAAATGTGAATAGTTGTTTTTTGTATTATATGATTTATTTATTACATTTTATGTGGAGTGAATAAATAAAAGTATATTTACGGTGGCCCCTAGAGACAAAGCACATACAAACTTCAAATCACGTACGAACTCTGAAGCACATACAAACCCTGAAGCACGTACAAACTCCAAAACACGTAAAAACACGTAAAAACATGTAAAACACGTAAAAACTCCAAAACACATAAAAACACGTACAAACCCTGAAGCACATACAAACTCCAAAACACGTAAAAACTCAGAAGCACATAGAAACTCAAAACACGTACAAAAGACAACAGAAGTGCTCCAGGATGCTAGGGGCAGTGTTGAACTTTTGTTACCTAGTGGCTACACAAGCCAGCAAGTACCAACGACCGAATTTGGTGTGTGGTAATAACAGGTAAATGAACGTTGTTTTTTTAAATTATTTGACTATATATGAATGCTTGTGTATAAATACACAAACAATACACACATGCTTTCAATTGTGTAATTTAAGTGATCTAGGTAGCTCTGTTTTGGAAGTTCAGTTCATGCTAGAAATGTGTTTTGGAGTTTGTACATGTTTTGTCTCTAGGGGCCACCGCATATATTTATATATAAACATATATAAATAAAACCGCTTTTTTTTTTTTTTTACATTAGTAATTTCTTTTGTGCATAATTTTATATTATTGTTAATAATAAATTAATTAAAGCAACAAAACAACCTGAAGAGCCGGTTCAGAGCCGAAAGAGCCGGCTCTTTTTAGTGAGCCGAACCGAAAGAGCCGGATCTCTAAAAAGAGCCAGAAATCCCATCACTACTTCAAACTGGTTTCTTTTAGGGCATCATATGAGGCAACATGATAAAAAGTACACTCATCACCAGAAAAAAAAAAATTTTTTTTACTGTTATTAAAACTCATTCTGAAGTAATTTTCAGTAACTCATAGAGGGTGTAGCATTGTGACAGTTTTTCTTGTTTTTGACTTTATTCTCAAAACAGTATTTTTTTAGGTTAACCTCAAACTTTTCAATTAAACAATTTTTTTTTCTTTTTGTGGCTATAACACTCCATTAGGGGAAACAGCTGAACCGACGTGGAAAAAAGCAGATATGATTCAGCTTGAGTTTTTATATACCATCATTATTGAGCCTTTTTGCAGTCTTGTAACTTTACACACCACTCAGTTACAAGGTATAAGTACTTGTTGACTTCAAGTGATTGAAATCCTGTTGCGTCAGTGCAAACAAACACACAACAAACCCTCTTGGTTTTTTCTTCAGCAACAGCAAGTGGAGAACACAGACCCTATAGTGATAGTGGAAATCTAATGTGTTTCTTTGGACTACACTTTCCTGTCAAATCACGTTGTTATTGTCATGCACAGATAAACAGTGCAGCCACATTTACCTGTAATGAAATTCCTTTGCTCGTGCTCATCAGCTTTACATGAAAATATATATGAGTGTGTAGTTGTATTAAAGAAGAAAATAACCATAATAATAATAAAACTAAAAATAACTAACAAAACTGTGATGGACCGAGTTGAAAAAGTAGGAAGAGTCACAGGAATTATTGGAAAAATAAGGTTGCCATTTATTTAACCCAAAAATTATATTTGCAAAAGTAATACATTTGAGCTCATAAAAGAGGTCAAAGAAACAAAACTGAACTCCAAAACCAAATGACTGCCCTAACAAACATAAATGATCTAAACATGAACTGACACACAAGGGTATATATCAGGGGTCCCCAAACCCAGGCCTTGAAGGCCAGTGTCCTGCAGGTTTTACATGTGTCCTTGATCCATCACAGCTGATTTAAATGGCTAAATTACCCCCTCAACATGTCTTGAAGTTCTCCAGAGGCCTGGTAATGAACTAATCATTTGATTCAGGTGTGTTGACCCAGGGTGAGATCTAGAACCTGCAGGAGGCCTGGAATTGGGGATCCCTGGTATATATATATAATGGCTGATCAGACCACTATAACACAGGAGGGATAACTAAACAAAACACAATTGTAAACAAACAATACAAACACTACAGTCTGGTTTATTAATAAACTAAACATCAAAGAAGAAAATCAAAACTACTAAACCCCACCCATATGGAAAGATATATATAAATCTTATAAAGTTTGTATCTGTCTTGTATGAAACTTGTATGAAACGCATACAAAAGTGAAAACAGATATAAGATCCCTTGAAAAATTATATAATGAAACTTGTATGTTTTGGATACTTACTAAAACAATGTATGAAAGTAATGAGAAAGTGGCCACTTTCATGAGTAAATCATATATGTTTTTACTATTTCTTTTCCATATGGGCAAACTCAATATTTAATTAAATACAAATACTTTGTTTTTAATGAAAGAAAACACGCATTCTACATTTCAACAGGAAATGGTGGTGCGATCCACTTATCCCTCTTTGCTTTTAATAGTTTCAAACCCTGGCCACCACCTTTTGTCTGGCAACTCGTTATATCATGGCAGATAAGTAGTAAAACAACAAAGGTTAGTCAAAAATCAAAGTAATGAACTGGTATGAATACCTAAGTAAACTAAATGTGCACGCTTACAAATAGAACAAATGTATCCAAACCAATCAATAAACTTATTGGAAACTAAAGTGTGTTATTGACAACACAATAACTTATTGTGTTCTAACAAAGGATTGAAAATACAAGAGTTACCGACTTTACAGTGTGGCAACTATGGGTTTGGCCATCACAAAAACACTAAAGTATTAATATTAAGAGAATTTGAGACAATTGTTTGGTATTCACAGTTTCGTATTTACAGTTGTGCAAAAACAAACTTGTGCAGTGAGAGTTTAAAGTGGTGTAAAGTGACAGTGTATAGAGTCCAGTAGTTGCAGTGAGTGTGTAATGGTGTGTATAGAATGTCAGCAGTTCAAAAGTCTGATGGCTTGTGGGTAAAAACTGTCTCTGTGTCTGGTAGTGCGGGCCTGAATGCTTCTGTATCACCTTCCAGACGGCAGGAGTGTGAAAAGTCTGTGGCTGGGATCAAAGAGGATCTGCTGCGTCTTCCTCACGCAGCGCTGTCTGTAAAGATCCTGCATGGCTGGCAGTTCAGTCCTGGTGATGCGCTGTGCTTATCTCACCACCCTCTGCAGAGATTCAGAGCATTACAGCTGCCGTAGCAGGTGGTGATGCAGCCAGTCAGAATACTTTCAATGGTGGCTCTGTAGAAGTTTGTAAGTATTCTGGGGTTCATGCCGAATCTTCTCAGGCGCTGTAGGCAGAAGAGCTGCTGTCTCGCTGCTTTTGTGATCACACCAACATGGTGTGACCAGCTCAGATCCTCGCTGATGTTGATGCCCAGGAATCTGAAGCAGCTGAGTCTCTCCACCTCTGCTCCTTCGATGTGGATGGAGGTGTGGCCTCCTCTCTGCAGTCTCCTGTAATCCACAATGAGCTCCTTGGTTTTGCTGATGTTAAGCAGCAAGTTGATGTCGGGGCTCTCACCTCTGCACTGTATGCGGCCTCATCTCCATCAGAAATGCAGCCGATGATGGTGGTGTCATCTGCAAATTTCATGATGGCTTTCTCTTTTATGTAGTAAAAATGAGGTTGTTTCATTTTCACTGCAGTGCTGGGACACTCATATTAATTGATCTGTCAGTGAACACTTTGAGTAATGTAACTGCTGACAGCAAAGGGCAATGCTCTCAGAGTCCAAATCCATGAGTGGCTGTCTACCTTTGTGTTAGCAAAGTGTTTTGTTTTTTTGTTTTTTTCAATATTTCATTTTGCTAATTTTTTCAAAAAGTGTTACAAAATGTGTATTTTGACAAAACTTGAGTTTTCTTTGGTTGTGAATTTAATTTGTCTTTTGAATGTGTGCCACTGCCACATCTTTGTTAAACTGGTCTGGTCTGAAATTATGAAAATAAAGATTATTCAGGTTTTTAAAAATATAACTCTCTGCTTCTTAATTCAGACAAAACTGAGGTAATTGTACTCAGTAGGGGTGCAACAATACACAAAATTCACGGTTCGGTTCGATGCTTTGGTGTAACGGTTCAATATTTTTTCGATACAAAAAATGTTCATGCCTTTTTAATTTGTCATTTATTAAAATTATAAATATATATTTTAACTCAAAAGTACAATTTTTTAAATTTAATGTTGCTGAAACAACAAAATAAAAATAAAAAAATCTGTCTGATAGAGAAATCACTCATCTTTGGAAAAGAGAGTTTATTACAGAGAAATGGCTCTTTCCAAAATAAAAGCTATACTATACGCTTCTTCTGGGCTATATTCTCAGCAGCATATTAAACATATCAGGTCCCCATAAGGAGAATTGTGTGCTAACGGCTGTCTAAATGACTCAGGTAAAGTTTGTAGCATGCATGCTTGTTGCTTTTGTCTGCTTCCACTTGTCTTTGCACTAGGATGATGCCAGTGTAAATGTGCCGTCATATTTGTTGTGTTCCCACTAGTGCTGCCAGCATTAATCTCGTTAAAATGACGTTAAAGCCACAACGCGGCAAATCTCCGTTAACGAGTTACCGCGGATCGCCCTGGGGGGCTGGGGGGCGTCAACACGTTAATAAGCTAGCTGCGCTAACGCAGTAGTTCCCACCAATTGAGCATTGCGTGGCACATCCAACATACTATTTTACTTTTGTCCATGACGCGCTTACCTTCAGGGTCATGCTTCACATGAAAACCAAAATAGTTCCAAACGCCAGATCTGAATGAGGGTGGGGGAGGTTCAATTTGCCATGTTGCAATGAGAGCTTAGCTTCTGTCTTGCTAGCTTGCGCTGCGCTCAGTGGATCTGCACTCGACAGTGCAGCCTAGGCGGAGTAGTCGAACGCAGATTCACTGAGCGCTCAACACAGACAGCATCGTCAGAAGAAAAGTTGATAAAATAAATTAAAAATTTTGTATTGTTCATACATATGCGTACCGAACCGAAAGCACTGTATCGAACAGTTCAATATCGATACGAGTATTGTTGCACCCCTAGTACTCAGCCCTGAAAATCTTAGAACTATGGTATCTAACCAGAGTCTTACTCTGGATGGCATTACCTTGGCCTCCAGTAACACTGTGAGGAACCTTGGAGTCATTTTTGACCAGGACATGTCCTTCAATGCACACATTAAACAAATATGTAAGACTGCTTTCTTCCATTTGTGCAACATCTCTAAAATTAGAAACATCCTGTCTCAGAGTGACGCTGAAAAACTAGTTCATGCATTTATTACTTCTAGGCTGGACTACTGTAATTCATTGGAGGTTATGATAGGGGACAGCAACAGGGACACAGTTACTAATCCCAGTCCCTCTCTACCCTGACTCTAACCCTAATATAGGCACCCAGCCTCCCCTCCTAACACAGCACTCACCTACCTTGCTGTCTTCACTGTCAGCAACACTAAAACAGCTAACAGCACTTTAAAGCGCTGTAAAGCCACAAGCTTGTTTGCTCTTTCACAAACTTCTTCTTTCACCGCTATGATGTTGATGGTTGCCTGATATTCTCGGTTGGATCAATATTACAAGGTAACCTGTGTGAGTGTGTGGTAAGATTCCTCTATAATTTTCAGAATATTCTGACTGAAACGTTATAATACTGTAACACTCATGTATCCTGTGTTCACACATACTCAGTTGTCCAGGTAAGGTTCAGGTGAACTGCAGCTTTAAGTGTCCTAAATGATGTGATGATGTGTGAGTGTAACCCCTGTGAGAAGGTGGCTCACAGGTAAGCTGCAGAGCCTTGTTCACATGGACGTGTTTAAATAAAGTTAGAAAAGGTTTCATTTCTTAATGTGAAGCACAGCTGGAACATCTGGAAGATGCCGAGCATCAGCTGTAGATCCAGAGTCACAGTGACCTCTGCCTGTACACATTTTTTGTTAAAGGTAAAAGATGAAAATATTATTTAAAATAGAAAATGACTCTCATGACCCTGAAATCTCTTTTTTTATGATGACATCACATCCCACAGCTGCTTGTGATGCTAGCACTGACCTGCTGTTACAAGTATATAACAAACATTACAGACATGTAAAAACACAGAAAATATGTGAACCTGAAAAGTGATCTGAGATTTTATGTGTTAATCTACAATCTTTGACCCGCTTACTCAAATTTGAACCCTGCTAGCTTCATTTTTATTAAAATCAACAGAAATGGTTTTCTTTGTAACAGTTTAAATTAATATGTAAAAGTGTATCTGAGCAGAGACCTGGACATAAACTTCGTCATGGTTTATAATTTAATACCTAACAGAAAGGTATGAAGGGCCCATTTGTTAAGGTTGTGCAGTTCTGAAAGCACATGGATCAAGTCCACATTCAGTGGGCTGAAGTATGATGTAACAGCGGTGCATTGATCCTGATTAATCAGAGGATGATCACTGCAGTTCCAGGCGCAGCTCGCACAGAGCAGACAGGTACTCTTCATTGTCCTTGTCACAGTTCAGAGCTTTCTCATAAAAATCAGCAGCTTCCTTCCTGTTGCCCTCAGCTCTGGCCACCTGACCCAGCAGAGCGAGAGCTTCGCCATCACCCGGATTCCTTGACAGACGTCTCTCAGCGATCTTCTTGAGTTTCTGCAGGAAAGATGGAGGAACAAAGACAGATGAATTTCTGTGGATTTAGAGAAACTGACTTTTATTTTCAGTGACTTTCTCAGACCAGGATTAAAAAAATATTTAATGTCTAACTGAAGACATATGAGTACAGCAGCTCCTAGCCTTAAACCACAGAACAGGACTGATTCATGCTGGTTGGCAGGTGAGAGAAAGGACAGCTGTGGAAACAATCCAGACTCCACTCCCTCAGTACTGTGTTGAGACGATGTGTGGAAACAGGTACACTGAGTGTGCTTTATCAGATTACAGCCAGGGTCTATATGAAGGTGCAGGAGAGCCAGTCCCTGTTCAGCAGGTGGGAGGTTTCTCAAAATACTCGCAAACACCTTGTTTGTGTTAGTGAATTTTGGCCCTACACAGAGATAAAGGAGTAATCCTTTGATGGACAAATCAAATATCACATACAAAATTTTCTGCAAAGGAAGGAGTCTAAAATCATCTTCCACCACCTGGAAGCTGAAAGCTTCCACCTGACAGATTAGCCTCCCTCTGACTTCACGTCCTGCTAATGAAAATGGTCCAGAGGTGCAGCAGACAGGAGACTTGGTCTCAGTACATTTTGACCATAAGCCACTGATTAGACTTTAATCACATAACCTTTAGCGCTCACCTTAGCACAGACTTTCTTCTCATATTTCTTCAGTGGTATCAGGAGACCCTGCAGGCAGGACACAGCAGGAGGCAGATTAATAACACAGATATAACTGATTGTCATTAACAACATTCAAGTGTGAGTGTGTATGTTCTGATTGTTTACTGCCATGTGGCCCTCTAGATTTGGGCTCATTTAGCCTGAATTCCTATTTTAGAGCAGGGGTGTCAAACTCATTTTACATGGTGGGCCAGATGCAGCCCACTTTAATCGTAAGTGGGCCGGATCAGTGAAACATATTTAACTGTTTCCTACATGATGAAAGAAAAGGACCTGTGACAAAGAGGCAAATCTGTAATAGGATCATTTCACTGTTTAGTACCTAACTGCTTTGTGTGAATGGCCATAAGGGAGGTTTTTATCAGCAGTAAAAACTGTAACACTGAAAACACAGTTAAAAGTCCAAAATTTCTGCTTGTGCTTGTTTGTGGTGATCGGCAGATCAAACAAGTTAAGAATTATAAATGGCGTCAAGCGCACATTCAGGCCTGTGAGACTCATTTAGGCAACATCCACACTGGCCTGGATAGATTTGAAATGGCGTTTTCTTCTGAAAACGCTCTGCGTCCGCACTATCGTTTTCAGTCGTTTTCACAGGGTTGCGCGTCCACAATGAAATGGCCAAAAACACTTATGTTCCTGTACTGTACAAGCACCTCTTAACCAACCTTGGTGTAGTGAACGATGGCTTGAGCTTCATTTCTTTTGTGATGGTAATGAAAGTCACCAAAGCGCTGATGGATAGCTTGAGAAAGGCTTTCATCACACTCTGGTAACTTCACCAAGCACTGCTGGAAAATCTCCTCTGCCCTGAGAAACAAAGAGATGATCGTGATGATGACAAACATGCGCCGAGCAAAAAGACAGGAGTCACTGCTGCTTTCCACAGAGGAGTACCTTCTGAAATTCCTTTCCTCTGCATACAGCAGTGCCAGGTCAGCCCACGCAAGATGAAAGGACGGCTTTATCTTAACAGCCATTTCAAATTCACGAATACAACAGCGCCTCCAGCACCGCACCTCTCCTGTGGAGCCAGAAATCATGGTTTATCTCTGAGTTTGGGGATAACTGGACCTTTAGACATGCAGTATGTTTGAGCGTACTTTGGTTGCTGAAGGGCTTGTGGCTCTGCTCAGCAATCTTCTTCCTCTTGTAGCACAGCGCCAGCTGGTGGTGGATGAAAGATGACTGGGTGGTCCTCTTCAACGCTCGCTCCAACATATCAATAGACTCGTCCAGTTGATGCTGAAACAACATTTAATGGTCATTTTCACAAAAATTAGTAAAAAACTAAAGAAGAATGCCTCAATCCTGGAAGAAGCACCTCAACAATTACTGAATCTCCCGGAGGAACCCAGCCGAGGGATTAATAAAGTTTCATCTAATCTAATCTAATCTAATCTAATCTGATCTAATCTAATCTAATCTAATCTAATCTGATCTGATCTAATCTAATCTAACAATTTAGTGGAAACATTAACTTCCTCTATCTTCACTGAAGGAAGGAACTCAGAACCACTAAATTAAGCATAACAAACTTTAGTAATCTGTCTTTTCAGTCTCAAGCCTGATTCAGGTCACTGGTCAGAATAAAATAATAAAGATTTTACTATTTCTGAATCAGGAGAATTCAGGAAGGTGAAAGTACAGATAAAAGGACAGAAACAGATCAGAATTAGAGAATGGGAAACCCAGCCCAACCAGCATGGCTCATTTAAGAAAAGGCCGAGCTAGTCTTTAACAACGATCACAGATAATCTAAAATCTCCGTGGAAGCTAAAATGTACAGAGCTGCACATCTTTGACAGCCTTCTTTGGAGCTGATGTAGGGTCAGGGTGCATGCTTTACCATCTTTAAATAAAAGATCTTCATGGACCTGTGCACTGACTCTTATATTACATGACCTTGGAAGAATCACATTGTCTGTGGTTGCATGAGTAGTAAGCATTTACAATATCCTACATTCAGACTTACATGATTACGAAAGTATTTTCCTACGTAGCGGCTGACATGAGGGTTATCAGGATCAGTTTTCAGTGCTTTCTTCAGCAGACCCTCAGCCTCTTTGTATTTCTTATAGGCTCCAAGCTTCACGGCCAGCATGGACTGCAGAACAGCATCATCGGGGTTGAGCTCCAGGGCAAAGTGAAGCTGTTTGATGGATGGAGGCTCCTCAGTTTCCTGTAAATTTTCTAAAACCCACTGCAGATGAGAAACTGGTTAGTCTACTGTGAACTGCTGAGAACCACACCCCAATGAATTGCTGGGGGTTTTTTTTAGAAACTGATAAATTGGCTGTTTTTTAGAACAATATAAACATAATAAATTTATTAACTGATATCAAACTTATAAAACTGACCTCTTCTGTGCGAAAGAGGGCGATGGCGTAGCCAGCATTCCACTCAATGTCATCAGTCTGTATCTCAAGTGCTTTACGAAAACTGTCAACGGCTTGTAAGTAGTAAGATTTTGACAACTTGAGGTAGGTCCAGGCTTGTTCTCCGTAGACCTCTGGAAGGAGACTTGCTGATGAACCAGTGGGATACTTCACCTGCAGAGGGAGAAGGTTCAGCTGCAGTCAGAGGTTCAGAAGCATGTGATCTATAACATTTGATCTGATTGGTGTACATACCAGTATGTCCTCGACTTTCTTACAGTAGCTTTGTGACTGTGCAAAGTCTCCAGCATGATATTTCAGCCAGGCCATGTCTCCATACGTCACAATGAGCCGCCTCTCACTCTCATCCCCATGACGCTCCCTGATGGTCTCCTCTGATTGGTTTAAAAGTGACAGCGCTTCCTCTCGTTGATTCTGAAGATACCTGAGGACCATCAACACATGCTTATAATTAAATCATGTTTTTCTGGAATCATACTTCAGATGTCTACACCTGGCCTGGTCTTCAATAACAGCCCTGCAGCAGGTCTTTATTTGTTGACATTTAGCTAAGGTTCTAGACCCCATGGGTGTTAAGATAAATACTCTACCTGCATTTCCACCAAAATAATCATGCAAACAAGTTTTAGGAGGCAGATTTATATTAAGATCGTACCCACATACAGGATAGGTGGGTACTGTCAGGAAATTCAGCCACAACAACTGACTGATACAATCCATACTGTTTGAGATCAGTTCATATCATGGATCACCACTTCTACTGTCTCCTGGAGTGCTGACTATCTGTCAGAGAGGTCTCAGTTTGTCTGTTGTGGTGATTAGTATAGATATAGATATATATTAGATATAGATACTGGGGCACCAGAGGGGGCAGTCCTATCACCATTTCTGTTTACCTTGTGCTCCTCAGACGTCCAGTGTAACAGTTAAACATGCTACCTGCAGAAGTTCCCTGATGACACTACAGGGGTTGGGTGTATTATGGAGTACAGGGAGCTTGTGAGGAACTTTGTAAAGCGGTCCAAAATAAATCTCCTCTCTTTGAATGTCAGCAAGACAAAACAGATTGTGGTTGACCTCCAGAGGAAAAAAAAACTGTGACTAGGTTCATCCACACGATCATCAGTGCCAGAGATGGAGCAGGATCAACAAACTAATCCGTAAGAGTGGAAATATCATTGGTTAGAATCTGGAGGTGTTTGACACATGGAGGGTCACAGGTCACTCTATCTATCTATCTATCTATCTATCTATCTATCTATCTATCTATCTATCTATCTATCTATCTATCTATCTATCTATCTATCTATCTATCTATCTATCTACCTACCTACCTACCCACCGACAAGATCAGCCTGTTGCTATGTTGCTGGCAGTTGCATCTCGCCAGTAGTTAAATTAGTTAAATTACCCAAAAGTAATTTTTCCCACTGCTGTGGAAACTGTACCTGACATAAGCCAAGAAGCTGTATGATCGAGCCACTGCCCCGCGCTGGCCGAGCTGCAGTTTTATGTGGTCCTGTAGTCGAGTGCTGAGGTTCTTCAGGTCCACGTCCTTCTTCAGATCCCAGGTGAAGTGACACTGCAGCTGCTGCAGCCTCCTGAGCAGAGCGCTGCTACCTTCACTTTAAGAGGATCACAAAGAAAAACAAACTAAGTTACCTTTGCATGTCAGAGACTGCACTTTGTTTGTTTTTACTTTAATCTGTACTTCAGCTTTTACTGGAGTATTTTTAACACTAGTGTAGCATGTTGACCTATGTTTGTATCAGCCACTAGATGGCACTGTGTCGCTGCAATGTGTGTAATTCACTGGCGAGCAAGAAGCTTGAGGGCAAGCAAAAAGAATCCGGTTGTTCAGTCTGACGTCACTAGCAGTGTCTGGGTCTAAACTCCGCTGCGGGTCCATATATCAAACGATCACTGTGGCATTACTGAGAGTTGAAAAACTGTCTAAAGTCTTTCATCTTTAATAAAATGATTAGTGTTCTGCTCTACCAGGTGTAACAACTGAGTTTAACATCCAGGCATCCAAGAAAACGGAATTTATGACATTTAACGGAGTTAGAAGTTAGCAGGGAGTTAGCTCGCTAGCTTCTATCTAAATACAATATAGCATGTCCCTGACTGCGGGGTTTTGGAAACAAATTAAAACGTACAGCTTTCTTATCACTTCCAACATAAATGAAGACAGAAAACTAAACAGCAGTGACGTTTGTAGGGTTACTGAACTTGGGCTAGCTGGTATATAATGATGTGCTACGTGACCGCTAGCGACACAGCTATGTTAGCATAATATAAACAAGCTAACTTTTTTTCCACTCGATAAAAGTTACCGTGAGTGTTGTCGGTGGTCAGGAACAAATGTAATCGCATGGCAGGATGCTGTAAAAGGACCAAACTTCAGCCAGGAGAACAACTGAGATAATCCATCCACAATACGAGGTTAGTCATTCATATACTGCTGCATGGGCTGGGCTGTAGTTACATCCTAAGGTTTTAAAAACTGAGCTTAAATAAATGATTAGCGGTAATAAAAGCCGAGGGAGGTCAACAGGGATCACTGACTGTTTTAGGAGCTTTTTGAGATCAAATAGAAGAAAATACATAACATTAAACATGTTAACAACACAAAAGCCATATTAAACGCAGACTACTTTAGACCCGGAAGTAGGATTCGTCGCGTCATCACTGAACAACCGGATAAGAAATAAAGTGGAAGCGGAACAGAGATCAGTGTGTGCGTGCAGTTAATAAGAAGCTCGGTATACATACAAAAACAACACATGGTGTCAGAGTAGCGGATTCTACGCAATCCCTCGCCGTCGGACAGCGCAGACATGGAGGCTTACGGCGTTCCCACACCGCGTATGGATTGGGACTCCAGCAACCTGCCCGAGGCATGGCGGCGTTTCAAGCAGCACGCCGAGCTAATGTTCGCTGGTCCTCTTCGGGGGAAGGAGGAGGCAGACAAATGCAGCTACCTTCTTCTATGGGTCGGTGAGAAAGGACGGGACGTCTACAACACGTGGACGCTCACCGCAGATGACTCCCGAAAGCTTCAGACGTACTACGATAAGTACACTGATTACATCATACCGAAAGCTAACCCAATCTACGCCCGATATAAGTTTCATGAAAAGATGCAGGGTGAAAATGAGACATTTGAACAGTTTATTACGGAACTGAAACTACTTGCTAAAGACTGTGGGTACCCAAATACAGATGAAATGGTCAGGGATCGCATTGTATTTGCCACTAACTCGCCACACGTCCGAGAAAAGCTACTCAGCCAAGGCGCAGAGCTCACGCTAGAGAAAGCTATAGATATAGCACGATCACACGAGCTAGCAAAGCAACAGCTAAAAACTATGGGTCACTCCAGGGGCCAAGAAACTGTGCACGCCATCGGCAGGAAATCGCACAGACAAGAATATCAAACAAGAAGCGTGAGACCAAAAGAACACGCTAATGCAACACTAAAAACGTGCAGCTATTGTGCCGGACAACACAGTAATAAAGACACCTGCCCAGCAAAAGGGAAGCAATGTGCAAAATGCAAGAAAATGAACCATTTTGCGAGAGCATGCAGGTCAAGACTCCCTTCGCAGACAAAAGCCCACCTCAAATCAGTACACACTGTGAGAGAGAACATAGAAATGTCAACTATGGATACAGATGAGGACCAAGACTGTTTCTACATTGATAGCATCACCATAGAAAATGAAGGAAGAAATGATGAGCAAGCATATGCAGACATGCAGCTTGGTTCCCCCCCACAGACAGTGAGGTTTAAAGTTGACACTGGGGCGCAAGCAAACACAATTCCAGCTAACATGTTCCAGACACTCTTCCCACACGTGACACTGAAGCCTGTCACACACAAGCTCACAGATTATGGGGGACACTCACTCAGCGTGGAAGGAAAATGCCAGTTAAAATGCAAACACAAAGACAAGACCTGCACGTTGGAATTCCATGTTGTTAACACAAGCGCCCCACCTGTATTAGCAATGAAAGCTTGCCGTGACCTTAACCTGGTAAGGATTGTGATGGCAGTGACGGAGGAAAGAGGCAAGACAACCAACAGTTCACAGGCAATACTAGACGAATATGCAGACGTATTCAAAGGGATAGGAGAATTTCCTGGTGAATGCAGTTTCCATGTAAATCCAGACGTTGCACCCACAGTCAGCCCACCTCGTCGGATTCCCATCGCTCTGCGAGCCCGACTCAAAGACGAGCTCGACAACATGGAAAGGAACCAAATCATATGCAAGGTCACAGATCCTACGGACTGGGTGAATGCACTTGTTGTCGTGGAAAAACCCAAGACGGGCAGACTCAGAGTATGTCTGGACCCCAGACCCCTCAACAAGGCTATACAAAGACCCCATTACCCTCTACCCACCTTAGAGGATGTCACCACAAAACTTGCTGGGGCCAAGTATTTCAGTGTTTTGGACGCCAGATCAGGCTACTGGGCCATTAAGCTAAGCCACGAATCATCTCTGTTAACCACATTTAATACTGTGTTTGGCAGGTACCGCTTCCTCAGGTTGCCATTCGGCATAATCTCAGCTCAGGATGAGTTCCAGCGACGCGTGGACGAGACCTACGAGGGCCTGAGGGGCGTGGCAGCCATTGTGGACGACGTATTGGTCTTCGGAGAAACCAAACAGGAGCATGACGACAACCTGAGGGCCATGCTGCAGCGCAGCAGAGAGAGAGGTGTAAAACTGAACCCTGACAAGTGCACCATCTGCGTCAAAGAGGTCAGTTACTTCGGTCACACATTGTCACACGAAGGGCTGAAACCAGATCCACAAAAAGTAAAAGCAGTCCAAGACATGGCGCCCCCACAGAACAGGGCGGAATTGGAAACAGTGCTGGGGATGGTTAATTATCTAGCAAGATTTGCCCCACACCTGTCAGAGATAAATGCTCCGCTCCGCCAGCTGTTAAAGCAGGACAGTGAGTTTGTATGGGACAAGAACCATGACAGAGCCTTTCAACGAATGAAGGAGCTGATCACTAAAGAACCAGGCCCAGTTCTCTCCTTCTTCGACCCCAAGAAAGCGCTACGACTCCAGGTCGATGCATCCGAAAGTGGCCTCGGTGCTGTGATGCTGCAGGACGGCAAGCCAGTTGCCTACGCATCCAAGTCACTTAACAGCACTGAGCAGAACTATGCCCAAATAGAAAAAGAGCTGTATGCTGTTCTCTTTGGTTGCAAGCGGTTCCACGAGTACATGTACGGTCGACATGTGACCATTGAGTCGGACCACAAGCCACTTGAGTCCATACTCAAAAAAACACTAGCATCAGCACCACCACGGCTACAGAGGATGATAATACAGCTGCAAAAGTACGACATCAGCATCATCCACAAGCCAGGGAAAGACATCCCGGTAGCCGACACGCTCTCCCGGAAATCCATAGAGTTTCACGACAAATCACTATGTGACGGGATGGATGCGCAGATCCACTCAGTCCTCAGCAACATGCCTGTCAGTGACCAGAGACTCTCAGAGATAAGAAACGAAACAGCCCAGGATCCTCAGCTCAACACCCTGAGAAGGACCACATTGAGTGGATGGCCAGATAAAAGGTCTCAATGCCCGCCTGACATCCAGGAGTTTTGGAACCACAGGGATGAGATCTCACTGATAGACGGGATCATGTTTAAAGGAGAGAAAATGATCATCCCAAAAAGGCTCAGAAAGGACATGATAGATCGGATTCATTCCAGCCATATGGGCATAGAAAAGAGCAAAAACAGAGCCAGAGACCTTCTGTTTTGGCCAGGCATGGGAAAGCAGATTGAGGAAGCCGTCGGAGCCTGCAGCACATGCCAGGAGAGACAAGCTGCTAACCCCAAGGAACCCCTGTTGTCACATGCAATACCAGAACGACCGTGGCAGGTCATAGCCACCGATCTGTTCACTTGGAACTCGGAAGACTACATCATCATGGTAGATTACTACAGTAGATTCTTCGAGTTGGAAAGACTGCGCAGCTGCACTGCAGAAGCAGTGATCCACAAACTAAAGTCAGCCATGGCTAGACATGGTATTCCAGAGTCGGTGATTAGTGATAACGGTCCGTGCTATGCTTCCAGTAAGTTTCAACAGTTTGCAAAGTCATGGAGTTTCACCCACACCACTACTAGTCCCCATTACCCACAGAGCAACGGTCTAGCCGAGAAAACAGTCCAGACAGCAAAGAAACTTCTGGACAAGGCCAAAGCGGAACATAAGGATCCCTACTTGAGCCTATTAGAATACCGGAACACCCCCGTGGACAACTTAAAGTCGCCTGCACAACTACTCATGAGCCGGAGACTTCGCTCCATCCTCCCTGCAACACCAAAACAGCTGGAACCCCAAGTAGTTTGCCAGCAAACAGTGCGTGAAAGGAGAGAAGTCTGCCAGCAGCGCCAGCAGACTTATTTCAACAGAGCCGCCCGACCTCTGCCTCAACTATATCCTGGCACACCGGTCCGGTTCCGGCAAAAAGACGGTTCCTGGAAACCAGCTGTGGTCACAAGTTGTGCCGACACATCCAGAAGCTACAACATAACCACAGATACAGGACAAGTTTACCGGCGTAACCGCCGACACCTCCGCAGAAGCAGGGACAGCGTAGGAGGTGAGGAGTTCATTCAACCAACAGGCATCAGCGATGACAGCCCTGTGGTATCTCAGCCCCCGCCTGTGGAGCCCCCTGATAAAGACATTACAACACCTGGATACACGACTCGTTATGGGCGTGTTACCAAACCAAGACAGGTCTTGGACCTGTAATATTGTAAAGGGTGCAGGCGGATCGCTGCCCTAGAAAAAAAAAAAGGCTGTTTATATGTTTGTTGTTCCAATGATGTCACTAAATGCATCTGTTTATTATGTTTGTGATATAGCCAGTATTGAGTCGAATGCTATGTTATCAATGGATGTGCTCAGGATGTTATTCCTGTAATTTCAGTTGCCTTAGAAATTTTACAAGCCTGAGTTGTGTTTTTTTTTTTTTAAGAAGGGAGATGTAGCATGTTGACCTATGTTTGTATCAGCCACTAGATGGCACTGTGTCGCTGCAATGTGTGTAATTCACTGGCGAGCAAGAAGCTTGAGGGCAAGCAAAAAGAATAAGAAATAAAGTGGAAGCGGAACAGAGATCAGTGTGTGCGTGCAGTTAATAAGAAGCTCGGTATACATACAAAAACAACACAACTAGTACTTCTACCACCTCGCCTAGTAGTAGTAGTACTAATATTTGTAGTATTTAGGGTAGTTTTCGAAAGTCGGAAATCAGCTGTGAAGCTAATGCGAACTCACGTCATGTTACAGGAAACAGTCCTCCTCTTCCTCAAAGTACACACCGATGAAGATGAAGAAACGATTATGCGCCGACTGATCGGTCACTGGGTGGTCGTTCAGTGAGAAACGCTGACCTCAGATCAATCATTTACAGATCAATGGCTGATCAGTGATCTTTGGAGACGCTCTCAGCTGAGATGCAGAAACGAAACCTAACGTCCCCTCGTGGTGCCTTCATGTACCTCTCATATAAAACAGAAAGCCCAGCCTTCTCGTCGGAAAGCTTTCCTCCTTTCTAAAATATGCGCCTTCCGTCTCCTAACATAGTTTATATTTATGGCCATTAAGTTCTCGAGAGGACAGGAGAGGAGAGGATGAGCGATCTGAGCCGTCAGCCTTTTACCTGTTTTCAGCGAGGCCCTGAAGGCACCACGAGAAGTGTGTGTGGTTTGTGTGACAAAGGTGAGAGCTTCACAGATCGGTCCACGAACTCTTCGTGTTCAGTCAACACTTTGCTGTGTCTAAAGAGGAGGAGGTCTCTGTTTGCTCCAACATGAGGTCAGTTTGCCAAACCTCTGATCAATAATCGATCATTTATCACAAAGTGAACCACCTGATGGACTTTAAATGCAGCAGTAGTTTAGCTTACCTGGCGCTCAGGTGCACGCTGAGAGATACAAAGTAACACAGTCTGTCTACCTGTGCATGTAACAGGGGACTGATATCAGAGGAAGAGGAGAAAGTGGACATTAACAAATTATAAACCTTGTATGTGAAAATAATAACTGGTGCTGCAGTAATCAATTATTTTATTAATCAAATATTCTATCAGTTATGTAATTGATAAATCAAATAAGAAATACTTTTGTCTTATTAATGAGTAATAATAAATATTTAAACGAGAAAAACAAAAATGTGTTTTTATGATGAGCTGCTCGTTGGTTTCATATTTTTGAAATGTTAATGTTTCATTAACGGATATATGACATCACTGTTTTTACAGCCACAATAATATGGTCTGTTATCACACACACACACACACACACACACACACACACACACACACACACACACACACACACACACACACACACACACAGAGAGAGAGAGAGAGAGAGAGAGAGACATTCACATTATATGTGTTTAAAGATAATGTTCTGATCATTATTGAGCATATTTAACTATCCAGTAAGTTCACACATGAATCAGAATTTTATTGTTGTTCAAAAGTACAATGACGAGTTAGAGACGCCCATCGTTATCTTCTCAAACTCAGACATGAGTAAAAAGGTTGATGATGGATCATCTTGAGGTGACTCCCTTGTTACTTGCACTTTAACCTCGGGACTCTGACCCTTCAGTTCTTGTGCAGTCAACCTTTTATTTGTTGTTTCATGATCATGCATAGAGTCTCTGTACAGTGGCTGAACAGTGTCAAGCAAACAGTCTCAGGTCCTGGAGAGCAATGCATGGCACTGCACTGAGGAGTGCACAGAGTGCTGCACACTTAGTGCTGCTTGGAATGCACTTCATTCATTCTACTACCAGCCTAAACTTCCCAAAATCCACACACTTAAGCCCTGTTTGCTCACAACTACCTAGCATGTACACACAAGTCCATGTTCCTGTTTACCTTCTTCAGTGCTCACCTCTTCAACAATATTAATTCCAGACCATGAACACTGGTAACTGGAAAAACACAGGCAACTGATGCATCTAACATCACTAACTAGACATCTTAACACTGGAATGTGCTCAAATGAGTTAAACGAGAACAAATTGTTTGGCCTCATATCCAAAAATATTTTACAGAACAATATCAAAAATATTCCACAAGTACAAACCTGTGTATCACAACAATAGCTGTCCCCTAACACAAACTCTGTGTTTGTGTCTCACTCCACATCTAAGGTTTCTTCTGGTTCCTCAGTGTGAGATTCAAACCACATTACTGATTTCACTGATTGGTTGATCACACAAAGTGAATTTTCTCAATGAGAGGAGCTGGGAGGTCTGGGTGAGCTGACATGTGCTGGTCGTACAAACAGGATCCTCAGGCGTGTCAGAGCACTGAGTGAGCCTCGGTTCAGCCAGTCCTGGTTTGATGCTCTCCCTCTGATGCTCCTCACAGCGTTTTCTTTGTGACTCTCTTACAGTGAAGATAGCAGCGCTCTGCCCAGCAGGCTGCAGCAGTTGCAGTGTCACTTCACCTGGGATCTGGACCTGGACGTGGACCTGGAAACCCTGAGCACTCGACTACAGATCGACATAGATTTTCATCAGAGTCAGCATGAGGGAGAGAGTTGCACCTACAGCCTCTTGGCTTATTTCAGGTACAGTTTCTGTAGCTGTCTGATGAAGGAAAAGCTAAAGTGGATTTATTCTGCTCATTCAAATCTCAACGCTTTTATTTCTGGGACTCTGCTACAGAAGAGAAGAGCTAACATTAGCCAGAAGAAAGACAGTTTTTCTCACTGAAGTCCGTCTGACCAAAGAGAAATTTGACTGTCAAAGGAAACAGTGGTCGCATCAGCAGGATTTATATTTGAATGATAGAGAGATAGTTTTGTTTTCAGGATCAGATCCAACCCTGAGCTGTGTTTCTTCTGCTAATGTTACCTACCAGCAGTGCTCCTGCTGCTAACACAGATGAATTTTATTTCACATTACAACGTTTTGTCTGGAGTAGATATGGCTGGCTCAGGTTCAACTCACTTCATAAGTTAACAATATAAATAAACAATCACCAGATTGATGCAGCTTAGCAAATACAGCTAGAAGAAAAACGTCAGCTTGCTTTAAGTTTACCTCATTATTTCAGCCTTAATACAAACATGTAATATGAAGAGAAACATTATTGGAGTATTGGACTAAAGTTTCTGATTCTTTAAGAATCTTGATATAAATCTGTTTCCTGAAGCTTGTTTTGACTCTTGTTTTTCTGGTGGAAATGCAGTAATTATCTAACCCTGGAGTCATGAACCTCAGATAAAAACCTAAATGAATCATCAACAAGTGTTAGTCTCAAGTAAGTTTCTTGTCAGGTGTTGTAAATGCCTCGTAGTTAAACACCAGTTGTAGAACAGCTGTTGATGACCTGTTGGTCCTCAGGCATCTTCGGGATAAACGAGAGGAAGCGCTGTCACTTTTAAACCAGTCAGAGGAGACCATCAGGGAGAGATACGGTGATGAGAGTGAGAGGCGGCTGATTGTGACGTATGGAGACATGGCCTGGCTGAAATATCACGACGGAGACTTTGCACAGTCAGAAAGCTACTGTCAGAGAGTCGAGGACATACTGGTATGTAAACCAATCAGATCAAACATGATGATCACTGCTGTTGAACCTCTGACGCTTCCTTCTCCGTCTGCAGGTGAAGTATGCCACTGGTTCATCAGGAAGTTTCCTTCCAGAGGTCTACGGAGAGCAAGCCTGGACCTATTTCAAGGTGTCGAGGTCTTCTATATCAAAAGCCATCGACTGTTTTCATAAAGCACTTGAGGTACAGCCTCATGACACCGAGTGGAACGCCGGCTACGCCATCGCCCTCTTTTGCAGAGAACAGGTCAGTTTTATGATAAGAATGAAGAGTATTTGGATAGACAGCACCAAATGATAAACTTAAGGCTCCTTCAGTGGCATCGGTTGCTTCAGCGTCAGTATGATTTTTAGAAGTTTCAATGACTAATTTTTTTATTCAAGTGAAATAAACTGTAGACTAACCAGATTCTCATCTGCAGTGGTTTGCAGAAAATAAACAGGACGGGGAGGAATCCAAAGCCACCAAACAGCTTCGCTTTGCATTGGAGATCAACCCAAATAACGCTGCTCTGCAGTGCATGCTGGCCATGAAGCTGGTGGCCTATAAGAAATACGAAGAGGCTGATGATCTGGTGAAGAAAGCACTAGAAAATGATCCTGATAACCCTCATGTCATTCGCCACTCAGGAAATTACTTACTCAATCAGGTAAGTCTGCAACTTTGGTCTTATTAATTCTTACTTCTGCTCACTGGGTCTTGGGCCCAGTAAGGGCCTCAATAACTGCCTTATTGAGGCCCTTATTATTTACTGCCTCAATAACCTCACGCCCGGTGATGGACAAATTGTTCCCTTCGTCCCCAGACTCTGTTTCCTGTACTGAAGGTGTGTCAGTTGGATTAAGGAGCTCCTCAAAGTATTACTTCCACCACCCAACAATATCCTCAGTCGAAGCCAGCAGTGCTCTACTACACTATACACAGTGCAGGTAGAGCACTGCTTTCCATTTTGAGTAGTCTGACGGGCAGAGTGGGACTCAATTAAAAAAATTAATCTAACTAATAAGAGGTTTTGTGCTTAATTAATCTTGATTAATCACATTTAATCACACAAGAAAATTTGCCCCAAATTTAAAGGGTTTTAGTGAGCTGGGGTCTATCACACCAGGCAAGACCCCAGGTGCAGGCTGTGTAAAGATGCTCCAGAGACAATCCAGCACATAACAGCAGGGTGCAAGATGCTAGCAGGCAAGGCATACATGGAACGCCATAACCAAGTGGCCGGCATAGTGTACAGGAACATCTGTGCCGAGTATAACCTGGAAGTCCCGAGGTCAAAATGGGAGATGCCCCCAAGGGTGGTGGAGAATGACCGAGCTAAGATCCTGTGGGACTTCCAGATACAGACGGACAAAATGGTGGTGGCTAACCAACCGGACATAGTGGTGGTAGACAAACAGAAGAAGACGGCCGTAGTGATCGATGTAGCGGTTCCGAATGACAGCAATATCAGGAAGAAGGAACACGAGAAGCTGGAGAAATACCAAGGGCTCAGAGAAGAGCTCGAGAGGATGTGGAGGGTGAAGGTAACGGTGGTCCCCGTGGTAATCGGAGCACTAGGTGCGGTGACTCCCAAGCTAGGCGAGTGGCTCCAGCAGATCCCGGGAACAACATCGGAGATCTCTGTCCAGAAGAGCGCAGTCCTGGGAACAGCTAAGATACTGCGCAGGACCCTCAAGCTCCCAGGCCTCTGGTAGAGGACCCGAGCTGCATTTTGCACCATCTGTAAACCTCTAAAACCTTTCTTTGGTAGCCCAGAAAGGAGAGCGTTACAATAATCGATACGTGAAGACACAAATGCTTGGAGACGGACCTCTGCAGTGTTGCTTGATAAATGTTGTCTGAATTTGGGTATGTTCCTTAAATGATAAAAGGCAGTCTTTGGTGTCTCTTTTACATGGGACTCGAAGGAGAGCACCATGTCGAACCACACGCCCAAGTTTTTAACCTTGACATAGTCATCAATTTTCAAGATGAAATTTTGGGACAAGTATGGCTTTGGAACAAAGATTCTAAAGGACAAGATGGAGTTATTGGACTGTAGCAAGTTTAACAAGTTCATTTATACCAGTGACATCACATCACCCCACCAACAAACACCTCAGTGACTTCAAGCGTAGGCTTAGCCTCTCTCCTTATATATTTGTATTTGACTGGTGTTTTTAAATCTGTTCCAGAATCGACTGGATGAGGCTATTGTTGTGTTTAAGCGAGGCCTGAGAAGGCGCGATCAATTACCTTCCTTCACCTACCAGCTGGCTCTGTGCTACAAGCAGAAGAAAATTGCTGAACAGCGCCGCGGGCCCTTCAGCAACACAGGTACACAGAAATATACAACATGTTATCCTTTAATCAACACAACTCAAATCATCCTTTAATGCTCCACAGAAGAAGAGGGTAAGTGGAGGCGTTGCTGTATTAGTCACCTTGAAGAAGCTGTGGAGATGAAACCATCCTTTGTCCGGGCGTTGGCTGAACTGGCACTGTTGTACGCAGAGGAAGGGGATTTGAGCAGGTGCTTGTCTAAACAAAGCTGCACGATTTCCTCCTTTATTTCCTCTGGGTGTAAATTCCTAAACATCTCGTTGTTTCTCAGGGCTGAGGAGACTTTCAAGCACTGCTTGGAGAAGTTACCAGAGTTGAAGGAGAAAAGGGTTTGTCTGATTATCCATCAGTACTACGGTGACTTTCATCATTATCACACAAAAAATGAGGCTCAAGCCATCGCTCACTATAAAGAGGTAAGTTTCTAGGTGCCAGACATGTCAGCTGCATGTACAGTGTTAGACATGCAGCTGCCTCTTAATATTCCACGGTTCAACTATGGATGGACGGATCTAAAATACAGTATTGGTATCAGTGCGATGCTGATGCTGACCTAAATTACTGGGCCGGATATTGGGTAGAAATTAAAAATGTAGCCCGATCCATCAAATATCACAAAAGCACCTCACAAAACTTGCGACATGGTGTAACCCAGGTGGTCCCCTTATCATGTTGGAGCAGTTTGCGTCACGTGATAGAGTGACTGTTGTGTACAAGACCTGTCGGCGGTCTGGAGTCACTTCACACTGAAAGCATTTGGAGCCTCGTTACGTGCTGACAAACCAGCATTTCATCTCCAAGCAAACTATCCCAGAAAAATAAAGCAAGTGTGTAAGTTCATCTCTGAATGTTTGTAAAGCATTCCCACGTTAAGCTTAACAACCGATATATGAAGCTGGGACATCTGTCATTGCTAAGTCTGACCGTACAATGGATAGACTCGAGTTTTACTTTGAAAAGAACTGTGTTGCAGGCTAAACAGTTCTGTGGTTCGAAAGAAAAACAACAACAACAAAACAATGAAAACACTTTTTTCATACGTGTTAAGTTTTGTATAGAAATTACACAAAAGTCAATCTCAGGTTAAATGTGACAGAAACTGTCAGGATGGATGTGTATTTATGTTCAGTTTTAAGTACAAAAGCGTCCATTCTACAACCTGTTTTTTTTTAAGTTGTTGAATTATTTTGTGCTGATATTGCGCTTCTTTTTTTTTCAGAACCAAAGAGTAGTTGAAATCTACATAAAATTGCATTTTAAATTACTTTTCAATATTACTTTAAATACTTTAAAGTTCTGCTAAAGGTTTAAGTAAAAAGCTCAGTATTGCTGATCTGAAGTATTTTGGGTGCAGTGTTTTTTGCATCCAAATACAATATAATAGCTTTAGTGTTTTGGCTTTTTAAACATGAGTATGAACTTATACAAAATGCAGCAAATATGAAAAAAACAAAACAATTTTATTGATTTTAAAATAGACAATATCGGATTCATATCGGTTTCAGCAGATTTTCAAATTTATATCGGTATCGGACTTAAAACAAGAGGTATCGTGCCATCATCATCTCTAGTTTCAACCCAAGAAGAACAATGAAAGAAGAAAAACTAACAGGCCTTGTTTGGAGGGTGGAGGTGTCGGGGCAGTAATGTGAAACATGTTACCGCTCACATCCACCACATGACCTTAGTATGGATGGGTTTATCTTCACCATAGTCTTCTGCTGTTTTCTCTCTGCAGGGGCTGCTGATACCACTGAAAAAATATGAGTGGAGACAGTGTGCTCAGGTGAGCACTAGAGACATAACAAAGGTTACGTGTTATATAAACTCAGTGTTGTTACTAACTCGTGCGGTGTGAGCAAAACCTCATATCAAAGCTCGCTTGATTTAAATGATTTGTTCAATACCACCTACTTG
Organism: Mchenga conophoros; assembly: GCF_057382185.1. Taxonomy (NCBI): domain Eukaryota; kingdom Metazoa; phylum Chordata; class Actinopteri; order Cichliformes; family Cichlidae; genus Mchenga; species Mchenga conophoros. Next base: position 43,110,055 of record NC_140528.1, read on the forward strand.
TGCTCCTGAGGACTGTTTTCAACTTCATTTTTGAAAACTACTGGTGACTGTCAGCTGTTCTGTCTGTCACTAGGTCATGTGAGGAGATGTGGCATCAGTCCCACTTTGGATGGTGCACCTGTCATTTCTAAAAAATGTTGTAAAATTGTAAAACATTGGTTTTTTTTAAATTAAAGCATAATGTAATGTTTTCTCACACTGAAAACTTTACGTCCAGATGAACAGAATCTACTTCTTTGGAACATAAATTAATCTTTCATTGTTCCTCTATTTTTTTCCTGCAGAAACTGAAGCAGATCGCTGACAGGCATCTGGCAAAGAATCGGGGTGATGGTGAAGCTCTCGCTCTGCTGGGTCAGGTGGCCAGAGCTGAGGGCGACAGGAAGAGAGCTGCTGAGTTTTATGAGAAAGCTCTGAACTGTGACAAGGACAATGAAGAGTACCTGTCTGCTCTGTGCGAGCTGCGCCTGGAGCTGCAGGGATCATCCTCTGATTAATCAGGATCACTGCAAAAACTGGCTATAACTAACTTACAATCTTACATGGAGCCAAAAAGTATTTGTGATCTTGTTTTGAGAGAGAGACACTCAGAGAGAGCAGGATGCAATTAATCTTTTACAACATGTATTTTATCTCTTAGCTTTTAAATCCTAAAATGAGTTATTTAATTGCATATTAGGTTAATCGATATCACCAAGGCACTGAGATGATGCACTTGTGAATGTGATCGTGTGTGGTGTAAATGCTTTGTCTTGGTCCTTTAATAAAATTCTTGCTCAGTTGCTCTTGTTCTAAGATATTTTCCCTTAAAGTGAGAAAGAAGTAGAGACATTTTGAGTTTACTTGACATAATTTCTGATGATTTCTCACTTCAATAAATGCAAGACTTTGGAAGTAATGATGTAGAAATACTTAGTGTAACAGTGTTTATGCATATTAAACAGTAACATGAGTACTTCCATACTCTCTCACACAGTTTTCCTCCTACTGATTAAAAATGGCAGCAATCTGTATTTTCACATGGGGCAACTTTGATATATGATCACAGAACAAAACATTTCTGGGGAGTTTTGGATGATGTGTGGAGCAGTAAAGTTGTGGATTCTACTGTAATTTTGAGCTACAGATTTAATTGAAAACATGTCAGTATAACAGACAGTGAGTTGTCTGTATGAACCTTATAACTGATGTTAGATTTAAATAATTTAAAATAAAGTTCATGATAGCTAAAACATGATCAGCTGGTGCTCATTGAGCGTGCTGTTAGGGGCGGGTTGAACTTCAACATTTCTACTTCAGACTTTGTTGTTTTTCTGCTCGTCAGTTTGAGCTGAACCACTTTGACCCTGTTGCTGTGTCCATGTATCATCTGGATAAATTTGTAGTTGGCACAGATTTCCATTCAAAGTGCTGACTGCCAAACTTTTATCCGTGCCTGGTTTTTATCCGGAGGAAAAGTGTTGAATGACTCCCTCACTTTCAGTCAGAGGTTAGCCACTTTCAGTGGAATGTGGAAACACAGATAAGACAGGAAAGACAATAAAATGGAAGAAATTAAATATGGAGTGAAACATTTGTGGTTCTGTTACAGCAAACAAAGAATTTCCTCTTTAAGAAGACTTAACGTGTTATGAAGAGAATCAAGGTGAACTCCATATAATGCAGCTGCTGACTGTTCACTGACCAACAGGAACAGTGCCTCACTTCACTTGTGCTTGCCATCATCTCTATATGCAGTATAAGATAATGCATATGTAATTTTTTATTTTTGGTTATACATCTTGGAGAAACATTGTCAAGTGTTGCACAGTTTTTAAGAGAATTGTATTTAAAAAACAAGAACGACATGTTCTGATATCACAGGTTTAGGACTGGAGACATCAGAGGGTAAAAACAGCTGCTGATAATTTACTGTCAAAGTTCAAGAGGATGCACGTAAGAAAACTAACCTTTATGATAAAAAACAAAGTTAGGAGAACTCAAATTAAAGTTTAAGTGAAGAAATTTATAGACAACACTTTCTTTTTTTATTCTAAACATGTTTTTTTTCTGTAGAACATAATTAATGATGATTAATTTATGAGAATAAGAGAATAAAATGTCCACCTTTCAACTACAGCCAGGAGGTGGCAGCACATCCTTTATCCTCACTTTCTACTCTACTACATGTACCACTGCTCTTATCTCAGTCTACAAGGACGATTGATTATAATGTAGAGGACAGAGTGTGTACAGTGACACACAGTCATAAAGATAAATGGAACGACTAGTAAGTAAAGATATTAGGCATAAAAACACAGAGAAACCTGCAACACATCGTTATTGTGTTATTGTACACAAACAGGAATCCATATACAACACAAGCAAGAACGACATTCAAATAACCACAAAACTACTGAGAATTTTCACTCACAGCTGTAAAGTGACTCTACACAATGCTCCTCTTTCTCTTTTTGTTTTTCTGTGCTGATGTCATTATACACTAACAAAACAATGGCTACAGATCATACTCGTACTTGTATTCACTCTCTCTGTGTCACTCTTCAGACACTGTGAAAACTAAAGAACACAAAAGTTAGCAACGTGTGGACATGTTAGTGTCAGTGCCAGGCCACAGCAATGGTTTCTGCTCAAGCAGCATTAAGATTGTGTCCCTGAGTGGACATTAAGGGTTCTCAGGTGCTGAACCCGCTGCGCTCTGGCAGAAAGCACCATCCTGGGTTCTAAATGCACTCAGAACAGCACGCAGCAACACCACACATGAGTGGGCGGAGGGAGGTATAGGGTATAGGTTCTCTGCTCGCCATTCGGGGTGGGGGGCCGGGAGAAGGAGTTGGCCATCTGGTCGGGGTCTGGGATGCTGGGCCTCTCTGCTACTGCGGGACTGGGGGAAACCTGCTCGTCTCCATCGCAGGGCAAAGGGCACCATCTCCTGGGTCTGGGGCAGATTGCCCCTCTGGGGGTGATGGTTCCTGGCCTGGGGGTATAGAGTATGTTTTGGGAGTGTTAGTGTATGTATGTATGTTCTGTTTGTCTCCATGTTGGGCAAGTGTAACTGCATATGAGTGCATGAGGATGGGTGTGGTGGCATCAGCCACACATGGGTAAAATCAGTCCATACCCCCGCCGTGCCTCCACTGCTGTCCCAAATGACTGGCAGTTCAGACAGGTGATACGTTGTGATCTGACCCTCCTCCAGAGCTTTGTGGTCTTGGCAGTTTGTGATACAGACACACAGAATAACATCAATAGAAGTGAGTATACCAAACCACCTCAGCTGCTGCAGAAAGACGAGCTGCTGTCTTGTTGTTTTTGTGATCACATCTATGTGATCAAGGGTTAATATACATTTAAATACTATAAATAAATTACTTGTGAAATCAGTACCTCAGATCTGAGTAAAGGGCCTGTTCTTCTACCTCACTTGACTTTCAAACGTGGATGCAAAGCTTCTGCTGTCTTGTTACTTGTGTACACTTTCTCTGTGTTTCCTGTTTAATTTACTCTCTGATTCAGGATTCTGTGCCAAGATGAGATCACAGCAAACAATTATAAATTAAGCTGTTTGGGATTCAGGAGCTTTCATTGATTATTATAAGTTATAATGAATTTTTCAATAAAGAAAAATGCGAGAAAAAGAAAGTAAAACATTAAGTTTTGTTTTATAAGAACGAAGTTTGTGTGTGTGTGTGTGGGGGGGGGGGGTTCAGTTGGGAAAGTTTTCGAAAGTCGGAAATCAGCTGTGAAGCTAATGCGAACTCACGTCATGTTACAGGAAACAGTCCTCCTCTTCCTCAGAGTACACACAATGGCGTGTCCAGCGGGGTGGCCCCAACCAGACTGGCCACCCCAGGTGCCACCCCAAAGGCAAAACAATAAAATTCAATCAAATATCAAATGTCCGATTATGTTTTCACGGTGACGCTCAGATATCCGAGTGTAAGTGAATGCAGCATCGGCTTCCGCGCTATGTGCATCACGTTAGCAAAGGTAGGAGAGCCAAGCGCGAAAGATGGCACTGCAGGAAACAATTTTTCGGTGAAAGAAAATGACAGAATAAATGTCCCGGTAAGTAATATCAAGTTTGTTGAGTTTAGTAAACTTCGGTAAAATTAGAATACCAAGGAAAAAATAACACTTAAAGAATTATTGCAGCTGTGGAATATTTCAGACAGTATGCTACTGAGGGCAGCTAACATAAGAGTTATGAGTTATAAGATATAATCTAAGTCGTAACATTGCTGTATGGAGCTGCAAATTTGGTTGCAGGTTAACATAGCTGGACTGGCCATCGGGCATACCGGGCATATCCCCGGTGACTTATTTTTTATTTTTTTTTGTAAAGGCATGAACAATGAGAGGTGGTGGATTGGCCAGATGCAGGTCGATGTGTAGAAATAACTCCGTTGTTTGGTGGTGGCTATGACGGGGCTTCCACAGAGGCAACAGGTGGATGAGGGAAGGGGAGGCAGGAGGAGAGACCCGAGGCAGCCGCCAGTCCGAGTGTCAGGTGAACTGAACTTCAGGTAAGAAGTTATGACCTGCAGTCTATCTGGGTCAGATATAAACCAAGTTTAGGTGGAGTTTATTTTCATGTTGCTGACTTTTTACTGTCAGTTGCAATAACTCATACTGCGTTCTAGCCAGTTTGACGGAGTTTTTATACAGCTGGGTGGGTGCTATGATGTTACTGATAGTGAACTTTATTTTATTCATAAGGTTAGTAGAGTTGCCAACGGCTCCTTAAAAAAATGGAATGGTCCCTCATTCAGAGAAAATATTACACGTTTCGTATTGAGCTGAGAAGAGACGCAGTTTGTCCCGGACTTTAGCTAGAATGGAAAGAGACACAAAGCTGGAGTTATTCTGTCTTTACGCTGCACAGCTGCCTCTTCTCTCATTCTCTCCCCCTCCCTCTCCTGTTGCTACTTCAATCATGAAACTGATCAATGATCAGCTGATCGGCTTTTCTCTCTTGTTTGTTTATCGCCCACTTTGTGCCAGAAAGAGGAAACCAGCAGATGTCGCGCTAAACAACAGCAGCACGTTTAAGCTTGATCAGCTGTTGTTAGAATTTATTTAATATTAATTTCTAGTATCAGCTGATGTTTGCTGGAGCCACAGCTGTAAAGCTGCTGGTCATGATGTCTGTTTAGATATGTGGTGAGAGGGAAACATGAAGATGAAACCAGGAGATGTCCTTACTGAACCATCAGAGCTGAACAGGTGATGGAGAAACAGGTTTACCTTTTAGGTGACATGAATGAGTTGAAGTTATCAACTGTTTCTGAGAGACAAATAACCCCAGGATCCTTTTTTATGTAGCTGACAGCTGGTAACTGTGCAGGGGCGGGTCTAGGAAAGTTTTGCCAGGGGGCCAGGTAGGGCATTAACAGGGAAAGGTGGGCACAAAGAAATACTTTTCTTTCTTATTCTCATTTAAAATACCTAGCTTTTATTAAATAATTATCTAAATCTTACAACCAAAGTTTTTATCTGACGTAAAATGTATAGAAATCATACATATACCAACAAGACTGTACATCACTGTCACAACAGCATTTGTTTTCATTCAAAGGCTTTATGGCTTTAATACCTGGTGGGCCGGTCTGTAGTCAAAATGCCCGATTTTCTGTCCCAGTCCAGCCCTGCAGGTTATACTGGCAGTGTCACCATGCCAGCTGACTGTATTTCATCATCAGCCAGTGTTGTTCTTGATCAATATTACCAAAGTTTACCATAAGGCAGCATAGAAAGTATTTACTTGCTTTCAGGTTTTATTCAAATGTTAGTCTTTTCAGTTGTTTCCCCACTTTTTTCCTGTTTCAAAATCAAACACCAGTTTGTGAGAAGATTATCTTCTTTTTTTAACAGGCAGATAAAGTTTTACATTGGAACTGGCTAATTTGTCAATTGTTTGTTACAAATGTTCGTATTTTAATATTCAAAAATGTTTTTGCCCAAAACATATGTGCACTACATGTCAGTAAAAATACTATGCAAATATTGATGTCCTTGAATGCTGAGTAAACACTGACAAAGCACTGATTGTATCTCTTGTACTTTATCAACACAGTATCTAAAAACTTTGCACCGTAGTGGTTAAAATCTCATTCTAATAAGAGTTAAAAGTGCATTCAGTTATTAGGTTTATAGGCTTATTGAATTATGGTTAATGGTTGGTAGAATTTTTTTTAACATTATCTGCCAATTACATCTGCCACCCTTCTCCAAATCTGTGCCCCTACCTGGCCCCCCCAACAAAAATTTTCTAGACACGCCACTGAGTACACACCGATGAAGAAACGATTATGCGCCGACTGATCGGTCACTGAGTGGTCGTTCAGTGAGAAACGCTGACCTCAGATCAATCATTTACAGATCAATGGCTGATCAGTGATCTTTGGAGACGCTCTCAGCTGAGATGCAGAAACGAAACCTAACGTCCCCTTGTGGTGCCTTCATGTACCTCTCATATAAAACAGAAAGCCCAGCCTTCTCGTCAGAAAGCTTTCCTCCTTTCTGAAATATGCGCCTTCCGTCTCCTAACATAGTTTATATTTATGGCCATTAAGTTCTCGAGAGGACAGGAGAGGATGAGCGATCTGAGCCATCAGCCTTTTACCTGTTTTCAGCGAGGCCCTGAAGGCACCACGAGAAGTGTGTGTGGTTTGTGTGACAAAGGTGAGAGCTTCACAGATCGGTCCACGAACTCTTCGTGTTCAGTCATCAGTTTGCTGTGTCTAAGGAGGAGGAGGTCTCTGTGTGCTCCAACATGAGGTCAGTTTGTCAAACCTCTGATCAATAATCGATCATTTATCACAAAGTGAACCACCTGATGGACTTTAAATGCAGCAGTAGTTTAGCTTACCTGGCGCTCAGGTGCACGCAGAGAGATACAAAGTAACACAGTCTGTCTACCTGTGCATGTAACAGGGGACTGATATCAGAGGAAGAGGAGAAAGTGGACATTAACAAATTATAAACCTTGTATGTGAAAATAATAACTGGCGCTGCAGTAATCAATTATTTTATTAGTCAAATATTCTATCAGTTATTTAATTGATAAATCAAATAAGAAATACTTTTGTCTTATTAATGAGTAATAATAAATATTTAAACGAGAAAAACAAAAATGTGTTTTTATGATGAGCTGCTCGTTGGTTTGAAATGTTAATGTTTGATTAACGGATACTGGATATGACATCACTGTTTTTACAGCCACAATAATATGGTCTGTTATCTCACACACACACCACACACACACACACACACACACACACACACAGAGAGAGACATTCACATTATATGTGTTTAAAGATAATGTTCTGATCATTATTGAGCATATTTAACTATCCAGTAAATTCACACATGAATCAGAATTTTATTGTTGTTCAAAAGTACAATGACGAGTTAGAGACGCCCATCGTTATCTTCTCAAACTCAGACAATAAAAAATGGTAAATGGCCTGTATTTGTATAGCGCTTTTCTAGTCCCTAAGGACCCCAAAGCGCTTTACACTACATTCAGTCATTCACACACTGGCGATGGCAAGCGACGTTGTAGCCACAGCCACCCTGGGGCGCACTGACAGAGGCGAGGCTGCTGGACACTGGCGCCACCGGGCCCTCTGACCACCACCAGTAGGCAAACATGGGGTTAGTATCTTGCCCAAGGATATTTGGCATGCAGCCAGGAAGCAGCCTGGGATCGAACCACCGACCTTCTGATTAGTGGCTGCTCTGCACCTGCTCTGCCACCTGAGCTACAGCCACCCCATAAAAAAGGTTGATGATTGATCATTTATGTCTACACACACAAAATCTAAACATTAGAATAAACATTCTCACTACTCAGACTACATGTCTCTGCTAATCTATTGATCAGACTTATATCTTTATCTTTTATTAATATTAAATTTGATCTACTTACCTCTTCTGGTTTACCACTCTGACCATCAACACATTGTTAACACATAAGGCTGAGTGTCAAGCTCAGCTGTGATGGAGCAGTCAGGGGGATTTCAGCTATTCTTTCTCCCCGTTACATAACACACAAGAATGTATTCATAGCCAGCTTTACGGTGTGTTCACACCGAACGCGATGGACGCGAATAGAGCGTCAGGTTTACATGTAAAGTCAATGGAAAGGCGCGATGACGCGCGATTGCGGGTCCCGCGAAAATTCGGAAGCAGATTTGCGTCGCGAAAACGCCAAAACGCGTGAAACGCGCGTCAGTGTAGCGCGTCTGGCGCGTTTGACTCGCGAATAAAACCACGCGCGTGAGTTTTTGTGTTGCATTTTGTGCATATGCGCGTTTCGCGTCTACCGCTCGAGTTGGAAAAATCTGAACTCCAGCGTCAAATCGCGCCGCGACAACCAATCAGGAGCCTGGTGACGTGGCTGTTACCTAGGTCAAAGGGGCAGATCCAGCCAAAGCCTTTCATACTTCAATGGAGGGGAAGGCTAATCAATGCGGTAGCAAACAACTCGGAGCTGTACAACACCAGCTGCTTTCAGTACCGAGACAGGAATAAAAAGGACCGAGCTTGGAGGAAGATATGTGAAGAGATCGGGCAACCTGGTAAGTTCATTCATTTCTCTTTTGAAAGTTTTCACTGACCCGGGAAGCCGCACAAAAGCTAGCAAGCCACCGCTATTTTCCCACTGACGTACAAATACCGTTCTGCTTTTATGCATGTTGTCATTTAGGAATATATTTTATTGTTTATTAATAAACAGCACACAGTGGTCCCGCTGTTCATCCGTCACTGCTTTGCTTTTTCGCTGATTTTTTATTGCACAGTACAGCATTGCATTCTGCAGCCTGATTGACAAATCTCCTGCGCTTGCCAAATTTATCACGTTTGGTTTTGATAACCATCGCGTCCAATAGAAAAAACAGCACAAAAACACCCATAACTATGAGCCTCATTCGGAAATAGACACCTGCACCGTGAGGGAAAAAGGCGCACGAAAGTGGCGGGCAGATGAAGACAAACCGCGGCATAATAATACTTTTACGTTTTGCAATCTACAAAGGTTTGCACTTTGAGAATCAATTGTGAGAACTGTGACCAGGGGCTAGTTATTCTGAGAACCCCTGCTGCAATAAATGAGGGACCACTGTCTACTCTACGATTATTATATCCAACCTGTTAACATTTAATACTGTATTGATAGAACCAACTGATTCTGCAGCAGAGCATCCCCAGTCCCTGAGCTCCTGCTGCTGCACCCACAGATATGTACAGCAAGCACTGATACCTTTTTAGTCGGTGGGATTCCCTTTTACTAAATATCTGCAACCAATCTGATTATATCCTGTTATTGTTTTTTTTTTTTTTTTTCAATGTTGAAATTAAAATCTAGTAGCAGCCTTCTCATTTCTTTGTGTTTTGTGCTGTTTTACAGGCCCACAGAGGAGGACGGCTCCGAGGCAGATGAGGGACGGGTCCCAGGACGGTCCATCGGCGGTGGAGCTGGCCATCCTGGAGTCCCTGAAGAGGCCACACCAGTCTCCAATGGAGCATTTCCTCCTCAGCCTTGTTCCTGCTCTGGAGAGCAGCTGGTCCTTTTTATTCCTGTCTCTCTGTAAATTCTTATATTTTATATATTTATGTTTAATGTTTTTCTGTTTGAGACTTTTAATATTATTTCAAATAAATGTTTATAATGACTAATGTCTCAGTTCTACTACACAGCAAATGTTGGCACACAACTTGACACATGTAGAATTTATTTCATATTATACTAATGACAAAATATACTGATACAGTGGGATGCAGAAGTTTGGGCAACCTTGTTAATAGACATTATTTTCCTGTATAAATCGTTGGTTGTTACAATAAAAAATGTCAGTTAAATATCATACAGGAGACACACACAGTGATATTTGAGAAGTGAAAAGAAGTTTACTGGATTTACAGAAAGTGTGCAATAATTGTTTAAACAAAATCAAGCAGGTGCATAAATTTGGGCACCACAAAAAAGAAATGAAATGAATATTTAGTGTATATCAATGTGTGTGTCTCCTATATGATATATGGGGTGCCTTTGTCTGGAAGTGCTTCCCATCCAGAGCTGCACAGCACAGAGGAAAGTTCCAGCGCTCCTGGAATCCCTCTGTGATGGACCGCCAGTCTCCAGGTGAAGGCACAGCCATGAAGTCGTCCACTAGACAGTCCCAGATGGACGTCGCTGCCTGGGGGGTGATCTGGCTCACCGTGGACACACCGACTCTGAAACTGAACGCGATGGTCCTGAAGGAGTCCCCGGTGAAAAGGAACCTGGACAAAATTGTTCAAAATCAGTATTATGTGTACTGCAGTTACAAAATACATTATTCAAATTCCAAAATACTTTTGTGATGTCAGATTTAAATCACAAAACTTAAATCTTACATAAAACATTTTGTAATTATAAGGATAATTACAAAATGTATATTAGATAATATCTAAAACAGTTGTGTTTTGTTTTAACTTTAACATATCATAATTTGATTGGTAGCAACTTTCACAACTACAGTGAGCCAATCACTCATAATTCCTAAACATGTCAATCAGGTAGGAATGAAGTAAGACATTAATAGAAATAAAGAGTTGTGTGTTGACATGTAGCCCTTTCCTTGCTTAAATCATTAATATTTTTGAAAAATTAATCTGTGATAAGACAGCTTATCAAGATAGAACCATGTAACTAGAGATGAACCAAACTGTTCACAGTTTTATCTAACTCTGTTTTAATAAAGGCTGTGACCCCTGCTATAGAGTCTGACAGCTGCAGGGATTATATACAAATATTCAACTATCCCAGAATTAAACCAGGTCTAAATAAAAAGGAGTGAGTATCACTACAAAGGTTAACTCAGTGGTCCTAATGCTACAGTTTGATATCAGCAAACACCGAGCGCATACATTGATGTGACACCACAGCCATGCTATCATTGCAAACACTGATAACAGCATAAATCGAATTAAATCGGGGCTTGATGAGAGCTTCTGAGTATCACTAGAAATATTATAAACAGTCGTCTCTGTACCACAGTTTGCTTTCAGTAAACACCGACAGCATTCACTGTTAGCATAGCACATCCATGTTAGCAGTGTATAACTGGATGGATTAGCATATTAGCACAGATATCAATAAAGGACTACCGTATTAAATAGTTTTACTAACCTCAGGCAGACAGACAGGCGCTCTGCAGGTGGGATTGAGCGTCTGTAGTTGGTGTCTAGGCGGGCGATGCTGGGACCGACGAGGGAAAGCAGGTCCTCAAACTGGCCGACGGTGATAGCGCTGGAATCGGCTGTCATCCAGGCGCAGCTCCTGGAGCAAGTGGTGAAACTCACCAAACTGCTCATGCCTCTGGAGGACCTGATGGACCCAGGTACGGCGAGGACGTCTTTTACGCTGCTGCTCTGCTCTCCACAGTACATAGAGAAGGGAGACTCTCTCTTCAAGCGCTAGCTCGATAGCTGCCATCTTGCAAAGATACCGGTCTGGCACAACTCCCTCCCACATTCCTCCCACATTTCCGGTGGGAGGAATGTGGATTTTTCTTGGACACGCGTTGAGACGCGAATGTGCACGCGTCAAATTAGGGGCGTTTGGGGCGTTTTATTCGCGTCCATCGCGTTCGGTGTGAACACACCGTTACAGAGATGCCAGAAGATGCCAGATGCCTTTCACTTCATGAGGCTCTCAAAGTTGTTAATTAGAACATTTTCAAAGTCTCTGCACATTGGGCAAAAGAAACCTTAATCATATTTAGAGTCTTTTCTCTGCCTAATTAGCCAAATTTCTTTTATTCTGCTCAACTAAAGAAGTGGACGGTACACTTCTGAGATGGGTGAGGTGACTTTTTGTTTGTGTTACATGGTCTCATTGGTCCATTCAGTCCCAGCTGTCACTTGTCCCTTCTTACTTGTCACAGGTTGCACTAACACTTTAACCTCAGGACTCTCACCCTTCAGTTCTTGTGCAGTCAACCTTTTATTTGTTGTTTCACAATCATGCATAGAATCATGCAAAGATAAAAGATGGTGCCGGTCACGACTGCTCCGACCACTTTTTCTTTGTCTTTGTTTTTTAAGTTAGTTTTCAGCGTTTCTAAATCGGCAAAATCATCTCCATTGGGTACATTAGGTATGACAGTGACACTCTTGTTTCTATTGGTATACAATGTACTCACAATTCGAAGTTTTTAACTCCGGACCCGAGCTGGCCGAGTGAGATCTTGAGGGAGAACAAAGGGAAGCGGCGGCGGCGGCCTAGAGGGAAGCGAGCCGGCGTCAGGAACAGGCTGAGAGCTTGTGCACACCGCACACCTCTGCCTAGCATCCTGCTCGCCAACGTCCAGTCACTGGAGAACAAGCTTGACGACCTCAGGGCCAGGGTAAAGTTCCAGAGAGACATTTGGGACTGCAATCTCCTCTGCTTCACCGAGACATGGCTGAGCCCAGCGGTGCCGGACCACGCCATCCACGAGTTCCACGAGTTCTTCTCGGTTCACCGCATGGACAGGACACGGGACTCGGGGAAGTCAAGGAGAGGCGGCGTGTGTTTAATGGTGAACAACAACTGGTGCAACAGTGCGAACGTTGTTCCTCTCACACGCTCCTGCACACCAAATCTGGAACTACTGTCCATCATGTGTCGTCCTTTTTATCTACCTCGGGAATTTACATCGGTCATTATAAGTGCCGTTTATATTCCACCACAAGCGGACACGGTCACCGCCTTATGCGAGCTGCATGAGGCACTCACACAGCACCAGACACAACACCGGGACGCGGCGCTTATTGTGACGGGGGACTTTAATAGCGCCAACCTCAAACGCGCAGCGCCGAACTTTTATCAACACATCACCTGCCCCACCAGAGGTGAAAGGACACTGGACCACTGCTACACTACGGTCAAGGACGGCTACAAGGCACAATCCCGCCCTCCGTTTGGCAAATCTGATCACGCCGCCATCTTCCTCATGCCAAAATGCAAACAAAGGCTGAAACAGGAAGTTCCGGTTCAGAGGAAGGTCGCGCGCTGGACGGATCAATCGGTGGCCGCGTTACAGGACGCACTCGATGACGCAGACTGGGGCATGTTCAGGAACAGCTCCGATGATGATGTCAACGTGTTTACGGAAGCGGTTGTGGGATTCATCGGGAAACTAGCGGATGATACCGTGGAGACAAAGACTATCACAACGTTTCCCAACCAGAAGCCGTGGGTGGATAAAACCATCGCGAAGCTCTGAGATCCCGCACCGCTGCCTACAACACGGGACTCACGACGGGGGACATGGACCCGTACAAAGCCGCGTCATATAACGTGCGGAGGGCGGTGAAAGAGGCAAAGCAGCGCTACGGGAGGAAACTAGAGTCACAACTCCAACAGAGTGACTCTAGGAGCCTGTGGCGGGGACTAAGGACAATAACGGACTATAAAGCACCAACAACCGGTATGACGAACGCGGCCGTGACTCTGGCAGACGAGCTGAACACTTTCTATGCTCGCTTCGAGGCTGCAGCTAAGGACTCCAACAATGCTAGTGCTAGCGGCGCTAACGGCTGCAGACAGGAAGATACTGCCAGCACCGGAAACGTGCTCGTCATCTCCGAGCATGAAGTAAGGAGAGCCTTCAAGAGAGTGAACACCAGGAAAGCAACAGGACCAGACGGCATCCCAGGTCGTATCCTAAGAGACTGCGCATACCAGCTAGCTCCTGTGTTCACGGAGATATTCAACATCTCTTTATCTCAGTCGGTGATCCCCACATGCTTCAAAGAGTCCATCATTGTTCCTGTCCCGAAGAAACCCCACCCTGCTTCTCTCAATGACTATCGCCCTGTAGCCCTCACCTCAGTAGTGATGAAGTGCTTTGAACGCCTGGTCAGAGACTTCATCATTTCTTCACTACCAGACACACTGGACCCACTACAGTTCGCTTACCGTCCAAATCGTTCCACAGACGATGCCATCTCTCATCTCCTCCACACATCACTCACTCACTTGGACGCTAGAAGGGGGAATTATGTTAAAATGCTCTTCATAGACTACAGCTCTGCATTTAACACCATAATTCCCTCCACACTCACCACCAAGCTGGAGCATCTGGGACTCAGCTCATCTATGTGTCAGTGGATCTCCAACTTCCTAACTGGCAGACCACAGGCAGTAAGGATGGGTGGACATATCTCAGCCTCCACCACTCTCAGCACTGGAGCCCCCCCAGGGGTGTGTTCTGAGCCCCCTGCTGTACTCTTTGTACACATATGACTGTGTGGCCACTACCAGCTCCACCACCATCATCAAGTTTGCTGACGACACCGTCGTGGTGGGCCTGATCTCTGATAACAACGAGACAGCCTACCTGAAGGAGATTAGGAATCTGGAGAACTGGTGCCAGAGGAACAACCTCCTTCTAAACGTCAGTAAGACAAAGGAGCTGATAGTGGACTTCAGCACTAAGCAGGAGAGGAACTACCAGACCCCTGTCATCAACGAGTGCCCAGTGGAGAGAGTGGACAGCTTCAAATACCTCGGAGTTCACATCACGCAGGACCTGTCATGGTCCTGTCACATCAACACCGTGGTGAAAAAGGCCCGTCAGCGTCTCTACCACCTCAGACGCTTGAGAGACTTCCAACTGCCCTCCAAGGTGCTCAGGAACTTTTACTCGTGCACCATAGAGAGCATCCTGACGGGAAACATCTTAACCTGGTTCGGGAACAGCACCATGCAGGACAGACGAGCTCTACAGAGGGTTGTGCGGTCAGCTGAGCGCACCATCCACTCCGAGCTCCCTGACCTGCACTCAATCTACAGCAGGCGGTGCTGGACCAAGGCCAGGAAGATCGTGAAGGACCTCAGCCATCCCAACAACGACTGTTCTCTCTGTTGAGGTCAGGAAAGCGATTCCGCTCCCTGAAGACCAACACAGAGAGACTGAGGAGGAGCTTCTTCCCGCAGGCGATACGGTCTCTCAATCACACCACACAGTACTGACCCACACATACAGTTCTTACACACACTGGACATTCTGGACTTTGTTTTCACTTCATCACTTAAATCACTTTAAGCATATTTGCACTGCACAAGACATAATGTGGATTGCACAACACTGGTCACTACATTCTTCATTTCCGGTTAATACTTGTACAGCTGCTGTTATTGTGTATATATTTATTTATATTTATATTTCTTCATACATTCTTATATAGTTCTATATTGTGTATTTTGTTGTACAGTTATTTTATTTTCAACTTTAATTTATATATTTTATCTTATTCCTTCCTAGTTAAATTTACCCTTTTTAATTTTTCATATTTATTTCCTATCTTATTCATAGCCTTTTCCTTTTTGTTTTCTTTAGGTCATGAGCAGTTGTCCAAACATTTCACTACATATCGTACTGTGTATGACTGTGTACGTGACAAATAAAATTTGAATTTGATTTGATTTGATTTGATTTGTACAGTGACTGAACAGTGTCAAGCAAACAATCTCAGTTCCTGGAGAGCAATGCATGGCACTGCACTGAGGAGTGCACAGAGTGCTGCACACTTAGTGCTGCTTGGAATGCACTTCATTCATTCTACTACTGATCCAGCCTAAACCTCCCATCCTTGAGTATCAAAATCCACACAATTTAGCCCTGATTGCTCACAACTACCTGATTGCTCACAACTTGAGTCCGCGTTCATGCTTGCCTTCTTCAGTGCTCACCTCTTCAACAATATTAATTCCAGATCATGAACACTGGTAACTGATGCATCTTACATCAATAACTAGACATTTTAACACTGGCATGTGATCAAATGAATTGAACAAAAACAAATCGTGTGGTCTCATATCCAAAAATATTTAACAGAACAATATCAAAAATATTCCACAAGTACTAAGTATAGTACTTAGCTGTCCCCCTGTGTTTGTGTCTCACTCCACATCTAAGGTTTCTTCTGGTTCCTCAGTGTGAGATTCAAACCACAGATCTACTTCACATCACTGATTTCATTGGTTGATCACACAAACTGAATTTTTGTCAAGGAGAGGAGCTGGGAGGTGTGGGTGAACTGTCATGAGAGTTTCTGAGTGAGGATGTTTGATCATGTGCTGGTTGTAGTGTGTCAGAGCACTGAGTGAGCCTCGGTTCAGCCAGTCCTGGTTTGATGCTCTCCCTCTGATGCTCCTCACAGCGTTTTCTTTGTGACTCTCTTACAGTGAAGATAGCAGCGCTCTGCTCAGCAGGCTGCAACAGTTGCAGTGTCACTTCACCTGGGATCTGAAGCTGGACGTGGACCTGGAAACCCTGAGCACTCGACTACAGATCGACATAGATTTTCATCGGAGTCAGTGTGAGGGAGAGAGTTGCACCTACAGCCTCTTGGCTTATGTCAGGTACAGTTTCTGTAGCTGTCTGATGAAAGAAAAGCTAAAGTGGATTTATTCTGCTCATTCAAATCTCAACACTTTTATTTCTGGGACTCTGCTACAGAAGAGAAGAGCTAACATTAGCCAGAAGAAAGACAGTTTTTCTCACTGAAGTCCGTCTGACCAAAGAGAAATTTGACTGTCAAAGGAAACAGTGGTCGCATCAGCAGGATTTATATTTGAATGATAGAGAGATAGTTTTGTTTTCAGGATCAGATCCAACCCTGAGCTGTGTTTCTTCTGCTAATGTTACCTATCAGCAGTGCTCCTGCTGCTAACACAGATGAATTTTATTTTATTTAATAACATAACATATTGTCTGGAGTAGATATCGTTCGCTGATTTTCAACTCACTCAGTTAATATTATAAATAAACAATCACCAGATTTATGCAGTTTAGCAAAGCTACAGCTAGAAGAAAAACGTCAGCTTGCTTTAAGTTTACCTCATTATTTCAACCTTAATACAAACATGTAATATGAAGAGAAACATTATTTGAGTATTGGAATAGAGTTTCTGATTCTTTACAAAGCTGGTACTATCTTGATATAATCTGCCTCCTAAAGCTTGTTTTGACTCTTGTTTTTTCTGGTGGAAATGCAGTAATTATCTAACCCTGGAGTCATGAACCTCAGATAAAAGCCTTAATGAATCATCAACAAGTGTTAGTTGAACTCTCAGGTCAGTTTCTTGTCAGGTGTTGTAAACACCAGATGTGGAACAGCTGTTGATGACCTGTTGGTCCTCAGGTATCTTCAGGATCAACGAGAGGAAGCGCTGTCACTTTTAAACCAATCAGAGAAGACCATCAGGGAGAGTTACGGTGATGAGAGTGAGAAGCGGCTGATTGTGACATATGGAGACATGGCCTGGCTGAAATATCACGACGGAGACTTTGCACAGTCACAAAGCTACTGTCAGAGAGTCGAGGACATACTGGTATGTAAACCAATCAGATCAAACATGATGATCACTGCTGTTGAACATCTGACGCTTCCTTCTCCCTGTGCAGGTGAAGTATCCCACTGGTTCATCAGGAAGTCTCCTCCCAGAGGTGTATGGCGCTCAAGCCTGGACCTATTTCAAGGTGTCATGGTCTTCTCTCTCCAAAGCCATCGACTGTTTTCATAAAGCACTTGAGGTACAGCGTCATGACACCGAGTGGAACGCCGGCTATGCCATCACTCTCTTTTGCAGAGAACAGGTCAGTTTTATGATAAGAATGAAGAGTATTAACTTATATGGATATTCCTCTATAAAGCACCAAATGATGAGAGTAAACCTTATGGCTCCTCCAGTGTCAGTATGATTCTTAGAAGTTTCACTGGCTAATTCTTTTATTCAAGCGAAATAAACTGCAGACTAACCAGTTTCTCATCTGCAGTGGTTTTTAGGAAATAAACAGGAAGATGAGGAATCCCAGGCCACCAAACAGCTTCGCTTTGCATTGGAGATCAACCCAAATAACGCTGTTCTGCAGTGCATGCTGGCCTTGAAGCTGACGGCTTATAAGAAATACGAAGAGGCTGATGGTTTGGTGAAGAAAGCACTAGAAAATGATCCCGATAACCCTCATGTCATCCGGCACTCGGGAAATTACTTACATAATCGGGTAAGTCTGCAACCTTATGAATGCTATTTCTTCCTACTGGGTCTTTGGCTTAGTAACAACAGATCAAAGCAAAAGTGAAGAAATCCATCTGTAGAGACTCCTTGGTTTCATTTTTCATTTTCTTCATAGAAAATATTGTAACAATATTTACAGTATATCAAGGTACCTGCAGTGTTATACTTAGAAATTCATTCAATGTTAACAACCTGGTGACAGTGGGGAGAGGAGAACGCCAACAGACTCCAACTCAAGGAGAATGGCTGCCTGTCCTGAGGGTAAAGGTACCAGATAATTGAAGTCCAAGATTGTAGTCTGGAAATCTATCTGGAACCGTCCTTTGTGCCATTAGCTTCTGTTTTTACATGTAAAAAACAGAGTAACTGAAGGCACATGACCCAGTACTGTGACAGTAGTAAATAAACAAGCTTTCATTGTAGCTGCTCTCTCTGGTAGAACAACAAAACAAGCTGTTACCACAGCAGGGCCCGTTCTTCGTACCTCGCTAAGTAAGTTAGCTGGATTTGATTGTTGACGATTTCGCGTGATCCTGGATCGTTCGGTTCCCCGAAGCTCATCCGGGACTTGCTGCCATAGCAACAGAGCCGTAAGCGTAAACCTGCTCGGGAGCAGGTTTACTTTATGTAAACAGAATTAGATCGCGGCCACGCAGGTATGTCCGCTTCATTTATACGAAAGCAACAGCGATATTCCAACACTGTTTCACCATAAATAAATATTATCAATGTAACTAAAGATAATGCAGCACTTGATCCTTTTATTGATTTCACACAGATACATACAGGTCATTTCCTGAAAAAGGGAAATGTACTATTAACATTCTATTACATGTATGTGATTATTACGGATGTAAGTCATATTTCAGAGTAGCAATTGCAAATTACTTTGTGTAATCAAGATGAGAGACCACGGCTATAAAAGCGAAGGTGGATTTGGGAAGCCTGTCGCAGCCATGTCCTGTCCGTATACGCGAGCAACCCATTGCGGAAGGTGCAAGATTGATAAGGAGAGTCCTCAGAATTCAGCGTATATTGCGGGATAGACAGGATCCTTTAGCTCAGCGCGACAGTGTGCTCATAGAGAGATATCGATATTCCCGTGAGGGTATTATTCACTTAACCAACTTGTTGACGAGGGGGTGCAGGACCACCACCTGTCTTTTGTTGCTCTGCCCTTTTCTTGGTTGCTGTTATGAACAAACAAACAGATTATTCCAGGGTCTCTTTCCAAGAGACTAAAAGCAATATAAGTGATAAATATTACCATTCTGTAGAATATTCTTATATTTCACTTTTACTTGTTCCCATGTTCTAGTGGATCTAGTGGGTGTTGTGGCTCTAATGTGAAAGGGGATATAATATAACATAATATAATATAATGTAATATAATATTGGATAATATAGTGTAATATAATAAACTTACCCTGCCGCCTACTGGTGTTGGCCAGAGGGGCCGATGGCGCGATATGGCAGCCTGGCTTCTGTCAGTCTGTCCCAGGGCAGCTGTGGCTACAACCGTAGCTGCCTCCACCAGTGTGTGAATGTGAGAGTGACTGAATAGTGGCATTGTCATGCGCTTTGGGTGCCTTGAAAAGCGCTATATAAATCCACTCCATTATTATTGTTATTATTAAATTACTTACGAGTTTAATTTGTCAGCAACTTTCTGCCAGCCCCTCTCTCCTTGCTTTTGCAGCCTTTGCAGTGTTCCCTTGCGTTCTGATTAAACTCTGAAACTCCTGAAATCCCTCACTCAAGAGTTCTTGCTCTGCTGCCAAAAAATACCGAGCCGAGCGCGCTCCTTCGACATTTTCGCCGACCAATCAGAGGGTTGCCGATCAATGTTTCTACTATCGATGCGTAGCCCCTGTTAAGCCACCCAGTGATCTCACATTACTTCATCCAGCTGTACTAATCGTCAACAGCAGGTGTGTTCGGAGAACCGGATTAGCGAGCTCACGGTTAGCGCGATGATTTGGTCTTGGATGTGTCATTTGATCTTGGATGTAGTAAGCAACGTACGAAGAACGGGCCCCTGCAGGAGACATGTTGAGTACATTTCAGATTTGTTCTGTAAACACTGTGTGTAAGAATACCTGCCTTTGCTTCAAGAACAGCAAAAATGGAAAATGAAAAGAGAAGTTTGAATCCATGAGTTAATTTTCTAGTACTGGAATCTGCTGCTCCTATTGGCTCTCGGTTGTTGAGTGGGATACGTGAGTGGTCTTGTATAGTCTTTGTTTGTTGTAATACACAGTACAATCAGACAGAAAGACCTATGACAAAACTTTACTTTCCAGCAATCACATTACGTTAACATTTAGATTTCTGTACTGCTCAGCCTGATTTTCACTGCACATTGGACCTAGTTACCTTGTCTCTAAATCTCACTCCTTGACACTGCTTTCAGTTTTTTGACTTTCACACCTGGTTCTTTGAGGTGTGCTGCTTGCATTTGTAAGATTTTGCTGTGAACAGACAACATGCAGTGAAAGGAGCTCCCCACGCAGGTGAAGCAAGCCTTCCTTAAGACAGTGCTGGAAATTAATCGTACCCACTCAAAAAAATGACACTTTGGGCACAATTTAGATATTGTCACTTACGGGTATACTCACTTTTGTTTCCAACGGTTTAAACATTAATGTCTGTGTGTTGAGTAATTTAGAGTGGAAATCTAATTTATGTTGTTATTAGAGGTGGGACTCGATTAAGAAAATTAATATAATTAATTTGAGGCTTTGTAATTAATTAATTGTGATTAATCACATTTAATCGCACAAGAAAACACACCTTATTCAACCTTGCAACAATTCAACAATATTCAACCTTGCTTTTCCTTCTAGTTAACATTTCACTTGTGATTTTACATTATGTACTTTTATGTTTTATATGTATCTGCTGCTTTTCCTATGCATCAGTGACAGCGATCTGTTTGGTCCTATTTCTATTTACCTCTTTTTTATTCTCTGTGTTTACTTGTTAAGCACATTGGTATACCCCTGGTTTTTAGGTTTGCTTTATAAATAAAGTTTATTATTATTATAAGAAAATTTCCCCCAAAGTGCAACAGTATTTTTTAATTTATAGGGTTTTAGTGAGCGATAAAATCAAATAATAGACATGGACATGAATATTGTAAACTCAAACTCTTAATAACTCTTTTAATTTATGGGGGGGAAAGCATTTAAACTACATTTCAGTTCAAAACAGAGAAGCAAAAATAATACCCCTGGCCAAAATTGGTCAGACTTAAAAATAAAGTGCCATTTTAAGAACTTTAAGCACATTTTCAAAATGGTATTGTCTTTAAATAATAATACAATAAATTCAACATATTTATGATATCATCTTCTTAAAAAATAAGGCAGAAACATAGAAGGCAGAAATCCAAGAAGGCCTATGACTCAATGCCCCACACCTGGATTGCCTGGAACTATACAAGATCAATAGGACCCTTAGAGCTTTCATCAGGAACTCAATGGGAATGTGCCAAACAACACTAGAGGCCAACCTCAAGCCTATAAAACAAGTCACCATCAAGTGCGGGATCTACCAAGGAGATGCTCTGTCCCCACTACTGTTCTGCATAGGCCTGAACCCCTTCAGTGAGATCATTGACTACTGAATTGAGCAATTGTCAGTCACCTCCTGTACATGGATGCCAAGAGTGAACAAGACATTAAATTAACTGATCCACACCACCAGGATATACTGCAATGACATCGGGATGACATCAGCTGCAACCAACCAGTACCTGGAGAGGGTCAGGCAAGTCCTGAGGAGTCAGCTGAACGGTAAGAACAATGTCTGGGATATGAACACCTACAGCCTGCCTGTGATCAGGTACCCTGCTGGCATAATAAGCTGGCCAAATATGGAGATAGAAGCCACTGACATCAAGACAAGGAAGCTCCTGACCATGCATGAAGGGTTTCACCCCAAGTCCAGCACCCTGAGGCTAAACGCTAAGCTGAAGGGAGGCCGGGAACTGGTGAGTGTCAGCACCACAGTCCAGGATGAGACAACGAACATCTATGAAAACATTGTGAAGATGGCCCCAACTGACCACGTGCTCAGTGAATACCTCAGGCATGTGGGTTTTTTTGGTATGGTGAATGTGTTCAAGGTAGACACACGTAATTAATAGGGGTGCAACGATACACAAAATTCACGGTTCGGTTCGGTTCGATACTTTGGTGTCACGGTTCGATATTTTTTCGATACAAAAAAAATGTTCATGCCTTTTTAATTTGTCATTTATTAAGATTATAAATATATATTTTAACTCAAAAGTACAGTTTTTAAATTTAACCCTAACCCTTGTGCGTGTTTTTTATTTTGACAGCGAATGCGCACCTGCGGACCACTTATGTGCAGCCCTGGTTATTTAGCTCATCATATTGCAGCCACAGAAATTATTTTGTCCATGAAACCATAAAGCTGCACTTTCTTTTTGCCTTATAGTCTGATTTGTCATAACTTCTCCGTTTTGTGGTAAGCTTTTCTTTGGCTGTCACTTCTTCACCCTGACCTGTCTTATTTGGCTCAGCAGAACTGAAATGCTTTTACACACTCACTCACATAAGCTCAGCGATTCTCTGCGCGATCAACCTCTCACATGTTTAAGCTTGCTGCGGGAGATTTCACTTGTCATGTTTGCATAGTAAGCTAACGATTAATAAGACGATGTCAGAGGAATTGGTGCACAAATTATCATCACTCACAGATCAGTGCTGTCGCTCTCTATACACAGTTCGCATGATTGCAAAGTGAAAGCAAATTCAAACGCGATTTCAATATGTCACATATTGACAGTGGCTCACCGATGCCAATGACATAATTACCCAGCTACATTTCTGAAAGAATGCAAAAGCATTGACATATATTTTTCCTTCCTACAATAGCCCGACGGGCAGGGAAGAGATAGATTTTGGTAGCCTGACTGAAAAAAATCGCTAGCCCCGGGACGTCGGGCTAGCGATATTGCGAGCCCTGTATCTGATTGAGGAATCACTCATCTTTGGAAAAGAGAGTTTATTACAGAGAAATGTCTCTTTCCAAAATAAAAGCTATACTATCCGCTTCTTCTGGGCTATATTCTCAGCAGCATATTAAACATATAAGGAGAATCACGTGCTAACAGCTGTCTAAATGACTCGGCTAAAGTTAGTAGCATGCTTGCTTGTTTTTGTCTTTGCACTAGGATGATGTCGGTGTAAATGTGCAGTCATATTCGTTGTGTTCCCACTAGTGCTTTCAGGTTAATCTCGTTGAAATGACCTTAACGCCACAACACGGCAAATCTCCGTTAACGAGCTACCGCCGATCACCCCGTGCATGGGGCTAGACGGCCAACACGTTAACGAGCTAACTGCGCTAACACACTAGTTCCCACCCATGTAATTGAGCATTGCATGGCACATCCAACATACTGTTTTACTTTAGTCCATGACTCGCTTACCTTCAGGGTCATACGTCACATGAAAACCAAAATAATTCCAAACGCCAGATCTGAATGAGAGTGGGGGAGGTCCATGTTGTAAGGAGAGCTTAACTTCTGTCTCGCTAGCTTGCCCTGCACTCTTGCTTCTGACTATGCTGTCTGTGTTGAGCGCTCAGTGGATCTGCGCTCGACAGTGCAGCCTAGGCGGAGTAGTCAAATGCAGATTCACTGAGCGCTCCACACAGACAGCATCGTCAGAAGGAAAGTTGATAAAATAAATTACAAATGTTGTATTGTTCGATACATATGCGTACCGAACCGAAAGCACTGTATCGAACGGTTCAATATCGATACGAATATCGTTGCACCCCTAGTAATTAATGCCAGGTGTTGTTGTTTGGAAGGAAGCAAACAGTTTGTGATCGCTACGCTGTTAAATGGCTTTGGAATAACAATTCTAAAAAACAAGATAGGTACGGCTGGAGTTATTGGACTGTAGCAAGTTTCATAAGTTCGTTCATACCAGTCACCCCGCCAACAGACACCTCAGTGGCTTCAAGCGTGGGTGTAGCCTCTCTCTCTACATATATTTGTATCTGATTAGTGTTTTTAAATCTGTTCCAGAATCGACTGGATGAGGCTATTGATGTGCTTAAGCGAGGCCTGAGAAGGGGCGATCAATTACCTTCCTTCACCTGCCAGCTGGCTATGTGCTACAAGCAGAAGAAAATTGCTGAACAGCGCCGCGGGCCCTTCAGCAACAGAGGTACACAGAAATATACAACATGTTATCCTTTAATCAACACAACTCAAATCATCCTTTAATGCTCCACAGAAGAGGTGCGTAAGTGGAGGCGTTGCTGTATTAGTCACCTTGAAGACGCTGTGGAGATGAAACCATCCTTTGTCCGGGCGTGGGCTGAACTGGCACTGTTGTACGCAGAGGAAGGGGATTTGAGCAGGTGCTTGTCTAAACAAAGCTGCACGATTTCCTCCTTTATTTCCTCTGGGTGTAAATTCCTAAACATCTCGTTGTTTCTCAGGGCTGAGGAGACTTTGAAGCACTGCTTGGAGAAGTTACCAGAGTTGAAGGAGAAAAGAGTTTGTCAGACTATCCATCAGTACTACGGTGACTTTCATCATTATCACACAAAAAATGAGGCTCAAGCCATCGCTCACTATACCAAGGTAAGTTTCTAGGTGCCAGACTCTGATTGGTCCTCACTGACAAAAAAGTGACGGTGACAGGCAGCTGATTCATCAGAGGGCAAATTACACCAAGGTGAGGCAGCTGCATGTACAGTGTTAGACATGCAGCTGCCTCTTAATATTCCACGGTTCAACTATGGATGGACGGATCTAAAATACAGTATTGGTATCAGTGCGATGCTGATGCTGACCTAAATTACTGGGCCGGATATTGGGTAGAAATTAAAAATGTATCCCGATCCATCAAATATCACAAAAGCACCTCACAAAACTTGCGACATGGTGTAACCCAGGTGGTCCCCTTATCATGTTGGAGCAGTTTGCGTCACGTGATAGAGTGACTGTTGTGTACAAGACCTGTCGGCGGTCTGGAGTCACTTCACACTGAAAGCATTTGGAGCCTCGTTACGTGCTGACAAACCAGAATTTCATCTCCAAGCAAGCTATCCCAGAAAAATAAAGCAAGTGTGTAAGTTCATCTCTGAATGTTTGTAAAGCATTCCCACGTTAAGCTTAACAACCGATATATGAAGCTGGGACATCTGTCATTGCTAAGTCTGACCGTACAATGGATAGACTCGAGTTTTACTTTGAAAAGAACTGTGTTGCAGGCTAAACAGTTCTGTGGTTCAAAAGAAAAACAACAACAACAACAAAACAATGAAAACACTTTTTTCATACGTGTTAAGTTTTGTATAGAAATTACACAAAATTCAATCTCAGGTTAAATGTGACAGAAACTGTCAGGATGGATGTGTATTTATGTTCAGCTTTAAGTACAAAAGCGTCCATTCTACATACTGTTTTTTTTTAAGTTGTTGAATTATTTTGTGCTGATATTGCGCTTCTTTTTTTTTCAGAACCAAAGAGTAGTTGAAATCTACATAAAATTGCATTTTAAATTACTTTTCAATATTACTTTAAATACTTTAAAGTTCTGCTAAAGGTTTAAGTAAAAAGCTCAGTATTGCTGATCTGAAGTATTTTGGGTGCAGTGTTTTTTGCATCCAAATACAATATAATAGCTTTAGTGTTTTGGCTTTTTAAACATGAGTATGAACTTATACAAAATGCAGCAAATATTAAAAAAACAAACAATTTTATTGATTTTAAAATAGACAATATCGGATTCATATCGGTTTCAGCAGATTTTCAAATTTATATCGGTATCGGACTTAAAACAAGAGGTATCGTGCCATCATCATCTCTAGTTTCAACCCAAGAAGAACAATGAAAGAAGAAAAACTAACAGGCCTTGTTTGGAGGGTGGAGGTGTCGGGGCAGTAATGTGAAACATGTTACCGCTCACATCCACCACATGAACTTAGTATGGATGGATTTATCTTCACCATAGTCTTCTGCTGTTTTCTCTCTGCAGGGGCTGCTGATACCACTGAAAAAATATGAGTGGAGACAGTGTGCTCAGGTGAGCACTAGAGACATAACAAAGATTCTGTGTTATATACACTCAGTGTTCTTACCAAACTTATGGGTTGAGCATAACCTCATATCAAACATCCCTTGATTTAAATGATTTGTTCAATACCACCTACTTGTGCACCTGAGGACTGTTTTCAACTTCAACTTGAAAACTACTGGTGACTGTCAGTGGTTCTGTCTTTCACTAGGTCATGTGAGGAGATGTGGCATCCATCCCACATTGGATGATGCACCTGTCATTTCTAAAAATCCTTTAAAACGTTGTTTTTTCAAAAGAAAAGAAGCATAATGACTGTAATGTTTTCTCACACTGAAAACGCTACGTCCAGATGAACAGAATCAACTTCTTTGGAACATAAATTAATCTTTCATTGTTCCTCTATTTTTTCCTGCAGAAACTGAAGCAGATCGCTAAGAGACGTCGGTCAAGGAATCCAGGTGATGGTGAAGCTCTCGCTCTGCTGGGTCAGGTGGCCAGAGCTGAGGGCGACAGCAAGGAAGCTGCTGCGTTTTATGAAGAAGCTCTGACCTATGACAAGGACAATGAAGAGTACCTGTCTGCTCTGTGTGAGCTGCGCCTGGAGCTGCAGGGATCATCCTCTGATTAATCACCATCACTGCAAATAACTAATTCTTAAAATCTTATATCAAGCCAAAAATAATGTGTTATCTTGTTTGTAGAGTGATACACTCAGAGAGAGCAGGATGCAATTAATCTTTTACAACATTTATTTTATCTCTTAGTTTCTTAGTTAGTTCATCTTCTTTTGCAGTTTCATGTGATCAATGCTCAAATAAAGGTTGTTGTATATGTGCTTTAATTCATGTAGTGTAAAGGCTTTGTCTTGGTTTAATATAAGAAAATCCTTCAAGTAACATTCTTGCTCAGTTGCTCTTGTTTTAAGATATTTTCCCTTAAAGTGAGAAAGAAGTAGAAACATTTTGAGTTTATTTGACATAATAAAGTACTTGGATCAAGTGTTTCAACACTCATTTCAATTGATTTCTCACTTCATTAAATACAAGAGGTTGGAAGTAATGATGTACAAATACTTAGTGTCACAGTGTTTATGCATATTAAACATGATGTGTGTACTTCCATTCTCTGTCTCACAGTTTTCCTCCTACTGATTAAAAAATGGTAGTAATCTGTATTTTCACATGGGGCAACTTTGATGTGTTTATATGATCACAGAACAAAACATTTCTGGGGGGATGATGTGTGGAGCAGTAAAGTTGTGGATTCTCCGGTGATTTTACAAATTTAACCTGTCAGTATAACAGACAGTGAGTTGTCTGTATGAACCTTATAACTGATGTTAGATTTAAATAATTTAAAATAAAGTTCATGATAGCTGTTGGGAGAAAACTCTGCAAAAAACCCAGGAGAAATAAAGACACAATGAGACAAAGTTACTTTCTTTGCTAAACGTGTACACGGGTGAGCTGCTGCTGAGAACAACCCACGCCATGCACAGTGGCTTGGCATTTTTTATAGGCACAGAGCACAGAGACAGTGAGAACAGGATAAGAAAATAATAAACAGATAAAACAATCTGAAACAATATGTCCTTGCTGGGAAAGTCTGAAAGACACTTCTAAACTACTTATCTGAACACAGCTTGTACATTTAAAAGAAGGTAAAGTTACATAGAATCATTTTTCCTCTAACATATTCCCTCCTGTTTTAACTTATTTTAAATGTTTACAACAGTTGTCTGAAAAGGTCATTGATTAAGTATGTTTAGCAATTTTTTAATTTTTAAATTGTGAACATAGCAAAAATGTAAATCATGTGGTAAACGATAAAAGAAAATAAAACAATAAAAGAATAAAAGAACAAATGAAAATACAGTAAAAAGAAAGAATAAAAGTAATAATAAAGAAAAATAATAAAACTAAAACTACAAAAAATAAAAGAATAAAAACCTTATGTTGTACCTGCATAACCTACTAATGCGTTAATCAGTGCATGATCACTTGACAAGTCACTTTTAATCACCACGTCATTTATTAGCAGCTATTACAAGTTCTCCTCTAACAGAATTGCAACGGGATGCTGTTCTTCTTGAGGCACGACAACATAAGTCGTCATTGTAGTTGTTATCATCTTTGAAATCATTACTCTTAGACATGGCACCACACACAACACTAGTATGAGCAGTGCTACCATGATGAAACCTAGAAAGACAAACGGCTTTGCTGCAGCAGCCAACCACGAGCCGCCAAATAGCCAGTCCAGCCAGCCTAGTGGTGTAGCTGCTCCAGATGTGTGGTCAGTGACATATTTCTGCAGAACGGTCAAATTCTGCAAAGCTTCGTAAATGTCTCCTCCAGCTTCGTATCCTTCAGGGATAAACGTGCAACATGTCTCCCCGATCAGCTTGCAAACTCCTCCTTGTTATGCTGCTAGCAGATCTAGAGTCAGTCTGTTCTTCAGCACCATCGTTCTGATGGCCTTCCGCTCCTCTGCTAAGGCGGTTCCCAGGGTCTTTGTCAATGTTGATGTGTCATAGCAGAGCATATCGGTTGATCTCCACATGTTCCCGCACCTCGGCAACTCCAATGCCGGGGATCAAGCTCTGTAAGAATTTCACTCCTCCCCAGATGCGAAACTCTGGTTCCTTTACTGCTTGGTGCCGTCCGTGCACAACCTGTCTGGTATTGAGTCTTTGTTTTTAGTGGCATTCGGTAACTGTAGTTAGAGCGACAGTTGATGCTCATCAGCGTCGTGTTTTTGGCACAGGTTGTGTTGGTTGAACAGGCCATACACTTCCTCTCATTCCTCGGTGGGCAGAAAGTGTATATGTATCTACATAGGTGAGTAGGCAGCTCCCCCACTGCCCGCGATCCATTGTTCATCACACATACTGGCAGTTGCGCTGCGTTCAGTTTGTTTAGTAGAATTACATCAGGCAGTGGGTCTGAGACTTGGGGCCAGGTCAGTAGGTTGATCTGTCCGGAACAGTTCACATTCGTGAGTGACAATTTCCTCCAGGTTGCGTTTGCAGGGATGCTGTAGTTGGCCTTGGACCAAAGAGTACCGTAGCCTGGATGAGTTGCCAGACCCAACAGACACCAACTGCGATCTTCTGGTATGCTGTATGGCCATAGGCCAGACGTCTGCGAGGATAGGGGCATATGGGCACATGCATAGCAGTCAGTTTTATTATTCAAGTGAGCGATAGTGTTCATAAACTGCCACCAGAAATTAGTGGCGTAGCCATGGGGAAACTTGGTGTGCTTTCCTTTGTCGTACAGTGTCTGCCTTTTCTTCATATAGCGTGACTTGTTGTCCCTCACGGAAACAAAGATGAGGAGCCCGGCCAGGGTCAAGCCCGCTGCAGTGATAAGCAGCCAACACCTCATGACAGCAGAACACACCCTCCTGTTGAGAGTAGAACTCTCGGCCAGAAAGGCTGATCCCTCCACCGAGCAGGATCACAACAATTGGGCGAGCCTGTGTCGGCTGAGTTTAGATGGCTTCACTTACTCTCCTGCAGTGGCTCTGATGGATCCAAGATGGTCGTTCCGCTATTTTGCAAGCGGTAGGTGTAGTGAGAAGAACTTGGTATGGTCCCTTCTACCTTGGTGAGCTCCAGTTTTTCCTTTGGAGCACCTTGATCAGAACCCAGTCACCAGGCTGTAATCTGCAAGACACTTGATAGACATCATTACGTTCTTCGTTATTTACAATCATCTCTTTATTTTCCAACAACTTAGACATACATTTTGCTAGAGTGGTTTCTCTGATTGATTTGTCTATTGGTTCACTGGTGATGGGCAGTGGGAATGGCCTACCATGAATGATTTCAAATGGAGTTAGTTTCTGGGAGCCCTGCGTTAAACGCATCCACATTTTCACTAAACCCAAACATTCAGGCCACGGCCTTCCTGTTTCTGCCATGCACTTTCTGAGCCTTTGTTTTATAGTGCCGTTAGTTCTCTCTACAAGGCCAGCACTTTGTGGGTGATACGCACAATGGTGTTTTATGCTGAAACCGAGTGCTTCAGAGACCTTGGTGATGACATCATTTACAAAATGAGTGCCGTTGTCTGATCGTATCAAAGCTGGGATGCCATATGTGGGTATGAAGTGATTGCACAGACATTTTGCTACTGAAATTGCATCTGCCCTTTTCACTGGGTAGATTTCTGGCCACTTTGAGAATACATCTATAACCACTAGGGCGTATTTTTACCCTTGGCATTCATTTAGCTCAATAAAGTCCATATGGATTGTGTGAAAAAGATAAGGTGGTGTGGGAAAACAACCTCTTTTTGGTCTTAGGTTTCCCTGAGCATTATATTTTTGACACGTCATGCACGTTCTGACAACTTGTTTTGCTGAGGTTTCAAAATTTACAGTGTAGAAATGTGAGTTGACAATACTAGTCATTCCCCCCGTTGACAAATGCGTTGAGCCATGTGTCACTAATGCTGCTGTTTTGTGGGGAGATTTTGGCAACACTGGCTTGCCATAGCACATCATTAGATCGTTCTCAGAACTGCGCCGTGTTGTAGCCATTTTTTTCTGTTCGGCTGTGCTTGCTGCTTTTGTTCATTTTTCAACACATCAATCATTCCTCTGTTTTGCCAAATTTTTCAAAATGATGCACAGCAGAGAAAACATACTGGCTGTCTGTATGTATGTTTTTTCGCTTATCTTTGTGCATCTCACATGCGCGTATCACAGCTATCAGCTCAGCGCTCTGTGCAGAACATAAAGAAGAAAGTGGTTTTGCTTCTATCATCTTACTGTCTGTGGTCACTGCGTAACCTACACAATTCCGGCCTGTGCTGTAAGGTCAAACGCTGTTCTCCTAGCTTCCACACTTGCTGATCATAAGGTGGATCTGGGCCTGGAGTTTGTTTAAATCTCAGAGTGTTGTGATACTCGGTTGGTTTCTGGAAAGTGGATGTGGCGGGTGTGTGTTGACGGGCCACATCGTGTAGTGCTTTTAGCTCTGGCAAAGCGAGAGTCCAGTAATAATGTGGAACACCGTAGCCTTGAGAGAGACACACGCGGCTACTGTTTTCTGTGTTAGTGCTATCTGGCTCTGGTGGGGTGTCATTTAGCATGCACTCAGCAGTCATGCCATTCTTTTCTGGTATTACACCTATCTTAAGTTTTGTCAGAGCGTCTCTACCTAGCAAATTTACTGGACACGACGGGTCATATGCATTTAATAAAGCACCTGCGGCCACTTGCTGTATGTACTAGTTCTAAAGGGGCAGTTAATTGTTCTACAGTTGTGTGGCCTGAAGCTGACTTTACAACTAATTTGTCCTTTGAAAACTGTAAGTTCTTAAGTGGCTGCCTCAAAACTGTTTTGCATTATTTCTCTGTGGCCTACTCCTACAATCTCGTGTGAAGTGACCTTCCTCTCCACGGTTCTAGCAGGCGTTGTCTCTATTTTATCTGCTGTCTCTGCGTGGCTGTCTACAGCCTTGGTGTCTGTGACCTTGCTTGCCTCTCTGTTCCTGATAGCCACCTGAAAATGAGTCTCTTAGTCTATTGTCAACACGTCAGCCTTATTTTTAAGTTACAGAATGCTTCTTCTTTTTTCTCTTCTCTATAGATGCAACACTATATTTTCACTTAAGGCATTTTTAGATAATTTCTAGTTTTTCAAACAATTCATGCATCTCACACATTTCAAACTTTGAAGTTAGGGTTGTTTCCCATTTATACATATATATATATATTTAAACTTTGCATTGCTCATAGCTCACAGCTCTAAACCTAGGCATTTTTCAATCATATGCCTAATCACTATGTGTCACTGTGATTCTCAAGTATTGTCACAAGTTCGTTTAAATTCGTTTCCAAAACCAACAAAATAATCAAACAAAAACAAAAAACAAACACGTGTCAGGACACAAAAGAAAAAAGAAAAAAATGCTGCCACCCGAACAAGGCAGAAGTCTGCATATGTTGGCTTTTAATAGCATGCAGCTTCTGCTCTAAAAGAAACAAATAAATAAAAATAAAAGAAAATGTGTAACATGCTCATCAGCTTAGCAGTGTCTACATATTTAATTCAGCTTCTCAATCCTGTAGTTTTAGCTGTTGTCTACAGGGTTTTGCTTATTGGTTGTTATTATAGGTGTGCTCTATATCTCAGCAATGTGTCATTCTAGAATGATAGGTTTCAAGCTGGTCAAGTGCCTCTATGCACTTCATTAGTTTAGTTATTCTCTGTATTGTCTTCATCCCACATGTCACTACACTGAGTTTCAGCAAACCTTAAGCTTGATGCAGACTACTGTTTAACAATTATCCACCTCACATCATAACCGACTAAGGTGCCTCTTCATATTAATATTATGTCATTGTTAATATTATCCTCTTTGTCTTATATAACAGCAATAGCATATTATAATATTTTATTAGTGTGTACCACTATACTACTACTGAGCCAATTTGATAGTTAGGATCATCTTATTCAGCAAACAGATAATTTAGAATTCATCCAATCTGCACAGATTTGCTTTTCCTCTCAACACGTTTGTGCCTACTGTAACAGCGGATATGTAAAGCTAGCTCATATTCACGTAACATACCGTATAAACCTTTTATTTTGGCAACTTCCTGTGTGACCGGAAGTAGAATGGTGTAACGGTGAACAACTTGATGTATAAAAAGACGAAAAAAAAAACCCGGAAAACTCATGCTAACGGAGAAAAAGGGAGAGAGGACTATTGTTATATTGTACAAATATGAATTGTTCCAGCTCTTACGTTTGTTCGCTGTCTGATACACTGCAATAAATAATAAAGGTCATTCAACAACCCTCAGTTCTGGCCGTCTCAGTTCGACTGGATGCCACACCTACTTTTTTAGACCGATCTTCTGTTTGCCTCATATCAGACCCAACCTGCGGTCACATTTGTTCTCTCTGTTGCATGGCGGACCAGGCAGGTCTATTATAATGTATTATTTATATTTTATTTTGTATCCATCAAGGGCTTCAGGTGATCTGCAGTTTCACCATTTCCCAAGGTGGAGACAGTTACCTTTTCACACACTGTCCTTGGCTGAACAATGACACAGCCTTAATATACCTTATTTATTTTATTAAAATATTTTCGTGTGAATTATTTGCTTTATATTCATTTTATACATTCTGGGCATGGTCATCATGCCAACTGTGTTTCATTGTTAAGCTGTTTGGGATTCAGGAGCTTTCATTGATTATTATAAGTTATAATGAATTTTTCAATAAAGAAAAATGCGAGAAAAAGAAAGTAAAACATTAAGTTTTGTTTTATAAGAACAAAGTTTGTGTGTGTGTGTGTGTGTGTGTGGGGGGGGGGGGGGGTTCAGTTGGGAAAATATTTGTGATTGTAACTGAAGATAATTTAATTACTCATAATGAAGATTTGATGATTATTTAATAATGTAGTCCATCTGAACCACACAATGTACACAATGTATGTGTGTATCTGAAGGAATAATAAGAAGTTGTAATGTAACACACACGTGTCGTGAGGGCAGATTTCCATTCATGGGGCCATCTGCTGCATTTGTTCATGTGATATTACTCAGCCAGCGGAAAAGAGATTCCTATGCCTTTGTTTTCCCTCAACAGTATGTGGTCTTTCTGTCATTCACACACAGAAACTAATAGTTAAATAAAAAAAATTAAACTTAGTAAACCCATACTGGCACTCAACAATATCAAACAAAAAATCTAAACTTGCACAAGTAAATCCACCTTAGAAGCCACTTGAAATGAAATGATGTGTTACATTCTACACTGCTATGCTTGTGCAGGTTTGGCCTCCAGTATGAATCCATGGTCAAGAAAACTGTAATGGGACTTGTAACAGCTGTTGAAATGCTGGCGTTTCACCACTAGGGGGAGCTTTTGTGATGCTAATGTCATTAATAAAACCAGAGTGGTGAATCAGAGGAGTGTCTCTCGGCATTCAGCATTTAATTGCATTTTTTGTTATTCAAACTTAAAACTGTTTGCTCCTGCCATTCAGCAGGAGCGGGAGGTAAACAAGAGAAGAGCTATCTGCTGTTGCCATTAAACAAACCTAGATAACTCACTTAAATATTATGATCTCAAATACTCGGAGGCTAAGTGTATGAGGAGAGTGGACTCAGCAGGCAGTGGATCAGAACCACAGATCTCTGACTAAAACAGACCCTGTACTGTGGCCTGATTTGAATTTCAAATGTGCAAACAAAGTTTCTCCTCTGCTGTTATCTCTCATCTTATCTGTGTACTCTCTCCTTTGTGTGATGGCTCTGCACAGTCAGAGCAAATAAACCAAAGAAGTTTAACTGAGGCTGTTTCAGATTGAGGGGATTGGTGATTGTAAGTTATCTCTAGCTCTCTTTTGAAGAGGAGAGATGTTTATTTATGGACTTCTACTATTTATGTGAGAAATGCTCTTCAATCATATTTAATAAAAACAGAGTGGTGAATCAGAGGAGGAGCATCTCTTTCTTTTTTTTCCTCTTTCTGCGTTGCATATATTCTTGAGCATCAGTCATAGTGCTTATTTGGCCTCATCATTATTTTTAGCCTGACATGTGCTACAGGTATGCAGTATTCATCATGCAAATGACACATTCACTTGATATCAACACCACATTATTACAAACAACAGCAACAGCATCACACACACACTGTAATGCATTGACTGCTTTCCTGCAGGGAGTTTCCCTTCTACACTGTTTCTTAGTTTACGTTAAAAAACAACTAGAACATGTGCAGTACAATTTCTTCCCTTGTTCAGTTCATTCACTTCTCTATTGTCTCGACAAAGGAAAACTTTCATTTAGTTAATGGATAAGAAATGGAAATCCAGTCTTCCTAATAACACAGCTGCCGTGCAAACAGACTCACATTCAAACTGCCGTCACTTTGTTTCTGAATGAAAAACATGCTGCATTTGTGTTGGTGTTTGTGTTTTATTCTCAGTCATTACAAAACTACATTATTTGGCTGATAACTTTTTAAACAAAGTTGGTGATAACAAGCAGCTGAACCAGCGCTGAGGTTTCAGCATGATGCTGTGTTTATTTAGAAGCACTGCCGACAATTATTGTTCTCAGAAAAATGTCTAACTGCATAATTAAACAATTAAACCATACTAGGTATGGTTCCTACGCGCAAATTTTCATGTATTTATGTATTTATTTCAGGTTCAACATTGAAATCAGGTGAAACAGTATCAAAGGTTAAAATGCTTTAATAAGTCATAAATCACGGAGGAAACCTCGTAATACGAGAAAACAAACAAGCCCATGAACAACTGTACTCTGATCCACTTCATATGCTTCATAAGCAGGTGTGATGCAGCAGTGTCATGAAGGTTTATTTATTTACAATGTTTGAATGTTCAGGCATCTCTTGCTGAATCACTGAATTTGTAGTATTATTAATTCATATTTGGGATGCAGGAGTTATTATAAGTCATTCTGAAAAAGGCTCTAAGAGAGAAAAATAAAGTAAAGCTGTTATGTAGAGGCTAAGCCTGGGTTTGAAGTCAGTGAGGTGTTTGATGGGCTGACGCGATGTTATTGTTGTGAATGAAAGTTGTTGTATGGGGAAAGTCCAGCCATACTGATCTTATGAGCTCAAGCATTTATTGCTTACCATGTCACAGTTCATCATCCAATATAAATCAGCATAGCCGTCACAGACAGGACCAACAACAGCCTGATTTAATGTTCCTACCTTAAATACAATTATTTACAAAGACAAAAAGAAAGAAAGTCACACATAAGTTGATAAAGAAAGGACGAAAATGGAGAAAGTTAGTTTCGTTTTACAAGAAATGAGGGAGGGTTGGGCTTCACCTACTCTGTAGCAATTTATCAGAATTGATTCACTTTTTTTTTTTCAGTTCACAAAAGAAAAAATAAATAAACAAGTGAGCTCATAACAAACGAAAAAGCTGGAAGTCCAAGGTCAGATTTAAACACTAGGAGACGTTTCTTATAAACAGGACAAACTAACATTTTGAGAAGATGATGTCATTGTGGTTATTTACCTAGTTATCATTGAACTATACTAACTCGAGCACACACTCATGTAGGTCACACCTAAACTTGATGAGGCAGATTTACTCACCCTGATGCTGTCAATGAACTTCAAAACTGTATCTAGTCAGCCTGATGAGGAAACGGTACACATGCTATCAAAGAACATTCAAATAAGACTGATTGACTCACAGCCCTGATCCCACATTTAGTTTTTTAAACCATTTTATCGAGTTACTGAGCTCATGAGTTGCTGCTTGTAAAACAAATTACAGGAAAACAAAAGAACAGGTTCAAACTGGTAACGCAAACCATTGTTAAAACTGACCTGACCACATTTTTAACATCCACAGTTTTCCTTCAGGCTGTTAAATGTTCTTTGGATTCTTAAAGACTTGAATAATGAGCTTGTTTTAAAACAAACAAACAAAAACAAAAACGATTACACTTGCATGTGATGTCTGTTGTGTCTTAAAACTGCTTCCTCAAACTGAACAGTGGTTTTAATGAACCTGAACACAAACCACAACACTGGCTTGTTAGGAGTTGTGCAGGTTACATTTTAATTGCATTTTCTCTGTATCGTGGTTAAAGGTCAATATTCAGGTTTATTAGCAGCTTTGAATGGATTGAATCATGATGTAAAGTTACGGCTTCACTTAGCCTACACGTCTAACCTGCATGAGATCTCAAATATATTATTAATACATAATTTATTCTCACCAGATAATTATAATATGACAGTCTAAAAAAGTTATATTCATCGTATTAAGAAAATGTTTGTCCTTGCCATTGTTGAGCAAGTTTGACTAGTGTGATCACTGACGTTGTTGCAGGTAGAAATTAAACTGTGTGGGCACAGCTGTCACTCCTGTGTAGTGTGCACACTGAGTACGATCCTCTTTCTCTGTAGAAACCATTTTGTTGGGGCTGAGCTGAAATAAAAATTCAGTCACTTTAGATCAAAAGATCTTTACTTTTCTTTAAAGAACATGAAAGATTTGAAAAGCAGAGCTTACAAAGTTTCAACACCTGGACATTGTTAATAACACACATGACACACTGAGAATTAACGTTGACATCATTTATTTCTTCATTATTTGATCATTTACAGAATATAAAACATTATGATCTTTTCTGATCTGCTTCTGGCAGCTGAGAATCCCTGAAAAATGTGTCATGGTCTGTTTGTATTCTGCTCTTATAATTTCTGAGAATTATGTGTAATAATGTATCAATACAATAAAGAAACAGAAACAAACTAATGAGAACATTTAATAACAATGAATGTCTAATGTTACTGATCACAGTGTTACCTCTGTGATGAAGAGGCACCTGTCAGACTAGTTGATCTGTTTTCTATAAAAACAATGAAATGACAGTAAATAGATTTTCATGTATCCAGTGCTAAAGCTGAAATAGACTGATTCAATTTTCTACTGAAGCTTCATTAACTAATAGTAGAAGGAACATTAGTTGGACATTTTGTAATGAGGCAAATAAATAGGTTATAAAGCATGAGGTAGATAAAATAGTACTGCAGTAATCTGAAAGCTCAACTGTCAGATTTTAGTTATGAAACAATTCATTAGCTTATAATATAAATATAGCTTAAGACCAGCTTTTGTTCGGTACAAAGAGAAGGTGAAAAAATTGTTTCAGGTTTAAAAATAAGTCACACCAAAAACTGACAGACCAGCTTCCAGCCCAGGGTCTCCTCCTGTCTGAGCTGCAGGTGAGAAACAGGTGTGAGGTGTCAGCTGTCAGGTAGGTGATGAGTGAAGAACAGAACAGAATCCATTTCCTCTTCAAACTGCTGTCAGACATTATCTACTGCACTCTGATGTTTCTCTCTGGAAGCAGTCCTGCTGTTTCCTGAGGAGTCAGCAAGTGTCAGAGTGACATCAGGGATCCTTCTGGAGTGTCCGTGACAGTTGTTTGCTTCCAGGTCATTTCTGTCATTGTATTCAGCAGCAGGAGATTCAGAGTTTAGAAAACTCTCAGACATTTCAGTCTGTGGTTCAGCGGGAGGATGGTGTGAGTCCTGATTACATTTTTTATGTTTTCTATAGATCAAAAAAAGAACAACAGCAGCAGAAAACACCACAGCAGCAACTGAAAGACCAATGACGAGTCCAAAAGATCCATCCTCCTTCCCTGCCTCCTTCCCTGCCTCCTTCCCTCCATCCTCCTTCCCTCCATCCTCTGTGTGTCCTCCTGTCTGACCTGCAGGTGAGAAACAGGTGTGAGGTGTCAGCTGTCAGGTAGGTGATGAGTGAAGAACAGAACAGAATCCATTTCCTCTTCAAACTGCTGTCAGACATTATCTACTGCACTCTGATCACATCACTCAGACCAGCTGCTTTCTACAAAGTCTCATCAACAACATCTTTAGAAACAAACATCAACAAGCAGGAAGCAGCTTCACCTCTGATCACACACACACTCAACTCTACTCACTCACCTGGAGGATCAACAGCACTCAGGTTGATGATGCTGATAGAGGTGTTCTTAATGATGGTGGCTGTGAACTCTGTGGATTTCCATGATCGTGTTTTTCTCATTATGACACGACACTCGTATGTTCCAGTGTCATTAATCGTCACGTTCTTCAGAATCAAAGACACGTCTCCATCCTTCATCTGTCTGTCCTGCAGATCCACCCGGTTCTTAAAAGATTGATGCTGGTGATCTGGATCCAGCTGCTTATCCCGGTACATTAGGACACTTTCTTTGCCCAGGTCAGCTCTGCTCCACTCTACCACTATGATGGGGATGTTGTTGTCTCGAGCTCGACACGGCAGAATGACGTTCTGTCCAGCTGTGATGTTTTTCTGGTCTGAAAGAGAGAAAGTGACACAAAGCAGAGAGGTTAAAGGGATCAAAGTACAATTACTAACTTCTGGAGCTTTGAAATCACAATCATAGAAACAATTAGGTTCAAAACTAAAGTGACCACTTTGCTTTTTTTTGGTGGGGGGGTGAAAAAAACCCCCACTTGTTCACACTTTTACTAAATAGTAGTAGTAAATAGTAGTAAGTAAACTAGAAGTAACTACAACA
The DNA here is from genome assembly GCF_057382185.1 of Mchenga conophoros. Lineage (NCBI taxonomy): Eukaryota > Metazoa > Chordata > Actinopteri > Cichliformes > Cichlidae > Mchenga > Mchenga conophoros. The sequence goes on from NC_140528.1 coordinate 43,149,280, forward strand.
CAAATATCACAAAATAGAAGTGTTGTAAACATACTACAGTCAAACTCCTGCTTTAACAAATAAAGGATGGGCTGTTCGCTTTAGTTCCTAGCACCTCTCTGCTTTGCTGTCACCCTGGGAGATAACTACATCAGTCAGCTATGTGCAAGGTCTGCTGGGTAATGTAGTTCCAATAAGATATAGGGCCTTTGCTACACAACAAACATAATAACTGTTCGATGGCACAAACCTTCTGCAGCCAAATATGAATAAGACTGAGGTAGTTGTCATTGGCCGCTGTGTATGCAGCGCACTCACAAACACACCTGAGCTCCTGATCTATAAAACTGGACCAATAATGTAAAATCCTCACAGTCATTTCTGATAACAACCTCGACTTAAGTAAGCATGAACAAATCTAGTAATCTGCTTTCATCTTCTCTAGATTAGATCACTGTAATGGCTGAGTGCATAGCAAAGTCAGCGGCCCCATGTGAGGGGGAAGGTTCGAAGGTATAGTGTCACGGCCAGGAGGGTCACCTGAACGCTGATCAGCGGTTTCTATCTTTCTCTCTCTTCTCCTTTCTGTCACCGGGGCAGAACTCACTGTGGGTTCACGCCCTCGGCCCTTGGAGAAAGGAAACACCTGAGCCTCATCAAGGTGATCAGCATATAAGCCAGAAGATGACTGCTGTTCTTTGCTGGATCGTTGTCTGCCACGCGTTAGTGAACGTCAAGCCACAGCAAGTTAAGTGGAGTGTTTCTTTGTACTTTGTATTTACCAACGTCTCCCTGTCTACAGACTTCCTGGATTCTTCCCAGTGTCATTCCCGAGTGGCGAGTGTTGGAGAGAGAGCCTGCTGTCGTGTGTGTGTGGATTGTTTGGATTGCGCGTGCCTCCCCCTGGATTTTCCTCGAGCCTCGTCCCCACCCCGTTGTACATAACACTTCCCCTGCACCTTCTGTACACCTGGTGGACTTGTAAATAAAACTTTCTTGCATACATCTGATCCTGGAGTTCTCCGATTGAGTCCTCCACGTCAAAACCGTAAAATACTGTATAGGCTCATGTGATGTGTTGAGGAATTTTCTTTGTGAGTTTGGTTAAGGTATAAAAGGATCAGGGCGGTTGCCCATCAGGGAAAGAAACCTTCTCTTCCCTCAGCCTGATTTGTATAAATCCTTTTTCTGTCACCTCTCTTCGTTCGTCTCTCCTCCGACGCCTTTCACTTTCTCGCTTAAATAAATAAATAAAAGCTGCACAGAAAAGGAACTGATGTGTTTCTGTAACTCATCATACACATGCTTTTCAACAACAACGTTCACACAAACTACGGTGCAAGAAAATCATACAGAAACATAAAAGTCCACAGATTACACAACTCCAACTTTGTGTTTCATCACACCTAGTGTTGTGTGACGTTTCATATCGACACTGCTCTTGATAAACCACAGAATACGGCGCCATCTTAAATCACTCGAAATGTGTCACATGACAACCATCTTACAGGTGGTTTAAGATGGCGCCATCTTAAACCACCTGTGTTTGTCTTTTTTCCTCTTTATAAGGGAACAAAAACAACAACAAGTGTAAACAAATCAACTTAGTGGCTGGAACATGACAGAAAATATAAAAGGAAAACTAATGAATAATTAAAAACATGACTATGTAAGAATTATCACTGATTTGCATGAAATTGTTCAAAAACTGTTTGGCTGCTTTTTAATTTTCCAGTTCTTTGATTGTGGTGCTGTATGGTAAAAGTTGTTGACATAAGTGGTTGTTAATCTCTCTGTCTCGATATGAACTTTTGTCAGGAGCAGCAGTGGTTTTCCGTGTTTCATTGTCCGATGAAGAGAAACGCCGCACAACAAACAACAACACTGCAATTCTGCAGTGCTTGAAACCTTTTTTTTTTTTTAATCTTTTCTATTTTTCTATTAACCTTAAAATTGAGTTTCTTTTTCCCGGTTGTGAGCTGTAAGTCTCCGTCCCTGAGAATATCAGATTCAGATCCCTCTTAAAAACATATTGTTTATAAACAGACATTTTCTGTGTCTCCCCTTTGCTGTTTTTGTGTTATAAGCATTTAAATGTAATGTAATAATTTTACACCTGCTCATTACCGTGTCCACGTTTAACGAATAATGTGGGCACAGTTAACGTCACCCATGTCCACGTTGTGGTAGCGTACGACAAACTCAAATCAGCAACAGAATTGAAGTTTATGATTTTTTTTTCACATAATTGTTAATATGCATGATGGTGTTTATATCTGCTCTATGACCATTTGAATTGCTTTTAATTTTATTCTGTATTTTAAAACCTTTGACAGCTGGTGTGATATTAAAACCGAACGTTGAACCCTCGATTGTAATATAAAATGTATATCAACATAATAATTTAATCAATTTAAATTAATCAATTTACCTAAGTGACCTTTTTTCTACATGATGTTTTTCCGTTATCACTGCTTAGATGTTTGAGTTTATGTGTGGTTGCTTCTCTGTTTTGTGAAATGTTTTGCTTTTGAACAACGATGTCGTTAATAATGATATTATTAATAATATTGTTAACATCATCAACAACAGCAATAATAATAATAGTAATGATAATAATAATAAAAACAATTTGTTTTAAAAAGGTAGCCCTAGAAGTATGTTACGACCACATGTCATCATCACTGGTTAAACACGCAAAGTGCTCAGTTTACATAAGCCTGAACATTTGCTAAGTTTACCTTTATGGACGGACGCCTGCAGTACTCCAAACAGCAGAGCCCAGAGCAGTCCAATACGAAGAATATCCATCATACTTTCTCTGCCTCGATAAACCATCAAAGATCTGTGTATCACGGAGAGTGACAATCCGTGTTGTCTGTAAAGCCAAACTTGTCCTTAATGTGAACAGCTCACAAACCACTGTTTACAAACTAAATGGGCCTCGTCTGATATATGTAGCTTTGATCAGGAGCAATTGGATTGGCCCATTGTTTTCATGGGACTGCCCATCTGTGTTGTCATAGAGTGTGAATATGCATAAACCGGTCGGTCGAGTTTGTTCTGTTGTTCCTTTGTAAGCAGCCACGGGGAAAAGGAAAGTTGGAGTGAAGTAACACAGAGCAGTGAAGAGAAACTGAGTCTTAGAAACAATGAAGCGTCCACTGCAGCTTCTGCCTCGGCTTTTCCTAAATATTGATCTATGAAGTTGTTGTTTTGTTATTTACTGATTGTCTTTAGATGACATAGTAGGTCAGTAGCTGCTACCTGTGACTGTCAGGTCCCAGCTAAATTCACAGCAGAGCACAGTTGAAGGTTCAACGTTCAGGTTTACCAGCTTTAACCAGGCGTCCCTGTTTGCCTCACATTAGCTGTGAAGCTCGCACTGTGAACTAAGCAGGTCAAAATAAAAGGAAAACAGCGACAATAAAAACAATTTAAACACGACCTCACCATTAATCTCCCTCCATTGTCCGTGGAGGGACGCAGTTGTTCCACTGTCTCCTTTAGCTCCATTTAAAGGTCTTCAGTATGTTTCAAATATATCTGATAACTTAAATATAATCTTCAAATCTAAAGGTATGAAAAAGCACTGAGGGTGCTTATTGAGCCACTGCGGAAAGTCCCCAAAGTGAAAGCAACAGCTGTGTTACAGCTTATATGTTCTGGAGGAGTGGTTCCCGCTGTCACACCCAGGCTTCCTGAAACGACAGAGCACATAAAACAACAACCACAGGTGTAGATCATGAGCTCAATATGACAGATTTGTTGAAATAAGTCTTTAAAATAAAACCAAGTTTTCCTTTTCTATGAGCATAAAACTAAATATTAACATCACACTGAGGTCACTGAGTGAGTTTCATTTTGAATGTTTTACAAAGGAAGGACAGAGATGGTCCCGCCCAGCAAGCAGTTTGTTGATCAGCGGCAAATTCCAACAGTTATTCTGTGATATTAATGCTTAAATTAAATGCAGAGAAAAGGCTCGAACTTTGGACGAAGGTCAAAGGTCTGTTTAAAACACTCTCACTGCTCGTATAAACAGGACACGGTGGGTTTAAAAACACACGGTGTGGAGAGTAAGGAGAAACACGCAAACATTTGTTCATAGTCCTGATACGTACACAGTAAACACATCTGTACTTGACTGGAATGCAGTTCAGCTGCTGGGTGAAGAGAATGATCACAGTCAGTGTTTCATGGAATAGACTGGTTAGAGCTTCACTTCCATTCAACAGAGCTCTATGTATACGACCTCCCTGTGTTTGTACAAACACATTCACATATTTTTGCATATAATCTGGAGTCTTCAGTCTTCACAATGACACAGCTGCCCTGCGAGCAGACTCACATTGAAACTGCTGTCACTTTGTTTCTGAATGACATGACAAAATGCTGCAATCCACATAGATATAAAATACAGTATGTCTGATAAAATTGTGTACTCTCTCCTTTGTGTGATGGCTCTGCACAGTCAGAGCAAATAAACCAAAGAAGTTTAACTGAGGCTGTTTCAGATTGAGGGGATTGGTGATTGTAAGTTATCTCTAGCTCTCTTTTGAAGAGGAGAGATGTTTATTTATGGACTTCTACTATTTATGTGAGAAACGCTCTTCAATCATATTTAATAAAAACAGAGTGGTGAATCAGAGGAGGAGCGTCTCTCAGTGTTCATCAGCACTGCTACACACACACACACACACACACACACACACACACACACACACACACACACACACACAGAGTATGTAATCCTGTCTCATCATGTCTGGAATGCAGTTCAACCATTTCTTAGAAAACCATGAGAGTTTATGATGTTTCATAACAACACATGTTGGCACTGACTGATTTGTAGTTTGAGTGTCCTGTTTTACTCTCAGTCATTACAAACATTTTAAACAAAGTTGCTGATAACAAGCAGCTCACCTAGTTCTGAGTTTTCAGCATGATGTTGTGTTTATTTAGAAGCACTGCTAACCATTATTGTTCTCAGATATATGTCTAACTGCAAAACAAATTAAAGAATAACGTTTTATAAAAATTACTGTTTATTAAAACAAAAAACAATTACTTCTTTTTTGTAAATAAACAGGTATTTGTATGGTTCTTATGCACAGATTTTCGTTTATTTATTTATTTCAGGTTCAAAATGTATAAAATGATATTATTGACTGGCAGTACATTGCAGATTTAGTTCCTTAAAGAAAAGCAAACAAATAATTTCAACACACTGTAATAACCAAATATGTGTTTTGTTGCCTGGAGGCAGTACCATGCTGCAGACACCTCGGTGAACACAACACAAACCTAATAAAATGAGATTTATAATTCCAAATAATGTTTCCAACGATGTTTTTAAGATGAAAAGATGTAGAAATGGACTACATCATGTTAGCTAGTAGACTCTATTTAGCATTGAAACCAGATGAAACAGTAGCAACGGTTAAAATGCTGTAAAATGCAAGAACAGAAACGTCACAGCAACAATAAAACAACATATTTAATTAATAAAAGTAAGACTAAACAAAGAAATCATGGAGGAAACTTCAGAACATGTACAGTGACCAACATCATATGCTTCATAAGCAGGTGTGATGCAGCAGTGTCCTGAAGGTTCATTTATTTAACATGTTTGAATGTTCAGTCTCTTTTCTACAAAACTCAACAAAAAGGAATCAAAGCTAAATGTGGAACATGACCGTCTCTCTCTCTCACTGCAAACCTGCTGCTGCAGTCGCAGAGACTCAAACAAACCACCTGAGCTCAGCTCCAGGCACAAAGAGATAAACTGTCAAGGATTAACATTATTTGTTTAAGTATGTAAAGATTTAGAAATCATTTGAACAATAAAGACCTAAAAGATCTATGACTCGAGGTATAAACAAAGTCAGACATTGCTTTTCAACCATGCTTCAACTGAACTATTTAAAAAATAAATACATATCGTCCTTCAAAAAAAGCGCCCCTCCGACGGCCAAACCCATCTGTTCTCTGATTGTATTGTTACATTTGTGATTGACATGATATTGACCAATCAGATGAGAGAAAGAAACATAGGGTCAAAATTCGTACTTGTAACTTGCACGTTTTCCACACACAAATCTTTTTTACACATACAAATCCTGATTTTCAAGTACAAAATTTTTATGACCACATTTTGAGCCCATACTCTCAGCACCACATCCAGAACACCTTGGATTTTGTTGAGAAGGTGAGAGATGTCATTATGGAGGCAGATGAAACCATGGTCTCGTACGGCATTACATCTCTCTTCACTTGCATCCCAGTCACGGAAGCGTTGGAGGTAGTTCGTAAGAGATTACAGGATGACACCAACCTCAGCAGCAGGACCACTCTCAGCATCGACCAAGTGTGTTTGCTTTTGGAACTGTGTCTTCATTCCACCTACCTCACATACAAGGGTCAGTTCTACAGGCAGAAACATGGGTGTGTCAAGGGCTCCCCAGTTTCACCCATCGTGGCCAATTTGTACATGGAAGAAGTGGAAAAGAGGGCTTTGCTATCCTACCCTGGAACACCACCAAGCCATTGGTTCAGATATGTGGATGACACCTGGATGAAAATCAAATCTCAGGACGTACCACAATTCACAGATCACATTAACTCGGTGGACCGACACATCAAATTCACCAGGGAGGATATGAAAAGTGGCAGGTTAGCCTTCTTAGACTGAGATTTCCATCAGTAATGGGGGACATCTAAAAGCTGACGTGTACTGTAAACCTACGCATACGGATCAGTATCTAAGGTTTGACTTTCATCATCCACTGGAGCACAAACTGGGTGTCATCAGGACACTACAACACAGAGCGAACACCATCCCCACTGACACAGGCAGAAGAACAGCACATCAAGAAGGCCCTGAGTAAATGTGGTTATCCCAGCTGGACTTTAGTCAAAGCTGGAAAGGAACCTAAAGAAAGCTCCAGCTAATCCAGGAGAGATGGACGATGGACAACCGCTGCTCAAGCGAAAACCTGTAGTGATCCCGTATATGTCCGGAGTATCGGAGCAGTTGAGACGCATTTTTTCTAAACGCCGCGTCTCTGTGGCTTTTAAACCCTAAAACACGCTTCGCCAAAAATTGATCCACCCAAAGGATCGGGTCCCCCGACACAACCAGAGTAACATAGTGTACGCTGTTAAGTGCCAGGAGGATTGGCAGGATTTATACATCGGGGAAACCAAACAACCTTTGGCGAAGCGGACGGCACAACACAGAAGAGCTACCTCGTCAGGCCAGGACTCTGCAGTCTGTTTACACCTACAGGCCAGTGGACACTCTTTCTATGATGAGGATGTACACATCCTGGACAGGGAGGAACACTGGTTTGAGCGCGGAGTCAAAGAGGCTATTTACATGAAAAGGAAAAGACCATCACTGAATCGAGGAGGGGGCCTAAGGGTACATCTTTCGCCATCTGACAATGCTGTGATTACAGCCATTCCCCAACTCTCTGTGAATGGTACTCATGGCCATTGATCAGTGGTTGTTGATCAGTGGGTTTTGGTCAGTGGTTGTTGATCAATGGTGATGAGAATTTGCATCGTTATGATTAAGGAACTGACCTCCCAGCTGACCTCCCAGCCCATTGTTCCTTCAGTGGGCTGGTTTCAGTCATTATGCAAATGTACTGTTTATAAGATTGGGGAAACCTGCAGTCAGCTGAGACTGAAGAAGTCACTTGGATGAGTGATGAAATGTTTGTCCCACAAAACGCTACGCCCAGATGAACAGAATCAACTTTTGGAGATGCTAACTAAAATGCTCATTCATAACGAAGAAAGCTTTGTAACTATCTGTGGCGTGAATAAGGCACGACGGGACCCCGGAGCACCGTTCAGAGCCAACTTTATTTTCTTCATGTCACACCACACACACCAACCCCTGAGTCCCCGTGTTTTAACACGGCGGGCGTGATTGCGGATGCCGTGCAGGTGCGTCCGCACGGCACCACAGACCACGCCCCACCACATACCCCCATCGCCCGATTGAGGCCGGGGAGCAATCTGGCCGAACCTACTCCTCCCCCCCGGGAACTGGGGCGAGACTCGGCCCAAACCATCGGCGCCCCAGTCCCTGGCCAAGCGACGAGGGAGCGTCCATTCTGGTGGCCGCCCGCGCATCCAGCGGCAACGGCGAAGCTGGTCCGGAGGTCGGCCGCGTAGCAAGCGGACACGGTCCCACAGGCATGGCCGTGAGCTCTTGCACACAGGCGGCTGGGCAGATGTCAGGCGCGCCCACTGGTGGCAGCGAGGCTGGACTAGCCAGCCCGCCGACCCCCGGCTTAGCGGGGCTGTCCCGCTCCTCTGTCTCCAACTCCGGCTGCGCAGGCTGCCCTGGAGCAGGGACCTCCGTCTCCTCGCACAGCTGCTCCGCCACCGCCTCCGCCACTCCCGTTTGGAGCGGCTCCCCGCACTGCACCTCCACCTCCAGCAGGCACAGCCCCTCTCGCCCCTCGTCCACCTCTGGGTGGAGCGACTCCTCTTCCTCCGGCAGGCCGGTGTAGACCCTCGCCCGCCTCGTCCTCCGCCTCCGATTGGAGCGGCTCCTCCACCGCTCCCGGCAGGAGCAGCCCTTCACCCGGCTGCTCCTCCTCCTCCGGCAGGCTCGGACCCCCGCGTGACTCGTCCACCACCTCCGGCTGCCGAGGTGCCCCACACAGCTCCTCCACCGCTTCACTGTCCTCGGGACACACTTGGGGGGTGGCGCCCAGGCCCAGAGCAGCGCCACCAGCTCCCCAATCCTTTCCAGGTGGCGCTCGGACCGGTCCTGCAGCTCTTCCTGCTGGCGACGCACCTCCGCCGCCTGCTCCCGCTGGGCGGCCGCCATTTCGGCCACCCTCTGGGCCAGCTCCTCCATTCCCTGGCTCCGATACGGACCCGCCGCCTCCTGGGTCTCGGCACCAATGTGGCGTGAATAAGGCACGACGGGACCCCGGAGCACCGTTCAGAGCCAACTTTATTTTCTTCACGTCACACCACACACACCAACCCCTGAGTCCCCATGTTTTAACACGGCGGGCGTGATTGCGGATGCCGTGCAGGTGCGTCCGCACGGCACCGCAGACCACGCCCCACCACACTATCCCCATAGGAAGGCGAGTCTTGGAGGGGAGTAGAGGTCCGGGTGAGGCTTAGCCAGTTCGCGTACACTCACTGTGAAGTGTTGGGCAGGGAGGCAGGCAGGCAGGCGTATAGCGCCAAGAACAGAAAACAAACCAGCGACAGGAAATTGAGTGGTTACTGACAACAAGATCCAACCCTCAGAGAAGCTGCAGTGGAGACTAGACAGGATCGGATTGAAAAGAAAGAAAGAAAAAACACTGGAAGAGTATTTACTGAGCTATGACTCTCACTAACGTGGGTTAGCTGACATTCCGGCGAGCAACGTTCGAGAACGCTGGTCTTAAGAGTCGGCCAGCTGATTGCAGGTGCCACAAACGAGGGGGTGTGGTGACTCTGCCCAGTGATGGGTAGACTGGGTGGGTTTACTGTTACCTGTGCTTATGTTGTTTGTTGCTGTAGTTTTCCTACTGTGCTCTTTTCATTTTGCTTGTTTGTTTATCAGCTGTTGGCGAAGCAGATTTTTAGTGATTTTCTCTCTATCCCTCTTCTCCCCTCTTGTTCTTTCTCTCTCCTTCTGTTTACTTTACTCCCAACTTTTCTTCTTATTTCTCTTTCCTGTCCTCGAGTCCTGTCCGTTCTGATTGTAATAACTTGAAATAAGAATAAATAATAAAGCTTGAATAAACTATGACAATCAAGTGGACCAGTATAGCAAAAGGTCCACTTGTGGAAAAAATGAGAAGAAAAAATAATTAAATGTCGATGTAATTTATTAAAACTGGAAATAAATACTTTATTGCATGTTTTCAATAAAATAAATAGACATTTAATTGTTTATCTATTTATTTATTAATTCCAGTTTCAGTTAATTATTATCATATTTTATTCATTCATTTTGAAACTCCTGGCCCTCTTTTTCTACCTTTTAAAAAAACTTGTTTTTTTACTTGAGCAAAGAAGTTGAATCTGTACTTCAGCTTTTACTTGAGTATTTTTACTACTGAACTACAGATTGTCTGTACTTTTGCCACCTCCGTTAGTGTCTGTATTATTTGTGGTGGTTTTCAGGAACTAGAAAGTTGCTGTGAAGCTAATGTGGACTCACGTCATGCTACAAGAAACAGCCCCTCTCTTCCTCAGAAAAAATACAGATAAATCGCTCAGCTGAGATGCAGAAACGAAACCTAACGTTCCCTCGTGGTGCCTTCAAAGACCCCTCCTGAGGTCATGTAAAACAGAAAGCCCAGCCTTCTCGTCGGTACGCTTTCCTCCTGTCTCAAATGTGTGACTCCCGTCTCCTAACATCCTTTATATTTATGGCCATTAAATTCACGAGAGGAGAGGAGAGGAGAGACACGAGCAGATGGATTCTCACTTTTACTTGTTTTCAGCGGGGCCCTGAAGGCAGCAGGAGCAGGGGTGTGTGGTTTGTGTAACTGAGGTGACAGCTTCACAGATCGGTCCACGCACTCTTTGTGTTCAGTCATCACTTTGCTGAGTCTGAGGAGGAGGTCTCTGTGTGCTCCAACATGAGGTCAGTCTGCCAAACCTTTGATAAATAATCGGTCATTTATCACAAATTGTCCACCTGATGGACTTTAAATCCAGCAGTAGTTTAGTTTACCTGGCGCTCAGGTGCACACAGAGGGATACAAAGTAACACAGTCCAGGAGTCTGTGAATCAGAGGAAGAGGAAAAAGTGGAGGTTATAAAATTATAAACCTGTTATGTAATAATAATAATCTGTGCTGCAGGTATCGATTATTTTAGTAATCAAATATTCTATCAGTCAAATAAGAAATAAAATAAAATTAATAACCTCCCACTTGGGTATCAAAATCCACACAATTTAGCCCTGATTGCTCACCACTACCTTGCATGCATGTTCGAGTCCGTGTCCCTGCTTGCCTACTTCAGTGCTCAACTCTTCAACAATATTAATTCCACATCATGAACACTGGTAACTGAAAAAACACGGGCAACTGATGCATCTTGTCAGGGTCCTGGGTTTTTTTGATGAAGTGTTTTGAGTTTCCTGTGTTTTTTGTCACTTTGTGTTGTAAGTTATGTCCTCATTGTTGGTCTTTAGTTACTCCCTTAAATTTAGTTTTCTTGTGCTCCATGCCTAGTATTTCCGTCTGTGTATTTTGGTCCTTAGAGTGCTCTGCCTTATGGTTTATATCTCTGTGTTTCTTAGTTGCTCTGTCTCCACGGTGTCAAGTTCACGTCTCAGTGTTGTACTTCCTGTTTTACTTTGAAGGTGTGTCTCATGTGCGTGCATCCTGCTTTGCTTCCTTGTCTCATCAGTTCTGATTTCTCCCAGCTGTGCCCTCCTTCTGTCTCATTCCCCTCGTTACTTCACAGTGTATTTAAGCCCTGTGTTTCTCTGAGTCAGTGTCGCGTTGTCCCTCATGTTGTGTGTTACTTGTGTGCCTCACTGTGAAGTTTAGTTTTGTATCCTTTCCTCAAGTCTGAAATAAAGCGGTGCTTTTGAGTTTATTTCCCGTGTCCCCGTGAGTTTGTGTTTGGGTCCTCTCCTGCCTGAACACAGCTGAAACATGACACATCTTACATCAATAACTAGACATTTTAACACTGGCATGTGATCAAATGAATTAAACATTGTATCACAAAACTTTAGCTGTCCCCCTGTGTTTGTGTCTCACTCCACATCTAAGGTTTCTTTTGGTTCCTCAGTGTGAGATTCAAACCACAGATCTACTTCACATCACTGATTTCATTGGTTGATCACACAAACTGAATTTTTATCAAGGAGAGGAGCTGGGAAGTGTGGGTGAGCTGGCATGAGAGTTTCTGAGTGAGGATGTTTGATCATGTGCTGGTTGTAGTGTGTCAGAGCACTGAGTGAGCCTCGGTTCAGCCAGTCCTGGTTTGATGCTCTCCCTCTGATGCTCCTCACAGCGTTTTCTTTGTGACTCTCTTACAGTGAAGATAGCAGCGCTCTGCTCAGCAGGCTGCAACAGTTGCAGTGTCACTTCACCTGGGATCTGAAGCTGGACGTATCCCCGAAAAAACTGATCACCCGAACAGAGATCGACATAGAGTTTCATCAGAGTCCGTATAAAGGAGCAGGTTGCTTCTACAGCCTCTTGGCTTATTTCAGGTACAGTTTCTGTAGCTGTCTGATGAAGGAAAAGCTAAAGTGGATTTATTCTGCTCATTCAAATCTCAACACTTTTATTTCTGTGACTCTGCTACAGAAGAGAAGAGCAGAACTAACATTAGCCAGAAGAAAGACAGTTCTTCTCACTGAAGTCCATCTGACCAAAGAGAAATTTGACTGTCAAAGGAAACAGTGGTCAGCATCAGCAGGATCTATATTTGAATGATAGAGAGATTATTTTGTTTTCAGGATCAGATCCAACCCTGAGCTGTGTTTCTTCTGCTAATGTTACCTATCAGCAGTGCTCCTGCTGCTAACACAGATGAATTTTGTCTGGAGTAGATATGGCTGGCTCATTTTTAACTCACTTCATAAGTTAACAATATAAATAAACAATCACCAGATTGATGCAGCATAGCAAAGCTACAGCTAGAAGAAAAACGTCAGCTTGCTTTACGTTTACTTCATTATTTCAACCTTAATAGATACACATGATAGAAAGAGAAACATTATTGGAGTATTGGACTGAAGTTTCTGATTCTTTAAGAATCTTGATATAAATCTGATACCTGAAGCTTGTTTTGACTCTTGTTTTTCTGGTGGAAATGCAGTAATTATCTAACCCTGGAGTCATGAACCTCAGATAAAAACCTTAATGAATCATCAACAAGTGTTAGTTGAACCCTCAAGTCAGTTTCTTGTCAGGTGTCGTAAACACCAGATGTGGAACAGCTGTTGATGACCTGTTGGTCCTCAGGTATCTTCAGGATCAACGAGAGGAAGCGCTGAAACTTTTAAACCAATCAGAGGAGACCATCAGGGAGAGTTACGGTGATGAGAGTGAGAGGCGGCTGATTGTGACGTATGGAGACATGGCCTGGCTGAAATATCATGATGGAGATTTTGCACAGTCAGAAAGCTACTGTCAGAGAGTCGAGGACATACTGGTATGTAAACCAATCAGATCAAACATGATGATCACTGCTGTTGAACCTCTGACGCTTCCTTCTCCCTCTGCAGGTGAAGTATCCCACTGGTTCATCAGGAAGTCTCCTCCCAGAGGTGTATGGGGAACAAGGCTGGGCCTATTTCAAGGTGTCGAGGTCTTCTATATCAAAAGCCATCGACTGTTTTCGTAAAGCACTTGAGGTACAGACTCATGATGTTGAGTGGAACACCTGCTACGCCGTTGTCCTCTTTTGCGGAGAACAGGTCAGTTTTATGATAAGAATTCTTTATTTATTCATAAGGAACCCCATCAACTTGAACAATAGTGGTTGCTAATCTTCCTGGGGCCCAAGCCATCAAGTATAATATAATAAAACATTATAAAAGAAAGATGATTGTAATACAGATGCAAAACATCCACATAATTTGGCTCTTACATCCACAATAATCGTAAAAATATAAGCATTGAGGCACAATACATGTGGAAAACAGGTCACAACATTACCCACTTACAATATTTACAATATTTATTAAAACTGTATAAATAGGCTTTTAAATGTTTTTTTAATTATGAATAGTCACTAGTTCTCTAATTGCATAAGGCAGTTTATTCCACTTAAAAGATGCTCTGAATGTAACAGAGTTTTTCAAAAAGTTACTTTTTGCTCCAGGAATCACTAAATTGCTAAAAATGATGTAGCATAATTATGTAGTTTATCTGTATACTGCAGCTGAGCACAGAAGAAATGTGGTGTATTTAACAGTATTGCTTTCTTTACAAATAAAAGTAAGTCATAGTTTAATTTAGCTTTTACTGGAAGGCAAAAAAGTTTATTGTGCTTTTAAAGGATACTGGTATAGTATCAACATCTTAACACTAAGGATGAAGAGTTTATTATCTTATATGGGTATATTCCTCCTCAATTCAATTCAATTCAAATTATTTATCGTCCCACAAGCGGAAATTAGTTTAGCAGCAGGATAAAAGTAAACAGAACAATAATATGAAATAATAATGACAATAATAATGATAGAAAGTCCAAGGACAGTTATTTGCCATTAAGGAGACAAGATGCAGTGGGGATAAAAGAAACCTGGAGCCTTTTAGTCTTCCTCTGAGGTGCTCTAAAACAGCGCCCGGAAGGCAACAACTCAAACTCACTGTGAAGTGGATGGTTCACACAATTAATAATAGAATGAGCCTTACTCAGCACATTTCTGTTGTAAATGGCCAAAAGTCCATCGTGCCAATGCCCTGAAATTTTGCGAGCAGTTTTTACCAGAAGTCCCAACCGATTCTTATTCCTCACCGTCAGGTTACCAAACCAGGCAGCGATACAAAAAGACATCACAGATTCGATAAAACTTCAATAAAACAAAGAAACATCTGAGATGAGACATTAAAAGATCTCATTTTACTTAAAAAGAACAGTCTTTGTTGAACTTTTTTAGTAGTGGCATCAACATGAGATTCAAAACACAGTTTATGGTCAAGTCAATCAGCAGCTTTAATGACAGTAGGTGATGAGCTATAAGAGGACTTCCTAAAATCGAGACAGCACCAAATGATGAGAGTAAACTTTAGGGCTCCTTCAGTGGCCTCAGTTACTTCAGCGTCAGTATATTTTTTAGAAGTTTCAATGACTAATATTTATTCAAGCAAAAGAAACAGTGGACTAACCAGTTTCTCATCTGCAGTGGGTTTTAGAAAACTTACAGGAAGATGAGGAATCCCAGGCCATCAAACAGCTTCGCTTTGCATTGGAGATCAACCCAAATAACGCTGCTCTGCAGTGCTCGCTGGGTGCAAAGCTGGGAGCCTATAAGAAATACGAAGAGGCTGAGAGTCTGGTGAAGAAAGCACTAGAAAATGATCCTGATAACCCTCATATCATCCGCCACTCAGGAAAATACTTACGTGAGCGGGTAAGTCTGCAGCTTTGGTCCTATAAATTCTTACTTCTGCTCACTGGGTCTTTGGCTTAGTAACAGCAGACCAAACAAAAGTTAGGAAATCCGTCTGTAGAGACTCATCCTCAGTTTCTTTTTAAATGTTTTCTTCATAGAAACTATTGTAACATTATTTACAGTATGTCAAGGCACCTGCAGTGTTATACTTAGAAATTAATTCAATGTTAACAACTTGGTGACAGTGAGGGAGAAGAGAACGCCAACTCTGCTTGACCCGAGGGTAAAGGTACCAGATGATCGAAGTCCAAGATTCTAGTCTGGGAATCTTCCTGGGCCCACCATTCATGCCATTAGCTTCTGTCTATAAATGAAAGCACATTCACCATCCACTTTAAGGCCTCCTCAACCATACAAGCCTTAATAGAGCATCATCAACAGCAGCCAGGTCAATAAAGACACTTTATTTAAAGGTTATAAAACCTGTCCTTGACTTTCATATGACTTTCATTTTTGGCTCCTGGGAGTTTTTAGAACAACTCTGTGATCTCTGGGGATGCTGGCTGGCTTTAGCCTTCATTTGCTTTCCTATTTTGTAATCCTGAACAGCTTGGGTGTTTTTGCTCTCCTTAATCCTGATACTGTACTGATTCAGGGACAGGAACAACCAGCCATTAAACCTGAGGTAGACAGTCAACTGTGGCGTCCACTGCTGCAAATTTGTATTAATGTTTTACAGGAAGTTTCATAAATTTTCCATAGTAAGTACAGACACACTGATTAAATTTCAAATTTATGAATATCCATCCATCCATTCATCTTCTTCCACTTATTTCAATGTGGAGGAGCAGCGGCTCTACTCTGAGCCCCTTTTGGACGGCCAAACTCCTGCTGCCACTTCACACTTGCCTGCAGACTGCTCCAGTGCAAGTTGGAGGCCAAAACCTGATGAAGCTTATAGAACTTACACTTACAAAAGCAGAGCCAAAATCCTGATCCAGCCCTAACTATATGCTTTAGCAAAAAGGAAAGTTTTAAGCCTAATCTTAATAGTAGAGATAGTGTCTGTCTCCTGAGCTGGGAGTCTGGGTTTGTCTGAGTGATTCCATTCGTCTTTTTTCCCCTTTCCCTCCTTTTTTTTCTTTTTTATAGACTTTCATGCATTTATATAAGTTGTTGGTGTGAACAAGAGCGAATTTCCTTACAAATTCATTACCTTTTCAGTGTTTGCATTTATAGCTGTTAAGAGAGTTTGAACCATTCTTCTGTTATTTTTCTTCTTCTATCCTCAAATTGATTTTTTATCTTTATTTGTATCTGATTAGTGTTTTTAAATCTGTTCCAGAATCGACTGGATGAGGCTATTGTTGTGTTTGAGCGAGGACTGAAAAGGGGCGATCAATTATCTTCCTTCAACTACCAGCTGGCTCTGTGCTACAAGCAGAAAATAATTGCTGAGCGTCGCAGGCGCTTCAGCAACAGAGGTACACAGAAATATACTGCATGTTGTCCTTAAATAAACACCACTCAAATCACCCTTTAATGCTCCACAGAAGAGGTGCGTAAGTGGAGGCGTATTTGTATCAGTCACCTTGAAGAATCTGTGAAGAGGAAGAGACCTTTTGTCCTGGCGTGGGCTGAACTGGCACTGCTGTGTGCAGAGGCAGGGGATATGAGCAGGTACCCGTCTAAACAAAGCTGCAGGGTTTCCTTCTTTCTTTCCTCTGGCTGTAGATTCCTCATCATCTCTTTGTTTCTCAGGGCTGAGGAGGCTTTCCAGAAGTGCTTGGAGACGTTACCAGAGGTGGAGGAGGAAAGGGATTGTCAGACTATCCATCAGCGCTGCGGTGACTTTCTTCATTATCACAAAAAAAATGAGGCTCAAGCCATCGCTCACTATACCAAGGTAAGTTTCTAGGTGCCAGACTCTGATTGGTCCTATCTGAAGAAAAAATGAAGGTGACAGGTAGCTGATCCATCAGAGGGCAAATTACACCAAGGTGAGGCAGCTGCATGTACAGTGTTAGACATGCAGCTGCCTCTTAATGTCCCACGTTTCAACCCAAGAAGAACAAATGAAAGAAGAAAAACTAACAGGCCTTGTTTGGAGGATGGAGGTGTCGGGGCAGTAATGTGAAACATGTTACCTCTCACATCCACCACATGACCTTAGTATGGATGGATTTATCTTCACCATAGTCTTCTGCTGTTTTCTCTCTGCAGGGGCTGCTGATACCACAGAAAAAATATAATTGGAGACAGTGTGCTAAGGTGAGCACTAGAGACATAACAAAGGTTACGTGTTATATAAACTCAGTGTTAATACTAACTCATGCGGTGTGAGCAAAACCTCATATCAAAGCTCCCTTGATGTAAATGATTTGTTCAGTACCACCTACTTGTGCTCCTGAGGACTGTTTTCAACTTACGTTTTGAAAACTACTGGTGACTGTCAGTGGTTCTGTCTTTCACTAGGTCTTGTGAGGAGATGTGGCATCCATCCCACTTTGGATGGAACTCCTTTCATTTCAAAAAGTCTGGCCAAATTTATGAAAACCCCCCAAGTCACTATCCAGAGTTGCAGTCTTACACACCTCTCTATAGCTTTTCTCCTTCTGTTGTCCCCCGAAAACTCTTAGAAACATTTTAAGCTGGTAATCAGGCCCCATCTTATCTTAAAGACCTTATAGTACCATATCACCCCATTAGAGCAATTCAACCTCAGATTGTGGGCTTACCTGTGGTGCCTATACTATTTAAATGTAGGATGGGAGGTAGATCCTTTAGCCTCCAGAGTTCAAATTTCAAAATGTCGCTTTTTTTAATTAAAGCATAATGTAATGTTTTCTCCCACTAAAAACGTTACACCCAGATGAACAGAATCTACTTCTTTGGAACATAAATTAATATTTCATTGTTCCTCTATTTTTTCCACAGAAACTGAAGCAGATCGCTGACAGGCGTCTGGCAAAGAATCGGGGTGATGGTGAAGCTCTCGCTCTGCTCGGTCAGGTGGCCAGAGCTGAGGGCGACAGGAAGGAAGCTGCTGAGTTTTATGAGAAAGCTCTGAACTATGACAAGGACAATGAAGAGTACCTGTCTGCTCTGTGCGAGCTGCGCCTGGAGCTGCAGTGATCATCCTCTGATTAATCAGGATCACTGCAAAAACTGGCTATAACTAACTTACAATCTTACAAGGAGCCAAAAAGTATTTTAATTTTGTTTTGGGAGTGACACACTCATAGAGAGCAGGATGGAATTCGTCTTTTACAATATGTATTTTATCTCTTAGCTTCTAAATCATAAAATGTGTTATTTGCATATGTATCTTTTTTTTGTTGTGTTCATATATCTTGGAGAAAAATGTTAAATGTTGCTCAATTTTTAACAGAAGAGTATTCAAAAACAATAAATAGGAAAGTTAGGAGAACTCAAATGAAAGTTTAAGTGTAGAAAGGAAAATCGTGTCGAAATACTTTTTTGCAGAATATAACTAATGCTGATTAATTCATAAGAATAAGAGAAAATTTCCACCCTTTAACTGCAGCCAGAAGGTGGCAGCACATCTCCTTTCTTCTTATCTCATGCACATATCTTTCTTTCTACATAGCACTTTAATTCTTATTGTTTGCACTGAAGCACCGCAGCAATTTCCTAATGTTGTAAACCTCAACATCTGGCAATAAACCCATTCTGATTCTGATTCTGATTCGCTTTCGTGTTAACTAGAGATGGCACGATACCACTTTTTTATGTCCGATACCGATATCATAAATTTGGATATCTGCCGATACCGATATGAATCCGATATAGTGTTTTTTAATCAACAAAACTGTTTTTTAAATATCTTGCTGCATTTTGTATAAGTTCATACTCAAGTTTAAAACAACAACTACACTAAAGCTATTCTGTTATACCTGTATGCAAAAAAAAATATTTCATAGTTCAGCAATACTGATCAATCTAATAAACTTAAACCTACACCATCCTCCCTATTCTGGTATTTTAAAGAGTACTTAGCATAAATATTAAGCAACCTAACTAATAGGGTTCCAACTCCCAGCAACAACAAAAATAAATAAATAAAAAATAGGGAACCACCCCTCACACTCCACCTCATGACGCTTAATCGACGTAATCAACCTTAATTTGATGCAGTGTGAAAAAAAAAAGCACAGAAATCAATTATTTTTCAAGAAATATTAAATAGATTCAACATCTTTCTTCAACAAAATTGCAGACTGCACAGATGGTACCTTCCCAAAGGAAAAAGTACTATAGCTTACTAGGGTATATTAGACTTAATAGTCACTATATACAGTAATTGACTTCTATTCATTTTACATCAAATTAAAACTTTGGCTGTCAGATAATTATTTATTAAAAGCTAGACATTTTAAATGAGAATAAGAAAGAAAAGTATGTCTTTGTGCCCCCTTTTCCCTGTTAATGCCCTATCGGCCCCCCTGGCTAAACTTTGCTAGATCCGCCCCTGCACAGTTACCAGCCGTCAGCTGCGTAGAAAAAGATCCTCGAGTAGAAAGTAATATTAAATACATTCTAACAACAGCTGATCAAGCTTAAACGTGCTGCTGTTGTTCAGCCGCTGGTTTCCTCTTTCTGGTGCAAAGTGGGCCAAAAGCAAACTAGAGACATGGACTCGCGACAGAAAAGCCGATCAGCTGATCATTAAGCAGTTTCATGATTGAAGTAGCAGCAAGAAGAGGCAGTCGCTCCATATATCGTTTGTTAAGCTTAACGCAGGAATGCTTTACAAACATTCAGAGATGGACTTACACACTTGCTTTACTTCTCTCGGGATAACTTTGTCGGAGATGAAATGCCGGGTTGCTAGCGAAGCTCCAAATGCTATCCAGACCACCGACAGGTCCCGCATGCCACAGCCGCTCTATCACGTGATGCATACTGCTCCGACGTGCTAACGTTCTGAGGTGAGTTACAGCGTGTTGCAAGTTTTGTGAGGTGCTTTCGTGATATTTAATGGATCGGATTACATTTTTTATTTTTCTCCGATATCCGATCCAGTAATTTAGGTCAGTATCGGACCGATACCGATACGTAATATCGGATCGGTCCATCTCTAGTGTTAACCCAGACTGAACCAGTCTGCTAAGCTCATTCATGATGATTTACATGTTTGATTTGTGTTACGTCCCCTGGCTAGGGGGGTGTGAAAGGACGAACATAGAGGTAAATAGTGAAGGAGGAGCCATGTGAAGGTTGGCTACAATAGTCCGGTGAAGTCCACCGACTTCACCGACAATGTCCAGAAACTTACCCTGGACCCAGATGAAACCATGGTGTCCTTTGATGTTCCTCTTCACTTGCATACCCACCATAGAGGCAGTGGAGACTGTTAGAAAACGACTACAAGAAGACAGCTCCTTAGAAGACAGGACTTCCCACCCGATCAGATTTGCACATTGTTAGACCTCTGCCTCACCACTACATACTTCAAATACAACGAGGGTTTCTACAGACAAAAACATGGCTGTGCCATGGGCTCCCCCGTGTCACCTATTGTAGCCAACCTTTACATGGAGGAAGTGGAAAGGAAGGCTCTTGGCTCTTTCAAAGGAAGAGTACCCAGCCACTGGTACAGATATGTGGACGACACCTGGGTCAAAATCAAGACACAAGAAGTGGAATCCTTCACTGCGCACATTAACGCTGTGGATAAGAACATGAAGTTCACCAGGGAAGACACAAAGGACAACTGTCTGCCTTTCCTGGACTGCGCTGTGCACATTGAAGAGAACGGCAACCTCAACATCGAAGTTTACCATTGAATGTTTTGATTATGAATAATGTGGCCTCCACCTAAAACAAAGCTCCACTGTTGGCTGTTTGCTCTTTGGCAGCCGTTCATCAGGTTTTCCATGAGAAGAGACATACAGCAGCTGAGAGGTTTAATTTCCGTTAGACAGTCGAGAGCCACTCTGACATTCCTGTGTTTCTTCACAGCAGTGGATTATTGCAACAATTTTACAGGACAGACTGAAGACTTCTTATAAGCATGAATAAAGAGAACAAAAGAAAAACAAATAGGTGCCCAACTTGAAAATAATAAATAAATCTAAAAGTTTTTATCATGATCAGAGTCTGTGCCCGTCACTGCTTCTGTTAGAAAGTTCTGATATCTGCCACACTGCACCATGTCATGAATTTATTTAGAAGTGGCCCAAGAAATGAAGCGTGTCAGGAACTTTGGTGCACGTGTAGCAACACATTGTGTGATTGTTGCTTTGCAGCAGTGCCTCTAATGATAAAATCCAGCTGTAGTTGGGCAAAGCAGTTTGATGCAGTTGTGTCATTAATATATTTCATTGGCACTTGCTTGAAATGATGCTTTGGGCACATTTCAAACAATGTGTCCAAAGCACCTCAACCCCCCTGTTTGTGTTTCAGCAGAGAGGATGTGAAGTCTGTTAAAGGAGAAATTTCAAAGAAATTGCAAACAAAGGAGGTTTAAAGAGATGTCTGAAGGTCATACTGCTCCTTAAAATGATTCTAGGTCAGGTTAAAGGCTAAAGAATAAAATAAAAGAGTGGCGTATGCTGATGTGCTACAGCTGTTTACAGAAATGAGTTCTGCAGACTTGGAGGCTGAACTCTGTTCATTCTGCTTCAGGTAAGAGACTTTTCGAAGTCTTTTTGAGGATATCTATCATCACAGCCATCCTGCTGAATCAGCGCCAAAGAACACACAGCAAACCCTCTGAGCTTTGTTTGTGAGAAATTTCACTCAGTGTTCCCACACACTTATTCGGCGGTGTGACTCACAGGAATACATCTTACTTTCCCTCATGTTTGCAAGTGCAGCTGTGTGCAGCAAGTGATAATGACATCATTATTTGTTTTAGGTTGTTTTTTCTTTTATTTGTATATTTTGAAAGAAAAAACTGCTCCATGTTGGGGGTTTTTAGGAGAATAATATTCACACGCATTCAGATAACACAGGATTAGGACTGCCTGTTAATCAAACTCCCAACTCATGAAGAACATGGCTGACTGAGAAGTCTCCTCTCCTGTCTGTCTGGATTACTTCCTACTTTCTAAGGCATGTTATAATGGTCTGTCCTGCTTGTACCCCACCTCTCCCAATGTGTTTGCCAGGGGGGCTGTAGCTGCCCTGGCAATCACTTTGTTAAAGAACATGGAGTCAAGCTGAAGGCAACATTTATACAAAAAGTGTGATCTCCCTGTGAATATGATGCACTAACCACTGCTTTAAACAACAAAAGGAATTTATAAAATGGATGTTCTCCTAAGACAACAACATGGACGCTTCAGTACAGAGTGAAGTATTTGTGGTCTGCAGTCACTCTGCTACACTCCATCATCAATGTGGCTTCAACAAAGAACAGACAACTTCCTTTTTAGCAGATGTGTGTTATTAAAGAGTAAAGAATGGCAAAGTTCACTCAGTGTAACTCACAGGAAAAACGTCTTACTTTCCCTGATTTTTACAAGCAAAGCTGTGTACAGAAAATGATAATTACATCATTGTTTGTTTTAGGTAATTTTTTCTTTTATTTCTATATTTAAAAAAACTGTCACATGTTGAGTTAATTTGAAGAGAACAATAATCACCATTCAGATAACTCAAGGTTAGGACTGAGAAGTCTCTTCTCTTCTCCTCTCCTGTCTGCCTGAGTTACTTCCCACATTCTAAGGCATGTTACACTGGTCTGTCCTGTTTGTAACCCACCTCCCTACATCAACCACTGCAGGGTTATGGGGTTCTGCCTGGTGCAGAACTATTTCCTCATTTGTTTCCTGGTTTAATTCTGTTATTTGTTTGATTTTAATCCTCCTGTAAATATGATGCACTAACTCACTACTTTAAAGAACAAAATGAATTAAAAAACTGGACTGTTGCCTGTTTAACAGTGATTTATTTTTGCCTCTTCTCACAGCAATCCTGCTGAATCAGCACCAAAGAACACACAGCAAACCCTCTGAGCTTTGCTTCAGGTCATCATCCATCCATCCATCCATCCATCCATCCATCCATCCATCCATCCATCCATCCATCTTCATCCGCTTTATCCGAGGCCGGGTCGCGGGGGCAGCAGCCTAAGCAAAGAGGCCCAGACCTCCCTCTCCCCAGCCACCTCCTCCAGCTTGTCCGGGGGAATACCAAGGCGTTCCCAGGCCAGCCGAGAGATATAATCTCTCCAGCGTGTCCTGGGTCTGCCCCGGGGGCTCCTCCCAGTGGGACATGCCTGGAACACCTCACCCAGGAGGCGCCCAGGGGGCATCCTTGTCAGATGCCCGAACCACCTCAGCTGGCTCCTTTCGATGTGGAGCAGCAGCTGCTCTACTCTGAGCCCCTCCCGGATGGCCGAACTTCTCACCCTATCTCTAAGGGAGAGGCCAGCCACCCTTCGGAGGAAGCTCATTTCTGCCGCTTGTATCCGCGATCTCGTTCTTTCGGTCACTACCCACAGCTCGTGGCCATAGGTGAGGGTAGGGACGTAGATCGACCGGTAAATTGAGAGCTTCGCTTTTACACTCAGCTCCCTCTTCACCACGACAGACCAGTGCAGCGTCCGCATTACTGCAGCTGCAGCCCCAATCCGTCTGTCGATCTCCGGCTCCCTTCTCCCATCACTCACGAACAAGACCCCGAGATACTTGAACTCCTCCACTTGGGGCAGGAACTCATCCCCGACCCGGAGTGGGCACTCCACCCTTTTCCGGCTGAGAACCATGGCCTCAGATTTGGAGGTGCTGATCCTCATTCCCGCTGCTTCACACTCGGCTGCGAACCGTTCCAGTGCGAGCTGGAGGCCCTCACCCGATGAAGCCAACAGAACCACATCATCTGCAAAAATCAGAGATGAGATTCTGAGGCCACCAAAGCGAAAGCCCTCCGCCACTTGGCTGCGCCTAGAAATCCTGTCCATAAAAATTATGAACAGAACCGGAGACAAAGGGCAGCCCTGGCGGAGCCCATCACCCACCGGGAACGAGTCCGACTTATTGCCGGCAATGCGAACCAAGCTCTTACAACAGTTGTATAGGGATCGAATGGCCCGTAGCAATGGGCCAGACACCCCATACTCCCGCAACACCTCCCACAGGACACCCCGAGGGACACGGTCGAATGCCTTCTCCAAGTCCACAAAACACATGTAGACTGGTTGGGCAAACTCCCATGCACCCTCAAGTATCCTGGAGAGGATAAAGAGCTGGTCCAGTGTTCCGCGACCAGGACGAAAACCGCATTGTTCCTCCTGTATCCGAGGTTCGACTAGCGGACGAACTCTCCTTTCCAGCACCTTGGCATAGACTTTCCCAGGGAGGCTGAGGAGTGTGAAGTGCTTGCTCCTAGGGGGTCATATGATTGTTGGGTTTTTCTCTGTATCTATGAAGCGCCTTGAGGCGACTTTTGTTGTGATTTGACGCTATATAAATAAAATTGAATTGAATTGAATTGATCCCCCTGAACGATCTTGGAGGTGAACCTGCTGGATGTGGAGGTCCTGGGCTGGTGTGGTTACACGAGGTCTGCGGTTGTGAGGCCGGTTGGATGTGCTGCCATATTCTCTGAAACGCCTGTGGAGACGGCTTATGGTTGAGAAATGAACATTCAATGCACGGGCGACAGATCTGGTTGACATTCCTGCTGTCAGCATGCCAGTTGCACGCTCCCTCATTGCTTGTGGCATCCGTGGCATTTTGCTGTGAGACAAAACTGCACATTCCAGGGTGGCCTTTTGTTGTGGGCAGTCTGAGGTACACCTGTGCACTACTCATGATGTCAGATCAGCATCCTGATGTGGCACACCTGTGAGGTGGGATGGATTATCTCAATATAGCAGATGTGCCCACTACCACACATTTGGACTGATTTGTGACCACTGTTTGGGAGGGATGGTTATATTGTGTATCTGGAATGAATTTTAGGTCTCTACGTCCATCCCATGGGGAATGGGAGCAGTAACAAAGGTGTTGCGTTTATATTTTTGTTGAGTGTATATATTTATATTATATTAATATTTTATATTTTAAGTTCTCTGATGATTCTGCAATAGTCGGCCTCATCACTGATAGGGACAAGGAGTACAGAGGACTGACCCAAGGCTGTGTTGACTGGTGCCAGCAGAACTACCTCCAGATCAACACTAATAAAACCAAGGAGCTGGTGGTAGACTTCTGCAGGCACAAACATCCTCCACTGCAACCACTGAACATCCAAGGTATGGAGATTGAGGCTGTGGACAGCTACAGGTACCTTGGTGTTCATATGAACAACAAACTGGACTGGACGGCCTCTACAGGAAAGGGCAGAGCAGGCTGTACCTGCTACGGAGACTCAGGTCATTTGGAGTAGAGTAGAGTGAAGGGCCCACTCCTGAAGACCTTCTATGACTCTGTGGTGGCCTCAGCCATCTTTTACGGAAGACTCCAACTGATCAAACACACACATCCACACATGTGCAATAACACTAAGTGCAATACTCTTTTCTGGCATCGTTGTATTTTTACTCAGTTGTATATAGAATTTGTATTCTATTTTTATCCTATTGTATATTTTATTCTACTGTATATAGTATTTATTTTATTCTATTCTGTACAGTTGTGTACTGTATTTATTCTTATTGTATTCAGATTTTTGCTACATAACTTTGCACTGTCCACTTCCTGCTGTGACAAAACAAATTTCCCACGTGTGGGACTAATAAAGGTTATCTTAAAAGAGAAACTGTCACATGTTGGGGTTTTTTAAGAGAATAATATTCACAAGCATTCAGACACAGGGTTAGGACTGCCAGTTAATCAAACTCCCAACTCGTGAAAAAACATGGCTGACTGAGAAGTCTCCTCTTTTCTCCTCTCTGCCTGCCTGGATTATGTCCCACATTCCAAACAAAGCATGTCACACTGGTCTGTCCTGTCCTGCCTTCTCTCATCAGGATAAGTGTTAAAGAAAATGGAGTCATGTTGGTTCTGCTGGGACAAGCTGAAGGCGACATTTCTACAAATGTGTGATTAAAAAGTTTAACTCTAATTCACTGTAGGAACTGGATTGAGGAGGAGGAGACACAAGGAATCATTCAAAGAGCCCCCACCCCTTTCCTTCTAAAAGCATCAAACAACACCCAATTCCAGATGATAGTCCCACCCCCTCCCTTTATCTTGGCTGAAAGAAAACACGCACTTTCCTTCCTTCTTTCATTCAAACGTTAGCTCTAGATGCAAGTTTATTTAAAAATCTGAATTTATCAGTAGATTATCCGAATAAAAACTAATTTGGAACACCATTTATAGAAAACAGAAAACAAAACTGTGTGATCGGCAAATCTATGCGCTGGAATGGATGTTTGGATAACTGCGTCACAGTTGTGGATTTTGTTTTCTATCTACCCCCTGAAGTTTACTTCTGCAGGTGAGATGTGCTAATAATGCTTTCGATTATGCTGAGCGAGTTCTTACTTGATGACATGTTTTTAATGAGTTTTTGCTGCTTTTATTAGTGAGCACTTGACATATTTTACCTACATAACCTGCCAGGAGGTTACTGACGTTCATTCATTCATTCATTTGCTGATCAGAGTAAATGGTCATAAATCAGTGGGTCCATTCAAACAGTTATGATGCTTCCTGTGGAGAGAACAGAAACTACGTCCGTGGCAGTTTTCTCCTAATCTTAGGGAGCTTCATTATTCCTTTTTTGCGCAGTTTAGCACAGGATGCACAGCAACGCAACCCCCCCTGCTTACGCGGAATAGAATAACATAGAATGGAAAGCACCTTTATTATCCCACAAATGAGAAATTTATAGTCGTTGAAAGTAGTCCTATATACATAAGCAACCGAAATTCATATACACAGATAAAAATGTAGAGAGATTTGTACACAAGTGTGGGTGGTGTATGAATGCTCCTGGTGAAATATACAGTGTACAAACAAGCTGTTAACAAGCAATTACAAAAAAAACTGCTTAGCTTAGACAACATCCTCTCTCCCCAACCTGCTCGATGGACTTCAGTGGACAGTCCAGCACAGAGCTGGCCCTCCTGACCAGTTTGTTGAGTTTTCCCCATCCCTCTCTGCCATTCCACCACTCCAACAGACCACAGCAAAAAAAATAGCAGACGCCACCACAGTGTCCTAAAACGTCCTCAGGAGAGTCCGGTTCACCCCAAAGGATCTCAGCCGCCGTAGCAGGTGGAGACGACTTAGACCCTTTTTATAGAGTGCATTTGTGTTTGTGGACCAGTTTTTTATTGAGGTGAACACCCAGGTATTTGTATTGCTCCACTGTTTCAGTGTCCAAAACCTAGATGTTCACTGGTGTAATAGGCTTCTTGCTGAAGTCAATCATCAGGTCCTTTGTCTTGCTGGCATTGATGCAAAGATGGTTCTGTTCACACCAGCAGACAAAGTCCTTGATGACCCCCCCTACTCCAGTTTGCTTCCTTCAAACACCCCACCCACAATGGCAGCGGCGTCTGAGAACTTCATGAGTTATACTAAAACTTGCTGATGTCAGCATTGTTATGGAAAATGAGTGCATTACATTCATTTATTTTGGTGACTTTAAGAAGTCATATAAAGTTATATTATTTTTTAATTGAACTGTTCTATGCAAACAGAACTAATTTACCATCTGCCATTGTCACGGTTAGCGAGGCAAACCATGGGAAAGTGGGGAATGAGGACCCAAATGCTGGACTCTTTGTGCTGAACAGCACGTTTATTTACAGTGCAACAAATGACAATAAATCCCTGTGCTCTTGCTTGACTGCCGTGTCATGTCTTTCCTCAAAAAGTCTGTGTCTTCGCACTCCCCGTGCTCGCTGCCTTCCTGTTTGCAAACTCCTCCGGGGGGGAAACCACCAAAAGCAACCGTAAGACACAAACTCTGGTAGGGATGCACTAACTGGCTTTACGCTTAGCTCTCACACTGACATGGAGTCTTACACAACAATCCAGCATCAGTGAGAACTCAGCCACTCTGCTAAAAAGGTCCCATGACGAGGCTTGAGCCGCTGCAGGTGTGTGTGTGATCGTCCTCTTCAGGTGTGGCCCGCCTCCAGGCGGGACACACCCACCAGTCCTGATGATGCCTGAAACCCAGTGCTCTGACACACCCACACACACACTCATACACACCAACATAGTAATCAGGGACAGCAGCAACAAATACATGTCCATAGATTATTACAGCCATGATAGGAAAACACTGTCAAGCCAGACTAGCCTATGTTGTTCAGTTTATTAACGGACATATTAAAAATAGGAACTAGATGTAAAACTATGATATTAAATAACATTTAATACTTGTGTGATGGTTTGACCAGTGTGCATAGCTCCAGTGTCTTCTGATTGGCTGCTTTAAAAGTGAACAGTTATACTTGGATCCCTTTAACCTCTCTGCTCTGTGTTGTTTCCTCTTTCAGACCAGAAAAACATCACAGCTGAGTCTGGACAAGACGTCACTCTGACATGTCGAGCTCAAAACAACAACATTGATCTTGTAGAGTGGAGCAGAGCTGACCTGGGATCAGAATATGTCCTTGTGTACCGGGACGGTAAAGATGTTCCAGAGGAGCAGCATCCATCTTTTAAGAACCGGGTGGATCTGCAGGACAGACAGATGAAGGATGGAGACGTGTCTGTGATTCTGAAGAATGTGACGATTAATGATGCTGGAACATACGAGTGTCGTGTCTTCATGGAAGAAACACGCTCATGGAAGTCCATCACCATCTTCACCCTGAGTGTTGTTGATCCTCCAGGTGAGTGAGTAGAGTTGAGTGTGTGTGTGATCAGAGGTGAAGCTGCTTCCTGGTTGTTGATGTTTGTTTCTAAAGATGTTGTTGATGAGACTTTGTAGAAAGCAGCTGGTCTGAGTGATGTGATCAGAGTGCAGTAGATAATGTCTGACAGCAGTTTGAAGAGGAAATGGATTCTGTTCTGTTCTTCACTCATCACCTACCTGACAGCTGACACCTCACACCTGTTTCTCACCTGCAGCTCAGACAGGAGGACACACAGAGGATGGAGGGAAGAAGGATGCAGGGAAGGAGGATGCAGGGAAGGAGGATGGAGGAGAGAAGAGTGGATCTGTTGGACTAATAGCTGGTCTGGTAGTTCCTGTTGTGCTTCTTGTTGGTGTTGCTGTTGTTTTGATCTACATAAACCATGACAATGAGAATCAGGATTGATACTAACCTCCTGTTGAAATGCGCTTGTTTGAAACATCTTACGGCTTTTCCACCTGAGTCTCCTGTTTTAAAGTCGTCAAAACTGACTTCAATTCTGGATTCTGTTCTGTTCTTCACTCACCACCTTCTTCTCACCTGCAGGTCCTCCAGGAGGACATGGAGGGTTTGTGGGACTGGTAGTGAGTCTGTCAGTTTTGGTGTGTTTGTTCTTGTACCTAATGATTTGATCTGTAAAAGAAGAAAAGGGAATGGTGCTGAATATGTGATTTCTGCTTCTCAGAGATCCTGTTAAAGTCTAAAGACATTGGGAGGGTTTCAAACTGTTTGGAGCAGGGAAACAAGTACTAATGGTGCAATACTGACTGATGTGTTTGTGGATATGAACTCGTACACATGAACATACCTCAGGTTCATATCTGCAAATTCATGTCCCAGGGCACAAACTTTACATTTAAAGCTTTTAAAGAGTGAAAATTTTACATTTGGACATCTGTGGGGTTTGTGATGGGCGGAATCATTTCACAGTTTTCTACAATTATTAATTAAAAATGCATCACTTTAAGCATTAAATCTATTAAGTTAGATGAGGTTTTGGGATAAAATCGTTTACACTCTTTAAGCTCTGTTTCTTGGTTGTCATGGTGATGCATCCTTGGCAAGATAAATGAAAAATATATATAATATAAAGTCATCCTGTTGACTGTCATGAACATTTTTATAACTCCCTCTTTACAACTGTCTTTACTGCATAATTTTCCTAAATTTACACAAACAGGGATTTTAGACTGTAAAAGTGAATTTTGCTCAGCTAAAATTACAATTTTTGTTTTATGAAAACTGAAGTTAATGCTGCAGTGACTGGAAAATGACCTGTTCTACAAAATAGACCATCTCAGTACCACTGACTTTATGGTATTTTTTTTTATTTGTTTATTTATTTCCTTCAGCAGGTACTTGAACTTCCTTCAGTGGAAAATGGAAACAGAAGTGTTACAACAACCTGTGTTTTACATTTCTTATTTGTGAAACTTTGCTTTTTTTTCTGTGTAAACCAACAATTTGACAAAGTAATTTAATAATTTAAATGCTGTGATCTGTCTAAAGAACACTGTTGCTGTTTGTGCATGTGTCAAGTCAGCCATGAAATCCTGAAGTTATCAGAGTGAAAAAGCTGGTTTAGGCATGTGTTATGTCTTGTATGTCTTGTTTAGATTTCATTTGTTTGTTTCTCACCTCTCCTCCAGGTATCTTTTTTTTCTGCTCAGTGTTCTGGAGGAAATTGTGCAAGGAAGGAGGAATGTTGTGCGACATGTGTTGATTTGATCACTTACAGTTTCACTCATGTACTGTCTGTGTTCACCTGTTTACATTTTGTGTTAATGTGTTGGTCTTAAGTAAAACTAAGGTGTAACACTGAATTGATTGACAATTTATACTTTATATTTTAAAAAACAGTCAAATGAAGTGGGAACATTTTTGACCCCTGAGGACCACAGGTGTGATTATGTGCTGCCATTTAAAAAATTTAAATGGTTCAAAAAAAAATTCTCACTAAAGTTCAACATACAGCACTCTGTAGTTATTCAGATAGTCAAAATTATCTAAACAATTAAATATTTAATTTTCTTGTTTTATTTTCACTTACAAAACAGGGTGTACTTTATGTAAACAAGGTCTGATGGCCCTAAAATGTAAAATGTTGGGTAAATTTTGTGTTAATGTGTTGGTCTTAAGTAACCCTAAGATGTAACACTGAATTGATTGACAATTTATACTTTATACTTTAAAAAACACTGAAGTGGGGACATTTTTGACCCCTGAGGACCACAGGTGTATGGAAATCGGGAGGACATTATGAGGGTTAATGATATCAACCACTACCCGACTGTAATGGGGTTCAGCCTGGTGCAGAACTTTCCCTCATTTGTTTCCTGGTTTAATTCTGTTATTTGTTTGATATTAATCCTCCTGTAAATATGATGCACCAACTCACTGCTGTGAGGGAACCAAAGAAATAAAAAACTGGACTGTTGACTGTTTAACAGAGATTTATTTTTGCACCTTCTCACTGATTCCTGCTGAATCAGCACCAAAGAACACACAGCAAACCCTCTGAGCTTTGCTTCAGGTCATCATGTTATTCATAATCAGAGCGATCAGTGAGAACAATCTGATGTGTGTTTACTTAAACTCAGTAAAAGGCTTCTCCTCACTTATGTACATCTTCTAAACCAGAGTGCGTATAGCACACGCTGGATGCTGACATTTATCAAACTGTGATGTTTGTTATCAGAGGATCATTCTGATAACACAAACCCCTCCAGTGTGTCTAAGGCCCACTGAGGAGATCAGAAAGGACACAAGGAGAGAGGAGTCAAGGAAACAGTCTCAACAGAATGAGACATCAGCGTCTCAGAGCTTCATTTTAAACTGTGGTAGTTAAATAACATTAAATTACAACTACAAACAGTACTCCAGAACTATCATATAAATGAGAAATTCTTCAGCATGAAGCACTAAGATTGATTTTCAGGTAACAGGCAGGAAGACGGCGGAGACCAGGAGGCACAAATTAGAAAGAGTCCCGCCCCTGAGCAACAAGAGCCAATCAAACAGAAGCAGGAAACATATGAACCAATCATGTTGCACTAAATCTTCAGATTCAACTGATGATTCTGTGCGTGTAGTTTTTCAGTCCCTGTGAAGTTAAAAAATGAAAGTCATGTCTCTCTCCCCATTCACCTGTTTAATGATGTTAAAATAACCACCCAGATTACATCATTTATTTACAGATTGTCTCAGTGAAATTTAGATTTATCTGTAAATTCTGTAAAGATAATTAAATAAGGCTCAAACTTAAACGTGTGTGTTTTAGTGCTCTGCCCTGTTTAAGGCTGACCACTACACTTTTCATAGTGAATATAAATCTGTTATAAAAATGTGGAATTTGAGCTAGTATTGTTAGAATGTAAACAGCAGAGAAAAAGAAAAAGATCATTTTATAGAGATGAAACAGATGTTTGTAGCTGTGGGTGTTTGGACTTTTAAAGCACTTTTAAGAAAGTTAATGTTCAATTTTAAAGAACGACTGGATGGTTCGAGTAACAGTATAATTTTAGCACTTATATAATATACGTTTAATACATTAGAAATGTATACCCTTTTTTCTTGTTTTCCTGTGTGTGAACTGTGATGCTACATATGAGACTTTGTGGTCAAAGAGTTTTGATGTGAAGAACATGTGCCGCCGTCCAGTTTCCTGTTTTTTTACTTAAAAAAGAAAAGGAAAAAAACTGTTACATGCTGTTACTATTTGTATTGATATAGGACATTATAGCTGATTCATAAATCTTAATGTTCCAAATGTTGGAATTGCACCAGCATCAGTTCTGTTATAAGTGAAATCTTTGGATTTGGTTTAAGAGAGCTCCTCCAGCAGCTGCCTTCTACTCATCAGTGACAAGAACAGCAGCAGACGACCGATACGGGTCAAAGAGGAGTAAGGGGACATAAAGTTTACTGCTACACAGGCACAGACTCTGATCATGATAAAAAACTTTTAGATTTAGTTATTATTTTCAAGTTGGGCACCTGGTTGTTTTTCTTTTGTCCTCTGTGTTCACGCTTATAAGAAGTCTTCAGTCTGTGCTGTAAATATGTTGCAATAATCCACTTCTTTGAAGAACCACAGGAATGTGAGACTGGGCAATCGACTTTTTAACGGAAATTAGACCTCTCACCTCTCAGCTGCTGCATGTCTCTTCTCATGGAAAACCTGATGAACGGCTGCCAAAGAGCAAACAGCCAACAGCGGAGCTTTGTTTTAGGTGGTGGCCACATTATTCATAAGCGATGTGTGCTTCCTTCAACTTTGTTTAAAGACAGGCTTACAAATCAGGCTTTTTCTTAGTTATATGCTGACTTATAAATAAGTAAGAAAACTAAAATATTTCATAACATCTGGCAGTAAAACTTCTTTAACTCTAACTCAGAATCAACGATGAAGTTGCTTGGCTGCTAAAGCTCAGTCTGCTCCTGTGAGACAGAAACAAGAAGACAGATCAGAGTTTGTGAAACTTTTCATTCTTTTTATTGTTTGAGGAATGAAAGTCAGTGTCAGTGGTGATGCTAGCTTTGTGTTCACTCAGGCCCGTATAGGCCTTGGTTAGATAGCAGTGATGTTTGTTCATCATCGTCATCATCAACTTTATTTATAAAGCACTTTAAAATAGAATAGAATAGAATTCAACTTTATTGTCATTGCACATGCACAGGTACAGGGCAACGAAATGCAGTTTGCATCCATCCAGAAGTGCTTTAGTGATATAGATATATTACAATATATATTAGCAAAACAACCACAGCTGTACATTGGAACTGCAAAATAAAATTACATGAGCTATAAATAAAAACCAAATAAAAGAAGAGGTCAGAACACACAGGACTCTTAAATAAACTTCTTTACTGTCATTCTGCAACACAACAGCACAGGAATGCAAACACCGGCTTACAGGTGTGGAGAGCGCTCTGTAAACGAAATGTATACAAACGTGCTGAATGTAATGAACATCCAAGTCATATCTTACGTTTAATTAACTCTCTAATAGTAAAACCAGAAACACAAATGAATAAGTCTGTGTATGATCACCTTTATGTGTCACGGGGTGAAACGGGACAAGTTATTTAGAGTTTTTATTGTGCATGTTTTGCAATGTTTTATCTGTTTTAATATTTTAATATTGTATATTGGGTTTGTTTGTATGAGCTTTATTGCATGTTTTTATCTTATTTAAATTGAACACCTGTCCTGGAAAGACTCCGCCCCTACCTGATAATAAACTGTTCACACCTGCGAGAGATCCCAGAGAGGCCAATAAGAGGGCCTGGCAGACCAAAGGAAGCAGTTCGACCGAGAGGCTAGAATGACGGCCAGGAGTAAGTGGTGCCAGGCGGCGGCGGCGCCTGCAAGCCGAAGGGGCTGGTGGAGCTGGGCGTTAGGGAGAACGGACAGTACCAGCGCACAGGGCACCAGTGCAGAGAGTGACAGTACCAGCGGGGAGAGCGGAGACAGCACCAGCGGAAGGCACGGGACGGCTGTGTGGCTTTGCAGTTTTTAAGAAGCGGCGGGCGGAGTTGAGAGCTCTGCCCACCCGGGGTAAGTCTTTGACTTATCCCCTTTTATTGAATAAAAACTGCCGGAAGAATAGTGACTGCCGCTCCTCCCTTTCTCTAGCATATCAAGACGCGAATGCGGAAAGGAAGGAGAGGACTCCGCTGGGTTTCCCTTTTACTTCGCTGGATTTCTTAACTCCCTGGGACTTTTATGCTGTGGTGGATTCCACTGGACTTTTAATGTTGTGTTTTATTGATTTTTATTGTGTTATCCCTTGGCCAAGGTTGTTTTAATTTATCTTACATTTTTAACTATTTAAATATAATAAATTATATTTTAATTCTACAGTTTTTTTAATCGTGTGCTTTCCCTTGGCGGCTCCACTGCTCTGTCCGTTTGGAGGAAGGTTTCCTTCCTTTAAAAAACGATACTGTGGAAATAAATCAGCCTTTCCGCTCCGTTACATAAATGGCGTTGTCGACAGGATACGGAGCCAGAGCAGTTGGGGTAGCTGGGGGAATAGCAAAGATGATGTATGTGTAGTCTGGTGCCCCGGTATGTTTGAAGTTTAAAGGGTTGGACAAAAGAAGAAGATGGAGGATGGATTGTTGGAGCCAAAGCTAAGGACCCCTGAGCAGATGAGTATGGACAGTGTGCACAAGTATAAGTGTTGGCCACACCAAGAATGAATGAAGAACGTCCAACCGAGGTTGTCATGGGAGGCCAGCTGCAGGCTTGCGGGAGGTGGGGCAGCAGTGCTTGGGATTAAGCATGAGATCCAGGTTAGGCCTGGAAGTATCCCCACGGTAGCAGCCGGGTGCAGTGTAGGACCTGATGGCTTCCGGGTAGCTATGCTACGAGGATGTGAGAGTGATTGCTCGTTGGTGGCCTTGGACTGAATGGTGCACTTTGTTATATTTTTGCTTGGGGGTAGAAGACGGAACCGGACTCCAAGAAAGCTTCATGATTGGTAGCTGGGCCTTAGCAGGGACTGCTAATCTTTCAGCTTGGGGGGATGTCACGGGGTGAAACGGGACAAGTTATTTAGAGTTTTTATTGTGCATGTTTTGCAATGTTTTATCTGTTTTAATATTTTAATATTGTATATTGGGTTTGTTTGTATGAGCTTTATTGCATGTTTTTATCTTATTTAAATTGAACACCTGTCCTGGAAAGACTCCGCCCCTACCTGATAATAAACTGTTCACACCTGCGAGAGATCCCAGAGAGGCCAATAAGAGGGCCTGGCAGACCAAAGGAAGCAGTTCGACCGAGAGGCTAGAATGACGGCCAGGAGTAAGTGGTGCCAGGCGGCGGCGGCGCCTGCAAGCCGAAGGGGCTGGTGGAGCTGGGCGTTAGGGAGAACGGACAGTACCAGCGCACAGGGCACCAGTGCAGAGAGTGACAGTACCAGCGGGGAGAGCGGAGACAGCACCAGCGGAAGGCACGGGACGGCTGTGTGGCTTTGCAGTTTTTAAGAAGCGGCGGGCGGAGTTGAGAGCTCTGCCCACCCGGGGTAAGTCTTTGACTTATCCCCTTTTATTGAATAAAAACTGCCGGAAGAATAGTGACTGCCGCTCCTCCCTTTCTCTAGCATATCAAGACGCGAATGCGGAAAGGAAGGAGAGGACTCCGCTGGGTTTCCCTTTTACTTCGCTGGATTTCTTAACTCCCTGGGACTTTTATGCTGTGGTGGATTCCACTGGACTTTTAATGTTGTGTTTTATTGATTTTTATTGTGTTATCCCTTGGCCAAGGTTGTTTTAATTTATCTTACATTTTTAACTATTTAAATATAATAAATTATATTTTTAATCTTACAGTTTAAATCCTGTGTTTCCCTTGGCGGCTCCACTGCTCTGCCCGTTTTTAGGAAGGTCTCCTTCCTTTTAAAAACACAACATCTTGGAAATAAAATCAGCCTTTCCGCTCCGTTACATATGCACAAGTTTCATCCTCACCAAACCAAACAGTACTTTACATTTTGTTGTGTTCACTGCAGACATACAGAAGCTGTGTGTCAGCAATATTTCAGGTGACCAGTGTGTGGTGGTTTAATCTGTCTGAATAACTCCGATCACATTTCATTGGCTGCTTTAGTGTTATAGAAATTTTAGTTTATCCTCACATCTAGATTTATGTGTTTACAATCTCACTGTAGGATTTGGCATAACCTTTGTTTGCTTAGAGGAAGTATGTGTGTGTGTCAGTATGACCCTGTGAAAACTGCTTAGCTTGGCGTAACAACGTTTCACTATGTTATCCGCTAACTGTTTTACTCAGAAGGACAAAACTCCCAAGATGACCAGTGCCAGGAGCTTCCTGGGAAAAGACAGTGGGAGCTGCTCTCTGCCCAGCCACAGCCCGTGGGACAGAAACCTGTTGTACGTAAGTGTGTGGGGGTATAAGAGAGGAGCTGAGACGTCTCAAGGGCAGAGCTGGCATGACTGTGAACTGTGATGTTTGATGTGTGTTGGCCCTCCTTCATGCATGCAGTAATTAAAATAGCTTGACCAGAGCTGACTGTGTTGCAGAACTTTTTTTTACAGAAGATTCCACAACAGTAGATTGAGCAGTTGTCCTTTGACCTTTAACCTTAACGCTCTGTGTTGTTTCCTCTTTTAGACCAGAAAACCATCACATACCATTATTTCTGGTACTGAAAAAAAACACAAATAGAATTAATGAGAATGAAGAGGACAGAGGGAAAGTTTAAAAATCTGTGAAGGTTCTCAGTCATCCAGGTCATCGTAGTCTAAAGAGCTTGTAAAGAAAAGCGTCTGGACTTCTTTAAGTTGCTTGAAGACGTTTCACCTCTCATCCGAGAAGCTTCTTCAGTTCTAAGGTCAAATGGTGGAGAGTCCCAGATTTAAACCCAGTGGGAGTTTCCCCCCACAGAGGGACAAAGGACCCCCTGATGATCCTCTACCTAACCACATCAGCCAAGGTGTGAAAATGGGTGTAGGTCACAATCAGCCAGGGTTTCAGATGAGCTCATTGTGAAACCTGGCCCCACCCTATCATGTGATTTCCTGAGGTCAGATGGCCCAGGATGTGAGTGGGCGTTAAGGCGTCTGGGAAGGGAACTCAGACCCCTTAATGCATTTGTTCCCTGGTTTAATTTTTGTTCTTTGTTTGACTTTAATTTCCCTGTGAATATGATGCACTAACCCACTGCCTTAAACAACAAAATGAATTTTAAAACTGGAATGTTCACTCTTTAACAGATTCAGTAAAAAGGACTGGATGTTGAGGTTACAGTCCCTAATAATGCATTGCTTTAGATGTTGAGGGATGGCTGTTATGAGAAAAAGCAGCCCAGAAACTTTGCCAGCAGCACACATCATCCAAGGAGGCCCTGCCAGGGTTGATCAGGCCCTGGAGTATGGAACGCCAGGACTGCCATAATGAATTAATTAAATACACCATTAAATAATTAATTAAATGTGGCAATAATTAATTAAAATTGGAATTAATTAATTAAATAAATAGTTATGACACATGTAATTAATTAATTATTGACACATTTAATTAATTATTTATGTATTTCACATTTTAATTAATTATTGACACATTTAATTAATTATTGACACATTTAATTAATTATTTAATGATATATTTATTTATTTCATTTTGGCAGTCCTGACGCCTGGCTCTCGTCATGAAATAATTTTATCTGTCAGCCTCACCCATCAAACTCAGGGGGCGGGGTTAACGCTGCCCATGCAGCTTCTCTAACATTTGATTGGTTGCCGTGCAAAGTAAGTCAAAACAGGTCGATCCTAGAAAATCGATTGCTTGTGTAGACTTGGGGCAGCCAGTTATCCCAGAATGCAGCTCAAATCACAGGCAGCAATGGTGGTGGTGTAGTTTTAAAATACCCCGTTTTTCTGTCACCAACTACACTTTTAACAGTGTTTTAGCCGCGAATGTCGCGACGTATGTCTGGTCAGGTTGTCAACATAGAACATGTTTGCAAAAGTGCTCAGATGTTTTCAGAGATTTCACTAGCTCTGCTAACAGTTAGCATGCAGAGCGCACCGAGGGGGTTACGTTAACCGGTTTGTTTACATATTCCACTCTCCGTGTTCCACATGTTGCATTCGCAGATTCTCATTTTCACCGAACGATCGTCTCTTTCCGCCTGGTCTTGTGTCTCTGTGCTTCTGTAACATAAAGAACGAGCTGACATTTTTCTCACGAAACCAGCGATCAGCTCAACAGACCCTCAGTTTACCTGCATGCATCCTCCTCCTCATCTGTCAGCTGTTTAACACCTGCTGCTAATTCAAGAAACACGCCTACGTTACCTGGTGATAGTCACAGTTTAACTGGGCAGCCGGTGCTCGATATAAAGCAATGTCAGCACATTTTTCTGCACAAGATAAGGAAATATAGTGTTTTCCCCGAGCGCAGAGCTGCTGGAGCTCGTTTCCTTACAGAGCACTTTATAGGCGAACAGCTTTATCAGCGGCTGATGTCCAATCACCAGCACACAGCTTTCAAACCTCAGCTGAGTTTTAGCTCTCAGTGGTTAAACGCTGGACTTCATTCACTCAGGTTCTGTCTGTCGGGTCACGTTTACTTCGCTGTTTTATTTACAACTGAGCAAATCGGTTTGGCTGAGGTTAAAGTTACGTTTCATAACTGCATAGTTTCACAGACGTTTAATGGTTCACTGGCACATGTGTTAGACTGAACTATCATCTAAATATCATCTGTTTTTTAATAGTTATTCAACTGTATTCTAAGCACCAGCTGTCTGTTAGAATGTGATTTTTTTTCTCTCTGTGTTGGCAGAGGTATAAAAATGCGCAGGAAAATCTGACGTGCATGGCGAACTTCACCGACGATATTTAGGGAGGAATAAACACACATCAAACATAAATGAACCATTTGTCTGTCTCCATAATTGAGAGAATTTTCTCTTCTTATGTCATCACTCTCTCTCTCTCTCTCTTTTTTTTTTCTTTTTTTTTGCTTTTTCGGTCATGTTATGTTTACCTGTCAAAGGCTTGTTACAAACTATGAAACACATCGTGCAGACTTCTGGATGTTAGAAGAAAACTAATACTGCTCATGAAGGAGACTACAGGCAGGAAGGTGTCCTTTAAAACTAAACATGTTAATAGGACCTCCCTGTTTATATCATAGTTTATGATATAGCACGTGTATTTCAGTAATAGCCTGCTGAGGCCACTATACGTGCTGGCCTCATATCAAATGTGAAGGCAGACTGAGTCTATGTTTGACGTTTTTTATATCTAATCTTCCTTTTCAAACATTTAAACAGCAGCGAGTCTGCAGCTGAGGGAATACAAATTCAAATTGTCGGAACAGGTTTGCTCGTTTCTTGGATTCATTGGTGATTTATTAAATGTATAACTGTTATTCTAATCTGCTGCTGAGTCTCTTACACTTTTCTTTATGCTGTATATTTTCACGTCTCTGGAATAGTTGGCAGTTAGATAGTCAGCTGGGAAACTTTGTGTTAACTCATGGAGCTGAGGATATCGTGGATATGCTGACCTCGCTGCGTGGTGTACAGAGCGAGGTCAGCATGATTAATATTCACAATAAAAATATTAGCCGAACATCATGAAGTCTGTATGTGTTTCATAGTGTCGAACAACCTTTGTACAGTTAAAGCCAGCAGTTACTACATGACGGAAACACCAACGTTATCTCTTTTATGTGTTTATACACAGGTCACGCTGATTACTGAACAAAAACCCAAAGATCAGATGTTAAACAGATTTATTTGCTCTCTCTCCTCCTTAAACATGTTTTTAATGTTAGTTATAATTCAGAATTGGCGACTGAAACACGTAGGACACATAAGAACATCAGGAAATAAAACACCGATAAATATAACCTCAGTAAAAGAAGTCAGCGGGGGTTACTACAGCTGTGTACCGGGGCCTGCGCTTTGTCGGTGGGATTGCTTGCGAGGCGAGCGGGTCTATCCCACGCTTTGCCGTGAGACTGGGCAGACATCTCCGAAATCATCGAAACACTTTTGCAAAGAGGCTGTATCTTGACAAACCGACCAGACACATGAAGATTAAACCACTACATTCTCGGCTAAAAAAATATTAAAACGGTATTTGGTAACACACAAACAGGGTTTTTCAAAGTTCAGTTCTGTTAGCTTCCACATGCCGGTTGTTGTGTGCTAGAAACAATGGCCACCAGGCCAAAGCAATGGTTTTGACTCGATCAGCGTTAACCCCGCCCCCTGAGTTTGATGGGTGAGGCTGACAGATAAAATTATTTCATGATGAGAGCCAGGCGTCAGGACTGCCAAAATGAAATAAATAAATATATCATTAAATAATTAATTAAATGTGTCAATAATTAATTAAATGTGTCAATAATTAATTAAAATGTGAAATACATAAATAATTAATTAAATGTGTCAATAATTAATGAAATGTGTCAATAATTAATTAAATGTGTCAATAATTAATTAATTACATGTGTCATAACTATTTATTTAATTAATTAATTCCAATTTTAATTAATTATTGCCACATTTAATTAATTATTTAATGGTGTATTTAATTAATTCATTATGGCAGTCCTGGCGTTCCATACTGGAGTGT
Organism: Mchenga conophoros; assembly: GCF_057382185.1. Taxonomy (NCBI): domain Eukaryota; kingdom Metazoa; phylum Chordata; class Actinopteri; order Cichliformes; family Cichlidae; genus Mchenga; species Mchenga conophoros. Next base: position 43,190,250 of record NC_140528.1, read on the forward strand.
GTCACTGGTTTATGTTAAATTGTTATTTCTCGTCTTCTTTCTTCTGTTTAGTTTCCTACAGTTTATTTTTATATATTCACTGCAACTGAGAAATAATGCTTAACTCTTTAGCATTTATGAAGCCTTACTTCTGCAAAGGGATAGAAAATGTGATGTAAGACAAAAGGGACAAGATAGGAGAGAGCAGAGAGGAGAGCCGAAGGGGGGCGCCCGATCTGGCTTCCCACACCTCCCCTCTGGATCAGGCTGTACACTCTACCTCCCCACTGCCTCCAAGAATGGGGATGAAGAGCAGAGGAGAGAAGAGCGGAACATTGTTGGTGGGACTGTACACAGGGGGCAGGGTGGGTCCTTTCCAAACCACAGCTGCAGATTTATTGGGGAAGGTAGCAGATCGTATGTCGCTCGGATGATGAAACTTAGTCTATTATATTCCATTCCGCAGATTTCACTCCATGAGAGTTTCCTCTTTTTCCACACTCTCCCAATCCTCCTCTGCCTCAGTCTGTTCTCCCAAGACTTTTATGACATTAACTTTTTTTAGCGGATGTAGTGTAATATAATCACTCAGTAAATAGCCGTTCAGCGGTGTGACTCACAGGGAAAACATCTTACTTTCCATTATGTTGGCAAGTGGAGCTGTGTGCAGCAAATGATAATGATTTCATTGTTTGTTTTAGGTTTTTTCTTTTATTTCTGTATTTGAAAAGAAACGTGTTGGGTTATTTTGAAGAGAATAATTATCACCATTCAGATAATACATGGTTAGGACTGCCAAGAGGAGCATAGCTGACTAAGAAGTCGCCTCTCCTCTCCTGTCTGCCTGGCTTACGTCCCACATCCCAAACAAGCCATGTTACCCTGGTCTGTCCTGTGTGTACCCCACCTCTCCCTCTATGATTGCTGGGGGAAGCTCCAGCCCCCCTGCCTCCTCTCATCAGGATAATTGTCAAAGAAAATGGAGTCATGTTGGTTCTGCCGGGACAAGCTGAATACAAAAGTGTGCTTAAAATCAGTAGTTTACCTCTGATTTACTGTAGGAACAGAACTGAGGAGGAGGAGACACAAGGAGGAGTCTTCAAAGAGCCCCCACCCCCTTTCCCTCACACTTTCTAGAAGCATCCCAAGTTTCAGATGTGTGATAAAAGAGGAACACGCACTTTCCTCCCTTCTTTCATTCAAACATTAGCTCTAGATACAGGTTTATCTAAAAATCTGAATTTATCAGTAGATTAGCCGATTAAAAACTAATTTGGAACATCATTTATAGAAAACAGAAAAACAACGGCTTGATCGGAAAATCTGCGCTGGAATGGATGTTTGGATAACTATGTCACACTTGTTGAGTTTGTCCTCTGTCTTCCTCCTGGAGTTTACTTCTGCAGGTGAGATGTGCTAATAATGCTTTTGATTATGCTGAGTGAGTTCTTACTTGGTGACATGTTTTTTCAGGTGTTTTCTGCTGCTTTTATTAGTGAGCACTTGACATATTTTACCTACATAATTCAGGCCAGGTGGTTACTGACGTCCATTCATTCATTTGCTGATCAGAGAATACAAATGATTGAATCAGTGGGTTGATTAGTTATGATGCTTCCTGTGCAGAGAACAGAAACTGTGTACGTGGCGGTTCTGTTCTCCTAATCTTAAGGAGCTTCATTATTCCTTTATTGCGCAGTGTAGTACAGGGACTATCAGTTGTTTATCAGACCATCTGTTCAGTTGTACAATATAGTTTGCATTAGTTATGGCCTTTGCTTTATTGATTATCATAAATTTATGTGTGTGTGTGTTTGGGGGGGGGTTACAGAAAAACATGCATCACAAATATATAGCAAACGAGCGCAATGCCCCCTGCTGGACATAGAATAGAATAAACCTTTAATACCTGACCTGCAGTCAGCTGAGACTGAAGAAGTCACTTGGGTGAAACATTTCTCCCACAAAACGCTACGTCCAGATGAACAGAATCAACTTTTGGAGAACCTTTAATATCCCACGAATGAGAAATTTGGCCGTCGCACAGCTCTTATGAATATGACATTTAGAAGGAAGACACAAAGTGGTCTTATATACATAAGCAACCATGTACAGAGATTTGTACATGTAAGTGTGGGGGTGTATGGATGCTCCTGGTGAAATAAGCAGTGTACAAACAAGCTGCAAATAAGTAGCAGCAATAAAAAAAAACATATGATCCGTCAATTAAACAGGTGATGAGTAAGATAACAGTGTTAAACTGTGTTATAGAGTCTGACAGGCCCTCCAGACCAGTTTGTTGAGTTCCCCCCCATCCCTCTCTGCCATTCCACCACTCCAGCAGACCACAGCAAAAAAGATAGCAGACGCCACCACAGTGTCCTAAAACGTCCTCAGGAGAGTCCGGTTCACCCCAAAGGATCTCAGCCGCCGTAGCAGGTGGAGACGACTTAGACCCTTTTTATAGAGTGCATTTGTGTTTGTGGACCAGTCCGGTTTGTTATTGAGGTGAACACCCAGGTATTTGTATTGCTCCACTGTTCCAGTGTCCAAACCCTGGATGTTCACTGGTGTAATAGGGGATGGCTTCTTGCTGAAGTCAATCATCAGGTCCTTTGTCTTGCTGGCATTGATGCAAAGATGGTTCTGTTCACACCAGCAGACAAAGTCCTTGATGACCCCCCTACTCCAGTTTGCTTCCTTCAAACACCCCACCCACAATGGCGGCGGCGTCTGAGAACTTCATGAGTTATACTAAAACTTGCTGATGTCAGCATTGTTATGGAAAATGAGTGCATTACATTCATTTATTTTGGTGACTTTAAGAAGTCATATAAAGTTATATTATTTTTTAATTGAACTGTTCTATGCAAACAGAACTAATTTACCATCTGCCATTGTCACGGTTAGCGAGGCAAACCATGGGAAAGTGGGGAATGAGGACCCAAATGCTGGACTCTTTGTGCTGAACAGCACGTTTATTTACAGTGCAACAAATGACAATAAATCCCTGTGCTCTTGCTTGACTGCCGTGTCATGTCTTTCCTCAAAAAGTCTGTGTCTTCGCACTCCCCGTGCTCGCTGCCTTCCTGTTTGCAAACTCCTCCGGGGGGGAAACCAGCAAAAGCAACCGTAAGACACAAACTCTGGTAGGGATGCACTAACTGGCTTTACTCTTAGCTCTCACACTGACATGGAGTCTTACACAACAATCCAGCATCAGTGAGAACTCAGCCACTCTGCTAAAAAGGTCCCATGACGAGGCTTGATCCGCTGCAGGTGTGTGTGTGATCGTCCTCTTCAGGTGTGGCCCGCCTCCAGGCGGGACACACCCACCAGTCCTGATGATGCCTGAAACCCAGTGTTCTGACACACCCACACACACACACTCATACACACCAACATAGTAATCAGGGACAGCAGCAACAAATACATGTCCATAGATTATTACAGCCATGATAGGAAAACACTGTCAAGCTAGACTAGCCTATGTTGTTCAGTTTATTAACGGACATATTAAAAATAGGAACTAGATGTAAAACTATGATATTAAATAACATTTAATACTTGTGTGATGGTTTGACCAGTGTGCATAACTCCAGTGTCTTCTGATTGGCTGCTTTAAAAGTGAACAGTTATACTTGGATCCCTTTAACCTCTCTGATCTGTGTTGTTTCCTCTTTCAGACCAGAAAAACATCACAGCTGAGTCTGGACAAGACGTCACTCTGACATGTCGAGCTCCAAACAACAACATTGATCTTGTAGAGTGGAGCAGAGCTGACCTGACAGATAAATATGTTTTTGTGCACCGGAACGGTCAGTTTGATCCAGACAACCAGCATCCATCTTTTAAGGATCGGGTGGATCTGCAGGACAGACAGATGAAGGATGGAGACGTGTCTTTGATTCTAAAGAATGTGATGACTGCTGATGCTGGAAAATACGAGTGTCGTGTCTTTATGGAAGACACACGCTCATGGGAAACCACCATCATCAACCTTCATGTTGTTGATCCTCCAGGTGAGTGAGTAGAGTTGAGTGTGTGTGTGATCAGAGGTGAAGCTGCTTCCTGGTTGTTGATGTTTGTTTCTAAAGATGTTGTTGATGAGACTTTGTAGAAAGCAGCTGGTCTGAGTGATGTGATCAGAGTGCAGTAGATAATGTCTGACAGCAGTTTGAAGAGGAAATGGATTCTGTTCTGTTCTTCACTCATCACCTACCTGACAGCTGACACCTCACACCTGTTTCTCACCTGCAGGTCAGCCAGGAGGACACACAGAGGATGGAGGGAAGGAGGCAGGGAAGGAGGATGGAGGGAAGAAGGATGGAGGGAAGGAGGATGGATCTGTTGGACTAATAGCTGGTCTGGTAGTTCCTGTTGTGCTTCTTGTTGGTGTTGCTGTTTTTTTTATCTACATAAACCATGACAATGAGAATCAGGATTGATACTAACCTCCTGTTGAAATGCACTTGTTTGAAACATCTTACGGCTTTTCCACCTGATTCTCCTGCTGTTGCTCCAAATTCCCAGCGTGTCACTCAACACAAGAACAAACAGATGATCTGAGGACATGTAGATCATGAAATTTGGTTTCAGGGTTTCAGGGACTGAACTGACTTCAATTCTGGATTCTGTTCTGTTCTTTACTCACCACCTTCTTCTCACCTGCACGTCCTCCAGGAGGACATGGAGGGTTTGTGGGACTGGTAGTGAGTCTGTCAGTTTTGGTGTGTTTGTTCTTGTACCTAATGATTTGATCTCTAAAAAAAGAAAAGGGAATGGTGCTGAATATGTGATTTCTGCTTCTCAGAGATCCTGTTAAAGTCTAAAGACATTGGGAGGGTTTCACACTGTTTGGAGCAGGGAAACAGGTACTAATGGTGCAATACTGACTGATGTGTTTGTGGATATGAACTCGTACACATGAACATACCTCAGGTTCATGTATTCAAATTTAGGTCCCAGGACACAAACTTTATATTTCCCATTTTTAAAGAGTGAAAAATGTTACATTTGGACATCTGTGGGGTTGGTGATGGAGGGAATCATTTAACAGCTCACAGGTTTCTACACTTATGAATAAAAAATGCATCACTTTAAGAATTAAATCTATTACATTAGATGAGGATGACGGTTTGGGATAAAATTGTTTACACTCTTTAAGCTCTGTTTCTTAGTTGTCATGGTGATGCATCCTGGCAATGTTACAGACATGAAAAATATCTCAGAGTGAAACACTTTAGTTACAGTCATGTTGACTGTAACTAAAGTGTCATTTTTATAACTCCCTCTTTATAACTGTCTTTACTATGTAATGTTTCCTAAATTTACACAAACAGGGATTTTAGACTGCAAAAGGGAATTTTGTGCAGCTAAAAATGACAAATTTTGTTTTATGAAAACTGAAGTTAATGCAGCAGTGACTGGGAAATGACCTGTTCTAGAGAACAGACCATCTCAGTACCACTAACTTTATGGTATTTTTCAAATTTATTTATTTCCTTCAGCAGGTACTTGAACTTCCTTCAGTGGAAAATTGAAACAGTGTTACAAAAACTTGTGTTTTACGTTTCCTATTTGTGAAACTTTGTTTTTTGGTGTAAATCAACAATTTAAACAAACTAAGTAATTTATGCTTTTTTTTTTCTCTGGGTTTAGTGTTTTGCAAGATTATGAATGCATAAATGCTGTGATCTGTATTAAAAAATACTGTTGCTGTCTGTGCATGTGCCAAGTCAGCCACGAAATCCTGAAGGTATCAGAGTAAAAAAAGCTGGTGTAGATTTAGTTTGTTTCTCACCTCTCCTCCAGGAGCTGCTGAAACAGTCCAGGTGTCTTTTTTCTGCTCAGTGTTCTGGAGGAAATTGTGCAAGGAAGGAGGAATGTTGTGCGACATGTGTTGATTTGATCACTTACAGCAGTTTCTCTCATGTACTGTCTGTGTTCACCTGTTTACATTTTCTGTGAACGATACATCAACCACTGCCGACTTACGGGGTTCAGCCTGGTGCAGAACTTTCCCCTCATTTGTTCCCTGGTTTAATTCTGTTATTTGTTTGATTTTAATCTCCCCGTGAATCTGATGCACTGAGCCACTGAAGTGGAGAACCAAAGAAATAAAAAACTGGACTGTTGACTGTTTAACAGAGATTTATTTTTGCACTTTCTCACTGATTCCTGCTGAATCAGCACCAAAGAACACACAGCAAACCCTCTGAGCTTTGCTTCAGGTCATCGTGTTATTCATAATCAGAGCGATCAGTGAGAACAATCTGATGTGTGTTTAGTAAAAGGCTTCTCCTCACTCATGTACATCTTCTAAACCAGAGTGCGTATAGCACACGCTGGATGCTGACATTTATCAACCTGTGATGTTTGTTATCAGAGGATCATTCTGCACAAACCCCTCCAGTGTGTCTAAGGCCCACTGAGGAGCTCAGAAAGGACACAAGGAGAGAGGAGTCAAGGAAACAGTCTCAACAGAACGAGACATCAGCGTCTCAGAGCTTCATTTTAAACTCTGGTAATTAAATAACATTAAATTACAACTAGAATACAAACAGTGCTCCAGAACCATCATATAAATGAGAAATTCTTCAGCATGAATCACTGAGATTGATTTTCAGGTAACAGGCAGGAAGACGGAGGAGACCAGGAGGCACAAATTAGAAAGAGTCCCGCCCCTGAGCAACAAGAGCCAATCAAACAGAAGCAGGAAACATATGAGCCTGTTTAAGCCTGATAAATAAGCCTATAAATAAAAGGGATGAGTTCTTCAAAGAGTCCTCCTTCCAGGCCTCCTTCTGACACACTGCTCTCCTCTACATAAGCAGCCTTTAGAAGTTAAATCTATCAGTTAAAAAACCACAACCAACAGGTGGCAGCACACCACCTTTCTCCTCAGTAATACCCCACGATAACAGCCACAAAAAGGCCAATACTCCACTTTAAGACCTGTTTCTGTTTGCTCAGTTGTTTAAAAAACACAGAGGACCAAATGCAGATTTAACAGCCTCCAACTGTTCTTCTGCTACTGTTTCTCAGAGTGCTCCACCTCCATCAGTCTGTTCTGAATTTTGTTTTAACCTCTTTCAGACCAGAAAACCATCACAGCTGAGTGTGGATGCCACTTTAACACGTTGAGCTCAAAACAACAGGATGGATGTGTCCTTGTATATGAGATGAGCATTTGGATCCAGAAAACCAGCATCCAAGTTTCTTTGATTCAGAGCTAGTGGTGCCACGTGATGCTGTGAAGGCTGAATCTGAGCCTGTGGGTGCTGCAAAGCTTCCTTTAATAAGGAATACGATTTTTTTTCTCTGTATGTATTATTGTAGGGTCTACTTTACAATATAACACACCTTGAGGTGAGTGTTGTTATGATTTGATGCTGTATAAATAAAAAACGGACGCATTGAATGTATAAGAGAACACGGCAGGAAGTCTGCTGAGATCTGAAAACAGTCCAGAGGTGGCCGAGGTGATGATCTTGAGTGCGAGATGAGCCGAGAAGGTTTCTGATCTTTACATATCCAGTTCAGAACTTCTCACAACTCATATAATAATGGAATATAACCATTATAATAAAGATTTGTACGTGTTTTAAATAAATATTATGGCTACACTATGATCTATGATGAAGCGCTTAATTAGCTGTGAGACCCTGCTAACTATGCTACTGCGGCCCCGTTTTAATGCACTGTCTGAAGTGATTTACTCTACGTCTGTCTCCTCCACCTCTCTACTTGCTAAAAGCTCCACTACGCTCACCTGCTGTTCTCCACCTGCCGCCTGTTCTCATCGTAAAATCAGGCTCTGCAGAAAAGTGCACAGAATAAATTTCAGATCAGCTCTTTAATGTTCATAAGAGTCACTGTGTTTTGATGATTTCGGTTTTGAATAAATAAAGCAACACAGACAATAACAAGAATCTGCAACAATAACTAAAAAGTATGTTTCCTTGTCTCTTCTCTCCTTGCCTCCTCTGTCCTTGTTATTATCTTCAGTGCACCAGAAGACAAAGCTCCGGTTAGCTCTGAGCTCACAATCCTCCACTGTGAAGAGTGAAATTCAAGGTCACATGACTGAAACTGTCATGTGGACCAAAGTTAATTATATGTCGTGAATAACAACAAGGTTATACTACTGAGACGTGCCTGTCCTGCTGCTCCTGTTTTCATATCAGTGAAATAATTATGCTACAGGAAACTCTGGTTTGTCTGTCGGCACTGAAACAAAATTCGAACAGCTTTGCTTCAGAGTGCCTGTTTTACAGTTTCAGTGTTAGGAAGATCACCAAAGCAGCCTTTCAATATCATGTTTACATTTAGGATGTACTTGTGAAGTTTACTATAGATAATGAAAACTACACACTCAAATTAGGTGTGAAAAACATAACTTGAAATTGAGCACAAACAATCTACTGAGAACGTTTATGAACAATAAAAGTCCCACTTCAGTGATCACAGTCCAGCCTTTGGTTTAAAATTTATTCTAATATAAGATAATATGGTAATGCTATAGACATAATAATAAAGGTAATGTTTAATGTTTATGGATGTGGTTCTAGATTTGTAGACTTTTAACAGTGAAACAGCCACATGTTCAGTCTCCACTGATAAAATAAGCAGATAAGTAAACCTGGGTCAGGCTGTGGTTGCCTTTCTTGTCCTAAAAATAAAGTTTACTGTCAAAATCTTTATTTATTGTTGAAAACTCACAAATACCTGATAAGATGCCTGATTTAAAAGCTTTTATCAGATATGAAGTGATACACATCAGACTGTCCTCACCGATTTCTCTGTGAATGATTGTTTCCATTTGTGTGTTTGTTCTTTAACGCTTGTTCAGCTCCATTACAGCAAGAAGACAAGAATTCAATTTAGACTAAACATATGTTAATGTATCAGCGCTAAAACTGACCTTAAAAATTAAACACATTCAAAACTTCTGACGGCGTCAGTTTATCAGATCAAATGTCACAAATGCAAATGTAGACCAGTTTACTATAAGACGCCTGGTTATCCACTGAGGGAAGTTCATTTGGCTCCTGTTAGCACAAAAACTAATGAACGTTAGCTCAACATTTATTACAACAGCAACAACAAACTTTATTGATATAGCACATTTAACAACCAGGGGTATGCCAAAGTGCTGAACATACAAGAGGGTCAGATATAATAATAGAGACAGATGAAGGCCATGGAAAAGTACCAAACATGCTCGCAGGTTGATGCCGTTAAAAACACCAAAACAAAATAAATAATATTTAAAATTTAAAAAAATAAAACCTCCCCATTATGGATCGGGTGCAGCCAAGGTAAACATGTGGTCACCTCTAGTCTTCAGTCGGGATCTCGACGGTACAAAAGTGACTGGGAAGATGATCTTAGTACCCTAGCAGGGGTGTATGATCTACGTAGTTCATCGAGGTAACTTGGCGCTATATTGTTAATAGTTCTAAAGGTGAGCAGCAGGATTTTGAATTGAATGCAATACTTAACGGGAAGCCAATGCAGGTCAGCAAGGATGGGGGTAATAGAGACACGCTGCCCGGTACCAGTAAGGAGACGAGCCGCCGCATTCTGAACAATCTGCAGTCTATGGAGAAGAGCAGAGTTAAGACCAAAGTAAAGGGAGTTGCAGTAATCCAACCTAGATGTCACAAAGGCCCCTCCAGGTCCCTATGAGGGACATAATGTCTGGCCTTGCAAATAAGACGCAATTGATGGAAGCAGAATTTGACAACAGAAGACACTTGTTTGTCAAATTTAAATGAGCTATCCAAAAAACACACCTAGGTCACTAACAAGGAACCAAAGGCTCACGGAGTTGGCCGCGAGGGATATTACTGTCATTTTGGTTTTCCTGTTATTTAAGCTAAGGGAGTTACCAGAGAGCCGATCTTTGACCTCACACATACACTCACAAAAACAGTGCACAGACATGGAACGATCATCAGTTAATTCAAAATAGATCTGTATGTCACTGGCATAACAAGGATGTTGTACTTCTCAAAGAGAAGCATATACAGTGAGAAGAGCAGGGGACCAAGGACAGATCCTTGAGGCACGCCGCAGAAGACAGGACCAGCAGAGGAAAAATAAGGGCCCAGATTGACTGAGAAAGATGAAAGAAAGGTATGACATAAAAGATGGTCACATCCATGCAAGAAGCAATTTTACTCTCAGCATTCATCTGCATGAATCTGACAGCTCGGGTTACAGGATACCTTCAAATACTTTCAAAACACGAACATGAGTTAACAAACTTTCCCTTTCACAGAGTAAAACCACAGCATGGCTTAGCTCAGCACTTCAGAGTAATCAGAGGATCACACAATCTTAAAAGGTGGAAACTTCTGATTTCACCTTTAACATTAAACACTTCATAACAGCAGAGAAAAATAATCAGTGCTTCTGTGTCCAATAAATAAATCATGTAACATAATTGTATGTTCTCTCAGAGTGCTCTACAACCACATCAGACACTTCTGGACCTCAGTTTAACCTCTGAGATTACAAAGTAACAGAATCTGACAAAATTCACATGTTCATTTAGTCAGAGCAACTTTCAGAGACACGTGACTGAAACTGATGTCCTGTATGAGAGCCCTTATGTAGCAATAATGAATCGCTTTGTTGTGGTCATATTTAAAGCTGAATCTGCAGGGATGGCATGACATGTGTGTACTGCTACAGTAAACTGGTTTGTCTGAAGACAAAGAGAAAAAAGCGAAGAGCTTCTTCTTTTTAGGCTTGCTGTTGTTCAGGCGGAGCAAGTGAGGAATTCTTGTTTTTCAATTTTCCAGAGATCGCAAAAGCAGCTATAAGAACACAAAACACACCAAAAGCTGACAGACCAGGACGTCCTCTAGTGACTCTGTCCTCCTCCTGTCCATCCTCCTTCCCTCCATCCTCCTTCCCTCCATCCTCTGTGTCTCCTCCTGTCTGACCTGCAGGGGAGAAACAGGTGTGAGGTGTCAGCTGTCAGGTAGGTGATGAGTGAAGAACAGAACAGAATCCATTTCCTCTTCAAACTGCTGTCAGACATTATCTACTGCACTCTGATCACATCACTCAGACCAGCTGCTTTCTACAAAGTCTCATCAACAACATCTTTACAAACAAACATCAACAACCAGGAAGCAGCTTCACCTCTGATCACACACACACTCAACTCTACTCACTCACCTGGAGGATCAACAACACTCAGGTAGATGATGCTGATGGGGTTGTTCTTCAACACAGCTCTTTTCCCACGGTTGTTTCCTCTCTGGAGGACACGACACTCGTATGTTCCACTATCATTAATCGTCACATCCTTCAGAATCAGAGACACGTCTCCACCCTTCATCTGTCTGTCCTGCAGATCCACCCGGTTCTTAAAAGATGGATGCTGGTTGTCTGGAACAAACAGATCATCCCTGTACAAAAGGACATATTCTGATCCCAGGTCAGCTCTGCTCCAATCTGCAACTATGATGTTGTAGTTTGGAGCTTGACATGGCAGAATGACATTCTGTCCAGCTGTGGTGTTTATGTCTGAAAGAGAGGAAACAAAATGAGAAGTTAACAACATCGACAGCATCGCTCACTTCTGGAGCAGAAACCACTGATTCCTGCAGAGCCACAGGCAGTACAGCTCACACAGCATGCTGAAATTTAACACAGTGCGGTTTTGTGAAATAAATTACAAGGTGACTCTTTCCCTAGATGCCACTTGTCAACTCAATACACACGTCTTGTTCAGTCCTGTACTCCATTCATCACAATAAACACGGGTGTCTGCTCAAGAAAAGATGATGATGCAGAATTGTTTTGTCTCACTTAAAAAACAAACAAACAAACATCTTTTATCTTTATTAGTAAGTTACAGGTCACAAAAGCTTACATGCATTTGAACCAGAACACAAAAATGTAGACATTATTTAAAAGGATCAGTATGAAAATAGAAACAGACCAGAGTTGATCAATAGTTTGTCTTCAACAGGTTGTAAGAGTGCAGGATGAGCTAACAGGTGATCTGTTTCACTCTGAGTGTGTCAAAACTTGAACACACATGGTGTAAATATATATATTTATAATATTTAAAATTCCAGATTCACAGTAGTTATCACAGCACAGTGAAAAAAATTCTCAACAGTGATCGTGTTGTGAGAGTGTTTTGGGGTTTTTTTTGCTCTGTGGTCAAATTTGTCAGGCTACAGTTTTGTGTTTTGTGTTTTGTGCCTTCCTGTGGAACATTCATAACCCCTAAGTTCTGTGTGGCTGCTGTATTTGCAGCAGAGCAGCAGTTCTTTGTTTCTCCTCTCCTCTCTCTCTCTGGGGAAAAGGGGGGAAGTTTCCTTGAGTTCACATCAGCACTGTTCTTTTTGTTTCACAGCCAGAATCTCCAGAAATTGTGCCAATGTTTTTAACTACTTAATAATAATAAGCTGACAGAAGTTTTGATAAACAGCACAGTCCCATTTAAGGAAACTTGAACTTCATTTACTTTTTCTTGCCTGAAATTCTCACTGAGGGCTCATATTGTCTTTATGCCTGGTCTAGAAGTCAATTTAATTTTTAATGGATATGAAATCTGAAACTATAACATCTGGAATTTGCTCCCATATCACTCAAATCTAAGCACATATGACACATGACCATCCCTTAGAGAAATGCACCCAAACTACTCCATACATTACAACAAGCATGCAGCTACACAGCTTACCTTCATATGCATTGACCAGAACACAGACCAGCAGCAGCATGTAGAGGACTGTACTACAACACAACTGCAACATAGTCGGGCTGTCTATGTGCAGATGGCACAATGAAAATATAAATCCAAGGTCCAAAGACACCGGCTATCAGGACAGACGCTCTCTGTTAACATCCAAGTCATTTAAGCCACCAGCTCTCTGGGTACTCACGTAAAAAGGGTAGGGAGGATGATCCCCCTCCTCCCACCTCAAACTGACTGGCAGAACACACCCACCTGTTCTTATCAGAACAGGAACAACAGCTTCACGTCTCAGCTCTGAAACCTCAAAGACTTTTATGAAAAGATCTCCAGGTGACAGGAAGATTTATGGCTGGGTGTGAAGAAAAAGAAAAGAGGCCCATAATAATATTCTGTGTATGTGGAGAACACGACGCGTGGTCGCCTGTTTGCCTTTGGCCATTTAGTCATTTAGTGACCACAACCAAAGGGAGATTGTTTTCTTTAGAGCAGTAGATCTGCTGTAGGCTGTGTGGAAACCATCGGCCAGTCTACAATTCCGTTTTTTAACCAGATGTCACGGATTCATGTTTTCTTGGAAGCTTCCGCGCTGATCTCGACAAACAGTGTAAACTTACCTCTCCATTAATCTCCCGCCGTCCGTGGAGGGACCCAGGTGTTCCACGCGCTCGCTTTGGTCGATTAAAATGCCTCCAGTAAACCTGAAATACAACGAAGAACTAAAGCTAGCTTTGTAGGACTGTGCAGGGTTTGTTTTTTCCTGTTGCTGCTCGGTGCAGGGAGATCGGTGAGGAAAGGAAATGACCCTGTGAACGAGAAAACGCTAACTTCCTGTTTTAAGACCGGATGTAGAGTTGTACATTTCCGGCAGCTTTATATTGCGATCTGCCGCTACTGCGAAGAAGATAGACACCAAAATCATGTCCAAAATACGAAAACGGAAAGATCGCGTTAAGCTACAAAGAGCAGAAGGCGGGAACACCCACCACTGCTGTGTCCCGCTGTGCACTGCTGGGGGGAGGTTCAACAAGATGTTAAGTTTCCACTGCTTTCCCAAGGATCCTGAATTGCGCGCACAATGGCTGATGAAAATCAGAAGGCACGGCTTCACTGTTACCACCAGCTCTAGAGTGTGTAGTCGGCATTTCGAGACTGGAGACATCTTCGTGTCTTCCTCTGGGAAGCGCTGTCTTCAGCCCAAAGTTGTCCCGTTGTTATTCCACTGGAATAATTTTTCGAAAAAGACAGAGCGACCTGGAGTTTTGGAACATCGCGTTAAATATGAAACCATATCAGGGGAGCTCGACGAGCTCAGGCTGCAGCTCGGGTCTTATCAGTCGACTCAGGGACTGCAGCGATTTGCCACATCAGCTGATGACAGTCGGGACTATACAAGGTAAGAAATCCTCAAGTTTTCAACTAGTGACCCATGGCTTTTGTCATGTTCGGAGGCAATAAGACGCAGGGTTCTCAAGCACGAACCGCTTTTTAATTGAATTGTAGCAACAGTGTACGTGGCTACATCAATTTCTGGAAAACACATATACACACCGGTCTTCTAGCGACCTCTAGTGGCTGCCCTCATGGTAGCCTTACTAGGACAACATAAACAGATTTCACAACAGCTTTATAACATTACCACACAAATGTGCATTTTAATACGAGGCTGAAGTTGGTTTGCCTTTGTAACTTCCGATTAGGGAAATGGATAAAGCATGTTTGATCTGCTGCAGAGCAAAAACTACACAACCCTGACATTTCAAACCTGTACTTGATTATTCCACACTGATAGCAGAACAAAAGCACAACAAAACAACGATTTTATGAAAACTTTCTGTGATTTGTGAAACTTCAATAAAGACAGGTTTCAGCACTTTCTTTGAACTTGCTTTAAATGATACAGCATCTCAAATGTCAAATTCTGATCACCTTAAAGCAGACGAAAAGCATTTGATTACATGAAATACACTTTATTGAAGCAAATGAACCCTATTAGTTGACGATATTAACTATCAACAATAACACAAACCGTCAGCTGTTGATTGAAGTCTACTCAGATCTCTGGTCCAGGGAATACAGCTTAAATCCATCAAGAGCAGATAATATAAAGCAAAAGGGCTGCTAACTTTGACTATATATTAAAATACTGACCAAAACAGCAAATGCATATTCTCTTATAATCCTGGCCACTGCTTTCCCCCTCTCTGTACTGCTTTTTTAACCTGGATTAATCTTGTGTTTCTTTGCTTTCTGCACAAGTTTTATGACCAATTTCCAAGGATCTCATTCATAGATTTAATTAATTGCATTAATGCAAAAAAAACAAAAACAAAAAAACGCTAAACAATGCAGGGCCCCCTACTGTCGCACAATGTGTAATTTAATATCTCAGAGGAGTTTAACTTAATGTCCTCTCTATGAAGGTATCTACACAGGATGCAGGTCAGATGTAAAGTAGCTGGAAGTGAGAACAACTGAAAAAACCCCCACAAAGTTTAAAGTTGCAAGAACGGCTAATAAAGCAAAATTGGACAGTAGTATGAGATCTGTTCTACTGTGGTCCAGATGCATGAAAATGTATTAAATGAACCTTTATTTAAACATTTCACAAATCCAATATATAGTTTTAATTGTTCTGCTCTTGGTGTAGAATAATCGAGTTCAAGTCGATGAACATCATCTACAGATATATGGTAAATGCCCAAGGCATCTCGAGATATGTAAATCAGAATCAGAAAGGGTTTTATTGCCAAATGTTGAGCAGGTTTACAACATTAGGAAATTGCTGCGGTGCTTCAGTGCAAACATACTGTCATAAATTGCGCTTAAATAGACATGAAAAAAATAAAAGTAAGAATAAGAATTAAAAGTGCTACGTAGATAGATATATACATGATATATACATGAGTGCAGGTGGTGATCAGTGCCAAACATGGAATTATGCAGTCAACACAGCGTAGGGTCATGTGTTAGGGGTGGGAACAGTCATGTGTCCAACAGCAGAGGGGAAGAAACTGTTGTTATGGCGAGAGGTTCTGGTGCGAATGGACCGGAGCCTCCTGCCTGAGGGGAGCAGGTCAAACAGACTGTGTCTAGGGGGCCGAGATATGTAAATCGCCGCATGATTCATCCATTGGGTTAACTTGTTTTGGAAAGTTTGACCATAAACAAGGCACGAATATCACACCGGAAACGAAGTGCTCTACGGGAGTTTCCCCACTGGAAGTAGCAAATGCCAAGGCACACACACAGTCTATTAGAGCCGTTAAAGGTTAAAGTGAGGTTAATATTAGAGATTTGTTGAAACTAACAAATTTATAAATTAACATGACTTAAAACATTCAACTTGTTAAGAAAACAAGGTGAAGTATCTGAAAGTTTTATCATTGTTATTTTTCTTGTTATGTGAGACACCTTTGAATGTCCAGTCACAAAAAGAACAAAAGATTAATGTGACATGGGATTTTGTTTTGTTTTTTCTTACTTTTTTTTCTTACTTTTCAGGGACCCTGAAGCCAAGGGTGCACAGGTACGGGTGTAATTTATAAAATGTGGCTTTTGCAATACCCCCAAAATGACAAAAATAATGTCAATATACACAATCACCGAAAAATAAGCTATTTTAAGAAATAAGTGGACCCATAAAAGAGGTCAGCTGAACAGAACTCCTTCAAAAATAATGCTTAGCAAAATCATATCATAACTCAACAAACTCCCCAAATGAGAGACAGCCGAGCCTATAGAGACACTGAGAAAACCATTTTAAAAACTAAAGGGAAAACCACAGGGACAACAACTAAACATAATACAAAAAATAATAATAATCCCAATTACCCCATGTGGTCACAACA
This sequence comes from Mchenga conophoros, assembly GCF_057382185.1. Classification (NCBI taxonomy): domain Eukaryota; kingdom Metazoa; phylum Chordata; class Actinopteri; order Cichliformes; family Cichlidae; genus Mchenga; species Mchenga conophoros. The sequence continues at coordinate 43,206,810 of NC_140528.1, forward strand.
CACTGTTAATTTCACTTGGCTGGCCTCTGTGTGTACTGTGTTACATAAATCAAAAGAAAGAGAAGCTTGAAGTGAAATCAGGTATGAATAAAATGTGGTCGTCTGAGCGTCAGGAGGAAAGCTCTGGTCAGAAACAGGATTTCTTTCACAGTTTTTCCTTCTTTGTTCTTAAAAGGAATCCCGACTATTATGTCAAGTTACTCTAAATATGTTACAAATTATCTCCACTACATAAACATTGTTGAAAATAACTAAAATGTTTTCGTTATCCATTAAATCTTTGTTGTTTAAAACTATTTTGAAGCCTTGGGAGCGGCCATGTTTTTGTTCACGCAATGCATTCTGGGACGATGATGTATATTGGTTGTGGGCAGGCGCTTTCGTTCAGCTAACCTGTTGTTGCAGGAGAGGAACTACTATGCCGCATTGTGTAGCTTTCGGTTGTAATTTCCAGTCGAAGCTCAACAAAGGAACAGATGTAAGTCTCCACAGCTTTCCTCATGAGAAAACAAGAAGAAAGCAATGGGAAGATGTTTGCGGTCGAGTACAACTCCCCAAAGACCCGCGGCTGTGCTCTAGCCATTTTAGCCCTGATGCGTTTGAGGCATTTAGTCGACCACGGTTGATAAAAGAGCTCACAGGTGCTTCTGGTTATAAGCGAAGACTAAAATCAAATGCAGTCCCGACAATTTTTCGCTATGAGGAGACCACGGGTCTGAGAAAAGCGAGTAAAAACCGCGCTAAGAAACGCCTAAGACCAGAGATGCTAAACAGTTTCCGGGATGGTTGTAAACAACAACCCGCTTCTACAGTAGCCAACATGTTCGTGGATGATGGTGACCAATCAGACACCGTGTCAGTTATGGAGGAGACAAGCAATGAAGCAGCTGAAGCTACTAAAGTATCCGTGAGTGTTCAGTGTTCTTCAAGTGAAACTGATGCATCAACCCAGACTGAGATAAGTCTGATGTAGCAGTACAATTTTTCCCTTTATTGTCAAAAAATTACAATACAGCGCTTATTTTACATGTCAACAAAAAGTTATATACAGTTATAAGTGGTTAAGAACAAAGCAGTCGTCAAAAAAAAGAGCATTTAAAGAATATTATAGGTCAGAAATACCATAAAGCAGCATAAAAGTACAGTAAGGTGACCTATCATACAAAAGTAGGCACATAGAAATCTAGCTACATCAATTGAAAAGCTGCATCAAAAATTCAAGTAAGGTGTGAGCTTTAAGTTACACTTGTCTAATGAAGCCTTCCACAGCAGGACTTCATTTTTAAAGCCAACAAAAATCGGAGTAATTTTCAAGAAGCGACATTTGTGAATGAAAAATTTTGCTACTATAAATAAGTTTTGGGGTTTTTTTTTTTTCGGTTTTTAATACAAATCTAATTACTTGTCAGGTTAGAGAAGGGCAGTCAATGTTTTTAGAGGTTAACCAGTACAGAAAATCATCCCAAAAAGATCTGGAACTTTCACATGAATAAAAAAAAAGATGCAGTAGTTTCAATATCAGTATTACAGAAAGTGCATGCGTTCGTATCTATATTTAATTTCTTGTGAAGATAGTCATTGGACAGATATTTGGCATTTATAATTTTAAAGTGATTTTCTTTTGCTTTAGGTGGACTTGAAAAAGAAAGATATTTAGTCAAAAACTTCAAATAATAGTCTCTAACCATTTTTTTCTTTTTAGTTGCGAAGGGAAAATTGTCCTTAAAAATTTATTATTGTATGCCTTTCCTTTAAATTGGTGTTTAAGAATAATAATACTGTGATCTGTCAACGGGGCTGCTGAGATAGAAACATGTGAAACATATCTATAACATATCGAGCCCAACCACAGATCTAGACATAAACATTTACTAGAATCACAAATGAACCATCAATATTCAATAAAACTACCAGCCAGTGTCCTGAATCATCAGCCTGAAAAGTCACGACCTTCCCTGGACATTGGTAGAAACAGAGAGCTACTCCAGCAGAGTGGTTGGATCAGTGGCCGAAGAGGATTTTTCACCCCACTCATTTGACCAGAAGGTGGCATCAGCGTCACTTGAATGAGTTTCTTGTAGTAAGGTGCAATTAGCTTTTAGCCCTTTGATAAACATAAACATTGCTTTTCTTTTAACGTTATCCCTGAGACCTTTAACATTCAACGACACAAAGGATAAACATGTGCGTAGCATTAAAAATAAACAAAAATAGAGTTCAAAATATTAAGAATATCAAACTTGAATAGAAAAAAGAGAAAAAGTTAGTTTACTTTCCTGTTTAGAAAAAGGTGAAAGAACAGCGGTGCTGGCACCTCCCATCACATTCAAAACTGTCAAACGTCCCTCTTTATGTAGAGTTCAGAGAACAAGTAAGAGTGAACACTTTTCAACCATCCGCCAGAACGCGACGGCCATTAATATAACCGACAGCTCCTCTGTAGTAAGCCTTCTCCCCCGCAAGTATTTAAAATATAATATTATAAATATAAGTATTTATAATATAATCAAAATATAATCAAGTATTTAATATATAATCTGCTGACTGGAGCAGTCAGGATCTCCATGCATTAGCATGCTGCTTTTGCTCCCAGTGAAAATGATTCCTCTTGAGTTTTTAGTGTATTTAATTCAGAGTCAGCTGTTTAAACAAAAACAGAACATTTTACATCAGGGGATATGACGGGTGTAGTTCAAAATACAATCACAGCTCTCTAAGTAAGATTTCAGTATTAAATAAAACCGTCCAGTTATGAAGCTGAACTTTAATCTCAGCCAAACTGACTCAGGAACAAATAAAACACTAAATTAAACCCAACATTAAAATTTAGAAGTTACCTAAGAGACTTAAATATCATGTTTAACCTGAGTAGCAAAAGACCACGGGTGGTTTAAAAATGATATGCTGGGATTTCACTCATCTCACCAGCTGTGGTGATCCTTGACCTCCCGGTCAGCTATTGCTGGTGGGTAACAGATGTCTCAGAAAACATCAGAGTACTTTTGCAAATATGTGACATCTTGATAAATCAAGCAGCTATTTGAAGTTCATATAGCTACATTCTTGCCTGAAAATATCTCTCAACAGCACAGCGTTACAAGAGATCATGACTACTGCTCAGTCCCTGAGCCATCAGCAGAAGACCTGTCCAAAGACGTGGAGAGTCTGAGGAAGGAAATACAGGAGTTACGTGTCCAGCGAGAGTTTGGGTTACAGCGGTTTGCTGGCTCTGACACTGACATCCAATTCTATACCAGGTACATCGAAGTTCAAGTGTTTCCAGTCTTCATGAAAACAACATAGATATTGACTTTTTATCTGCTGACTGTATGTTTCATGAGTGATGTTAATTAATGATTGACACGATGTTTGTCTCTCTTGTGAATAGATTTCCAAGCTATAATCATTTGATGGCATTCTGGGTTTTGATTGAGCCTTGCATCTATAAAATGATCCGGGCTTCAAGAGCCAAGTCAGCTGCCAACACGGACGAAGAAGTGTTGACACCTGCACGCACACAAACGGTAGGCTATGGCTTTGTTGGTAGTTGGAACTAGAGGTGCGATGTCATTGTGTTTATGTAGATCCTAAAGGGCTCAGCATCCTTTGCATACTTAAATCTGTGTACTACAGAACCTGTTTTCCCCATCGTTCTGTTGTGTTCATGACATGGGAGAAAAAAAATAAAGATGAACTTTTGCGAGATCTGGCAAATGTTTTGGCTGCATCCTCCGGGAGGTCGAGGCACTATGTGCCTGGAGTGCGGTGTTCCCCCCGGCTGTAGTGGGCCTCGACCTGCTGTTAGCTTTCAGCTGGTGGGTAACAGACATCTTCAAAAACAAAAAAATTACCACTTTTGCAAATATGTGATGTCTTGATAAACTGAGCAGATATTTGAAGTTTACACAGCTACATTCACGTCTGAAAATATCTTAAAAGTTTATTTTGTGACCCAGAAAGAGTCATATTAAAACTAAGTAGCTGCTGCAATTGTTGGAAACTGATTGGCTGGTATGAGTTCTCGGATAGGTTGGGTCACGAAGGATACGCCAACTTGGCCTTCAAATGCTACCTACTTTTGAGAGATCCCGAGTTACTTTTGTGAGATCTTGCAAAAGTTAATCTTAATTTTTTCCCCCCCCCCTATGTTCCTTGCGGGGCTCCATACTCCATGGTACTGTTGTGTGTGTGTTCAGAAGGAATTTCAGGAGAACGTTCTGTCATTTAAAAAGATTTAATTTGTGTTAGCAATTCAAATTACAAGTTTACACAGCGCTGTGGACCTCTATGTGAGATCAAGCATCTGGTTCACAAAAAGGATAACCCTCCACAACTTTATATAGTGAGACAATAACAAAGATTGTCATGGCTATCGTGCTCTCACACAGAGATGGCAGTCCTGCTGTCTCCCTGCGAATCTTCCTTGTACATTTGTGACCTCCTCTGGTATCTGCTCTCTCCTCTGTAAGAGAGAAAAGAAAAACACCTCCCCGCCTAGTTTTGATTATTTCTTGATTATTTAATTCTGTCCCACTGCTACTTGCAGACATATTATTTGGCCCTCTGAACCAGAGAATATCCCTGTAATCATGTGTGTGTGAGCGTGTTGCAAGCAACCCTCTGCACTCTACATCATTCCTACAATAATCAGTCCAGACAGTCACGTTGAACTTAGCTTTTGACCTTCAAGAGATGGAGTGCCAACTCGTATGAACACATTTGCAGTATGTATATAAAGATAATAAAAACAACTATTTTGTAGAAAAATTAAAAATGTACGATATGATATGCATAACCATTACAACAACCAATTACATTGACAGCGTAGCATTTTATTCTATTGTACACAGTGTCTTATTCTTATTATATTATTATTCTTATCCTATCTCATTGTTTTTCTGAATTTTTGCCACTTTCTGCTGTAACTCAACAAATTTCCCACATGTGGGGCTAATAAGGGTCTATCCTGTCTTATCTTACAAAACATTTAGCCAAGAAAAGCATGATCTTACTAGTTCATAGATTAAGGATTAACTTTTTCCCTTTTGTTTTAACCTTTCAGAGGCAGCTGCTCCAGCCAATCGACGAGTTCTTTCTTTTCCTGGTTTTCCTGTCTGTTGGTCTGAAGGAGAGGGACCTGGCTCATCGATTCAACATACACCAGTCCACAGTGAGCAGCATCATTGCAACATGGACAAGTTTTCTTGCCACTGCACTGGGGTCTCAGTGCATCTGGCTTACACGTGCAGAAGTGCAAGCTTACCTCCCTAAAGAATTCAAAGGTTTCTCAGACACCCAGGTGATCCTTGACTGTACAGAGCTGAGGTGTCAGACACCATCCTCACCACTTCTCCAGAGTGAAACGTACTCTTCATACAAATCCCACTGCACGATGAAAGCCCTGGTTGGCATAGCTCCACATGGTCCAGTCACATTCATCTCTGATCTGTACGCAGGTTCGGTTACTGACAAGGAACTATTCAAACAATCAGGCATTGCTGAGAAGTTGACTGAAGACATGGCAGTGATGGTGGATAAGGGCTTCCTGATCACAGATTGTTGTAAATGCAAAGTGTACCGCCCCCCTTTTGTATCTAAGCAGAAGAAGAACCAGGTTAAGGAGATGCAGGCCACAGTCAGACTCGGGCTACATGTGGAGCGAGTCATTAGGAGGATCAAACAGAACAAACTTTTTGATGGCATCATCACCATGTCACCTGTTTACAATATCAACCAACTGTTTGCAGTAGCATGTATGCTGTCAAATTACCAGAACACAGCATTAGTTAAAAAACGGATTAAGTGAGACGAGATGGAGTTGTCCCAAGACACCAGTGCAAGTAACTTATGCTAGGCATGGAGCTTTAAATACTTACTATGTAAATAAGTTCTGCAAACATTCAATGTGTAAAATGTTTTTGATATTTTTGCTAAAATAAGAGTTTATTGGTTTCACACAACAGTAAAATGTTTTTTAAAAATTAATTAAATGTAGAAACTTAAAGAAGTCCAGACGCTTTTCTTTGAAAGCTCCTTTGACTACAATGACCTGGGTGACTGAGAACGGTTCTCAGTCATTCACAGACATTTAGATGTTGTATGTTTGCAGTATTAACTTGATGTATATTTGCTTCTGATCACCCAAACACATGTTGATTAAACTATCTGACCAGTCAAATTGGGTGTGATAAAGCAGAGAGGAGTAACGCAATGTTTAAATTTGACGTTAGCCAACGTTATTTTTTGTCGGTTAATTTCTGTTTTCTTACCCTCGTAGTTGTGTATCTGTGATGCAGCATATAACGTAAATCCTTTATCTAATTTTCTGGCAGTTGTTCAATTTTGGGAGCTCTTGTAGGCAGCGGGTGTAGAACATCGCCACTGTTTAACCACTGCAGAAACAGTGGGGCAGGGATGAGTATAACGCAGAAGTGATTGTGCAAGTGGCTGCTGTAACAACCAAATTTCCCCTTGTGGGACAATTAAAGGATTATTCTAAGTAGGACTACACATTGGTGGGACCATTTTAGATGGTTCATGTTTTATAACTACAGTGATGCACATTGCTATAAGAATATGTTTATTTCTCTAACACTATTTTAACCAAGTAGTTAGAGGATACTACATCCCATTCTTCATATGTTTAAACATGTCAGAGGTTTATTTTTTAAACAGTTGGTTATGTCAGCAAATAAAAACAAAAAGTAGTCCCCATCCCCACGTTTGAAGTATAGATTATTAAATTTACAGGGTGTAAGTTAAGGCAACACAAAACTTTTGCCACATGTGGAACCGTAAATAAAAATGAAGATGCACAAAATATTTTCAAGAATAGACTGCGTGACCATGGTACGTGTTTTACTGCAGGTTTGAGACGGACAGACTCCCCGCCTCACTCTCCCTTCCCCAATTCAATTCAATTCAATTTTATTTATATAGCGCCAAATCACAACATAAGTCGCCTCAAGGCGCTTCATAGATACAGAGAAAAACCCAACAATCATATGACCCCCTGTGAGCAAGCACTTTGGCAACAGTGGGAAGGAAAAACTCCCTTTTAACAGGAAGAAACCTCCGGCAGAACCAGGCTCAGGGAGGGGCGGCCATCTGCTGCGACCAGAGCAGATGGCCGCTTCAGACATTGACCCCCAACACATCTTCCACCTCTCCCCCCTTCACCCTCACCCTCTCCAATCCAGTCTCAACGACCACCACCACCCTCTCCAATCCAGTCTCAACGACCACCACCACCCTCCCCATTCGAGTCTCAACGACCACCACCACCCTCTCCAATCCAGACTCAACAACCTCCATCACACCTCTCACCCCCCTTTCCTCCTCCCTGAAACTCAGAATACACACTGAGGATGTGAGCCGACTATTTCAGAAACAGAAGCCCAGGAAAGCCCCCGGACCAGATGGTGTCTCACCCTCCTGCCTCAAAACCTGTGCTGAACAGCTGGCTCCCATCTTTTCTTGCATCTTCAACAGATCTCTGGAGCTGTGTGAAGTTCCCTCCTGCTTCAAACGCTCAACCATCATCCCTATTCCCAAGAAACCCACCATCACAGGACTGAATGACTACAGACCCGTCGCCTTGACGTCTGTGGTCATGAAATCCTTTGAACGACTGGTGTTAGCCCATCTGAAGGACATTACAGGCCACCAGCTGGACCCTCTGCAGTTTGCCTACCGGGCAAACAGGTCGGTGGATGATGCAGTGAACATGGGGCTGCATTACATTCTGCAACACCTCGACCGCCCGGTAACTTATGCCAGGGTCCTGTTTGTGGACTTTAGTTCGGCTTTTAACACCATTGTGCCTGAACTTCTCTCCTCCAAACGCTCCCAGCTCAGCGTGTCACCAGCTACCTGTCAGTGGATCACCAGCTTCCTGACAGATAGAAAGCAGCAAGTGAGGCTGGGGGAGATCACCTCTGAAACTCGGTCCCTCAGTATTGGTGCCCCTCAAGGATGTGTCCTCTCACCACTACTGTTCTCCCTCTACACTAACGACTGCACCTCCAAGAACTCGGCTGTCAAACTCCTAAAGTTTGCAGATGACACCACTGTCATTGGCCTCATTCAGGATGGTGATGAGTCTGCATACTGGCAGGAAGTTGAGTGGCTGGTACTCTGGTGCAGTCAGCACAATTTGGAGCTGAACACTCTTAAAACTGTAGAGATGACATCCCTCAACTCTGCGGGTTAAATCCATCAACCCATGTTTCCCAATTTATTAATGGTTTCTGTAAAAGACCCTCATCCCCAGTGTTATTAGGAATTGAAGCACACATGCATCACCAGACATCACACACACTCCTTTGTGCCATTTGCTTTGCTCTGTCCAGATGTTTGCCATAAAGGACAGCGACTATATTTGTACCTAAGTGAATACCACAAACATAAACTAACTTCAAAGTTAGTGCTTCCCAAAGTCTGGGGTAAAACCCAGAAGTAGCCATGAATTTCCACACAGCCAACATATATCAAACACTTCTGAGCTAAATTTACAACAGAGAGATCGATCTTTCCTCTCTATCTATGCATTGTGCTGTACTCTTTACTACTGTAGACCCATTTAAACAGTGTAAACCCTCTCAAAGGCATTTGCAATTATCTTTACTGTCCTCACATCAGTGATTGGGGAAACCAAAACAACCACATTTAACTCTAGAAGAACAACCTCATTCTTTAGGTGCTTCCAGCATGTTTGAGACCTATCAAAATCACTCACTGAAATGTGATTAACCCAAAATCCTACTTTAGGGTGTCAAACAACATGTCAAAGCTGAGTATACATGTCAAAAGAACTCACAACTGTTGTTACTATGTTTACTCGGACAGTGAGGGCCTAATGCACTTACACATCAGGAACTGACATGCTAGAAAATCAGTCTACAAAATATACACAAATAATTATTAGTTAGGTTGCTGTAAAACGTGCATGCTAAAACTACTCCAGTCACTTCTGCTCAGGCTCAGGACTCTAACAGAGTTTGTGATGTTCACAGTCATGTAAATGCAGTTATAAGATGATTAGAAATGTCACACCAACGACCCCCTTAACACAAAACCACACGGAACTACTTCAGGCACAACTGCCTGATTGTTTAATAAGGTGTCATCTGCATTCATGATCCCTCTTAGGTGCCACAGAGTCTGCTCTGCAGTCGCTGAGTTGGAGCTTGGCATGCTCTTTTTGGAGGAGGGCGCTCTTTTCACCCCTCACCCTCTCGTTCCAGTGCAGCTTTATGGTTATTGCTGTGGTTCTGGAACCTTCTCATAATGACTAGTAGGGCCCCAAACCGCACGACCTTTGACCTTAACTACTGCCTGGGCTTTCAGCTCTGCCATGAATGTTTCTTACTTCTCGCTGGGTCTCTGAAGACTTCTGATCAGCACCCAGTCTCAATCTCTGGAGATTCCATCCTTGGGATGATTTCTTCCAGCAATACTCTGGCCACTGCACCTGTATCTCCCTACTAGAAGGAAAAACTTCTAACCATTTGGAAAATATATCAACCAACATCAATCCACATTTTTCCTTTCAGTTTTGTGAACTTCACTTATAAGTTTTCAAACACTCATCCGAACATACCTGTCCATAACGTGTTAATCCCACAAGTCACAGTAAAAAGCCGTGGAAAAAATCGTCATGGAAAACACAGAAAACATTGTTTCATGTTAAACCTGGAATTCCTCCTCTTGACGCATCGACACTCCCATGAGTCAACTCATCAGAACTAGGCTCCTTTCTTAAAGAAAAGGGTTAGTTAGATCATTGCCAATGCAACATCAGGGCGTCTCCTCCGGAGTAGCACATGGCGGGCCCAATTCATGCATTCAACGGACCCGTCTGTGTTTTGATTAAAATTTTGTTTCCTAATGAAGTCAGCAGTGGGTGGGTGAAAGCCGTTCATCAGAGCATAACTTAACTGCTGCTGATGTGGGCTGGCCTTCTCTGCACGCTCTTCAAGGCCGCTATGCTTTCTGACAACTTCTAACATTTGACATTTTCCAACAATACAGAGTGTTACTATAACCAACAAGCAGCCAGTAAAAACAGTGTTCTTCACACAAAATCAGTAAAACAAAAGTAGCAGCTAAAGGCAAGGCAAGGCAAGTTTATTTGTATAGCACAATTCAACAACAAGGTGATTCAAAGTGCTTTACAGAGACAGCTAAAGGGTTAAGTCTGCCCACACTCATGTAAACATACAGTCTCTCCTCCTCTGGTCTCTGTCATCCTTCTGCTTCTGCAAAAACAAGCAAACAAAAACACCCACATCCACCTTTTTTTTTTTTCACTGTTTGGGGTGGATTAGGCATTAAAAGTGACCAATCCTAGAATAGTTACCGTCTTCTGAATTTCAAGTCAGTCACATTTAGTCCACATCATCAGTCCAGCCACAGTCCTTTGCATTTGTATTTATACCAATCACATGTATTCATCTAGTCACATGCATTCATAACGATCATTGCTGATAGTGGAAAACCACGCACAAATTTAAATGTCCACTGACAGCAATATTTCATCATTCCAAAAACAATTCTTCTTGCCATTGAAATGGATTGAATCGCTACAATCCTTTTAAACACAGGATTTCCCATCTAATATGGTCAGCATCTTATGTAGGTGAATTTTCTCAGAAGCCAATTGTAATCTTGAGAAGCTCACCTTATATTTGCTCTCAATTAAAGTATTTTATAGCACTTTTGCTCCCAATCTTGCAGGCCTGCTTTTAACATCAACACACAAAATATCACACCCAGAGGGATGATACCTGGCAGGTTTTTCCCTAAGTGCACTGTTACAAAAACAAAAAAGATTTTAGGCCCGGACATGTCTTAAGTGTAAATAAAAAAAAACAAACAAAAAAGTCTTTCTCTTAGGTTTGGGTTGTTTTTCTTTTTCTAACTGGCAGAATCAGCCTGGTACTAAAACAAAAACCCCAAAATCTACCGGAAAAATAACAGGAAAAGTTTTGCCTTCAGGTGAACTAACAGGCTGTAGGGGTTAGAACCTGCCGTGCAGTGCTGCAGTCACTGCTTCTGGCTTTAATTAACAACTGATGCTTACATGGTCTGAAATCAGACTTAAGTGTCACTACCTTTGTTCATTTTCCCCACATCATATTTACTGGTTGCCCACAAGTGCTCCTGAATATTTCCAATTCTGGAAAGTCTGGGGCCAACTGACCTAGTTTCACCTGCTAAATACACAGAGAAAATGTTTTTCATTAGCAGCTGCAGAGTTCACACGACACAAATGTTCACCATTAAAAACTTCCTAAACACTTCATATCAATGTTTTATCACAGGAATGTGGATTTCTTCCCCAGGTCTGTGCTTTTTTTTTTTTAAACTTATTTTTCATTTTCACAGACCCAATCATTTCATTTAATTTTTCTTTCCTTTTTTTTCTTCCCCAAACATAAAACATGTAACATGTCATCATGTATTTCACAAAAAAAGTTTGTTCTCGTGTAATCAGAGTGTGTATCTGGGTGCAAGCTTCACCCATACATCAGAAACAGGAAACTACCCTCTGTTACATCTTATTCACTTATTTTATAATACTGTCATCCTTCCCTGATCTAGTAACAATCAACTAATTTGCAAATCAGCTATTAACCCACTAAGTTGACAGGACAACAGAAATGCATGTTCAAAATATTATCACAAAAGAGAATTTCCTTCATACAGTAAATTACTTGTGCTGCACCAATAATGCAGAAAGCATCTCACAATTTACTATATTAACAACTAAATTTATTGTCTGATCACTGGTTGGTCAAACCAGAATCTCTTTTTTTCCCTTCACAAAAGTTAAACTCTTGTCCTGCAACCTAGAGGGTTATTTGTCAGCAGTGGATACACTCAGCATTTGATAACAAGTGTCTGTGAAATTTGCACAATTTTAACACTGATGACAGATAACAAGCTGATCTTCATTGCATGTGTGTGTTAGTAGGCAGGTTTAATGGCTGTGTGCAGTGGAGCTGCAGATTCAGCAGGGCGTGTCCTTAAAGCTGCCTTTCCTTCACATTTCTCTGTTTATGTGTGTTTGTGTGCGTTTTATTTTTACCTTTGTTGCAATCCTACGAACTCTTTATCAACCTCCACAAGACAGCCGGCCACAGTTTTCCAACCCAATTTTCATGTGTTCTCACATTAACAACAACAGACTTCATTTTTCCTCCATGCTCTCTTCTCCCCACTTCTCACAGCTTCTGTCTCTCTCCTGAATCTGCAGCAGTTCACAGTTGTGGCGTGTCAGGGGCCCAGTGGGCCGTTCTTCTTCAGCTTTGCCTTTTGTCTTTCACTCTTTTCAGTCTCTTCCTTTGCCTTTTCAGCTCCCAGTATGGCAAATGTGAAACTCAGACAGTCTTTTCAAGTCTATTCACACACAGTGATGTCGCTGGCAAACCTCCCAGCTTGTGATTGGGAGCGCATACTTCCATCCATCCATGGTATTGGTACATGCTGCTGAACCCTTTAGGGCAGTGTTGCTGTGTGTTCACATTGTTGAGTCTTGTAGTTGACGCTGTTGATCTCGAACTGCATTTTGTCTTCAGGGAGAGATCGGTTGCCCTCGAAGCTTGTTCTTCAGTGTAAGGTGTACATGGAGTGAAGCTGTGTAATATTCAGTCAAAACACGGGCTGGGTGTAGTTCCAATTATGTTAATCTATCATTTGGCTCCAGCCGCTGTGCTTGTGGAGGACGTTGATCCAGTTCTGTAGCCACCTGTACAAACACACTAAAACTTTTAAGGATGATACTCAGTTATTTAATCATGTATTTAATTCATTCATTATGGCAGTCCTGGCGTTCCATAAGATGAAGCCTCGTGATGAACTGAAGCTTTCCATCACACTGGTCGACTCATGGTCAAAGCATTGTGATGATTCATTTGCTCTACTGCGCCATCAAGTGGACGATTCAAGTGAAACAGGCTCTTTGATGGGATGTGTAAACCTCTAAACTGAATAAATTGTTTTCATGGTTATTTATCCCGAATATTGTCTCAGCATGTCTGATACAAAAGAGAAAGTGGAAACTATCAGGACAGAGTTTTGGTATGATTGTGTAACTGTGTAATCATGCTTATGTACATCTGGATAATCACACAAACTGTGTGGCGCTTCACTTTTTAATAAACTAAAATACAGAAATCAGATTATAGGATCTATAGTTTTATTTATATTATGGTACTTATCATTTGTGACATTTATTACTGTGTGCATACTTTATTAGGAGATTAAATTAAAAAAATCTCTTCCTTGCTGGTTCCATCGAAGAAGAAATACTCAACTATGTAGCACGTACGTAGTCCAATTCCACAACAGTGCGATGGGGAATCAGCTGTGTTTTGCTGCCCATTTTATTTCGAATCTGGCGCGAACCGGCGAGCCAGTCCCTGAATCAGTCACGTGGTACGGACTGCCCGCGAGGCCTCGAGCGTCACTGCATACGTAATCAAAGCGAGCCTCGATACGTGCTTCCCAAAAACTCCCCTGACACACGCTTCGACGCACAGGACATCACTATCTTACAGGGCTTGGGCGCGTGATGTCACGGGGTGGGCGTGGAAAGTCTTTTGGGCTGATGCGCCATATTTCAGGGCTCAAGCGAAAGAGGAGCGAAAGCACACACATCAGCCATGGTTCGTAACTGCTGCGTGATCGGCTGTAATGTTCGATCACACGACCGGCAAGGGAAGAAGCTTGGAAATGGTTTATCTTTTCATTCTTTCCCCACCTGGAAGCAGCATGAGGGAGCTCATATAGCGGACCTTACCAAAAGAAGGCGTCTAGCCTGGATAGCAGCCGTGGGACGACTTGATCTCCAGTTCTCTTCCATCTCTAAATATCTGTTGGTGTGCTCCCGACATTTTCACTCCGGTAAGTGAAAATGTAGTATGTTTACATCACTCTTTATAGCTTAATGATTTTTATTGTTGATGCACTCGGAGGTTATACAATCCGAACAAACATCGTATTGAGTGACTTTGCAGACACGTGCAATTCTGTCGCACCACTGTAGGGAAGCCTGCCTATGAAATGGATCAAACAAATCCAGACTGGGTACCAACGCTACACATGAACTCCGAAAAAAGACGACGAACGCAAGGACAACAACAAAGAGCACTAGTCGGAGGTAAACACTACCCCAAACCCCAATCCCTAATTCAAAAAAAATGCTCTTAGTGTCTGGCAATCGCCACATAAAGTTTTGAGGATTCAAACGGCCTTAATGTGAAAACCGCTGAAAGTTTCCCCTGTGTGCATGGAGGACAACAATGGGTTTAAAGTAATATCTTGCCCGATTGTCAATGTAGTAGTTTGCATCTACTTTACAATTATGGACACATAATATGACAACGAGATATTTGCAATTCATTGATAAATGTATAACATTAATTGTGGTGGAGGGTGGACAACAACACTAAGTGCTATACTCCTTTCTGGCATCGTTGTATTTTTACTCAGTTGTACATAGAATTTGTATTCTGTTTCATCCTATTGTATATCTTATTCTATTTATTCTACTGTATATAGTATTTTTATTTTGTTCTATTCTTTACAGTTGTGTACAGAATTTTATTCTTATTGTATTCTAATTTTTGCTATATAACTTTTGCACTGTCCACTAACTGCTGTGACAAAACTAATTTGTGTGGGACATGAAGGTTATCTTATCTTGGCTATTATACTCCACGCACTCCAGCTGACTTAACGTGGTTTGAATGACGACGTACTCACAGTTTAGCGGCTTGAAAATAGCCAGATTTGCACTCAGCCATTAGTAAACTGGATGCGATTTCTTATTTCGAAACTGGTCGTATTTGTGGTACTGCGCAGGGAGCAGCGACCTCTGTTCAGGCTCCGGGAGATGACGTCACACAGGTTCGCCCCCTCCCCCTCCAGGCGTCGCTATTTTGGCAGCATCCGGCTGCCGTGGTGAACGCGGCTAACCATTGTTGATAACTGTTGCGCCCCAGGTTGTACAAATAGACGAGGAAAAAAGAGAAGTACTTTCTTTTACCGCATTAGGTGAACTAAACTGAGTAGCACCATTGAAGGAGGAGTAAGCAAAACAAGACTGAAAGATGGGACCTTCCAGCCGGCGTATTCCGCTTGTTCCCATCATTTTGTATCGGGCAACTTTTATATAAGCTTTCTAACATAAGTGTTTTCATTATTTACTAGACTATCGTTGTGGTTTCTGATGATGGAAAACCACATAGCTGCATGCAGAGTGGGCTTTATGTCGTGTTTTCTTAGTTAGCAAGCTCTAAAGTAGAAATAATGAAATGTTTATGTTTATTTTGTAGGCAGAAAGGCAGAGGAGGCATCTGCAGAGAAGATAAGAAGAAAAACGAGACTGGATGTGTTCAACAGAAGACAGACATCAAAGCTACAACGGATAGCACAAATCAAGCTATCTGCAGAAGGCATCCCTGCAAGGTGAATATATCAAAGTCTTTCTCTGGGTGTGACTTAATACCGAGGAGTGCTGTCAAGTAAGCATATTGAGGCTGGGTGAGGTGAGACTAACGCTACATGATAGTGAAACTGTGTTACTTTAACCCTGCTTTAGGTGGTGGGAAAACTTAAAAAAAAACTACAATAAACACATAGAAATGATTTTAACTTTAAAACTGTTTTAAGTAGGTTCTTCTAATTCTTGGAGCTGTTTAAACCCTTAGCACATAATGCACTCTTTATTAATCACATTTTCACCCACTGTGCATTTATACACCTGTCTGAATTGAATCATTAGTTATTATTAATCTTGCCACAGCGTGCCTTTTGTTCTGTCTTCCTCGCCTCCCCACCCTCTCGATTCTGACTGTTATAAGGGAGTTTTTCCTTCCCCACTGTCACCAGAAACATGGCCCATTTTCTACAAAAGTCAACAAAAAAGAATGAACATGATTTTGTTTTCTCTCTTATCAGGGACCCAGCAGCCAAGGATGCAGGACCAACAACCCTTGATGGTCGAAGGAGGCTTTTTAAAGGTGCTGTCCCGACACTTTTTCAGTGGAATAATTATAAAGTTGAACCAACGCCGAGTAGTGTTTGGGAGAGAACGGAGCGAGAACCCCCTGAACTAGTTCATCCTGGGGATCAAGGTCAGCACAGTGTTACAGGAGATCATGACTACTGCTCAGTCCCTGAGCCATCAGCAGAAGACCTGTCCAAAGACGTGGAGAGTCTGAGGAAGGAAATACAGGAGTTACGTGTCCAGCGAGAGTTTGGGTTACAGCGGTTTGCTGGCTCTGACACTGACATCCAATTCTATACCAGGTACATCGAAGTTCAAGTGTTTCCAGTCTTCATGAAAACAACAGATATTTACTTTTTATCTGCTGACTGTATGTTTCATGAGTGATGTTAATTAATGATTGACACGATGTTTGTCTCTCTTGTGAATAGATTTCCAAGCTATGATCATTTGATGGCATTCTGGGTTTTGATTGAGCCTTGCATCTATAAGATGATCCGGGCTTCAAGAGCCAAGTCAGCTGCCAACACGGACGAAGAAGTGTTGACACCTGCACGCACACAAACGGTAGGCTATGGCTTTGTTGGTAGTTGGAACTAGAGGTGCGATGGCATTGTGTTTATGTAGCGTAATTTTTGGGCTACAAGCCACTACTTTTAGCACAAGCTTTGAACCCTGTGGCTTTCAGAGGATTTGTTTTGTTTGTTCTGCTGTTGTACGGCACTACGTTGGCTGGCAGAAGGGCATGTGATCAGACACACAGTA
Organism: Mchenga conophoros; assembly: GCF_057382185.1. NCBI lineage: Eukaryota > Metazoa > Chordata > Actinopteri > Cichliformes > Cichlidae > Mchenga > Mchenga conophoros. The sequence goes on from NC_140528.1 coordinate 43,223,590, forward strand.
TCGGGGGACAAGAGTGGTATGTTGGTCACATGTCCGTCCGAAAGGCAACGTAGTCCCGTACGAAGTAGCGCGAAAAACAAACTTGATTAGCAAGAGGAGTATTACAGGAGCAAAGGAAGCTTTCATTCACAAACCCTCAGTATGGTAAACACAAGAAATGCATATGATGCAGCTTTCCAATGAAAGGCAGTCTTTTTGTCTCTCAGCGAGGGGAAGTAGAGCTGCTGCACGTACCCTTGGCATAAACGAATCAATGGTGAGACGTTGGAGACTCCAGCGTGATGAACTGGCTCAGTCCAAAAAGACGACAAAAGCTTTCAGAGGAAATAAAAACAGATGGCCTAAATGTATTGAAGACTGGATGAACACACAGAGAGCAAATGGGTGAGGTGTTTCAACTGTGCAGATCCGACTGAAAGCCAAAATAGTCGCCAACGAAAAAACGAAAAGGACTGTCCATCAGGGCGCGGACGACTGTGTGTCAGCAACTCCCCCCCGACTATGCAGAGAAAATAACAAACTTGCGCAAATTCACACAAAGAAAGTTAAACGAATATTCCATCGGACCGGACGCGATCATAAACATGGATGCAGTGCCGTTGACATTTGACCTGCCCCTTAGTAGGACTGTTAACAAGTCCCACTAAGACTTGTCCTACGACTCATATGAGGACGTTTGCAGTTTGTATATAAAGATAATAAAAACAACTTTATTTACTAGAAAAATAAAAGAATTCAACCCTGACAGTACAGTATGGTGTGCATAACCATTCCAGCAACCATTTACTTTGACAATATCACATTTTATTCTGATCTATAAAGTATTTTATTCTATTGTACACAGTGTCTTATTCTTATCCTATCCTATTGTTTTTCTGAATTTTTGCCACTTTCTGCTGTAACTCAACAAATTTCCCACATGTGGGACTAATAAGGGTCTATCCTGTCTTATCTTACAAAACATTTAGCCAAGAAAAGCATGATCGTACTAGTTCATAGATTTAGGAGTAACATTTTCCCTTTTGTTTCAACCTTTCAGAGGCAGCTGCTCCAGCCAATCGACGAGTTCTTTCTTTTCCTGGTTTTCCTGTCTGTTGGTCTGAAGGAGAGGGACCTGGCTCATCGATTCAACATACACCAGTCCACAGTGAGCAGCATCATTGCAACATGGACAAGTTTTCTTGCCACTGCACTGGGGTCTCAGTGCATCTGGCTTACACGTGCAGAAGTGCAAGCTTACCTCCCTAAAGAATTCAAAGGTTTCTCAGACACCCAGGTGATCCTTGACTGTGCAGAGCTGAGGTGTCAGAGTGAAACGTACTCTTCGTACAAATCCCACTGCACGATGAAAGCCCTGGTTGGCATAGCTCCACATGGTCCAGTCACATTCATCTCTGATCTGTACGCAGGTTCGGTTAGTGACAAGGAACTATTCAAACAATCAGGCATTGCTGAGAAGTTGACTGAAGACATGGCAGTGATGGTGGATAAGGGCTTCCTGATCACAGATGGTTGTAAATGCAAAGTGTACCGCCCCCCTTTTGTATCTAAGCAGAAGAAGAAGAAGAACCAGGTTAAGGAGATGCAGGCCACAGTCAGACTCGGGCTACATGTGGAGCGAGTCATTAGGAGGATCAAACAGAACAAACTTTTTGATGGCATCATCACCATGTCACCTGTTTACAATATCAACCAACTGTTTGCAGTAGCATGTATGCTGTCAAATTACCAGAACACAGCATTAGTTAAAAAACGGGTTAAGTGAGACGAGATGGAGTTGTCCCAAGACAGCAGTGCAAGTAACTTATGCTAGGCATGGAGCTTTAAATACTTACTATGTAAATAAGTTCTGCAAACATTCAATGTGTAAAATGTTTTTGATATTTTTGCTAAAATAAGAGTTTATTGGTTTCACACAACAGTAAAATGTTTTTTAAAAATTAATTAAATGTAGAAACTTAAAGAAGTCCAGACGCTTTTCTTTGAAAGCTCCTTTGACTACAATGACCTGGGTGACTGAGAACGGTTCTCAGTCATTCACAGACATTTAGATGTTGTATGTTTGCAGTATTAACTTGATGTATATTTGCTTCTGATCACCCAAACACATGTTGATTAAACTATCTGACCAGTCAAATTGGGTGTGATAAAGCAGAGAGGAGTAACGCAATGTTTAAATTTGACGTTAGCCAACGTTATTTTTTGTCGGTTAATTTCTGTTTTCTTACCCTCGTAGTTGTGTATCTGTGATGCAGCATATAACGTAAATCCTTTATCTAATTTTCTGGCAGTTGTTCAATTTTGGGAGCTCTTGTAGGCAGCGGGTGTAGAACATCGCCACTGTTTAACCACTGCAGAAACAGTGGGGCAAGGATGAGTATAACGCAGAAGTGATTGTGCAAGTGGCTGCTGTTACAACCAAATTTCCCCTTGTGGGACAATTAAAGGATTATTCTAAGTAGGACTACACATTGGTGGGACCATTTTAGATGGTTCATGTTTTATAACTACAGTGATGCACATTGCTATAAGAATATGTTTATTTCTCTAACACTATTTTAACCAAGTAGTTAGAGGATACTACATCCCATTCTTCATATGTTTAAACATGTCAGAGGTTTATTTTTAGACAGAGTTGGTTATGTCAGCAAATAAAAACAAAAAGTAGTCCCCATCCCCACGTTTGAAGTATAGATTATTAAATTTACAGGGTGTAAGTTAAGGCAACACAAAACTTTTGCCACATGTGGAACCGTAAATAAAAATGAAGATGCACAAAATATTTTCAAGAATAGACTGCGTGACCATGGTACGTGTTCTACTGCAGGTTTGAGACGGACAGACTCCCCGCCTCAACCTCCCTTCCCCAGAGACATTGCTTCAGACATTTACCCCCAACACATCTTCCACCTCTCCCCCCTTCACCCTCACCCTCCCCAATCCAGTCTCAACGACCACCACCACCCTCCCCACTCCAGACCAACGACCACCACCGCCCTCTCCAATCCAGACTCAACACCCTCCATCACACCTCTCACCCCCCTTTCCTCCTCCTCCCTCAAACTCAGAATACACACTGAGGATGTGAGCTGACTATTTCAGAAACGGAAGCCCAGGAAAGTCCCCGGACCAGATGGTGTCTCACCCTCCTGCCTCAAAACCTGTGCTGAACAGCTGGTTCCCATCTTTACTCGCATCTTCAACAGACGCTCAAACATCATTCCTGTTCCCAAGAAACCCACCATCACAGGACTGAATGACTACAGACCTGTCGCCTTGACGTCTGTGGTCATGAAATCCTGCGAACGACTGGTGTTAGCCCATCTGAAGGACATTACAGGCCACCAGCTGGACCCTCTGCAGTTTGCCAAACAGGTCGGTGGATGATGCAGTGAACATGGGGCTGCATTACATTCTGCAACACCTCGACCGCCCGGGAACTTATGCCAGGGTCCTGTTTGTGGACTTTAGTTCGGCTTTTAACACCATTGTGCTTGAACTTCTCTCCTCCAAACGCTCCCAGCTCAGCGTTTCACCAGCTACCTGACAGGCAGAAAGCAGCAAGTGAAGCTGGGGGAGATCACCTCTGAAACTCGGTCCCTCAGTATTGGTGCCCCTCAAGGATGTGTCCTCTCACCACTACTGTTGTCCCTCTACACTAACGACTGCACCTCGGCTGTTAAACTCCTAAAGTTTGCAGACGACACCACCGTCATTGGCCTCATTCAGGATGGTGATGAGTCTGCATACTGGCAGGAAGTTGAGCGGCTGGTACTCTGGTGCATCCAGTACAATCTGGAGCTGAACACTCTATGCATTGTGCTGTACTCTTTACTACTGTAGACCCATTTAAACAGTGTAAACCCTCTCAAAGGCATTTGCAATTATCTTTACTGTCCTCACATCAGTGATTGGGGAAACCAAAACAACCACATTTAACTCTAGAAGAACAACCTCATTCTTTAGGTGCTTCCAGCATGTTTGAGACCTATCAAAATCACTCACTGAATTGTGATGAACCCAAAATCCTACTTTAGGGTGTCAAACAACATGTCAAAGCTGAGTACACATGTCAAAAGAACTCACAACTGTTGTTACTATGTTTACTCGGACAGTGAGGGCCTAATGCACTTACACATCAGGAACTGACATGCTAGAAAATCAGTCTACAAAATATACACAAATAATTATTAGTTAGGTTGCTGTAAAACGTGCATGCTAAAACTACTCCAGTCACTTCTGCTCAGGCTCAGGACTCTAACAGAGTTTGTGATGTTCACAGAGTCATGTAAATGCAGTTATAAGATGATTAGAAATGTCACACCAACGACCCCCTTAACACAAAACCACACGGAACTACTTCAGGCACAACTGCCTGATTGTTTAATAAGGTGTCATCTGCATTCATGATCCCTCTTAGGTGCCACAGAGTCTGCTCTGCAGTCGCTGAGTTGGAGCTTGGCATGCTCTTTTTGGAGGAGGGCGCTCTTTTCACCCCTCACCCTCTCGTTCCAGTGCAGCTTTATGGTTATTGCTGTGGTTCTGGAACCTTCTCATAATGACTAGTAGGGCCCCAAACCGCACGACCTTTGACCTCAACTACTGCCTGGGCTTTCAGCTCTGCCATGAATGTTTCTTACTTCTCGCTGGGTCTCTAAATACTTCTGATCAGCACCCAGTCTCAATCTCTGGAGATTCCACCCTTGGGATGATTTCTTCCAGCAATACTCTGGCCACTGCACCTGTATCTCCCTACTAGAAGGAAAAACTTCTAACCATTTGGAAAATATATCAACCAACATCAATCCACATTTTTCCTTTCAGTTTTGTGAACTTCACTTATAGGTTTTCAAACCCTCATCCGAACATACCTGTCCATAACATGTTAATCCCACAAGTCACAGTAAAAAGCCGTGGAAAAAATCGTCATGGAAAACACAGAAAACATTGTTTCATGTTAAACCTGGAATTCCTCCTCTTGACGCATCGACACTCCCATGAGTCAACTCATCAGAACTAGGCTCCTTTCTTAAAGAAAAGGGTTAGTTAGATCATTGCCAATGCAACATCAGGGCGTCTCCTCCGGAGTAGCACACGGCGGGCCCAATTCATGCATTCAACAGACCCGTCTGTGTTTTGATTAAAATTTTGTTTCCTAATGAAGTCAGCAGTGGGTGGGTGAAAGCCGTTCATCAGAGCATAGCTTAACTGCTGCTGATGTGGGCTGGCCTTCTCTGCACGCTCTTCAAGGCCGCTATGCTTTCTGACAACTTCTAACATTTGACATTTTCCAACAATACAGAGTGTTACTATAACCAACAAGCAGCCAGTAAAAACAGTGTTCTTCACACAAAATCAGTAAAACAGAAAAGTAGCAGCTAAAGGGTTTAGTCTGCCCACACTCATGTAAACATACAGTCTCTCCTCCTCTGGTCTCTGTCATCCTTCTGCTTCTGCAAAAACAAGCAAACAAAAACACTCACATCCACCTTTTTTTTTTCACTGTTTGGGTGGATTAGGCATTAAAAGTGACCAATCCTAGAATAGTTACCGTCTTCTGAATTTCAAGTCGGTCACATTTAGTCCACATCATCAGTCCAGCCACAGTCCTTTGCATTTGCATTTATACCAATCACATGTATTCATCTAGTCACATGCATTCATAACGATCATTGCTGATAGTGGAAAACCGCGCACAAATTTAAATGTCCACTGACAGCAATATTTCATCATTCCAAAAACAATTCTTCTTGCCATTGAAATGGATTGAATCGCTACAATCCTTTTAAACACAGGATTTCCCATCTAATATGGTCAGCATCTTATGTAGGTGAATTTTCTCAGAAGCCAATTGTAATCTTGAGAAGCTCACCTTATATTTGCTCTCAATTAAAGTATTTTATAGCACTTTTGCTCCCAATCTTGCAGGCCTGCTTTTAACATCAACACACAAAATATCACACCCAGAGGGATGATACCTGGCAGGTTTTTCCCTAAGTGCACTGTTACAAAAACAAAAAAGATTTTAGGCCCGGACATGTCTTAAGTGTAAATAAAAAAAAACAAACAAAAAAAAAAGTCTTTCTCTTAGGTTTGGGTTGTTTTTCTTTTTCTAACTGGCAGAATCAGCCTGGTACTAAAACAAAAACCCCAAAATCTACCAGAAAAATAACAGGAAAAGTTTTGCCTTCAGGTGAACTAACAGGCTGTAGGGGTTAGAACCTGCCGTGCAGTGCTGCAGTCACTGCTTCTGGCTTTAATTAACAACTGATGCTTACATGGTCTGAAATCAGACTTAAGTGTCACTACCTTTGTTCATTTTCCCCACATCATATTTACTGGTTGCCCACAAGTGCTCCTGAATATTTCCAATTCTGGAAAGTCTGGGGCCAACTGACCTAGTTTCACCTGCTAAATACACAGAGAAAATGTTTTTCATTAGCAGCTGCAGAGTTCACACAACACAAATGTTCACCATGAAAAGCTTCCTAAACACTTCATATCAATGTTTTATCACAGGAATGTGGATTTCTTCCCCAGGTCTGTGCTTTTTTTTTTTAAACTTATTTTTCATTTTCACAGACCCAATCATTTCATTTAATTTTTCTTTCCTGTTTTTTTCTTCCCCAAACATAAAACATGTAACATGTCATCATGTATTTCACAAAAAAAGTTTGTTCTCGTGTAATCAGAGTGTGTATCTGGGTGCAAGCTTCACCCATACATCAGAAACAGGAAACTACCCTCTGCTACATCTTATTCACTTGTTTTATAATACTGTCATCCTTCCCTGATCTAGTAACAATCAACTAATTTGCAAATCAGCTATTAACCCACTAAATTGACAGGACAACAGAAATGCATGTTCAAAATATTATCACAAAAGAGAATTTCCTTCATACAGTAAGTTACTTGTGCTGCACCAATAATGCAGAAAGCATCTCACAATTTACTATATTAACAACTAAATTTATTGTCTGATCACTGGTTGGTCAAACCAGAATCTCTTTTTTTTCCCTTCACAAAAGTTAAACTCTTGTCCTGCAACCTAGAGGGTTATTTGTCAGCAGTGGATACACTCAGCGTTTGATAACAAGTGTCTGTGAAATTTGCACAATTTTAACACTGATGACAGATAACAAGCTGATCTTCATTGCATGTGTGTGTTAGTAGGCAGGTTTAATGGCTGTGTGCAGTGGAGCTGCAGATTCAGCAGGGCGTGTCCTTAAAGCTGCCTTTCCTTCACATTTCTCTGTTTATGTGTGTTTGTGTGCGTTTTATTTTTACCTTTGTTGCAATCCTACGAACTCTTTATCAACCTCCACAAGACAGCCGGCCACAGTTTTCCAACCCAATTTTCATGTGTTCTCACATTAACAACAACAGACTTCATTTTTCCTCCATGCTCTCCACTTTTCACAGCTTCTGTCTCTCTCCTGAATCTGCAGCAGTTCACAGTTGTGGCGTGTGAGGGGCCCAGTGGGCCGTTCTTCTTCAGCTTTGCCTTTTGTCTTTCACTCTTTTCAGTCTCTTCCTTTGCCTTTTCAGCTCCCAGTATGGCAAATGTGAAACTCAGACAGTCTTTTCAAGTCTATTCACACACAGTGATGTCGCTGGCAAACCTCCCAGCTTGTGATTGGGAGCGCATACTTCCATCCATCCATGGTATTTGTACATGCTGCTGAACCCTTTAGGGCAGTGTTGCTGTGTGTTCACATTGTTGAGTCTTGACGTTGACGCTGTTGATCTCGAACTGCATTTTGTCTTCAGGGAGAGATCGGTTGCCCTCGAAGCTTGTTCTTCAGTGTAAGGTGTACATGGAGTGAAGCTGTGTAATATTCAGTCAAAACACGGGCTGGGTGTAGTTCCAATGATGTTAATCTATCATTTGGCTCCAGCCGCTGTGCTCGTGGAGGACGTTGATCCAGTTCTGTAGCCACCTGTACAAACACACTAAAACTTTTAAGGATGATACTCAGTTATTTAATCGTGTATTTAATTCATTCATTATGGCAGTCCTGGCGTTCCATAAGATGAAGCCTCGTGATGAACTGAAGCTTTCCATCACACTGGTCGACTCATGGTCAAAGCATTGTGATGATTCATTTGCTCTACTGCGCCATCAAGTGGACGATTCAAGTGAAACAGACTCTTTGATGGGATGTGTAAACCTCTAAACTGAATAAATTGTTTTCATGGTTATTTATCCCGAATATTGTCTCAGTATGTCTGATACAAAAGAGAAAGTGGAAACTATCAGGACAGAGTTTTGGTATGATTGTGTAACTGTGTAATCATGCTTATGTACATCTGGATAATCACACAAACTGTGTGGCGCTTCACTTTTTAATAAACTAAAATACAGAAATCAGATTATAGGATCTATAGTTTTATTTATATTATGGTACTTATCATTTGTGACATTTATTACTGTGTGCATACTTTATTAGGAGATTAAATTAAAAAAAATCTCTTCCTTGCTGGTTCCATCGAAGAAGAAATGCTCAACTATGTAGCACGTACGTAGTCCAATTCCACAACAGTGCGATGGGGAATCAGCTGTGTTTTGCTGCCCATTTTATTTCGAATCTGGCGCGAACCGGCGAGCCAGTCCCTGAATCAGTCACGTGGTACGGACTGCCCGCAAGGCCTCGAACGTCACTGCACACGTAATCAAAGCGAGCCTCGATACGTGCTTCCCAAAAACTCCCCTGACACACGCTTGGACACACAGGACATCACTATCTTACAGGGCTTGGGCGCGTGATGTCACGGGGTGGGCGTGGAAAGTCTTTTGGGCTGATGCGCCATATAGGGCTTCGGAGCGTGATGTCACGGGGGTGGGCGTGGAAAGGATTTTGGCCCGATTCACCATTTTGGGGGTCTAAGCTAGGAGCGATAGCATAGCCATGGTTCGTACTTGCTGTGTGCTCGGCTGCAATGTTCGATCTTACGACCGGCACGGGAATAAGGTTGGATTGTCTTTTTATGCTTTCCCCACCTGGAAGCAGCATGAGGGAGCTCATATAGCGGACCTTACCAAAAGAAGGCGTCTAGCCTGGATAGCAGCCGTGGGACGACTTGATCTCCAGTTCTCTTCCATCTCTAAATATCTGTTGGTGTGCTCCCGACATTTTCACTCCGGTAAGTGAAAATGTAGTATGTTTACATCACTCTTTATAGCTTAATGATTTTTATTGTTGATGCACTCGGAGGTTATACAATCCGAACAAACATCGTATTGAGTGACTTTGCAGACACGTGCAATTCTATCGCACCACTGTAGGGAAGCCTGCCTATGAAATGGATCAAACAAATCCAGACTGGGTACCAACGCTACACATGAACTCCGAAAAAAGACGACGAACGCAAGGACAACAACAAAGAGCACTAGTCGGAGGTAAACACACCCCAAACCCCAATCCCTAATTCAAAAAAAATGCTCTTAGTGTCTGGCAATCGCCACATAAAGTTTTGAGGATTCAAACGGCCTTAATGTGAAAACCGCTGAAAGTTTCCCCTGTGTGCATGGAGGACAACAATGGGTTTAAAGTAATATCTTGCCCGATTGTCAATGTAGTAGTTTGCATCTACTTTACAATTATGGACACATAATATGACAACGAGATATTTGCAGTTCATTGATAAATGTATAACATTAATTGTGGTGGAGGGTGGACAACAACACTAAGTGCTATACTCCTTTCTGGCATCGTTGTATTTTCACTCAGTTGTACATAGAATTTGTATTCTGTTTCATCCTATTGTATATCTTATTCTATTTATTCTACTGTATATAGTATTTTTTATTTTATTCTATTCTGTACAGTTGTGTACAGAATTTTATTCTTATTGTATTCTAATTTTTGCTATATAACTTTTGCACTGTCCACTAACTGCTGTGACAAAACTAATTTGTGTGGGACATGAAGGTTATCTTATCTTGGCTATTATACTCCACGCACTCCAGCTGACTTAACGTGGTTTGAATGAGACGTACTCACAGTTTAGCGGCTTGAAAATAGCCACATTTGCACTCAGCCATTAGTAAACTGGATGCGATTTCTTATTTCGAAACTGGTCGTATTTGTGGTACTGCGCAGGGAGCAGCGACCTCTGTTCAGGCTCCGGGAGATGACGTCACACAGGTTCGCCCCCTCCCCCTCCAGGCGTCGCTATTTTGGCAGCATCCGGCTGCCGTGGTGAACGCGGCTAACCATTGTTGATAACTGTTGCGCCCCAGGTTGTACAAATAGACGAGGAAAAAAGAGAAGTACTTCCTTTTACCGCATTAGGTGAACTAAACTGAGTAGCACCATTGAAGGAGCCAGGAGTAAGCAAAACAAGACTGAAAGATGGGACCTTCCAGCCGGCGTATTCCGCTTGTTCCGATCATTTTGTATTGGGCAACTTTTATATAAGCTTTCTAACATAAGTGTTTTCATTATTTACTAGACTATCGTTGTGGTTTCTGATGATGGAAAACCACATAGCTGCATGCATAGTGGGCTTTATGTCGTGTTTTCTTAGTTAGCAAGCTCTAAAGTAGAAATAATGAAATGTTTATGTTTATTTTGTAGGCAGAAAGGCAGAGGAGGCATCTGCAGAGAAGATAAGAAGAAAAACGAGACTGGATGTGTTCAACAGAAGACAGACAGCAAAGCTACAACGGATAGCACAAATCAAGCTATCTGCAGAAGGCATCCCTGCAAGGTGAATATATCAAAGTCTTTCTCTGGGTGTGACTTAATACCGAGGAGTGCTGTCAAGTAAGCATATTGAGGCTGGGTGAGGTGAGACTAACGCTACATGATAGTGAAACTGTGTTACTTTAACCCTGCTTTAGGTGGTGGGAAAACTTAAAAAAAAACTACAATAAACACATAGAAATGATTTTAACTTTAAAACTGTTTTAAGTAGGTTCTTCTAATTCTTGGAGCTGTTTAAACCCTTAGCAAATAATGCACTCTTTATTAATCACATTTTCACCCACTGTGCATTTATACACCTGTCTGAATTGAATCATTAGTTATTATTAATCTTGCCACAGCGTGCCTTTTGTTCTGTCTTCCTCGCCTCCCCACCCTCTCGATTCTGACTGTTATAAGGGAGTTTTTCCTTCCCCACTGTCACCAGAAACATGGCCCATTTTCTACAAAAGTCAACAAAAAAGAATGAACATGATTTTGTTTTCTCTCTTATCAGGGACCCAGCAGCCAAGGATGCAGGACCAACAACCCTTGATGGTCGAAGGAGGCTTTTTAAAGGTGCTGTCCCGACACTTTTTCAGTGGAATAATTATAAAGTTGAACCAACGCAGAGTAGTGTTTGGGAGAGAACGGAGCGAGAACCCCCTGAACTAGTTCATCCTGGGGATCAAGGTCAGCACAGCGTTACAGGAGATCATGACTACTGCTCAGTCCCTGAGCCATCAGCAGAAGACCTGTCCAAAGACGTGGAGAGTCTGAGGAAGGAAATACAGGAGTTACGTGTCCAGCGAGAGTTTGGGTTACAGCGGTTTGCTGGCTCTGACACTGACATCCAATTCTATACCAGGTACATCGAAGTTCAAGTGTTTCCAGTCTTCATGAAAACAACAGATATTTACTTTTTATCTGCTGACTGTATGTTTCATGAGTGATGTTAATTAATGATTGACACGATGTTTGTCTCTCTTGTGAATAGATTTCCAAGCTATGATCATTTGATGGCATTCTGGGTTTTGATTGAGCCTTGCATCTATAAGATGATCCGGGCTTCAAGAGCCAAGTCAGCTGCCAACACGGACGAAGAAGTGTTGACACCTGCACGCACACAAACGGTATGCTATGGCTTTGTTGGTAGTTGGAACTAGAGGTGCGATGGCATTGTGTTTATGTGGCGTAATTTTTGGGCTACAAGCCACTACTTTTAGCACAAGCTTTGAACCCTGTTACTTTCAGAGGATTTGTTTTGTTTGTTCTGCTGTTGTACGGCACTACGTTGGCTGGCAGAAGGGCATGTGATCAGACACACAGTATCGGGGGACAAGAGTGGTATGTTGTCCGTCCGAAAGGCAACGTAGTCCCGTACGAAGTAGCGCGAAAAACAAACTTGATTAGCAAGAGGAGTATTACAGGAGCAAAGGAAGCTTTCATTCACAAACCCTCAGTATGGTAAACACAATAAATGCATATGATGCAGCTTTCAAATTAAAGCTCTCAGCGAGGGGAAGTAGAGCTGCTGCACATACCTTTGGCATAAACGAATCAATGGTGAGACGTTGGAGACTCCAGCGTGATGAACTGGCTCAGTCCAAAAAGATGACAAAAGCTTTCAGAGGAAATAAGAGCAGATGGCCTAAATGTATTGAAGACTGGATGAACACACAGAGAGCAAATGGGCGAGGTGTTTCAACTGTGCAGATCCGACTGAAAGCCAAAATAGTCGCCAACGAAAAAACGAAAAGGACTGTCCATCAGGGCGCGGACGACTGTGTGTCAGCAACTCCCCCCCGACTATGCAGAGAAAATAACAAACTTGCGCAAATTCACACAAAGAAAGTTAAACGAATATTCCATCGGACCGGACGAGATCATAAACATGGATGCAGTGCCGTTGACATTTGACCTGCCCCTTAGTAGGACTGTTAACAAGTCCCACTAAGACTTGTCCTACGACTCATATGAGGACGTTTGCAGTTTGTATATAAAGATAATAAAAACAACTTTATTTACTAGAAAAATAAAAGAATTCAACCCTGACAGTACAGTATGGTGTGCATAACCATTCCAGCAACCATTTACTTTGACAATATCACATTTTATTCTGATCTATAAAGTATTTTATTCTATTGTACACAGTGTCTTATTCTTATCCTATCCTATTGTTTTTCTGAATTTTTGCCACTTTCTGCTGTAACTCAACAAATTTCCCACGTGTGGGGCTAATAAGGGTCTATCCTGTCTTATCTTACAAAACATTTAGCCAAGAAAAGCATGATCGTACTAGTTCATAGATTAAGGAGTAACATTTTCCCTTTTGTTTCAACCTTTCAGAGGCAGCTGCTCCAGCCAATCGACGAGTTCTTTCTTTTCCTGGTTTTCCTGTCTGTTGGTCTGAAGGAGAGGGACCTGGCTCATCGATTCAACATACACCAGTCCACAGTGAGCAGCATCATTGCAACATGGACAAGTTTTCTTGCCACTGCACTGGGGTCTCAGTGCATCTGGCTTACACGTGCAGAAGTGCAAGCTTACCTCCCTAAGGAATTCAAAGGTTTCTCAGACACCCAGGTGATCCTTGACTGTACAGAGCTGAGGTGTCAGACAACATCCTCACCACTTCTCCAGAGTGAAACGTACTCTTCATACAAATCCCACTGCACGATGAAAGCCCTGGTTGGCATAGCTCCACATGGTCCAGTCACATTCATCTCTGATCTGTACGCAGGTTCGGTTAGTGACAAGGAACTATTCAAACAATCAGGCATTGCTGAGAAGTTGACTGAAGACATGGCAGTGATGGTAGATAAGGGCTTCCTGATCACAGATTGTTGTAAATGCAAAGTGTACCGCCCCCCTTTTGTATCTAAGCAGAAGAAGAAGAAGAACCAGGTTAAGGAGACGCAGGCCACAGTCAGACTCGGGCTACATGTGGAGCGAGTCATTAGGAGGATCAAACAGAACAAACTTTTTGATGGCATCATCACCATGTCACCTGTTTACAATATCAACCAACTGTTTGCAGTAGCATGTATGCTGTCAAATTACCAGAACACAGCATTAGTTAAAAAACGGATTAAGTGAGACGAGATGGAGTTGTCCCAAGACACCAGTGCAAGTAACTTATGCTAGACATGGAGCTTGAAATACTTACTATGTAAATAAGTTCTGCAAACATTCAATGTGTAAAATGTTTTTGATATTTTTGCTAAAATAAGAGTTTATTGATTTCACACAACAGTAAAATGTTTTTTTAAACATTCATTAAAAGTTTTGCCAATAAAATATCACTTTGTTCAGTCCAGCCTGAAGGATCTGTTTTTCTTTTTGCTGTTGCTTTCACTGTTCATTTTTCAAACACCGGTATATGTAGAAAAAGAAATAGTCAGCTTATGCACATCTGTATCATGTATATTCTTTGCACTAGGTAGTCCTTCGATGCCCACACAACTTAGGCTCACAACAGTCATTGTTTGCTACATGGATCATTTTAGTTCAGCTGGGCGTCTTTCCTTTTGTTATATTTCTTTAAGAGTTCAAAATGTGTTCATTACATAAATAAAATGTATTTTTCTCTGTAGCACTTCATGGATTTCATAAGCAACACACCTTAGTATTCACACAAAGCATAAAGATAATAAGAAATATACAGTGTTATCTTCATTTCTTTGGCGTGGAAACCGGGTCCAAATGGCTCTTTGGATGTGAAAGGTTGCAGACCCCTGATCTGGACCAAAACACAAAATTTTCTTAATATCCATGTACGAGGACATTAAACTGCTACTTTATCAAAATGTCAAACAAACGTATGTGGATAGAATTAAATAGAACAGAATAGAATTAAATAGAATTCAACTTTGTCATTGCACATGTCACAGGTACAAGGCAACGAAAAGCAGTTTGCATCCATCCAGAAGTGCTTCAGCCATGATATAGATATATTACAATATATATTAGCAATAATATAGATTATACAGTAGTGCAGTTAAGATAAGTGAAACATGGATAATTAAGCGATCTCACTTTTCTCAAAAACAAAAATAAAGAAAAAAAAAAAGGAAATCAGGTAATTCTTTGTTTTTACATTCATCAGGTCCCAATCAGCCCAAATAGCAACGAGAAATTAAAAATGCCATGAAAAAGTTCAGGTCTTGGCAGGTTAACTATGTGAGACAGCCTCACCTCAGACCTCAGAAAAATGCTTTTTTCCCCCAGACTGTCAGTGAAGTCAGGGACCTTTGTGGGGTGTTGGTGGCCTCTGTGCGTTTTTAGACAATTTCTGTCTCTGTGATCAGCAGCAGGAGATTCATAATTCAGCTGTAGAAAGATCTCAGACATTTGATTCTGCGGTTCACTGCGAGGACAATGTGAATCTCGACTGTGTTGTTCAAAACAAAAAAACAAAAACAAAACAACAGCAACAACAACAAAACCAGAATCAGAATCAGAAAGGGTTTTATTGCCAAATGTTGAGCAGGTTTACAACATTAGGAAATTGCTGCGGTGCTTCAGTGCAAACATAGTGTCATAAATAGCACTTAAATAGACATGAAAAAATAAAAGTAGGAATAAGAATTAAAAGTGCTACGTAGAAAGATTGCACCATTAGTACTTGTTTCCCTGCTCCAAACAGTGTGAAACCCTCCCAATGTCTTTAGACTTTAACAGGATCTCTGAGAAGCAGGAATCACATATTCAGCACCATTCCCTTTTCTTCTTTTACAGATCAAATCATTAGGTACCAAAACTGACAGACTCACTACCAGTGCCACAAACCCTCCATGTCCTCCTGGAGGACGTGCAGGTGAGAAGAAGGTGTGAGCTGGTGGTGAGAGAAGAACAGAATCCAGGATTTCAGTCAGTTTTTCATTCACAGAAATAAATCCCCTTTATAAAAACCCTGAAAACCAAATTTTGGGCTCTTTTCATGACAAACACGTCCTCAGATCTGTTTTTTACTGTGCTGAGTGACAACGATGGGAAATTGGCGCAAAGCCAGGAGACTGAGAGCTCATTTGGAAAAGCTCTGAGACATTTCAAACATGGTGCATTTCAACAGGAGGCTGGTATGAATCTTGATCCTGCTTCTTATGTTTTCTGTAGATCAAAAATCCAGAAACAGCAGCAACAAGAAGCACAGTGGAAATTACCAGACCAGCTATTAGTCCAACAGATCCACTCTTCTCTCCTCCATCCTCCTTCCCTCCATCCTCCTTCCCTCCATCCTCCTTCCCTCCATCCTCCTTCCCTCCATCCTCCTTCCCTCCATCCTCCTTCCCTCCATCCTCCTTCCCTCCATCCTCCTTCCCTCCATCCTCTGTGTGTGTCTGACCTGCAGGTGAGAAACAGGTGTGAGGTGTCAGCTGTCAGGTAGGTGATGAGTGAAGAACAGAACAGAATCCATTTCCTCTTCAAACTGCTGTCAGACATTATCTACTGCACTCTGATCACATCACTCAGACCAGCTGCTTTCTACAAAGTCTCATCAACAACATCTTTAGAAACAAACATCAACAACCAGGAAGCAGCTTCACCTCTGATCACACACACACTCAACTCTACTCACTCACCTGGAGGATCAACAACATGAAGGTTGATGATGCTGATGGGGTCAGTCTCCAGATTTGCTCTCTTCCTGCGGTTTGTTCTTTGTACAACACGACACTCGTATGTTCCAGTGTCATTAATCGTCACATCCTTCAGAATCAAAGACACGTCTCGTTCCTTCATCTGTCTGTCCTGCAGATCCACCCGGTTCTTAAAAGATGGATGCTGGTTGTCTGGAGAAAACTGCTTATTGCGATAAAAAAGGACATATTCTGATCCCAGGTCAGGTCTGCTCCACTCTACCATTGTGATGGTTTTGTTGTTGTTTGGAGCTCGACATGGCAGAGTGATGTTCTGTCCAGCTGTGATGTTTATCTGGACTGAATGAGAGGACACAGTTTGGGTTGTAGACATTAAAAAGCTAATTTACTCCTTTGTGCAATCTAATCATCAAGAGCTGCAAACAGACTGACATCTGGTGAAATAGATGAATTACATCACACACTGGATACTGAAATTTAGCACACAGTGATGTGTGTTATCAAAGGAGACTTTAAATATGTGGAGAATCCAGCAACATTAAAGTCTGTGGTCACTTCCTTGTGTAGTATGAATGGCCATGAGGTTTTTATCAGTAGGAAAAGCTCTAAAGCCTCTGTAAATACAGATAAAATCTAAAATTTCTTCTTTGAGTATTTTGATAAAAGCCTTATTTTTATGCATTTGCTACTACTATGAAGAACACATGAGAATTAAGGCATGGACAAGTTTGAAAGATGCTGCTCATTGTACGTTTTTGCATGTTTCTTCACATTTGTTGTGCCAAAGTAGTTACCTCCAGCAAAAATTGTTCCCCCATCCACAAGAGCGTTCAGAGGAGGAGGAGACACTTGTCTGGCTACGTTTCTTTACTCTACTTGTTACTGATCTGAAGTCACTGAAACAAATCACAAAAGCTGAAAAAACGCATTTTAATGCTAATTTCATGACATTATAATGTACCGTGCGGAAGACTATTTACCTTAAACTGTGCACTACAATAATCTGACGGGAACAGTTTGTTCAGACAAAGACTTTGATACTATAATAGTGTAAAACCAGACGTGAGCATGTCATCACATCGCACCCCAGTGAATTAACCTGGGTTTATCCCTCTATAGATTTTATCAGGCTGTGTGGCTGCATCTGCCAAAATGTGTGCGTCCCCCTCCTATAATGCACGGTTTCCTTTTGAAACTAAAAACTAAAGATAAATACACAGATCTTTTTCAGTAACAGGGGGATTCAGAAATTTGCAAATCAGTTCTGTTACTGTGGTTTTTGGTTATAATCTGATTTATTTAGCAAATAAACCTGTGTGGCACTGATTCAGTCTTTGAGCACTACGGTCACCCCGGTGTGTCGGCCAGAACACTACTTAAGGCCAAATAGAGTACGAAAGAAGGAGGGAGCTTGAGGTTCCGTTTGAGGCACTTTATTGTCACCGCTTAATTTCTGGGGCTGTAACACAGCGGGTGTACATAAGTGTGTGTCTGGGTGTGTGTGTGTGGTTTCCTACAAAGGAAATAAACAAGGGAAATAACAATAAATAAAGAGAATAGACAAGTCAAATACTCAAATATAAACATAATACAACATAGTTAACATAATCAAATATAAAGATCAGAAAAATATAATACACTTCAAACTGCTCACACTATGCAACTAAATAGCATTAGCGCGAAGTTAAGCAACCGTCAGTACACAGGAACTACTTCCGGTAGTTATACAAAATAAAAGCGCCCCCCATTATAATCCGCTATAATGCACTTATTGTGAAGGGCAAGCGGGACGCCATACTTCCGGTCAGACTACATTTTATTAATCCACGTACCTAATTGTTCGCTACAAACTCCGCTACTTCAAAGTAAACAATCACAAGCATCACATACAGAGAAGGTCTGATAACACAGGAATGACATTATGGACATACGAGCGACCGTACATGCGTCAACAAAGCTAAACCGGGGGCAGCTAACAACATAAGTTAGCATATGAAATGAGGGTGAACTCACGCGTTGCATGCGTGGCCTACCGCTCCAACTATGGACTACATTAGCTCCTAAATGGTAACATACTACAGTACTGACACAACAAAGGCAAAATACGACACAGGTCACTACTTACTTGTCATTTACGCACACCTAACATGCCCAACCAATCAGTGCACCCCCTCCGGACCAACACTGCCCAACCGCCATAAGAGAACTTGTACTAAGTGATAACCCCACTCTTTCTTCATGCGTTAAATGTGCAGTTCTTCCCACCCGTAACTGAATCAGAATAGGTGAAGCGATATTTAAGTGTACTTTTACAAATTTTGTATAACCGATCTACAGTGATATAGTAATGTTAGACTGCACCGAGGAGGAACGTCTTAACAAATAACCCCAACTTACCGTTAAACGCAGAGACCAAAAAAACCACAGTCGAGAGGAGTGCAGCGTGAACCAAGGGCATCGTAGCCATACTTCCTTTGCATTAGATCCGTCGAGGAAGCATAAAATTCCACTTGGGCACCGGTAAGGCAGAATAGCACGTCACAGGGCACAGTGACGTGCTATTCTGGGGTGGAGCCTCCAATGCGGGGCTCCACCCCTTACGTCCAACGCCTCGAAATGACATTTGACGTCGCCATCTTTGTTCCAAAAAGGACTTGTGAGTGGTCAGGGTGAGCCTGAACCTCTCTCCATAGCCCGTGGTGGGACGCAGATGCTTCACCTGCTCGTCTTGTTCCATTGGAAAGCCTTTCGTATATTCCAAATATATCTAAGAATAATCTCCGAATCTGAAAATATAAAGAAAAGCCGAAGCAGCGCGGACTCGCAGCACTGACGGGGAAGTCCCGATTGAGGCAACAGCTGACTGTGGTGGGTGTTTTCTGCACTGGGAGGAGGAGCTAACGTGGATACTGGGCGATTGGACAGCTACTTTTGGCCCAGCTGGTTTCTGAAGTCACGCGGAACCAATCAGACTGGAATTCAGTTACGGCTCATCTGATAGACAGTCATGCTCCAGACTGTCTCCACCCACGGAAAACAAATGTAGAAATACAAACAGCAAATGAGAATATAAATAAAGACATTTATGTTATTTTCTAGTTCATCCTAAAGACACACACACACACACACACACACACACACACACACAGGTGGTTAAAATGTTCTGATTGTTATATGTTATTCTCTTTAGTTGTAAAATGATCTGTGCCCTAGTCTCCAATGAGACAGTGCTGGTGAGAGTAGTTATGCCTCCGTTACACCACAAGAGGGAGTATCTCCTGAAATGAGGAGCTTTAGTGCGAGTAAACAAGCCACTCGCCATACTGCAGTGCGCCTAACAAAAGCTGTGTGAGACTGTGTGACGGTACTATGTCTATATATTTGTTGAATACAAAGTAAAGGCGGACTCACAAAGCCACACTGGTTTCTATTTCTTTTAATCTAAATGTGCAACATAACCATGATCCCGAATTTGATACTATTCAAAAAAATGAACGTTTCAAAAAAGGATCTGTCTGCTGCTGTAACCCAGATTGTGCTCTCTCTGCTGTGACCATATGCACATATGCAAATCTAACATAGGAGAATTAAACGCACAAAAATGGTAAATGGCCTGCATTTGTAGAGCGCTTTACTCAGTCCCAAAGCGCTTTACACTACACCCAGTCATCCACATCCTGGTGATGGTAGCCACAGCTGCCCTGGTGCGCACTGACAGAGGCGAGGCTGCCGGACACTGACCACCACCAGTAGGCAAACGTGGGGTTAGTATCTTGCCCGAGGATATTTGGCATGCAGCCAGAAAGCAGCCTGGGATCAAACCACATCATTTTATTGTTATAGACTAAACAATGTAGAAGATGTATTGAAGCGATTTAAATAATTTCACAGCTTCAGTGATAAACCAAGACGACAGGTGGCAGCACATGTCCTTTCTTTAGACGTTATGATCACAGCCACTCTTATTCTAAACGTAAGCTGTCTGCCCTGCTCACACTTCAAAGCTCTTTGCTGGAGTAGAGGGGACCTTATCTGGATATGTGTAGTGGTTATATTAGACAAAGGATGTCAAATATAGAGCTGTCAGGTATGGTAGGAGGAAAAGATGGAGCCCACAGAGAAGATTCATGGATGTAGTGAAGGTGGACATGCAGAGGGTTGGTGTGACAGACATGGATGCTAGAGACGGGTTTTAGTTTGTTATATGTTCAGCAGTGGTACTCATTTCAGTGACCGTAGTATAATCTGCTACAGGATAGTCGTCAGTTCAGCTTATACAGGAAAATAATTAATAATCACTAATGTCTACTATTTACTAATTATATATAGTAGTGTCTGGATTAAAAAAGTGTATGTGTAAGAGACAGTTAGAAATACTTCATGTTAACATCAACCCATGGGCTATGTTGTATAAGACACTGGCTGACATTGCTAAGGATAGGTGTGAAACCTTCATCCAACTGTGGGAACCTTGCATGAATTTTGTTAGAAAGATGGAAATCTGAGTGCAGGAGGTTTGTGTTAACTGTGTGTGTGGTTGAATATGTTTAATAAAATAAGTCTAATAGAATTTAAAAAATCAAGCACTAGTTTATTTTCAGTGATAAAGTCGCATTTTTATTGCCTCAATCTTATAAGAATGTGTTTGTTTGTTCTCTGAAACAATTTAAAAACATTCAGCCTAACATCATAGTTGTATAGTTGACCAGAGCTGACCTGGAAGATCTATGTCCTTGTTTCTGGAATGAGCGATTTGATACAGACAACCAGCATTCAGTTAAAGGATTATTCTATTCTATTCTATTCTATTCTATTCTATTCTATTCTATTCTATTAATTTCATCTTTTAGGAATCGGAAGGATCTGCAGGACAGACAAATGAAGGATGGAGGTGTGTCTTTGATTCTGAGCTAGTGGTGCTCAATACAGTTCCAGTGTGGCTCCAACTGCTCAGTATGTCTCATTCTCTCTGAAACACCTCCCATAAACTTAAGACTCTGCACCCACCATCATTTCAGTATTATGCAAACCTCAGGTGAGTTTCCAAAAGTTGATTCTGTTCATCTGGAAACTGGAACTGAAAGGGAAGAAAAAGACAGGAAACAGTAAACATTGCATTTACAAAGCAAATAAATAACACGCCCTAACCCAGAGCAGCAGAGTTAAGTATCTGGTTTACACCCATTCAAAAACTTGCCAAATCTTCTCTCGCAGCGCCAAACAGACTATTCTTCTTTTGAATCTAGTTTTAAGATTCTGGTGCTCCACGTGCTGACAATCGGGTGTCTGATTGGCTCCTTATCAGCAGCACCTGTGAGCATGGACCCTCTTGCGGCGCACAGTTAGCGTCTGCTCCTAGCGGGGGTGACAAGAGGAAGACAGTTCATATATAGCTAATGTATCTGTGAATAATAAGGAGATCTCACAGCTTTTTCCATAATGGTCTGGAAATGACTCCGTAACTGGAATACAGCTAAAATGATAATGTGCAGTTGCACTTTTAAGAAAGCTCATTTTGAAATGTATTGCTAGACACACACAAATGGATAGGATTCAGCCTGACACAAGGATAGGCCGAGGATCAAAGGATCTGCTGTTAATGACTACCATAGCCCATTACTTCAGAAAACTGGAGTTACGTTTGTCATAGAAAACATTGCCTAATTAGTAACAAGGTGTCTTTACAGCACGGTTTACAACAACAATACAATAATACCATAGTTTTACAATAATATCTAAGATGGTCGAGGTCATTGTGGAATGCGATTCAAATATAAAGCCCTAAACTCACAGCACACCTTTAAAGGCTGGTTTCATTTTTCATTTTAACTAGCGTGACTGTAGCTAGATTATGATAAGTTACTGGAATCAGTCAGTCACTGTTGAGGCTGTGTTTCCACAAGCCCCGCTAATTCTAGAGACGTATTCAACATCATTCATCACAGTCGATCGATCGATTATTTGCGCAAGGGAGGCCTCGTCTGTGTCCACCACGAAAATGACCCCGACTCTGCTGCCTTTTTATTGAGAGACAGTTCACACAAAACACATCATAGCAAAGCAACGCCCCCTTGGTTCTAAGACAAGGCATTGTATGTATATGTGTGAACTTCTGTATCTAAGTAAGAGTGTGTGTGTGTGCTACCTCCTGCTGACCAAAGGGTTGTAAACGCAGGAAGCTTACATTAAAAGCACAAGGATGTGTCTGTAATAAAAGACTACAGCCCCCCACCTAGAACCTGGAGAATCTGGGGGGAAGGACAGTGGAATTTCTTTCATCAGAGTTAAAACAATGTACAAATGGTAAACATAAAAATGACAAACATTTAAGAATTCACTCTGTCACGTCTTCCTGCTTTTGTTCTGGGGTTTTTTTTTTCTCCCTCTGATAAATAAATATGCTCTGGATAAATCCTTTTTGATGCATATTTGTTGCAAGTAGAACAACACAGAAATCTTTATACCAGTAGTTTTAAGTTGTCATATCGTTAGCATATTTATCTTTCTGCATGAAACCAGAAAATGACCTAATGTGTTACAAAACAATCGCATGTTATTGTATTTAGCAATGTAGCTTCCAGACATATAGGTTTATAGATGTTGTTCATATCAGTGCAATTTGATGTTGCCTTTGAAATTTCCAAAAGTTGATTCTGTTCATGTGGACGTAGCGTTTTGTGGGAGAAACGTTTCGTCACTCATCCAAGTGACTTCTTCAGTCTCAGCTGAAGGTTTCCCCGATCTTATAAACAGGTGAGTTTTATTTGCACCTTGCATTAAACATTTGTATGAGTTTTGTTTTGAGTCTTGAGGTACTGTTGTCCTTTCAGTTTCATTTATAAGTGCTTCGGTATAGATGGTCCTCACTTTAGGTCCTCACTAGGTCACACTAAATACTTTGATCCACTGTGTAACACCATCTGAAAGAGTCTGACTGACAACATCTTTGTTTTGTGTGCTGTTAAGAGGTGGTTAAACTTCAGCTACATTTTTATTTGAGATGTTTGATATTTGTCCTGTGAACAGGAGCCATGGTTTGATAAAGTGCTGCTTTTGTTTTGAATAATTTGATGTTAATGTGAGGACCAGTTTGATCTTGTTGCTTCAGGTCTATTTACATTGACAATTTTCTGAAGGGTCGAAGAACCCAGAGCGCGCCCTCTGACCTTTGCTTCTAGAAACTGTGAGGAGGGAAACAGAGACATTATTGTCTATTGGAGGATTCAGGAAGGAAAAATCTGACACACATCTATAGGTCTTATACTATCCCACATGATGTTCAGAGATGTTGTAAAGACATTTCAATCGGTCTGTTTTATTTGGTATTTTAACCAGTGTTAGCATCATGATGCAGGTACATCCCAGCCAGCAGATCTGGACACACCAGGCTCTTCAGCTTCTTCCTTTAATAGGTAATTAACATGGAATTATACAGGAACGCGCGGCTTTGCATTTTTCAGCCCTGATTACACAGAAATTATCACACAAGTTTTTAGATAATAAGCCACAACATTGCAAAATTGTTATATTCATGTTAGATATCAACATAAACAAAAGCATTAACGTGACGCTGGTGGAAGTTATTGTTCGAGTGTTTCTCTTGTAGCCGCTAAAACTGGTGGACCCAAATCTTCACCTCCAAGTCCGTTCACATACAAGAGGAAGGGGAGCGAGTGGGTCAGTGCTCTGGGCACAGACACTAAGCTGACTTTGAACACACACCATTTATTTCCATGGAAAAAACACAGCCAGAATCACAAATACAGGTTACACTAAAAACCCTGCCGGCAAAAATAACTATACACTATTAAAACAAAGCTAAACAAATGTCTCCCGTATGCAAAATTTCCCCCTCACAGTCCCATAATCCCACAGTCCAGCCACAAGCGGGGAAATGTTCCTTATCTAAAACAGGAGAGGTTTTTCTCTTCCGGGATGGAAACCACGCAGGCCAGAAGAACAAGGAGGGGGCTCCTGTCGCAGACCTGTCTCCTACTGACAGCGCGTCACCGCACAGTCCCGCCCCACTCCACACCTGAACACGGCCTCCCCCGTAGCACCGCCACGTGCAGGCAGAGGGACACCCCTGTGAAAATGCGGCCATCGCCACCCACTGTTGCTGTTCCTGCCGTTGGGACTGGATCACCGAACGACTCGTGGCCCCCCACAGTCAGGCAGCAGGTCCTCCAACACATGTGCGGGCTTACACGCGTTTCTTTTTCTCCTCCTCACCTTTCGTGCGTCGCTCCCCTTGTCTCTGCCCTCACCATCCCCTTTAACAGGTCAGTCTGGCGGCTGATAGGCCACCTCAGGGAACGCCCCCACCTCACAGGGGCCTACAATTGTCTGCTAGTGGATTAGAAGAATATTGTGCAACAACACTAAAATACATAATATAAATATGAGGATAAAACCATGCAATATAAATATCACAATAAAACCATGCAAATAAAATCAACACTATGTACCAATACACAGATTGATAAAACATAAAAACACAAATTTCCACTGCGTGACAGCCTTTAGTTATGAAGCATCATATTTAACCCTTATTGTGGGTTGACTGTTGGACTGCTAGCAGTACTTAGCATAATTACTGTGCCTACTATTTTAAAGAAGCATATCAACAGTAGGTCTGAAACAACACATGAACCAGAGTTGGGAGCCTGTTAAATTGGTTACAACTAATGAGCTTAAAGAAGAAGCATTAAAAAAAACAAAAACATTCCTATGTGTACCAGTCCTGTCTGAAACAGTAAACTCCTGTGTGCTGTTTAGGTATGGGGGACCGGTTTTCAGTGTTTACCAGGCACATTATTAATTAGAATAGAATTCAACTTTATTGTCATTGCACATGCACAGGGCAACGAAATGCAGTAAGTCTCTGTTCACTGACCGGGAATCGAACCCGGGCCGCGGCGTTGAGAGCGCCGAATCCTAACCACTAGACCACCAGAGCATTCAGTAATGACAATCTGATCGGTTTACTTGAACTTGGCCAAGAAAGACTTATAAATGAGACTTCCTCTCAGTTATGTGCTGAATTTTGATAAACTCTAACTATAAACCTTCTTCAACCAGAACTTAGACTCAAAGATAAAAGCTGTTTGGCTCTTAAAGCTCAGTCTGCTCCTCTAATACAACATGTTAATACAACATTTAATCACCTTCAAGGTGCAGAATGGATTTACTGAGAAAGTTTTAAAACGAGAAATGTCATTTTAGATCAATGTACGGTGGCCTTGTGGTGCCAAACACACACACCACAATGAAATATGACGTCTGGCACAGCTGCAAAATCTGTCTGCTGAATTTTATGAGGTCAAGTGTAACAGTGTGCATAATAAAGCCCCCGAGAGTAGGTGTTAGTATTATTTATTTCTGTCATGCACAAACCATTATTTTGTAGAATGTTTTAAAGCGAATTCATTCATGACAACAGAATATAATCTCATGTACACATTTCACCACAGCTTCAGTGACAAACTACAGCCAACAGGTGGCAGCATCTCCTTTCATGTCATGAACACCTGATAATAATCGCAGCCACTCTATTACTCCTCACTTGAAGGCCTGTTTCTGTTTTGCTCATATTTTAAAGCTCAGCGGGAAGAAACAGATGTTCAGCAGCTTTAACAACTGTAGGGATGAAGATGCAGAAAAAAAAAAACAGGACAGAAATCAGCCAGCTTACAGAAGCACTGCTGAGACACACACACATCTTTAGTCTTATTAAGTCTGACCACATCCTGTTCACAGAATTACACACAGACAAAGTGGTGACCAGCAGAAAAGAAAGAAAGTACAGCAACGATCTGATGATCTGATTGTGAGGGATGTGCAGTTGTTCGTTTTTACGTGGCTGTTTCGGACAAACAGGAACATCCACAGCAAAGAACATTAGTGAAATGAACATTTTGACCAGTTGTGTTTGTGTTGTGCTGAGTCATTTATTTACAGGCTGTGACCAGAGAAGTCATCCTCTGACCCGTTTCATTTTCCTAGAAGTGAAAGTCACAGTGCATCAGTCCCCACAGTATCACAAATGTCTATCTACAGGTCACTGTGACACACGTCACCACTACTGAGCAAGTCAACAGTTTGTAGCATCAGACAAACATCATTCCCATCCTCTCTGTGGGTTCAGAAAACATAATCTTGGTAAAAATATGAGGAAACATGCAGAACTCTGACTTTCAGTATGAGATAAGCTTCAACTGAAAACATGACTTATCTTTATTGGCATTCGTGATAAAGTCTTCGTGAGCTGTACTCGTGGCTTCTGACTGATTAAACCAAAGTGACTGACGGTCAGCTGTTTTTTTATTTTGGAAGCAAAGTGCACTCATGAGTAACAGATTCTGCAGATTCCCTAATCCCAGTCTGATTTTATGATGAGAGAGAAAGAAAAGCAGCTCCTGTTAAAAAGAAAACATTAAAACAGACCTACTGGGTCCTGTTTTGGTAGTTATTTTTGAAGTGTTCCCAAGACATAAAAAGTACATGTACAGACTCAGCAGTCAAATCTGATCTCAAGTTTTTTTTTAAACCTGCTGACTTTGCCCAAAATAAGGTTTTAAATAGCTTTGTGTGCCCTGGAAGTTAAACTGTCTTTAAGGTCAATGTCAGCTAACCAGACATGTGACCAAACAGTCGAGTCAGTAAAGGTTGATAGCTTGCAGCTGGAGCGATATACTGTGTCGTGTTTGTGAGCACAGTGTACTTCAGAGCAGGAGTGGAAATAACCCGAGTGCATCTGAAATGAGCTGCAGCCATTCCTGCTACATACCAACAACAGTACCAGGGGGAATTTAGGAACATTTTAGTCACAGTTAAAGGACACTTCAAACATTTTCTGTTTCCCGCCTCTTGACTGTGCCGATTTAACTTTTTATTTGTTTGGCATATAAAGATCTAAAATGTCTTTCAATGCTGGACTCAACTAAGAAAGTTCATTTCTACAGAGAAGCATTTACGAAAAAACACCCATAATTATAATTACTAGAGTTTAGAAGAAGGAAGTGCACAAGTGTAAACAGGCTGAAGTTAATGACATAGTTCCCCTATTTTTGCTTTAATCAGAGAAAAAGCCCCTAGAGGGAAAAAACATCAAACAAACCCGTCATTGTGTTAGTTGTGATATGAGGCTCTCACTTTATTTCTATGATGAGTTCAGATCAACAGTCCAGCCAACTGCACAACACTTACAGTTAATTTAAATGAACAGAAGACAAAAGAGCAGGAATATAATACAAATATGTCACAAAAAACAAAGTTCCAATGTAAAAATGGTACTGAGAAATGAACATGTTTTCCATCATACATATGAACACGTATTTTCTATGTATTATTTACTAATTTGAGCCAACAGATCCACTTGGCTTGGACACAAAATATACAAACAACAGCTAAACATGGAGGGAAGCCACATTTCTCTCCATGGGTTTCATACCTCGTTCCTCCTGCCGACTCCTGATATGACCGCTCATCCTGCTCGGTTTTAATTTTGAACGCCCGTCCATCTTCTTCCACCTTCCTTTTACACATTGCACTGTCCCTTTTGAGCTTCAAATATCGATTTATTCTTTTTTTTGACAGTGGATATTTCCAATGAACTTTGCTTATCACTCTGTCAGAGTCAGACTGGATATCAGTAAGAATCCACAACATTTGAACTGACAAACTAAAGAAGATCAGTGGGGACTAACAAAACAGAAAACAAAGAGTGAAATATTAACACACTGAGTACATCAGATAAATAAAGACTTAAATTCTGAAAAGTTCTGAGAAGAGATCGATAAAAACCAGAAACCTCTGGACTGTTTTCAGAGCCGCTGCTGCTTTTAGATCTCAGAGGAAGTCCCTCTCTGACCTCTGCAGCCTCACCACAGACCTCAAACGACAAACAAATTGTATTTAAAACTAACCTGAACTTCATGACTGAGCAGTTTTCTGATGAGTTTCAATGCCTGAAGGCAGCACAACAGGCGAGGGCGCCGATCAGGAGAAAGGGTGAGATCCTGAGGCATCAGGACAGGAAACGAGCCGAACTGTCAGGGGCTGAAAGCACCAACTGACTCAGATTGTGTTAAAACGTCTTCAGAATTAAAATCCTTCCTATTCACCAGATTAATGTTCGAGTGAACTCCTGAAAATGAAAGTCAATGGAAACATCAACCTTGCAACTTGTGCAGAGGAACAAATTTAAGTGGACATGACGGGAAGTCTAAAAACAGCGACGCCCGATCTGAACGTGAGATCAGCTGAGTTTAAATAAGGTTTCTGATATTTACAGATCCAACTCAGAACTTTCCACAACTCATATAATAACACAATAAAACCATTGTGATAATGGTTTGTATGTTTTTTAAATAAATATTATGGTTATACTATAATCACATATTACATTACCTGACTTGTGTTTGGCGAATTATTTTGATCTAATGGAGGCAATGGCCAGAAAGAAGGAAGTCGCTGATTGGCTGCAGTTGCCACAAATAGCAGCAAGTATAATAAAGTGTTTAAAGGTGCAAAATAAAAGCTTAAAGAACTTAATAAAGTGCTTAATTAGCTGTGAGAACCTGCGAACCGTGCTACTGTGGCCCCGTTTTAATGCACTGTCTGAACTGATTTACTCTACGTCTGTCTCCTCCACCTCTCTACCTGCTAAAAGCTCCACTACGCTCGCCTGCTGTTCTCTACCTGCCGCCTGTTCTCACAGTAAGATCAAGCTCTGCAGAAAACCGCACAGAATAAAGTTAGAGCTTAAAAGAAAAAAAGGGAAAAGAAATAGAAACAGTCATGAAGCTTGTTGCAGCCACAGCATTGACCTAATGTTACTTTTAATGATTGATGGGAGAACATGACTTGAGATCAGAGGAGCGGTGCATCGAAGCATGTTGCTGTGAGGGGACCCTTGTTTGTGCTGTCTGCTTGATAACAGGGTCAGAAAATAATATTTTACACATCGCCTGATACATTTCAGATCAGCTCTTTTTCAGGTGGATGTTTATAATGTTCATGTTCCCTGTGTGTTGATGATTTCTTTTTTCTGTGGATACATACAGCAGCACTAAGAATAACAAAAAGACTTAAAACAACAGCAACAATACCTATAGCTAAAAGAAATGTCTTCTTGTCCTGTTCATCCTCGCTTCCTGCAGAGAAAAAACAAAACAGGTGTGAGGACTCAGGTATGCTGACAGTATTTCTGCTTTTATACTTTGAAATCCTGCAAACAGTAATAAACGCTGAGCAGCATCACTGCGTCGTGTTTCAGAGACTGACACTTTTATTTTCTCTCTCTAAAGCTGCTGCATGTATACCAAGTAAAGCACCAATCAAATAAAAGCATAAAAACAAGAAACAGAACTAAATATAAACTTAAATATACAATTCAAAATACATTTTCCCCATGGAAAGAAGAAAAGCAGGGGTGCACCCAAAGATGAGAGTGCAGGGTGACGCTAGACCCCCAGAAATATGAAACTTCAGTTCATTATTTTACGGTACCTTGTTAGTTATAATTGTACTGATACTGATATATTGCTCGATTAATATAGATAAAACCACCCAGAAGTATAACCCAATAAAATATCCATCTTATACATTAAAAGGAAGCACATTTTAATGCTGCAACAACTATGATCCAATCATATCACGGACATTTTTCTGCATAATAAAAGATTCTGCTATAGGTACTCGAAAGCTAAAGTACTAGAGTGAGTACACAACTTTGTAAATCAGTTATTCAACACTACACTCAGTTTAAACTCACACAGACTCTTTTCATGTCATCTGTGTCTCGGCTGCACACCAGCCTCAAAATCGGAGTCTTTTCAACCAGCTGCCTGCACCATCTTTGTTTCTTGCTTCACTGAACCACCACATTCAAAACTCTGAACTATGAGACAGTGCAGGTTAGTCCGTGGACTTCAAACATGTACAACACACTCAGGTGGTATAATAATGTCACACAGAGCATGGAAAAAAAGAGCAATAGCAGATGTCTGAATAAAAATAAAACAGCCAATAAACAACTGTGTCAGATCAGATATGTCACCACCTGTCACTGCAGGATGCATCATTATATCTCAGACCACAGTAGAAACAGAAAAATAAGATCACTGCAGTTTGCAGTGAAGATTTCATAAACATCAAAGTCTGCGCTAAATTCAGAGCCCATCCAAGGACGATATTTTTTAAATCCTTTCCAGTGACGTAGGTTGGGGATTTTTCTCCTCTTTCTTTTATCAGATGGTGGAAAATAACATGCAGGGTCTTCTGTTTTTACCATGAATGAACAGATAATGCTTCCTTCCGAAAAGCCAGCATCACAGTTCACAGACACAAAAAGCTCTTTTGTGCTTAGCCGTGCAGTGAGGGCTGCAATTTGGCTCTGCATGTCCCTACAAGTCAGAAGAAGAATAAGTAGTAAAGTGAACCTCTCAACTCACCAGAGTCTATGACTGTGAGGTCGATGGACTGCCTGGACTCATTTTGGACTCTCTGACCGCTGCTGAGATCACTGGTTATAATCCGACACTCATATGTTCCTGTATCGTTGACGTTGACGTTCTTCAGAATCACAGAAACGTTTCCGTTTTTCATAGACGGGTCTGCCAGCTCCACTCGGCCTTTAAAACGCTCGTGTTGGTAGCTTTCATATGAGCGCCGGTTTCGGTAGAAGAAGACGTATCCGTCTGACTTAATCTCAGGTATGCTCCACTCTAACAGGGTGATATTTACACCCCTGGGATCCTGACAGTGAAGAGTGACATCTTGTCCACACCTCACTGTTATATCTGTGTGACCAAAGACAAAAGAAAAAAGCAAACATTGATAACGTGTCATACTGCATCTCTTTAAGATATATTGTGTAGAAGAACTCATGTGAGTCCCTCTAAAGTAAAGTTGTTTTCTTTCCAGTACATGAGCATATTCAGAGACTTCTGACAGGAACAGGACAGGAAGCACTGAAGACATCTAAAAAAAAAACATCAGCGGACTCAAGTAATGGATTCCTGCAGCTCGACATGCATCCAAAACAAGCCCAAGGACCTTAGAGAAGATGTGCATCTCTTGAAGATGCACTTTCACCACCATCTCTGCTGTATTTTAAAGTGACATGAAAAGTCACAAATGTCCTTGATAGGTGTAGGTTAGAGTCTTCTGCTTGCATTCAGGATTTCATGCAGGATTTGTGGGGATTGGTAGCTTTTCTGTCTCGGTTTATGCTTTATTTACAAGAAACAAAGAACAAAAATGCACTGCTGAGACAAATCACATACAGATGTTAGGAGAGTCAGAATACAAGCTCCTATTCAAGTCTGTAATGAGCCTAGTTTTGTGTTGTTTGTTGGAAAAAGGGTCCTCCATAAATGTGAATGTGTCACCTGCTTGTGTGAATAACTTTTTATTCCAGGAGATCCACAACAAAGGAGAATAAAAAAAAAAAAAAAAAATCAAGCTCAAAGTGACCTCATCCACCTCTGTGATTATAACCTACTCTGTGCACACAAACACCTGACTCAGGTTACAACATTCATTGTTTGTGTCTGGCTCGATTACTTAAAATCACCTCAAGGGATTAACAGGTTTCGTGAAATTCCCTGCTGAACAGAAACACCTTGAGTAACAAGCTCTTCTCGAAGAACACCAGACTCAAATCATATGGTACAAAGTACTGGTCAGACTTTGTGGCTCTCTTTTTTAGAATTTGCACATTTTCTTCCCAGCGCCGTTCCCAAGAATCCCTATCAATATGTTGACTGTTACAAAGAACCCACAATGACACAGCTGCGATGCCCTTGAATTCTCAGGAAATGTTTTCCCCGAAATTCCCATTGTACCATTTGTATAACCTTAAAGATTTGTAAATAAAAACCAAATAGAATAGAATAGAAAAGCCCTCTCCTGTCATTGTACATGTACAATGAAATTGTGGGTGTGCCACACAAACTGGGCAAGTATCAACTCTAAAAAGTAAGAGAGCAGGAACAAACATGATTAATGTGTACAAAGCAGGAGAAAAAGCGGGGATTAAAGGGATTAAAGAGCAGTTTGCAAAGTGTCTTGTGTTTCGTGTGGCACGCTACGTGATGATCAATGGCAATCAGTACAATTCACACAGAGTTGAGGAATGGCTGCAATCACAGAATAGTATGATGGTGACAGATGTCCCCTTAGGCTCCCTCCTCCATTCAGAGATGGTCTTTCCCTTTTCACATAAATGGCCTCCTTGACTCTGCGCTCAAATCAGCGTTCCTTCCTGTCCAGGATGTGTACATCCTCATCATTGAAAGCGTGTCCACTGGCCTGTAAGTGTAAATAGACTGCAGAGTCCTGGCCATCTTACAATGCTGTGATTGAAGCCATTCCACAACTCTATGTGAATGGTACTCAAGGCCATTGATCAATGGTCATGTGAATTTGCATAATTAATATTAAGGAACTGACCTCCCAGCCCATTGTTCCTTCATGGTTTCAGTCATTATGCAAATGTACTCTTCCTAAGATCGGGGAAACCTTCAGCTGAGACTGAAGAAGTCACTTGGATGAGTGACGAAACGTTTCTCCCACAAAACGCTACGTCCACATGAACAGAATCAACTTTTGGAAATTTCAAAGGCAACATCAAATTGCACTGATATGAACAACATCTATAAACCTATATGTCTGGAAGCTACATTGCTAAATACAATAACATGCGATTGTTTTGTAACACATTAGGTCATTTTCTGGTTTCATGCAGAAAGATAAATATGCTAACAATATGACAACTTAAAACTACTGGTATAAAGATTTCTGTGTTGTTCTACTTGCAACAAATATGAATGTTGGGTCTGTGTTTCCACAAGCCTCGCTAATTCTAGAGACGTATTCATCATGAAGAAAACAAGACAGTCGATCGATCGATCACTTGCGCAAGGGAGGCCTGTGTCCACCACGAAAATGACCTCGGCGATGACCTCCCTTGCTGCCTTTTTATTGAGAGACAAAACATCAGAACAAAGCCACGCCCACATGGTTCTAAGGCAAGGCATTGTATGTATATGTGTGAACTTCTGTAAGACTGTGTGTGTGTGTGTGTGTGTGTGTGTGAGACCTCCTGCTGACCAAAGGGTCGTAAACGCAGGAAGCTTACATGAAAAGAAGCAGATCTTCCAGATAGTTTGTATCTGCAATAAAACATTACAGCCCCCCACCTAGAACCTGGAGAATCTGGGGGGAAGGACAGTGGAATTTCTTTCATCAGAGTTGGCAAGCATAGAAATGACAACATTTAACAATTCACTCTAACAATGCATCAAAAGGATTTATCCATCAGAGGGAGAAAAAAAAACAAAAACTAAAAAACCAGAACAAAAGCAGCAAGATGTGACTGACTGATTACAGTATCTTATCATAATCTAGCTACAGTCACGCTAGTTAAAATGAAAAATGAAACCAGCCTTTAAAGGTGTGCTGTGAGTTTAGGGCTTTATATTTGAATCGCATTCCACGATGACCTCGACCATCTTAGATATTATTGTAAAACTATGGTATTATTGTATTGTTGTAGTAAACCGTGCTGTAAAGACACCTTGGGCAATGTTTTCTATGACAAACGTAACTCCAGTTTTCTGAGGTAATGGGCTATGGTTAGGGATGGGTATTGATAAGATTTTAACGATTCGATTCTTTATCGATTCTCTTATCGATTCTTTTTTTTTTTTTAAAAAAAGGAGAACACTAAGGTCGATTAGCTTAGAACTTTGTTTTATATCTTCTCTTTGAACAAGATAGAAATTTAGGAGTAACATGGCCTTACAAACCCAACAATGACATCTTAAGAGATCCACAGCCTATGGCTCTTCAATGGGGTGTCACAGGGTCCCCAGGAAAAAAAATTGTAAATGTAAAATAATAAAATAAATATTCTTCTGTAGCAATAACAAAGTATAACATAAATTGTTCTGTGGCAATTACACAAGAATATCCAGTAATGTCCCTGCCTACAATTAAACACATTCACTTACCAAAAATCGGGGGCATCTGCTGTGGCAAATGGGTTCAAGCCTTTGACCACAAACTTAGACACTGCTCGGTGACATTCGTCTATCCTGGCCTGAAAGGAGACGCTACGGGTAGACTGCAGCGAGAACTGCCAGCATCTGAGCCAGACTCTGTCTGTCTCTCTCATCATGGTCACCTATAGGTGACCATGATGAGAGAGACAGACAGAGTACATGTACATGTACAGTAATGGCAGGTCTTGTAATAAGGCAGATTGCGCTAACATAATTTGCACTGTTAGTTGATTATTTACCCGCCGCATTAACGGGAGAGGACGTGCAAACGTTACCGCTGCTGCTGGGTTGAGAGTCACGAGTCCGGAGCGGAATTAAAAACGCGTGTCATCGCGTGTTTTGTGAGCAAATGCTTTTGCATATTCGTAGTGTTTCCTCCCTTAAATGAAATATCTACTTTGCAAGTTGCCCTGTTGTCATCGGTTCTCATAAAGTATAATCAAACTTTTGAGCGTTTGAGCCGCTTAGGCGCCGTGTTTCCTGCCAGGTAAATGACGCGCCGCAACGTGGTGACGTCATTCGGGGCGACTGGAATCGATAAGGGAATCGTTTGCAAAAATGGCAAACGATTCCAAGGAATTGAAACAGTGGGAACCGGTTCTCAACAAGAACCGGTTTTCGATACCCATCCCTAGCTATGGTAGTCATTAACAGCAGATCCTTTGATCCTCGGCCTATCCTTGTGTCAGGCTGAATCCTATCCATTTGTGTGTGTCTAGCAATACATTTCAAAATGAGCTTTCTTAAAAGTGCAACTGCACATTATCATTTTAGCTGTATTCCAGTTACGGAGTCATTTCCAGACCATTATGGAAAAAGCTGTGAGATCTCCTTATTATTCACAGATACATTAGCTATATATGAACTGTCTTCCTCTTGTCACCCCCGCTAGGAGCAGACGCTAACTGTGCGCTGCAAGAGGGTCCATGCTCCCAGGTGCTGCTGATAAGGAGCCAATCAGACACCCGATTGTCAGCACATGGAGTACCAGAATCTTAAAACTAGATTCAAAAGAAGAATAGTCTGTTTGGCGCTGCGAGAGAAGATTTGGCAAGTTTTTGAATGGGTGTAAACCAGATACTTAACTCTGCTGCTCTGGGTTAGGGCGTGTTATTTATTTGCTTTGTAAATGCAATGTTTACTGTTTCCTGTCTTTTTCTTCCCTTTCAGTTCCAGTTAGATAGAGGCGGGGGAACTCCAGGCCTCAAAGGTGGCCTTGAGGTTTTAGATGTGTCCTTGATCCAGCACAGCTAATTTAAATGACTGAATTACCTCCTCAACATGTCTTGAAGTTCTCCAGAGGCCTGGTAATGAACTAATCATTTGATTCAGGTGTATTGACCCAGGGTGAGATCTAAAACCTGCAGGACACCGGCCCTTAAGGCTTGGAGTTCCCCACCGCTGCAGTAAGACATCAATAACCGATGTTTTAGATGTGCAAAAGATCAAATATGGACAATATATAAGTATTGGTGGTGCTGAGGTGGGTGGTAGGCGATGGAAGCATGCAGTCCAAATTAATCTCTGCTTAGAGCCACTCAACACCTCGTGCTGGTGTTCCAGGTAAACTGGTTCTTATGTTAACTGGTTAGATTTGTTTACTTATTCGACTCTCGGTGTTCCAGATGTTGGATCCGCAGATTTATCATTTTCACTGAGTGTTCATCTGTCTGTCAGTGGCTTATGTGGTTTGACAAGATTAAAGACCTCTGCAAAAAAAACAAAAACAATCTCCAGCTCCTAGAAATTAGCATCAATATTATCTCCCGACAACAATGAAATTATTTTAATTAAAAAATAATAATAAACTTTAGACGAGCCAGTGTTTTCTCACGACACCATAGATCAGGTCAATAGACCTTTAAGTTTACCTGCATATATCCTGTTGACCTGTCAGCTGTTTAACATCTGCTGATTTAGGAAACACGCCCAAGTTAACCAGTGATAACAGTCAAAGTTTAATGTAATCAGCTGCTGCTCGATATAACATGATGTCATCGTAATATTCTGCACAAGATAAGCAAACCAGCAGGGTGTAAAAGAGGAGCGATGTACACCGAGATGACTACAGAGCACTTTATAAGCAAATCTGTTGCTTTAATGAGAATCTGGGCTGTTCGCTTTTGAAATAAACAGATTTCCTGGCACGCATCTATCCGATTGGTACCTCAGTATATATTATTATTATATATATAAACTATATAGTTTTGCCACCATTTGTTTAAATGCAAAAAACATCATCCTCTCAAAGTGGAAAAAAACCAGTTAAGCTGGAACACCGGCTCTGATTATAACAAATGGACTGGAAACGCCTTTCATTTACTTAACAATATTCATGCCTGCAGGCAATGAATTCAATCTCACTCGCCCATCACTTCAAACTCTTTTCTTTGATGCAACATTCTGCCTATATCAAGTAAAGAAAACGCAGTTTCGCTTTTGTTTCACTGCAAATCTGCAGATTTAAAGAGCAGCAGTGAATCTCAAAGATATGTTTATCATCTCGCTCGCATTTGATTTTATTTACCATCAGCCGGGCCACAGTTACGATTTTCAGGTGGCTGCTCGCTGCAAACACGCTGCTATTAATAATTACATTTGAACAGCTGTTAAAAAAAAAAAAATTTCCCTAAAAATCGTGAGTCACAGCGTTTGGCAGACTGCCAACTCCTCTGCTTGTTTGGCACTCACCTTGTGATGCCGCTGTCTCGAAAGTCAGAAGAAGAAGAAGAAGAAGAATGTGAGACATTTCTGCAGAACAACTCACACCGACCACCCTGAAGTTGCTGGAAACTGGATGTGTGTACATTTGTTTTGCCAAGGAGTCAAGGGCGGTCTGCTGCGTTTAGGACACGCCCCCAGTCTTACGTTTTACACAGTCTTTACAATATCTCTGTGCGACGGTGATCACTGTTTTTTTTTTGTCTGTTTTTTTTTATTTGTGTGTTTGTTTGTTGCCGTTTTTGTACAGTGGGAATTTAAAATCACTCCATACATCAGTTACATCTAACTATAAAACCTGTGCTGATCTATTGTATGTCTAACGTCTCACTGTAGCGGACTGCAGTGTTATTCATCATTTGGTCGAACTCGCAGCGCGCACACACTGTAAGGTTCACGGAGACGTGGGCTGGAAAGCTGCATCAGCTGTCTCAGCGGGGTTTAGCTCTGAAGCTGCACACACTGTTTATCTCGCCTTAGATCACACGCTAGTGGCAGGGCGTGGAGCTGTTTGTTTACTGAGGATTCCAACCACAAAAACATATTGCAGTCTATGCTGTTAACCTCAACCATCTCTGCTCGCCTGCTCATCGTCACTACCCCGGCATATCCTCCTACACACCGCAGCACTGCCCTGATCTCTCTCCCCTGTTTGAGTAGCCTAGAGGAAGTGAGATCATCCATGAAGTGTTTATATTGTTTATTATATATTAATTTTGCTTTTGTTTTGTTTTTTGTTTCTATTATTCTACTATAGATGCTGGAGAAATGATATTTGGTTTCAACCTGTGCATTTCTGTAAATGTGAAATGACTGACTGCCCTCTAGTGTCCGTCAGCGGGCACTGCAGGTTTAATTCTTACTCATAATGATCGAAATGTTTAACCAACACTGCGCAAGATGAACTAACCTGTAATAAACTGTCTTCAGCAGCAGTTTTACAACCAGGAAACTCAAAAGCTGTCGAAATGCCTCTGAGAATGCACGTTGATGCATTCAGGGACATCAAGGGAAAAGCGCTTATTCTAACCCAGGATACACGAAGACGTCAGAGGACGCTTGCTTTCTAAGTGCTCACGTTTAAAAGGCTTCATTTAACAACAAGCTGTTCCACATGTGTGCGGGTAGAGAAAGAAAAGGGACTGAAAAGTTGTCGACTCGAAGAATGACACGAACTCACCTGATCACCGTCTTTGGCTTCCTGAGGTAAAACTGCCCCCCTTTGCATTCATGTGTGCGGACGACCGTCACACGGACGTCCATGAGGGAGAAAAGGA
Source organism: Mchenga conophoros (assembly GCF_057382185.1). Lineage (NCBI taxonomy): Eukaryota > Metazoa > Chordata > Actinopteri > Cichliformes > Cichlidae > Mchenga > Mchenga conophoros. The sequence continues at coordinate 43,261,950 of NC_140528.1, forward strand.
ATGAAAAGCAAAACACTGCGTTTAAATCCTCCCAGTCTCCCAATTCTCGCTGAGTGACAGCAGGGGTTTCGATCAGGTGGCACTTTGAATGAAGCATGGCTGCAGCACAGCAGCGCATGTCCGTCACTTTTCTTCCGCATCGCTTTTTTTTTCAAGTTAACTTTATTAACACACTGACATGTTCAACAAGTTAAATCCCAAAAGGGCATCTTGTAGTTTGCGTGTAAGTGCACCAGCGAGTAAAAAAAAAATCTCTCCATGTGCGTGAAATACACACTAGCGTTAAGAATTTGCTCAACAACACAGACAAATTTCCATTTACACAAGAAAGATATAAAGATATATAAAGTCTACTCTCACAGCTGTCATTTCTGTGTTGTTTGTGTAGCAAAGCTGCATTTCTGTGCATGAGAAGTTAATCAAATACCTGAAAGTTTAAATTTTGTTATATGGTGCAAATCATATACAGGCCAGAATAACAGCTTACATAAATGTCCTACATTTTACATGTTGAGGTTGGTTCATTCAGGTCATGATAATTTCCTCAAAGACTAAGCGACAAACACTAAAACAAATTTTATGAAGGTTTAAAACTAATAATATTCAGGTGCCCACAGCTTTGACATGTTTCATTCTTTCCCGTTCATCGCTTTAATAAACTCTGTGATTCATATTTCAGCTTCAAACCTGAAACTTACAGGACTTTCCTTTTTTCTTTCTGTCTTTTTTTTTCGTAGAACTGCTTCAGAGAAACCACAGGGCCTCTAAACTGCGCTGCCGAGAGGAAGGAGGAGGGTTCAAGTGCTTCTGTGGAACAAGAAGATCTCAGATCTGTGTGGCACGATGGGACAAACACGTCTTCTGTGGCCGCTCTGTAAGTACCACATGCTGCCTGTAAATCTTATTGCGTGACTTGAAGCTGTTCTGCTGAGAGTGGCAGCGAGACACTTAATACTCAATAACTGTGATAATGACCTCGAGATAAATGGACAAGAGACGAGACTACAAAGAGGAAGATGCAACTTTTAGGATTGTCTAAGAAGGTTTAAGTAGAAGTGTGCACATCAGCTCTTTCTATCCAGCTGCTTTACATCTGTAACAGGAGGTTATAACATTTTACTTTTTAAACGTCATTAAAAATGTGATTTTGCACATAAACCACTGCAGTTTGAAACTGTATCCTCACCTCCTCCTACACGGCACGTCCTGTTTAAAGAAGTCGTTTTGAGTTCATCGCTTGGAAATTAATTTGTGGTCACCGTTCTGCTGCTCCTATAAACAGATGTTGGTATCTGTTGTGCTTCGTTTTCAGGCCTGATGTCGCTGCTCTGCTGCACAACTAACCAAGGTGAGGGACAACCTGCTTTATTACCAACTAACACTTTTTATAAAAAATAAAAGAGTGTAAAAACAACTTGGAACTGTGCTGAATGTGACAAAAGTAGAGACAGAATAGAAACTGGTTAGGCTCAGATGGACCAGCTGAGTCAGAGCAGCTTTAATGCACGGTTGGTGAAGTGAAACTCTGTGTGGTAAAATTCAGTCAAACATTTAATAAAATGTCTTGATTCAGTTTAATATTTGAATAAAAATCCTGCTGATTGTATTTTTAATGATATTATAAAAGCTCAGCCTTCTGGTTTCAAATAGTGTCAGCTAGATACCAAGACGTGAGCAGAAGCAGCTCCTGACACGGAAGTCGATGCATTTCTTGTCAACGATATTACTATAAGAGTCCAGTGAACAAGCTCATGCACTTTTGAGGCCTTATTAGTAAAAAAAGAAAAAGAGGGTGAATGTAAAAAGGTTAGTATCTTCATGTTGTCTTCAGAGTGACCTGTAAATCTTAGTTAAAGTGATCGGATGTGCTTTTAACATAGACTGAGAGAAAATCCAGTCACATACATGTTCAGCTCTCACCAGACTGTCTACCTAAAAATATTAAAAATCCGTTTTTGCAGTTCGGTATCTTTTTTCCCATCAAACATGCTCAAAATTTCAAATTGAATTGAGTCTTTTTTCTGCTGTTGGTTGTGTATGATGAGGTTTATCCCTTATATTTAAATGTGTGAGCAAAAAAGCCCCACAGTGCTGCTCACACCTATTTGAGGGGGAAGAAGGTTGGTGTTGAGTGAGAGGAGCTAAAACATTTTGCTTCAGAGAGACGATGAACTAAGAGGCACATATGACACTTATGTAACCCACAGTGTTTGATCACTACATGAACATCTGCACAGCTGGTTAGTTCAACCTGTCAGCCATCAGGATTCTGTCTAAGTAAACCGAACAGCAGCACTCACAGAAAAACGTTTACTGAGTAGAGCTGTTCTGTTTATTGTTGTATTACTGCATTGCACCAGATTTAGGATTTGGAATTTAATAAACTGTTACGTTATATTTTGTTTAACGAGATCTACCTGCCAGTGACTTTTAACATCTACTAGTGTATCAGGATGGAGATGAGATTCATCAGGGTGATTTGTGACAGAAGGATAGCAGCAAGATTGAAAGGGAGGGCTTTTGGCATCTGATCAACAAGCTGTTTCAGAAGCTGTACTTGTGGATCCTCTTTTATGCTCTCTATGTGAGAAAATATATAAATAATTGTTTATGTTTTTCTCTCAGTTCATTTAAGTGTGAGTTCCAGCAGCTCTCAGTTCTTTGAATATGACTCTGTGACTCTGAGCTGTGAGGAGGACGACAGCTCTGCTGGATGGACTCTGAGGAGAAACACAAGCAGAGACATCAGAACTGAGTGTGACAAGTGGGGAAAACCAGCTGGTTCTTCCTGTATCTTCAATGCCATTGCCACCTTGGACAGTGGAGTTTACTGGTGTGAGTCCAGAGAGGGTCCCATCAGTAACATGGTTAACCTGACAGTCACTGGTAAGCTGAGTGTGTGGAGTTAGTGTTGATGAAGCTGTGTGTAAATGGATGAAATGCTGTAGTTTGTCTCTGTGTTGAGGTGGATCAGTGATCCTGCAGAGTCCTGTCCTCCCTGTGATGGAGGGAGATGACGTCACTCTGCTCTGTAAAACAAAGACCACTCCCTCCAACCTCCCAGCTGCTTTCTATAAAGATGGCTCCCTCATCAGGAAGCAGCCTACAGGTCACATGACCATCCAGCATGTTTCCAGGTCTGATGAAGGCCTCTACAAGTGTGACATCAGCGGTCATGGAGAGTCTCCATCCAGCTGGATCACTGTCACAGGTGAGGCTTCTTTTTATTTTACAGATTTTAGACCAAAAGCAACTCAAAGTGACCACAAAGATCCCTTTTTCTCTTTAATTCCAGGGTCTTCCACCTCTCCTCCTCCATCAGCTTCCACTGCCTCTTTCTCCTCCTCGTTTTCCTCTACTCCTCCTTCTCAGCGCTCCTCTCCTCCTCTCTCTGTGCTGGTTTCTGTTCCCTTCATATTTGGGCTGCTAATGCTGGTTGTACTGGTTGTACTGGTTAGGCGATGTGTCCAGAGGAAACCTGAAGGTGAGACACACATTCTGCTCACACTTAATGTGAACATGTTAAATAGTTTAAAGGAAAAAACTGTAATCAAATATCTCTAAGTTTGGCCAGTCACTAATCTGAGTGGATAAGCAGCACTGGAGACCAAACACATGTAGGTGTGATTATGAGGTGAACTGTTCCTTTAAAAATGGTCACATGGTGCACAGGATGTGTTAATTTCACATTATTATATTTGTGAGTTGTTGAGCCATAGACCTTCACATTTTTAAGTAAATTCTAAAAGTCCATTTTAAGCTACTATAATTGATGATAATCATCATATTTGAAATATATCCTTATATTTTAATATTTATGATTAGTTTGTGTTTTCAGACTTTGTGGTCAAAGAGACTCGATGAGAGCAGAAGCTTTGCTGCCATCCAGCTATCTGACTGTAAAAAAAGAGACATTTTTTTCAGCGTTCAGAAAGATTTTTGAAAGAGTTACTGTTTTATTTCAGCTTCATTAAAAACACAATGCTTTATACATATTAACATGCCGAAGCAGCAGTAACGGTTGTATTATCAGAGGGAAATCTTTGGTATTTGCAGAGAGAGATCCTGCAGCTGCTGCCTCCTACTCATCAGTGAAAAGAACAGCAGCAAACCACCGAAAGGAATCAAACAGCAAACGAGGTACGCAAAGTTTCCTGTTATATAATCTCAGAAGTCTTTGATGTTCCTCTGATGGTTCCACAACAGGGTCTGCCCAGCTCGTGCTTGGGGTTTTTACAACATGTGTGTTGGCCCAAACACCCATGTTTGATTAGGTAGCATGTTAATACTGTCAGTACTTTCAAAGCTTCACTTTACGACCAAATACCCGTGTGTTTGAACTGCACATCAGCATGCTGAAGAAGAAGAAGAAGAAGAAGAAGGAGAAGCTCTGCTGCTGTCCAGTTTCAGTTTCTCACCCCTGGACTGAGAGAAAGAAACACCTCGATTTTTTTATTTCGGTTTTACTGCTCATGTTCTCATCATTAGCTCTTTTCTATATTTTACACACCATCCACCAAACGGTTGCAGTGATTTTCAGATCTCATAACTTTATATTTCTCACAATCAGAATACTTCATTAATCCCTAATAAAATAATAAAATGTTCCGTTCACAACAGAACAAAGAAAACAATGTGTAAACTGAAAATATGTACTTTTTAAAGAAAACAAAAGTCTTTTTACATTTGAATAAAGTTGGCCAGGGTCATGTCACACAACAACAACAGTCTGTAAACACGTGGGAACTGGTGCTGCTGGACTTTTAGGAGAGCAATGTGGTCTCATTCTTGTCCCATAGAGGATTCCAGCTGCTCAAAGTCCTGCAAGAAGGACAATTCACCACTTGGACTCTTCTACTACAAATTCACACTGTCGTAATAGATGCAGTATGCAGTTTGGCATCGTCTTGCTGAAATATGCTGAGCCTTTCCTGAAAAATACATCTGCATACATTTTTCAACACTGACTTTTGCCGTTCCACATGTGCAAGCTGCCGATTACATACAAACATCCCCACACGATCAGAGAGACAGACTTTCCAGCAGAGGTCTGATATGAAGCCCAGTGCTCCCTCTCCTTCTTCACAGACAGTACATTTTTGCAGTGCTCCTGAGCCCGTGCAGTGATTTCCATGAAAGAGTCGAGTTTGTGCTGTCTGAATGCTCAAAACAGGGATCTCAAGTAGCACTGAGGGCCCTGCGCACAGAGATTCCTTCAGATTCTCTGAATTTGTTGGTGATATTCTGCACTGTAGATGATGAGATGTCCAAAGGTTTTGGTAATTTTATGTGGAGAAACTTGTCATGTTGAGAAATTGCTTGACAATTTGTAGCCGCAGTTTGTTGCAGATCAGTGGTCTTCATTTCTGAGAAGCTCTTTTTATACCCAGTCATGTTCCTGACCTCCTGCCAGTTAACCTGATTAGATGCAGCATCGTTCTCCAGCTGTTTCTTTTTTACTTTCCCAGCCTTTTGTTGACCCGTCCCAACCTTTTCATAAAACATTAAAATGAGTCTTTTTCGACATTTCAAATGTTTTCTGTGCTTCATTGTGAATAAAATAAGTGGTTAAGAGATTTCACACAGTGTCAACATGTTTCTGGATTTCAGCTGTATTAATATTCCAAATGCTGAAGCAGCAGCAGCAGCAGTACCAGTCCTGTTGTTTATGGAAAGTCTGACTTTGTTTTACAGAGCAAGATCCTGCACCAGATGCCACCTACTCCTTAGTGGAAAGAACAACAGCAAACAGCCAGTATGAGTCAAATATGACCAGAGGTATGAAACGTTTCCTGTTACACAGTCTCTAAACTCGTCGATGATCCTCTGACATTTCCTCAGGATGTTTAAACGTGTGCTGGATGCACTGTGATGAAATCGACTTCAGACAGCAGTGATTCATTAAAGATCGTGCACTGCAGAAATGTTGAAATGCTCTCTCTTTGTGATGTGCTGTCATCAAATGTTTAAGTGATTTATTTGCACTCTTTAGTTTTTTCCCCAGGTTTTAATAACGCGTGGGGTCATTCGTAGCCAGGTTTTAGTAGTTGAGCTTTTCCTAAGCTGCTTCTTTGCTTGACACAGGCCAATAATTTGACCCGTCTGAAACACAGCAACATCATATCCTCTGACATGTTTAAGAAATGAGAAGCTCCTCCGATGCTTTCCTCGGTTAAATAACCTGCTGCTAAAATAATAATAGTAATAATAACATTATACATTGTAATAACAAGCTTTTATTTCTCAGTCCTCCTTTAATAAGGCAGAAAGTGCTGCTGGAGGAAGTAGCTGTGTGTCTCTCACTAAAAATTAAAAAACCTCATTAAACAGAACACAGTGAAGTTCAAGCCGTCCAGCATCCACAGCTGAATCCTTTGTTGGGAACTAAAGCTGGTTCCCTGTAATGATGTTAATAAACCACATTAACACACTAAGCTCATCATGTCACCATCCTTTTTATTAAACACAGCCAAAGTTTGTCCATTGGACTTTCACAGAGAGCCAAACCCATTTTGTTTGTGATGTATCGACAAACCAAGTTAAACGTTATAATGATGCGTTGCTAAATGGTAAACCCGGTCAGATCAACGTAAAAAAAACAGAACAAAACAAAACAAAACAAAAATGTTTAGTATTTTTCTTTGAAATTGGTTTTGCAAAATATTTTAATGCATCATGTAAAAGTGAAACATGTTTCTGAGAGAGTTGGGGAGCTTTGTGGCCATTGAGCTTCCTGTTTTATTAACTAACACAGTCTGTAAACATGTGGGAACCTTAGCTGAGGTGTAAAAGCAGCTTTCGGTGAAACACCAGACACGCTGCATCCTCCTGCTTGCAGGTCTAATTTATGAAAAGTCCAAATTTTTCTCACCCTCAAACAACAGTTCTGTATCAGTCACGTGACTTTTTCTTGTCTTGCAGAGAGCGATCCTGCTGCAGTTTATTCTTTACTGTATGGAACAGCTGATGTCAGCTATGCACAGATCGCCATCAGGACAAACAGCAGTCACAGAGGTACAGCTGCTCCTCTTTCATGCTCGCTGCACGAACTCCTCTGCAGGAAAGTTTAGCAAAAGAGTAGCAGCACACACTGTGAAAATCACTGTGGTCACATGAATGTGGTTATTAGCTCTGGGAGGAGGATTAACTATAATATTAGAAACATATGAAGAGGTTAAACACATGATACACACAGCTGTGGCAGACAAACCCTAGTTTGTGTGATGAAGACAGTACATTCTGTAACTATAGTAAGAAAACATGTTGTATAAATGTGAAGGTGGTGTAAATAACTCTGAGATGTCAGGAGACGAGGAAATAAAAGGTGCCTTTGTAAGTTATCACATCACAGCTCTGTCATTCATACACACAAGGCCTGAATACAACTACAAATGCATGTTTGTACATTTAAATATTGGTCATTATATTCGTGAGATTCAGGTGTTCATACAGTGTATAAGACAGATTTAGTTTTATTCTTTCACCTGCAGTGTTAAACTCCTCCTGCTCACATCAGCTCCTCTGTGATAAACTGAGCCAGTTCAGGACTGAACCTTCTGTAATCTGTGTGTTTGTGTTCAGACTTTCCAAAAGACTCAGCTGTCATCTACTCCTCACTGAAGCAGACCCACACACCTTCACCACAGTTTAACCAGTCTGACCAGTGACGTCCAGCTCGCTGCCAAACACATCCCTGCACTCCTCTCTATATTATTTATTATTTATTTAATCCTCTGTGTGTTTACAGTCGTACAGCTGCACTGGACCAGTTTGAATGTAGAGCTCAGGATGAAGTGGAAAGTTTATGTTTGTCTTTAATAAAAGATTTTAAATACAAAGCAGTCTTTCGGTCACTGAACACACCTGTGCAACACCAGAGATTTAAAGAGGAGACTGATTTCTGCCCTGAAGCAGGTGGTGTCAGAGGAGAATGTAGCTAGGCACCGTCACATGTAGTTTATAGGATGACTTCAGACATCAAGAAGAAGAAGTGAGTGAAGGCAGAGGCAAGGATCACATGGTCGAAGTTGAAGAAGGAAGATTGTTTCTAAAATATTAATAACTTAGCATAGATTTATGAAAAATAGCTACTGAGCAGATAAAGATTGCTTGTCACACTGCAGTCTGCAACAGAAGTCAGTATTAACTTTTTATAATCTTTTGGAACATAAAAACTGAAAAAGCATCAAACATGCAGCATTTATAAACTGTTACTGTTATATAACTATTATATTTTCCATCGTAATTTGAAGAGTATTTGCATTCATATATGAATTTATGTTTGATTAGTCAACTAAGGGAGGAAAAATAGTGTGGTAGTCACCACCATCACCTCACAGGAAGAAGGTTTGAATCCAGTCTTTCTGTGTGGAGTTGCATTTTCATGCCTCAAACTAGCTGGTAGCTGGACTTTTGGAGGAAGCCGGAGCTTCTTCCAAAAGTCCAATGACAAACAGTTAGTAGGGTTAGATTAACTGGTGGTTCTAAATTGCCCATAAGAATGTGAGTGTGAAAGGTTGTCTTTTTGTGTTAGTCCTGTGACAGACGGGGCTAAAATGCAGGTAATCTGTCCACCTCTGTGCCCCACCTCTCCTTCTATGACTGCAGGATAAGTGTCAAAATGTGTGCAGCCTGCAGAACACTGACTCTCCGTTCCTGTGTGATCTCTTTTCTGATGATGTAGCTTTTTCTTTCAGACTCTGTATTTACAGTTTTGTGCCATTAAAGCTCAGAGTGGAAGCCACTGTGAGCCAAACTGAAGCCCCTGTGCTGCCACCTAGTGGCTATATTTATACCACACTCTGATGCTAAAGTTTGACTCACACTTGCACATCTCAAGGTGAAGAGGAGACCTGAAGAGAGAGGAGTAAGGCAGCAGGTGTTTTAACCGAAGGACCCATCCTCACCTCAGAGCCTCATTTCAAAGTGATTTAAATGTGATGTTCGCACAGCTGCAACATCTGTCTGCTGTATTTAATCATGTCAGGTCTAACAGTGTTCATGAAAGTTACATGTTTACAGCCTTCACATAAAATTTTGCAAAATGACACACAGTTAAACTGTTGTTCGTTCATTCATTACTCTCAGACACATATGGCAAAACAGAAAATGACGAAGAATAAGAAAAGGAAACTGAAGAACTGAGACTGATTTCTGGTTCACATGGAGAAGGATGAAGGAGACAAGGAGGGGCAAAACATCAAAGCATGATGTAGAAGATCCATAAGGAAAGTAACCTTCAAAATACAAAGGAAGTAGTAAGAACTAGAGATGTGTCGGTCGCGAACGAAACGGCTCTTAGAGCCGGGTCTTTGAAGTGAATGACGCGAGCCGGCTCCTTATCGCGAGCTGTAAGGTTTTTCTTTCTTTCTCTCTCTCGCACTTTTTTTCCCGCTTCACTCCGCATGTAGCACAGGAACAGAGCAGGAGGGAGAGACAGAGAGAGCCAGGGACAACAACATCACATTAGAAAGGTAGTAATCATCCACAACTATTTTCAGTTGCAGGTGATAAAGGATTCAGAAAGTTTATTCATGCAGGTCCATATGACAGAGAATATGCATCTTCTTTTTGTTTTCATATTTTAATTTATATTTAATTGTGTTGTGGTTTGCAGTGTTTTGTGTTGTTTCACTTTAAATTTGTTTAAAAGGAAAAAGCTGAAAATTTAAATGGTTAAAAGTTGAATTGTGACTAGTTGGTTTTTGTAAAAGTATATTTACGGTGGTCCCTAGAGACAAAGCACGTACAAACTTCAAATCATGTACGAACTCTGAAGCACGTACAAAACACAACAGAAGTTCTCCAGGATGCTAGGGGCAGTGTTGAGCTTTTGTTACCTAGTGGCTACACAAGCCAGAAGTACCAACGACCGGATTTGGTGTAGTAACAGGTAAATTAATTTTATTTAATTATTTGAATATATATGAGTGCTTGTGTATAAATACACAAACAATACACATATGCTTTCAATTGTGTAATTTAAGTGATCTAGTAGCTCTGCTTTGGAAGTTCAGTTAACACTAGAAATGTGCTTTTTGGAGTTTGTACGTACGTTGTCTGTAGGGGCCACCGTATATATTTAAATATAAAAATATATAAATAAAACCACTCTTTTTTACATTAGTAATTCCTTTTGTGCATAATTTTATATTATTGTTTATTAAAGCAACAAAACAACCTGAAGAGCCGGTTTGGAGCCGAAAGAGCCGGTTCTCTAAAAAGAGCCGGAAATCCCATCACTAGAGCCCAAAAAGCCTCCGTCTCCTCCTCCTGATTTCCTACACAGGAAATAATCGAACGTCTGCAAAGTTACGTAACAAGAATCTTAAATTTAAAAAAGTCACTGAAATAAATGTCTGCTTGGTTCAACAGGGTCGTTCTGTCACAGTCTGGCGGAGGCAGACTGAAACATGGAAACGTGGAACAAAGGACAACAGATGACCTGACCCTAAACAAAGGCTCAATCAAGAGGAGATATATTTAAAAAAAAAAAGATTTTTCTCCAGAACTGCTGCAGAGAAACCACAGACCCTCACTGAGCTAGAGGAAGGAGGAGGGTTTAACTGTTGCATTGAACGAAAAGATTTCACACCTCTGTGTGCCACGATGGGACAAACACGTCTTCTGTGGCTGCTCTGTAAGTACCAGATACTTTCTTAAAATTTTATGTTTTTATGTTTATTGAAGATAAGATGAGATAAAGCAAGATATATTTTATTTGAATCAATTACTGTTAATGACCATGTAGAAAGAAATGTCCAAAGAAAAAATGTCGAGGAGATAAAAATGTAAAGAGGAAGACTTGTGGCTTCTCACTAAAACAGGAAATAATAAGTATTCCTGACTATCTGAGGTGCTTTAATTCAGCTCAAAGTTTCACTTCATTAAAAATTCAGAGTGTGTGGTCGATGCTGCAGATAAACCACCACAGTGTTAAACTGCATCGTCACCTTTGCTAACAGGACACATCCTGTTCAAAGAAAACATTTTGAGTTTATCAGTCTGAGGCTCAGTTCGTGGTCACTGTTCCTGTGAGCTTATATTTGTTATTAACACTGAATTTTTATGATCTTTTCTTTTCTTTTCAGTTCTAATGTTTCTCCTCTGCTGCACAACAAATCAAGGTAAGTGATCCTGTCCTGTGACAAGACCATAAAACAGGCCTTTCCCAGCACAGAACAGAGCCACAAGGAGCAAAAATGGAGCCGGAATAGAGACAGGTTAGAACCAGATCCTGTGGTATGGTAATTTGAGCCAATTTGATCAATTCCTTAAAGAAATAAAAGTAAATGCAGTAAAACAGAACAAAAGAAATGCGTGGGTCAGTTCAATATTTGTATAAAAATGTATTAACAACATTAATGGTTTAAAGCAGTTAAAGATGACACCTCAGCTGAAGCACTTCCTTACTTTATAGTAAGAGTGTGCATACAGAGAACCGACAGCTTCAACCTGACAGCTCCAGGCTTTTCACACCTTCTGCTTCTGAGGGGCAGCCAATCAGAAGAAAGGCGGAGCAAAGGAGGAGGAGAAAATTTAGCATATTTGATGGAGGTCAGAACAATGAGCTGTTGCATGAGCTGATGGACTGAAGAGAAACATCAAGACAGCTAAATCTAAAGATTTTCTTTATTTTATGTTATGTCTGCTGTTTAAACATCTACTGAACAAGCTGCTCTGCTCTTCACCTTCATTCTGCAGCCCAAACACACTGTAGCAGCCATAACTAAATGTATTGAATTTTTGATGATCAATGGGTTTTCATTTGTTTGGTTGCTATGGTGATGTGTAACGGGAGTCACGTGGGTGCTAGTGGTGACATTAAGAGGGCGTCTGTCATTCACTGGTTTGATTTTGACTGAGAGGGCTGGGTAGCCGTAGTTTTTGTTGACCGCTGCACAACGAGTTTCCCTTTGTTGCATTAGAGCCTGTGATGTTAAGAGTCTGAATCGCGAGCCGATCACATTACTCTGTAAACTCTCAAAGCACTTTAATAAACAAGCAAACAATTCCACCTCTCGCATTATAGCGTAAAGTTGACAGTGCGTCAGTCAAAGAGGCAGGCTTCATCTCTGACCTCTAGAGACTGTGGAAGTCGCTACACACACCAAGAAAGATCTTTGTAACATACTTACTTTGTTGAGACGTATTTTATTTAACCCGTTCATGCATAGTGGTCACTACAGTGGACAGCTATTCAAAGGCTGTTTTCTTGTATGTGTGTCAGTGTTGATGGTAAACTTGCACATAAACCACTACTGATGCATAGAGAGGAGGGAGGCTGTGGAGTCATGAGTAAGTTTCAACTTTTTGCATTGCACTGGACAGCAACAGAAGCAGTGTTACCACATAAGTTTAAAAACAACAAAAGTTGAAAAATATTTTTGATATTTTATAGTTTTTACACTGTATATAATATTTATTTGTCTTTAAATTCATGAGTCAAAATGTATGTTGTCCACCACATGTAAAAAAAAAAAAAACTCTTTGGAAAGTACATGTTTAACAAATTAAGTTGAGAAATCTTTTTTTCATGCCTAAAGATGAATAAAAATACTTAAGAAAAAAATCCCGATTGAGGTTGTCAGAAATCATGCATGAAAGGGTTTAATGTTTTTGCTCAAAAATATAAATTCTCTCACAGCTCGTCTGACTGTGAGTCCCAGCAGCTCTCAGTTCTTTGAATATGACTTTGTGTCTCTGAGCTGTGAGGAGGACGACAGCTCTGCTGGATGGACTCTGAGGAGAAACACGAGCAAAGACACCAGAGCTGAGTGTGAGGAGTGGGGACAATCAGCTGGTTCTTCCTGTGACATCACTGGCTTCCACAAATCACACAGTGGAGTTTACTGGTGTGAGTCCAGAGAGGGTCGCATCAGTAACATGGTTAACCTGACAGTCACTGGTAAGCTGAGTGTGTGGAGTTAGTGTTGATGAAGCTGTGTGTAAATGGATGAAATGCTGTAGTTTGTCTCTGTGTTGAGGTGGATCAGTGATCCTGCAGAGTCCTGTCCTCCCTGTGATGGAGGGAGATGACGTCACTCTGCTCTGTGAAACAAAGACCACTCCCTCCAACCTCCCAGCTGCTTTCTATAAAGATGGCTCCCTCATCAGGAAGCAGCCTACAGGTCACATGACCATCCAGCATGTTTCCAGGTCTGATGAAGGCCTCTACAAGTGTGACATCAGCGGTCATGGAGAGTCTCCATCCAGCTGGATCACTGTCACAGGTGAGGCTTCTGTTTCTTTTGCAGATTTCAGACCCAAAGAGACTCAAACTGACGACATCGACTTGTGTTTCTCTTTAGTTTCAGGTTCTTCTACCTCTCCTCCTCCATCAGCTTCCACTGCCTCCCTCTCCCTGTCATTTTCCTTTCCTCCTCCTCCTCCTCACCAGTCCTCTTCTCCTCTCTCTGTGCTGATTTCTGTTCCCTTCATATTTGGGCTGCTGCTGCTTGTACTGGTTGTACTGGTGAAAAGACGTGTCCAAAGGAAACCTGAAGGTGAGACACACATTCTGCTCAAACTTAATGTGAACATATTGAAGACTTAAAGGGACAGTTCACCTGAAAAATGAATCAGATATCTTCAACTGTGACCAGTTCACATTAATCTAAGCGGACAAACAGCACTACAGACCAAACACATGTAGGTGTGATTATTAAACTGGTCCTTTAAAAACAGTCACATGACACACACGACTTTGTGGTCAAATAATGTTGATGTGAACAGAAGCTTTCTGTTTTATGACTCACAATCTTTATTTCATTTATGTTGATAGAAAATCATACATGGATATTCTTAGATTAATAACACAAATCATGAAACAGCAACAGTTCTGTTATATTTAGGAAACATTTACATTTGATTTTGCAGACAGAGATCCTGCAGCAGCTGCCACCTCCTCATCAGTGAGAAGAACATCAGCAGACGGCCGAGACGGATCAATCAGGAGAAGAGGTACGACAAGTTTCCTGTTAGAAAGTCTCTACATTTCTTAAAGCTCCTCTGCTGTTTCCACTGATAAGTTTTACCATGAAGCTAAGGCAAAGAGTCACTGAAGCAAGGTTACAAAGAGAAGTGACGATCAGTGAGCAGCAGTGTGGCTTCTTGCAGAGAAAGAGCTCTTCAGATGTGATGTTTTCTTTAAGAGTGTTGATGGAGAAGTGCAACCAAGTGCAGAGAACTTCAGCAGCAGCTTCACTGTGTCTTTGTGTATCTGGAGAAAACAGATGATAGTCCTGAGAGAGGAACTGTGGTGCAGTGCAGTGGTGATGGACAGGTTGACAAATGAGCTCAGGCAGCAGTCTCTGTGGATTATAATGTTGCAGATGACATGGTGATCTGTAGTGAGAGTAGGGAACAGGGTGAAGAGAGTGTTAACAGCACTCTGATCATTTTAACTGCAAACTCCTGAAGTTTGGCTGTTAGTGAGCCGAAACGTTCATGTTTTCTGTGTACCGCACGAAGACAACAATTAACCTTTGGTAAACGGTAACATGAGCAGCTCTGTGGTCACTACGTTTCCTGTTTTGAGAACTAAACTCAGCAGAGGTGTAAAAGTCGCTCTAAGTTAATGTGCTGTGGCCTCATGTTTGAATGCTTGCAGTTCTTTTCTCATGTTTACATCCTGACAGCTAAACTTCTTTATTCTGTGTTTGTTTCAGATGTTTCATTAGAGACAACAGTCATCTACTCCTCACTGAAGCTGACCCACACACCTTCACCACAGCTCAGATTCAGAAAGTAAGATTGTTTCCTCACTTGAAGAAGACAAAGAAGAAGAAGACGTCTTTGAAACCAGCTGCAGTCGCAGTCTTACACATATTAATAGAGAAATGGCAATGGCTGCATTTTATTTTATATTTTAATATTTTATGCTGAGGGTATAATCTGAAAGAGATTGCAAGGTGGTGTCAGGGGGAAGTAGCTAGGCAACAATTGGAGGAAGTGAGTGAGAGCAAAGGCAAGGGTTAAATGGTGGAAGCTGAAGGTTTGATGTAAATTTGGTGTAAAATTTTGTGATAAATAAAAAAACATACACACCTTGAAGGGAACCACCACTGAATTTAATGTTTCCCTGATACAGACACAGAATGGCTGTTACAGTTAAGTGAAAGTTCTTTTTTGTAATGTTAAATGTGACATATAATTGAATAAACAATGTTAAAGTGTTTGTCATTCATTCTGATGCCTGCAGCTCTGTCACATGCATGAGAGACACATTATAAATAATTACAAAAGGCAAAGTAATATTTATATTTGCTGTTGCATCACTCATGTTATGCACTGTTACAGGCACAAAGCAATTTCAGCTTCACATATACATTATAAATTATTACAGTCCAGTGATCTTCATGCATATGTGGCCCAAATAACCCATTCATGTAAGTATTTAAATATTTAGATAATAATATATTCATATAATAACATTTTCTCATTAATAACAAGCCCTTAAAGATTATAAACAAAAATCTAAATGCTCAATAAATGAATAAATTAACATTGACTTATGAAAAATAAATCTCACAAACATAGTGAAACAGTCAATGATGGAGAGGATTGAAGAGCTGGAACATATAAATAAAAAGGATGAGTTATTTAAAGCTAATCCAGTTTGGCGTCACACAGGAGATTCCTTCTAGAAGCAGATCCGATCACTCTGCAGCCATCATGAAATGCTGCATTGGTAAATATTTATGAAGCATTATCTGCACTGTCTTTTATTTGAATGGTCACCAGGACATAAACACTGCATGTACAGGATCAGCAGTCAAATCTGACATCAAGCATTTTTTAACGTTTGCTGACTTTGCCCCAAAATAAGGTTTTAAAAACCCTTTTTCACACATGGGATTTCAGCCTCTGCAACCATCTTTACTGTTGCTGTCTGCCATAGATTTGAATTCAGGGTTTTCTGAGTGCCACATGTCTCTCTTAGACTGACCCCCTCCTGCCAGTTAATATAGCATAATATAGCAATAGGTCTTACAGTCACTTCAGGTTAAAGAGTGGATGAGCTGTGGCGTAATGTTTGCAGCTCTAATCTATAAAGCCCAACATTTTATCCTAAAACAAAAGTTTTGTATCAGTCACATGACGTGTTATGACTGAGAGCGATCCAGCTGCAGGTTATTCTTCAGTGCACAGAACAGTTAATAACTCCATCAGGACAAACTGCAGACACAGAGGTACGGCTGCTCCCTTTTTCACACTTAAAGACTCCCTTTTGGAAAAAAAAGGTTCAGATCTCAGCCTGCAGCAGCAGATACTGTGAAAAACACCATTTGTTCCTGTGACAACATGAAGATAATCAGCTCATCAAATCAGACTAAAAAGAAAGATCAAACTATCTTAGAAAATATCCATCCATCCATGTTCTTACACTTGTTTGAATTCAGGTTTTGGTGGCAGCAGTGTGAGCAGAGAAGTCCAGAGTCACCCTGATCAACTCTTCTAGCTCATCTGGGGAAACAGAGTCATTCCCAAGCATGCAGAGAAAAACATAATCTAGGAGACATCCTAGTCAGATGCCAGAGCCACCATAACTGTCTCCTTTTAATGTGGAGGAGCAGTGGTCTACTCCTATGGGCTCAAATACGCAAGTCCAAAATATTATTCCCACAATTTGAGCCTATACACTCCGACTCCCTCTTGAATGAGCGAGCTCCTCAACCTGTCATAGTGAAGGTAGGACAGTAGACTAACCAGTTGCTCCTCTGTGTCTTCTCTGTGATAAACAGAGCCGTTGCACTACTCTTCCCATGTTTACGTCCTGACATCTAAACTTCTTTATTATGTGTTTGTGTTCAGACGTTTCATTAGAGACAACAGTCATCTACTCCTCACTGAAGCTGACTGACACACCTTCACCACAGCTCAGATTCAACAAGTAAGATTGTTTCCTAACCTGATGAAGACAAAGAAGAAGACGTCTTTGAAACCAGCTGCAGTCACAATCTTACACATATTAGTAGACAATGGCTGCATTGAAGACATACTTTAAGAAGAGGGAGAAATAAAGGATATACACATTATAAATAATTACAAAAGACAAAGTAATATTTATATTTACTGTTGCATCACTCAAGTTACACACTGTTGCAGACACAAAACAATTCAGCTTCACATGTACATTATAAATGATTACAGTCCAGTGATCTTCATGCATATATGCTACAAACAATACATTCATATATGATTTAAATATTTAGATCATAATATAATCATATAATAAAATATTCTCAGTAATTACAAGACCTTTAAACAATATAAACAAAATTACAGCTCCTCCTGGAGCTTCGCAATCCTCACGATGCATTTTAAGAATCAAGACATCCTTCAGCATGAAAGGCTCACAGTGGTTTTTGGTGAGGAATGAAATAGTAAATGCAGTAAACAGAAACACAACAGGAGACTAATCTTCAAAATATAACAGAGGGGGGGGGGGGGGGGGGGGGGGGCATTATATTATATATCAAATCAAAGTTAAACCTAAAGAAATGATCTATGTCATCGTTTTATCACAATTTCAGTTACAAACTACAGCCAGCAGGTGGCAGCACATCTTCTTTCTCCTCAAAAACACTTGATGATCACAGCCACTCCACCATCAGTCCTCCTTTCACGGCCTATTTGTTTGCTCATATTTTAAGTCTCAGGGGGAGAAAACAGATGTTCAAGGCGTGCAGCTGTTCTGCTGCTCGGGACTTAAAAACTGTGGAGATGAGTGAAACATTTTCTGATGGAGAGATAAACAGACACGGAAAGCATGTAAAACAGAAACCGATCTCCACAGTTTTCGAATCATTTTGTCAGTAATGGTCAGTAATAGTGTCTATATGTCTAGTTTACTATGATACAAACAGTCTTATTTTGTTTTAGCCACACAGAGACTTTTGTGGGTTCCGATGTGATCCTGGAAAATTACAGAGAAAAAAAAACAAAACATGATCAGCTCCGACTTCCTGTGAAAGTAAGGACCGGCTAGTCTGTAAGTTTCACCAAAGGCTTCTAGTTGTTGACACAAAGTGTCCAAGAGCTGCATGCATCTTAGGTACAGATTTACCACTTTGAGCTAAAAGGAAGAAAATTTTAAAACAGCTCCTGTTAAAAGGACGGATGAAAACAGACATTTAGGGACAATTTATTTTTAAATTGGGGTCTGCACAGAGCTCTGAGGGTGGCAGGGCCACAGCTGGATGTGAGGAGGGAGTGTTGACCCTTGATCCTTTAAACAGAACTCATGATCCACTGACAGTGAGTCAAAAACATCAATAAAAACAATAACCAAGTCTCTGTAGGTTTTCAGTCATGCAGGTCATGGTGATCTAAGGAGGTGGGAGGAAAAATAACTAGTCCAAGATCACCATAACCAGTTATGACTCCAAGACTGTTTTCTCATCCAGGTGAAACTTGATGTGATTTGCAACACGACAAAGTTAAACTAAGCTTTCATCTCCACAGGATGGACTCATCTCTGGCACCGCAGCTGCAGGACGACAGCATATCTCCATGCTCTGCAGCCATCAGGAAACACTGGTCGTTATTTGTGAAGCATCATCTACACCTCCTTTAATGTTAATGGTCACCAGGGCATAAAATATGCACGTATAGAATCAGCAGTCAAATCTGACATGACGTGTTTTAAATGTTTTCTGACTTTGACCCAAAATAAGATTTAACATTATTTTAAAAAGATATTAACCAGACAGTGGGAAGCAGTGGGCAGCCATTGGCGCCCAGGGAGCAGTGTGTAGGGACGGTACCTTGCTCAGGGTACCTCAGGGTAGCCGTTCAGAGGATTCGAACCCCCGACCTTCCGATCATGGGGCCTGCCCCCACTTACTACTTCAGAGACAAAATAAAAGGCCTCACATGAAAACCACCATACACATCCTTCAGCCTTCTAGATGAAGTCAGATGTGTGTAGTCAGAACATTCACACAAACGGTTAATATAAAACAAAGAAAACAAGGAACACTGCGGATTTTAATAATGACGTAATCACAACACTTTATAGCTTATGTATGTCATCCATCTGACATGTACAAACACACAGAGTCTTGTTTCCTCCTGATGTGGAGTAAACTCCTGCTCAGTTTCTTTAACAGATTTTATCCAATCATTGCACTGATAGATTTCCATTATATGAATTGCTTATTTAAAATGTATTTGACTCATCACTCAGTGATGAGTCAATGTGTTGTATATTTGTCAGGATTATATGCTGCACATTAAACAAACTGAAACACGATAAACAATGGTAACGGCTGATCATGGTCCCCTAACACTGACTAACAGATAACTTTAATACACATATATAATAAAAGTAAATTCCTTATAAACCAAAGAACAGATTAATAAAAAATCAGAAACCTCTGGACTGTTTTAGGTGCAGCTGCTGTTTTTAGACCTGCCACCAGTCTTTGAATGTCTTCATCAGAAAACTGCTCAGGAATGAAATTCAAGTCAGTCTTTGATCACCACCCTATTCACCACACTAGCCTCCCCGTGACGTTGTCCACTTCCCAAAAGTGAAAATGATTTGAAAGGTCCCAGTTCTGACTCATTTAAGACGATTGATCACAGAGACACAAGTAGAAGAGGACATAATAGGATGTCTGCTGAGATCTTAAAACTGCAGCTGTGCTGAAAACAGTCCAGGGATGCCTGAGCCAGTGATCTTAAATGTGAGGTCATCTGAATGGAAACCACTGATACGGTCTCAGCAAAAAGGAGGAAAGTGCCTGCAGTTGGTTAAAAAAACAAATATTTTTTTAAAGTGCAAAACAAAGTGCTTAAAGAAGGTAATAAGGAGCTTATTCAGTAGTATACTTTGGATCTAAGATGTTCCAAGCCTTGCTACAATAGATGCACTGCATGCCTCCACCTCTGCCCACATGCGCTGGGATATATAGCTTATATTACATGTTAATGCTGATTCTGTTGGTCTTTCTCAAAACAGCCCCCCCCACCCAAACAAAAACAACACCTACTCGTTTCATTTTTTCCACTGAGAGGAGGCTCCAGGACAACATGGAGGAAGTGGCTGGTGAGAAGGAGGTCTAGCCTTCTCTGCTCAGGCTGGGGCTCCCATAACCCACTCCAGATAAGCTAAAGAAAAAGGATAGATTGATTTTTTCTTTTGGAAAGACTCAACCAGCATACCAGCTGCTCCTCCACCTGCTGCCTGTTCCCAGAGAAAAGCCAAGCTCTGCTGTAGGCTTCAAACAATAAAGCTACAAGTACATAAAACCCAGGGTTAAACTCAAAGCCTTTTACAGCCACAATGGGACAGCACTGATCTAACATTGACTGATTTAACTGTAATGATTGGTGAGGTTGTCAATGCGCTGCATGAAGCTCTAACAGAATCAGATCCTATTGAAAGATTCGTCTTTGTTGAAGAGCAGAACTCACTGTCAGTAAAGAGATCGGACACATTTTTCAGGTTCTGCGGGCAATTACATAATATCAGTAATAAGCAAAAACTGACAGGACAGGGATGATGACAGACAGACACGTATCCCTCTCTCCTCCATCCTTGGACTCAGCCTGGGACTCCTTGGTGTGTTTATCTGTAAAACCAGCAGAGCAGAAGCAGGTGTGAGAACTGAGCTACCAGGAAAACCTTTCCTGTTTTCAGCAGAAGTGATGTCACACCTTTCAGCAGTCACCCGGATGTCAGAAAAGCAGTAATGACATTATGTGCAGGCATTTGGTTAAGAACTAGAATCTCAGCGTTTCACACCATTTTCACCCATAAACACATCCAGCAGAAGAAGAAGTGAAATAAAGAATTAATTAGGGTTAGAGCGCACTCACTGCAGAGGTTATCATTTCTAGTTTCTCTCTCAGACTCCTGCATCGGCATTAATTGATGACTGACGCCACTTTTCATCTCATACATTTGTTTTTGGTAACAGAGACAAACATGAGCCTAAAGACAAACAAACCAACGGACTTTGCCCTGAATGAAAGAACCTTTGATGCTCAGACATCCCACAGTGAGAAGACTTATAAACACCAAGTTCCACCTCTACAAACTTACCTGAGGTTGTGACTTTGAGGCTGATGGAGCACTCATGGGTGACACTTTCTGTTTCCTTGGTTGTAATCTGACACTTGTACGTTCCTGTATCGGTGAGCTTGACGTTCCTCAGCGTCACTGAAACATTTCCATCCTTCATGGACGGATCCATCAGGTTCACTCGGCCTTTGAAGGACTCATGTTGGTAGTTTTCATATGGGCGCTGGTTTCTGTACAAGAAGACATAATCATCTGATTTGAGGTCAGCTCTGTTCCACTCCAACAGGGTGATCTCTGCATCTCTGGGACCCTGACACTGAAGAGGGGCATCTTGTCCAGGATTCACAATGAGCTCTGTGTGATAGAAACACAAAGATAAAAGACAACAAAATTAGTCATGTTTAAGAGTGCACATCTGTCAGACATGCTATGCTGAAGAACTGGTTGGACTTCCTCTCTATAGTTTGTTCTTCCAGAAGACGAGCCCATCCAAAGACTTCTGACAGGAACCGTTTGGACTGCAGGGAGTACTGAAATGAAGAAATCTAAAAGAGCATCAGTGTGTTTTAGTATTAATGTAATGATCACCTGCTCTGCTCTGCAAGCCTAAAAATTTTTGCGACTTGTGCCAGCATGTTGTTTGAATGTCCACAGAGTACATCAAAGAACATGGGACAGAATTTGTTTTTGTCTGTTAAACTCTGAATTTTACTCCAGTTGTTATAAAACATTGTGAAACAATGATAGACACAGCTCATGTACAGCTTTAGCTTTTTTTTTCCACTGTAAAAATAGAAATCACCCCAATTCCGACTTATTCAGGAAAGCACCACACACGGAGCAGGGTCCACAATGTGCCTGGCAGATGTCAGAGCGCAGGTGTTTACCAGAACAGACTAACCCTCTATTGTTAAATAAAACTAGAGATAGATAAGATAAGCTAAAGCATCGATGCCAGAGCAGTACCACCCCCAACCAAAAACCCGATGATTGTCTGACTGGGTTGTACGTGTGGTCATGTTAAATAGCGCAAAATAACCCCATGTTGTGCAACACTCCCAAATGAAACTGTAACTACGACATCTGCGTCACATGTCCTCTAGGCCGCTGCAAAGACAGGGGGGTAACTGTTTAGCTTCCCGTTTTCACAACGGACTTACTTCCTATAATAACTCGCTGAAAAGTTTCCCGTTTAGACCAAAACACACCAGCAGTTCGTTTTAACTTGTAAACACACGATGACGCTAATGTTTACATTTTTTTCCTCTTCCTGTCTCCAAGAACCGTGACTCACCTTTTAATCCGGAAACCAGGATGACCAGCAAACACAGGAAAACCGCAGCGGACAACATTTGTGAGGAAAAACTGAACAGCTGATGTTTATTTTGGCAACGAATAAGTGTTTTTGTTTTCCTTTTTTGGGTGGGGGTGGGTGACGTGTTCGACACGTGACAGATTATGAGCCATTACATGCGCTGCTTGATCGGCGCTGTCGTTTTTGCAGCTGAGCGCTACAGCGCTGAAACTGCAAACATCAAGGTTACTCGCTGCGCCGCAGTCCGAATTACGCGAAGATCAGACAGGAGGAATGGACTTCGGTCACAATCCGAGCTGTGAGGGTCAAACAAAATGAGAACCAAACTTAAAACATGTTTCAGATGTTCTGACACTGGGAAGTTCCTGCAGACATTTTGGCCACTGGAACTCTGTGTCTGCGATTTCAGTCAACAAGACAAATAACGGATGTAACGGCGACTCTCCCAGATTCGTGTTAACCCGAAACTCTTGAACACACCACATAAACAGACCCTCCCACTCTGAATAGACTCTCTGACAGTCCTGATCATCAGTCGTTACAGCAGGCTTTACCTACAGTGAACAACGCGTTGGCTCACAGTAGAAAAGCTACAGCTGTTTTAAACTGGAAACAGAGCGAAATAACAAACACGCAACATGCTGCTGCCATGATGTGGTGCTGCATACAGGTGCACGTAAAAAAAGGAAATTTTGACTTTGGAAGCAGCTGAAAGTAGCCCGTGTCTGAAGCATTAAACTAAGTTACACTCATCAAGTCACTTTCTTTGGGGGATCCGCTCCTTTCAGGTCATGTTTTCGGGATTTCCCTCGAGCAGCAGCTCAGCTCTTCCTCTCAAGTCGCCAGAATAGAAACTCCACAGAGAAAAAACCCTCAAAGCTCATCTTCAGCGGAAAAAAAAAATAAAAACAAGAAGCTGTGAGCCAAGACCGACAGCATCAGACTCCTCCAGGACTCCAGTCCAGTCGCCAGCTGTATGAATGAAATGCAGACTCTTCTGCTTTTGGCAGCTTAGAGGTGGATTACCGCCACCTAATGGACTGGAGCATAGATCGGACATGCGTATGCTCACTCATTTCACTCATTTCAATTAAACTTTATTGACACAATGACGTTCTCAGGGGGTTAAAACTATATTTTATTTGTGATATGGAACTAAAAAGGGAGGCATATACCCAAGAAAGTACGGGTATAACTAAAAATAAATGTTACAAAGAAAAAATAATTAAATTTAAAAGTGTTTTATAACTCTGATTATTTGTGTTTGTGTCTCAGAAATTCAAAGAAACAGGAGATTTCCTCCATAAGAAACATTTTAAGATTAAAATGTGATTTTAATTGGAAGGAGCCTTTGTGTGACCCTTAGTTTAAATAATCTTATTTAATCATTGTCTCTGAAGGTTCTCAGTCATCCAGGTCATCGTAGTCTAAGGAGCTTGCAAAGAAAAGCGTCTGGACTTCTTTAAGTTGCTTGAAGACGTTTCACCTCTCATCCGAGAAGCTTCTTCAGTTCTAAGGTCAAATGGTGGAGAGTCCCAGATTTAAACTCAGTGGGCGTTTCCCCCCAAAGAGGGACAAAGGACCCCCTGATGATCCTCTACCTAATCACATGAGCCAAGGTGTGAAAAGGGATGTGGGTCACAATCAGCCAGGGTTTCATCAAAACTGGATTATAGATGGCAGAGAGTTGGTGTCGTAAACCACCGCCTCTGTTCAAAGATGGTCGCTCACAGTGGACATAGATGGCTTCTTTCACTCCTCTTTCAAACCATCTGTCCTCTCTGTCCAAAATGTGAACATTGGCATCCTCGAAAGAGTGTCCTTTATCCTTAAGATGCAGATGGACTGCTGAGTCTTGTCCTGTGGAGGTGGCTCTTCTGTGTTGTGCCATGCGCTTGTGAAGTGGCTGTTTGGTCTCTCCAATGTAGAGGTCTGGGCATTCCTCTGTACAGTGTAGTGAGGAATGCCCAGACCTCTACATCTGTATTTGAAATCCCTTCCCAGACGCCTTAACGCCCACTCACATCCTGGGCCATCTGATCTCAGGAAATCACATGATAAGGTGGGGCCAGGTTTCACAATGAGCTCACCGGAAACCCTGGCTGATTGGGACCCACACCCGTTTTCACACCTTAGCTAATGTGATTAGGTAGAAGATCATCAGGGGGTCCTTTTGTCCCTCTTTGGGGGGAAACTCCCACTGGGTTTGAATCTGGGACTCCCCACCAATTGGACCCTTAGAACTGAAGAAGCTTCAAGTAACTTAAAGAAGTCCAGATGCTTTTCTTTCCAAGCTCCTTAGAATATTTAATCATTATTTAAATATAACAGACGGACCCTAAACATCACTTTTCTATGATTAAAAAAAAATCAGGTTACCAACCCTACTGATGTTTTTCATTGTTTCTTGTTCGTAGCTT
Organism: Mchenga conophoros; assembly: GCF_057382185.1. Lineage (NCBI taxonomy): Eukaryota > Metazoa > Chordata > Actinopteri > Cichliformes > Cichlidae > Mchenga > Mchenga conophoros. The sequence continues at coordinate 43,286,719 of NC_140528.1, forward strand.
TATTAAATTTCACAATTCACGTCTCATTTATAACCTAAAAGATTATAACCCCTTGTTTTTCTGACCTGCTACAAATAAACCACAGACTCTAAATTGTGCTGCTAAGAGGAAGGAGGCGGGTTTAACTGCCTGGGGGGAAGCAGAAAGATCTCACACCTCTGTGTGGTACGATGGGAAAAGTACCTCTTCTGTGGCTGCTCCGTAAGTACCTCATGCGTTTTAAAAAAAAAAAAAAAATCTTAATATGTGCATTGAAGGGATTCTGGATGGGAACAGCAGTGAGATAAAGCAGATATATTTGCATTTACTTAAGTATAGAAGTTAATGACCATGAGGGAAAGAGTGACAAAACTCTTAAAAAGAAAATGAAACTTTAAGTACAATGAAAAAAGAAATACTAGTGACTGAGGTGTTTTAATTCAGCTGGTTCTGTCATTAGCAGGAGGTTTTAACAGGTTCAGAGGTTTCTTTCCTTAAATTCATTGAAATTCTGAGTAAACCACCACGGTGTTAAATGGTAAAATGGTAAATGGCCTGTATTTGTATAGCGCTTTACTAGTCCCTAAGGACCCCAAAGCACATCCAGTCATCCACCCGTTCACACACACATTCACACTGATGGCAAGCTACATTGTAGCCACAGCCACCCTGGGGCGCACTGACAGACGTGTTAAACTGCATCTTCACATCCTGTTCAAAGGAATTGTTTTGTGTTCATCAGTCTGAGACTCAGTTTGTGGTCACTGCTCCTGTAAGCAAAAACTCACTAAAATACACTGCATGATCTTGTGCTTTCTTTTCAGTTCTAATGTCATTGCTCTGCCACACAACAAATCAAGGTTAGTGAACCTGTTTATGACAGAATAACACAAAGAACAATTAAGCAGACCCAAAGAGCCTCTCTGACCAATAAAAGACAGATTAGTCCCAGATGTGTGTGTTAGGGGAAGCTCAGAATTAAAAACAACAAAAATTAAAAATCCAGTAAAACTCCAATTATTCTTTAAAAAATGTGGTTCAGTTTAATATTTGAGTGAAAATCAGTGGTTTAGACTAGTTAAAGATAACATCACTAAAATACAGTCAGTTCCTTATTTTGTGTGTGGTATAGAGAACCACCACCAGAAGGTTCAAGCCAAAGGAAGGTCCATGCTGCTGTTCATACCGTCTCTCCCGGACATGCAGCCAATCAGAAAAAAAGACTACTGTGGAGATAATTTGTGATATTTTAAACAGATGATGAACTTAGGAGCTACATCAAGGCAGCAACATCTACCAACCAGCTTTAGTTTATGACATGCACAGAGTGCGCATTATCTGTTGAATAAGCTTCAGTTCACCTCAAATACACAATTTTTTAAAAAGGTTTTTGTTCAAGATACAATAAATTCTCCCACAGCTCATCTGACTGTGAGTCCCAGCACCTTTCAATTCCTCAAAGGAGATTTTGTGTCTCTGAGCTGTGAGGAGGACGACAGCTCTGCTGGATGGACTCTGAGGAGAAACACAAGTAAAGAAGCCAGAGCTGAGTGTGACAAGTGGGGAAAACCAGCTGGTTCTTCTTGTAACATCAGTGCCATCCTCCCATGCGACAGTGGAGTTTACTGGTGTGAGTCCAGAGAGGGTCCCACCAGTAACATGGTTAACCTGACAGTCACTGGTAAGCTGAGTGTGTGGAGTTAGTGTTGATGAAGCTGTGTGTAAATGGATGAAATGCTGTAGTTTGTCTCTGTGTTGAGGTGGATCAGTGATCCTGCAGAGTCCTGTCCTCCCTGTGATGGAGGGAGATGACGTCACTCTGCTCTGTAAAACAAAGACCACTCCCTCCAACCTCCCAGCTGCTTTCTATAAAGATGGCTCCCTCATCAGGAAGCAGCCTACAGGTCACATGACCATCCAGCATGTTTCCAGGTCTGATGAAGGCCTCTACAAGTGTGACATCAGCGGTCATGGAGAGTCTCCATCCAGCTGGATCACTGTCACAGGTGAGGCTTCTGTTTCTATTCATAGTTTAGTTCCAAAGTAATTCAAACTGACCACAAAGATCCCCTTTTCTCTTTAATTCCAGGTTTTTCCACCTCTCCTCCTGAATCAGCTTCCACTGCCTCCCTCTCCTCCTCATTTTCCTCTACTCCTCAGCACTCCTCTGTTCCTCTCGCTGTGCTGGCCCTTGTTCCCTCCATAATTGGAGTGCTGCTGCTGGTTGTACTGGTTGTACAGGTGAGACGATGTGTCCAGAGGAAACCTGAAGGTGAGACACATTCTGCCCTCACTTAACATGTGAAGGCACAGTTCACCTCAAAATCATATTTGGTTTTCTCTGCTTAAGGCTTGAAAGGTGACTGAAAGTTAGTTTCATTTTATTGAATTAGATCAATGTGTTAGTCATACTAATCTAAGCAGAAGCAGCACTGCAAACCAAACGTATGTAGGTGTGATTATGGGGTGAATTGTTCTTTAGATACATACAAAAACACATGATTCAACGGAAGTGTAGCACTTCTATTTTTGTGAGGACCGATTTGAGCCACAGACCTTCACATTACTACCTGAGGGTTAAATTAAAGATAAACTACAGGCTGTATTTGTGCATCATTTTCTCCTCATGCATAAGATAATAATTTTGTGATTTTTGTAAATATACTTTTACATTTGGATAGTTAGTTTAGTTAGTTTGTTTCCTGTGTTGATTGCAATGATGTACTTTGATGTACTCAATGATGAGACTTTGTGGTCAAACAGTTTTGATGTGAGTTGCTCTGCTGGCGTCCAGTTTCCTGTATTATGACTAAAAAAAGAAAAGCTTTTTTTTCCTTTTACCGCAGCTTTCAGAAAGAATTAGTTTTTTTTTATTCCAGCTTTACTGACTAAAATGTTTCATTCACTTTCCATTATTCTTATAAATATTCATATTCCAGCTGTCAAACCAGCAGCAACAATAATTATTGTGTTATCAGAGGGAAATCTGTGGTATTTGCAGACAGAGATCCTGCAGCAGCTGCTACCTCCTCATCAGTGAGAAGAACTTCAGCCGATGGTCGAGACGAGTCAAACCGAAAAAGAGGTACGACAAGTTTCCTGTTAGAAATGCTTTAAAAGTCCTCTGCTCTTTCCACAAGAGGCTCCATGACGTCGATGGCTGAGATTTTTAAACATGTGCTGATTTTTCATCAGGACAACATTTATCATTTTAAGATAAGATAAGATAAGATAACCTTTATTAGTCCCACACGTGGGAAATTTGTTTTTGTCACAGCAGGAAGTGGACAGTGCAAAAGTTATGAGGCAAAAATTAGAATACAATAAGAATAAATACAGTACACAACTGTACAGAATAGAATAAAATAAAATAAAATAAAATACTATATACAGTAGAATAAAATAAAATAAATATACAATAAGATAAAAATAGAATACAAATACAAAATACAACTGAGTAAAAATACAACGATGACAGAAAGGATTATTGCACTTAGTATTATTGCATATGTATGGATGTGTGTGCTTGATCAGTTAAAGTCTTTATTATGGAGTCTGACAGCAGTGGGGAGGAAAGACCTGCGAAATCTCTCCGTCCCACACCGTGGGTGCCGCAGTCTCCCACTGAAGGAGCTGCTCAGTGCTGTCACAGTCTTTAAATACTTTCTATACTTTTGCTTAATATTAAATATCATATGTTAGCATACTGTGTGAGTAATCATACTGCTGGATTACAAAGTTGCTTGCACAAAGTCCACTGCACATGCTTAGAACACTGTGCTCACCTTTCTTGGTGCTCAGGCAGGTGTCCAAACACAAAAACTAAAAAACAAATGATATAAGAGGGAAAATTGAACTTATTTCTATTTAGAGATGACTTCTCAACTGTCATGCAGAACCCCAGTCTTCTTTAAAATTGAGTTTATTTTGTTGTAACACTGGCAGTGGCATTTTCCCATTCTTTTTGATCAGCATGCTTGATTTGGAAGTAGCACTTTGAGGAGAGGAACTATAGAACATTGCAGACCGAAGAGGGTGGATGGAGGATGGTTAGTGAATCAGGAGGTGCAGAGGAAATGAAGGAGTGGAAATGCTGTTAGTCCAGATGACATACATGTGGAGATGTGTAGGAGGGAGATCAGTAGAGGTGTAGATCAACAAGCAGCCGTACGGCTTCACGCTGAGAAAGAGCTCCACAGATGCTTTCTTGACACAGTGTTGATGGAGAAGACAGAGGAGGTTAGACGGAGCTGGGCTGTGTTGTTGTGGCTCTAGAGAAAACATGTGATAGGTCGCCAAGAGAGGAACTGTGGTACTGCATGAGCAGGTCAATATTGGCAGATAAGTATGTAAGGGTGGAGCAGGACATGTATGAGATCTGCTCTGAGCCCCTTCTTGTTTGTGATGTCACGGACAGGCTGAGGTCAGGCAGGAGTCTCTATGTGATGTTTGCAGATGGGATTGTGATTTATAGTGAGAGCACGGAGCAGGAAGAAGACAGGCTGGAGAGGTGGAGGTGTGCTCTGGAGAGAAGATGAGTGAAAGTCAGCAGAAGCAAGACAGAATACATGTGTGTGAATGACAGGGAGGCATGAATGAGGCAGTGGCATGAACAAAAAGACATGAGACAGAACTGAAGATGTTAATTGATGATGTTAACAGCAATATAATCCCTTTAACTGCAGATAACTTTAAAAAAAGAGGTTAAAAAGTTAAAAAAAAACTTAGTTTGTCCATTTGACTGTCACAGTGAACAGAAGCTTTTATGTTTTCTGTGTACCACATGAGCACAGGGCAGCTCTATGGTGATGCTGTGCCAGTCAGGTAAAAACATTTATTTTAAATCATTTATAAGAGGGTTTCCTTTACAAGAGGTGTAAACAGTTGCATCGTTTTAACACATGAGCAGCTCTGCGGTCATTAAGTTTCCTGTTTTGAGAGCTAAACTGAGCAGAGGTGTTAAAGTGGCTTCAGGTTATTAAACAGAGGATGCGTTGTGAAGAATGTGCCTCAGGTTTGCAGCTCTAAATCATGAAAAGTCCATCTTTATCTCACCCTAGCACAAAGTACTGCATCTCTCACATGACTTTGTCTTGTTTTGCAGAGAGTGATTCAGCTGCAGTGCAGAGAACAGCTGACATCACTTATGGAGACATCACCATCAGGACAAACAGCAGACACAGAGGTACAGCTGCTCCTCTTCAAAGGTCCAACCCTAAATCAAATTTTAAAAAGTTTAAATCTCAGGCTGCACCAGCAGACACTGGGAAAACCACATTGAAAACATTACAGCCCTTAGGTCTTTGTGCAGTGTAGAGAGACTAATGTGGTCATATGAAGGTGTTATCAGCTCCACAAGGAAGAGAAGTGTTAACCTGCTCCTGCTCACATCAGTCAGTGAATATCTGATGCAGGCCTTTTTCATGTTTATCTAAACTTTCTGTAATCTGTGTGTTTGTGTTCAGATCTTCCACCAGAGCCAGCGGTCATCTACTCCTCACTGAAGCCGAGCCACACACCTTCACCACAGCTTAACCAGTCTACCCAGTGACGTCCAGCTGGCTGCCAAACACATCCCTGCACTCCTCTCTATATTATTTATTCAATCATATTCTGTGTGTGTTTACAGTTGTACAGCTGCACTGGACCGGTTTGAATGTAGAGCTCAGGATGAAGTGGAAAGTTTGTTTGTCTTTAATAAAAGATTTTAAAGCTAATCCAGTTTGGCGTCACACAGGAGATTCCTTCTAGAAGCAGATCCGATCACTCTGCAGCCATCATGAAATGCTGCACTGGTAAATCTTTATGAAGCATTATCTGCACTGTCTTTTATTTGAATGGTCACCAGGACATAAACACTGCATGTACAGGATCAGCAGTCAAATCTGACATCAAGCATTTTTTAACGTTTGCTGACTTTGCCCCAAAATAAGGTTTTAAAACCCCTTTTTCACACATGGGATTTCAGCCTCTGCAACCATCTTTACTGTTGCTGTCTGCCATAGATTTGAATTCAGGGTTTTCTGAGTGCCACATGTCTCTCTTAGACTGACCCCTCCTGCCAGTTAATATTATAGCAGCTAATCAGACCTGTGATGCAGAGGTGTTACAGTCACTTCAGGTTAAAGAGAAGATGAGTTGTGGCCACAAGGTTCTGATCTATAAAGCCCAACATTTCATTCTAAAACAAAAGTTTTGTATCCGTCACATGACGTGTTATGACTGAGAGTGATCCAGCTGCAGGTTATTCTTCAGTGCACAGAACAGTTAATAACTGCACAGATCTTCATCAGGACAAACTGCAGACACAGAGGCACAGCTGCTCCCTTTTCACACTTACTGCAAAACAGCACACAGGTGGACTACATCTAATGCAGAGGGTATAATCTGAAAGCGATTGCAAGGTGGTGTCAGGGAGAAGGTAGCTAGGCAACATGAGATGGTGGAGTATGTGATGACTTTGGACAACAGCAGGATGGAGCGAGCAAAAGCAAAGAGTAGAATTAAATGGCGGAAGCTGAAGTCCGCGGTTTGATTAAATTGGTGTAAGTATTTGTGATTAATAAAAAAAACAAAACAAAACGATGCAGAGCTTTGAAGAGAATCACAACTGAATTTAATGAATTTATTTTCCCTGTTACAGACACAGAACGGTTGTTACAGTTGCAAAAACGTTAAGTAAAAATTTACCCTTGATTTATTTATTCTATTAAGATGTAATTGTAATTTTTAATTTCATGTAATTTAAAATGTAACATAAAATTGAGTAAAACCCATCAAATTGTTTCACATTTATGTATCATTCATGTATCAAATAAACAATTCCTGTTTATGATTACCACCGTCACCACAGTCTACAGGGAGAAGGTCCAGAGTCTGAATCCAGTTTGGGACCGTTCTGTGTGGAGTTTGCATGTTCACGTTTCTGTGTGGCTTCTCTCCAGGTACTTCTGGTTATTTTTCTCTGTATGTTTGCGCTGTGACAGTCTGGGAAGCAGGAAAAGCTGTGATGAGAAGTAAAATAATTTCTTTCTCATCACATAAAAAGAAAAAAGAAAACAAAAATATTGAGGCATTAAAAAAAAAATCAAACCATCAAATCCTTAGAAGAAGCTTACGTGTCCCACCAAGAACAGGAACAAAATACGCAAAAAAAAAAAGGTCAAAGAGTCCTCCTCCCTACATGCTTCGTATATTCTAGCTATGGCCACGCCTCTTTCAGATGTTGAAAGATGCAGCATTACAGCTCCTCCTGGAGCCTCCTTTCTCATCACCATTAATTAGAACAATGCATTTTAAGAATCAAGACATCTTCCAGCATTAATGTGCTTCATGCTTCATTTATTGCAACAGTTGCATGAGTTTAATAACGCTTAGAATTTCTGTGTTCTTCCCCTGAACTTTAAAATATGAGCAAAAAGAAACAACCCATAAAGTGTCAAGTGATAGTGGAGGTGTGGCTGTGATACTGAGGAAAAAGGAGTTTGAGTGGGGGTGGAGGTTAGTGGTTAGTTCAATACAGGCCCCCACATGCATGTGTAATTCGTCATTGTTTTTGCTAGTGATTATGAAGACTAATATACCCTCCCATTAACCACCAAGAACTTTTAGGTGGGGGTGATCCAGTGTAAAAACATAAATTAAAATGCAGAAAAAAATCATTAATTACATTATTTGTTAAAACAAAGTGTCATGTATCTATTTTTTAATTCCCACTGACATTTGGTGTAAATAACTCGTAAACATGAGGAGAAAAGTATGCAGCTTCACTGTAGCCAGTGACTCAGAATCAGGCAAGCATCATGTCAGCCACAGAAGAAGTTTTGCAACTGTGGCCCTCAGACTCTGGAGCTACTGGACTCTTTCAGAAAGCAGCTTTTTAAACTTTGAAGCTTTGGTTTTCAAAACGTGTTTTAGGATTTTTGTTTTAAAGTACTTTGTGATGTGTCTCAAAAAGTGCTATATAAATCATTTTTACTTTAATTTACTTTCACAATGACTCAAAAAGTTGTACATTTAATCTGGTTGCACCAGGTTGCAGCACATTTAAATACACACAGGTTAAGTGCAATCCTACTTAAAAGAACAAACATCAGAAACACGTGACAATAGATTTAGACAACACACCTTACACACAATATGTTAAAAAAATGAAATTCGGGAAAGTTTCTTCATCCTACGCTCAGCAACTTGTGAATGGCAGATTTAAAATGATCTTGGTCAGTGTTAAAAGGGCTGTTCCAATCAGTCAGAATGGGCCTGGAATAACTTTAAAATTGAAAAAGAAAACACCTTTAAAAAATGTATTCATGTATTAAGTTTTTTAATTAATTGAAGGTCAAATCTAAAACTCTCTGTTTGAGAGAGAGTTGAATCTCTCAGAAAGTTTAGAAGTCATTCAGGACATTCAAAATGTTGGGGATTTTTTCTTCTTCTTCAATAAACACAGCATTCCAACTGACAGTTTCAAATCTTAATACTTATTCTGTGGTTACTTTTAAAAGACTTCCACATGTCTTATGAACCTTACATCTGTACTGATGGCAAAAACTGAGTTACAGGCAGAGCCTAGAGAGAATGTAGAGGAAAAGACAAGCCAGGAGAAAAAGACTAGAGTGAGTAAGAGCCCAGAGAGGAGGAGAGTGAAGCCATAGAGAGGACATTCTCAAACCTACTTGGACTTGCACACCCAACTGATCCTGCCCATGTCATGCAATTCCACATACAGTATGATGAGGCCTTTATTCAAATGTGTGATAATATTGGACCCTGCCAACCAGTACTGTCATCCTATCCAAAGAATGAAGAGGGAAGATCGTTTCAAAAGAAGTGGTATGAGAAAAATCCATGGCTAGAGTATTCTCCAACCAGATCTGATGCCACGTTTGGTTTCAGCTGCCAAGTCGCTAAACCTGGAAAACGGAAGGGTTCAGTCGGTGGAGAAGGGATTTAGAAAGGATTAAAGAGCACAGTGCATCAGAGTCTCACATGTGTGGTATGGTGAGGTGGAACTCGTTTAAAAAAACAACCTTGGAGGCAGCTTTTGAAGTAGCTGACCAAGTGTCACAAGCTGCAAAAGACAAAGAAAGAGAGAGAAACAGAGAAATTTTGTCTCGTTTGATAGACATCATTCTTTACCTGGCAAGGCAGGGTTTGCCTTTCAGGGGAGATGATGAGACCTTGTCAAGCCAAAATCGAGGAAATTTCTTAGAGTTAGTTGAGTTGTTCAGCAAGTATGACAGTGTAATTAAATTACACCTTGAAATAAAAGCGCGACAGAATCAGAATACTTTATTGATCCCTGGGGGAAATTATTTTTTGTTACAGTGCTCCATTTTAAACCAACATAAAGACAAGACAGACAATACGCTAACTAAGAATAGTACAATATTAAATACATATATATACATACATACATAAGTCACTCATAAATAAATAGCTGGTAAAGAAACATGTGTAGTTGTAGCAGCAAACAGTGTGTTAAGTGGATGCGTTGTACAGGGAGATGGCCACAGGCAGGAATGATTTCCTGTGTCGTTCAGTGGTGCTTTTCGGTAATCTCAGTCTCTCACTGAACGAGCTCCTGTGACTGACCAGCATGTCATGGAGTGGGTGGGAGGTGTTATCCAACATTGTCATGGTCCTGAGTCTGAGGACTCAGTGTTTTGTGTTTCCTTATGCTTTTGTTCATTCCGAGTGTGTATTCTGTTGTTATTTTGCCATTTGTTAGGTTTCTGTTCTTTGCCTGCCTGCTCCCACTTCTCTGTGTTCCCTCTGTCTGTCCATGGTGTTATTGTGTCTGCTCATGAGTCTGCCTGTCAAGTTCAGTGTCCTGTCTGGTTCTCTGTCTGTTAATTTCCTGTTTTATTCTGAAGGTTCATGTCTGATGTGAGTGTGTTCAGTTTACATTTCCCCTGTCCCGTCAGCTCTGATTTCTCCCAGCTGTGTTGCCCTCCTGTCTCTTATCCCCTGATTACTGGTGTGTGTATTTAAGCCCTGTGTGTTCTCCTGCCTGTTGCTGGTTCGTCTGTATTACTCAGGGTGGCCTTTTGTTGTGGGCAGTCTGAGGTACACCTGTGCACTACTCATGATGTCAGATCAGCATCCTGATGTGGCACACCTGTGAGGTGGGATGGATTATCTCAATATAGCAGATGTGCCCACTACCACACATTTGGACTGATTTGTGACCACTGTTTGGGAGGGATGGTTATATTGTGTATCTGGAATGAATTCTAGGTCTCTACGTCCATCCCATGGGGAATGGGAGCAGTAACAAAGGTGTTGCGTTTATATTTTTGTTCAGTGTAGATTTTTTAAATATATTCTCACTCTACCATGACCCCTGTCTTTTGTACTATCCTGGTTTCAGTTTATTTACCACATTTTTTAAAAATCTGTTGCCTTATGGTTCCAAGTGCTGTCACCAATCTTTTTACATTTTATTTTTTAATAATAATGGTAATAATAATAATAATAATAATAATAATAATAATAATAATAATGGATTGGATTTATATAGCGCTTTTCAAGGCACCCAAAGCGCTTTACAATGCCACAATTCATTCACTCTCACATTCACACACTGGTGGAGGCAAGCTACGGTTGTAGCCACAGCTGCCCTGCGGCAGACTGACATTTGCTTTTTATTTCAAAGCACTTGTTTAATCAGCTACCTATGGACTTTTTAATGTCTACAGTCTCAAAACAACACAGCCCTGCCCTCCAGCACTATCAGCAGCAGAAACAGCAGTAATCCCTCAACAGCAACATTGTACGCCATCAGGTAAAACAAAGGCTACATTTGCTTTGCATTGTCCCCTCTGTCCGCCGATCAATGGACCCTGACCCTAACCCTTTAATAAACGCTAAGCAGAACTGATATTGTCCTTGCAACATTGGAATTTCATAAATGCATGAATGGCTTGGCGCACCAAAGAATAACGTCACAAGAATGTGATTGGTCACTTGCAATGTTGATCCTGAAACAACATTTACTATGTTGTTCCAGGAACAACACCAACACGACGATATCAGATCATCCAATGAAGGAATGGCCAAAAAGAAAATCACACATGGTGTTAGTGGCCAGAAAGGCAGTTTAATGACCAAATAACCCCTGAAATGACCAGTAAAATGATCAAAATTTATACTCCAGTACGTGCCTCTGTGTGCATCCTCATTAGCAGCAAGATGTGCTAACCACAGTAGAGTGGTTTTTGTAGGCACACTTTCTACACCTGGTGCAAGGGGCTGCTGTTCCAGTCCTGGAGGTGCGCCGTTTGCACCTTCTTCTCATTTCATTGGTGGGGTGTGGGTCACACTCTGGTTCAGACTACTGTATCTTGAGATCAATGGCAGAAGTGGCTGAGAATTAAGGAGAAGGGTGTCTTGCAGTTGTTGAGGTCACCAGCATGTGTCCCAGCTCTCCCAGGATCACTCTTCATTTGTAGGTTGTAGAGGACTCCCCCACTTCAGTGAACTTGTTTCCGGCGGGACAAAGGCATCGTATCCCAAGACATCCAGGAGATTGGAGAAAAGAGCCAGCAGCCATCAGTTTTCCTTCAACAACCTGGGGTGCCAACATCCTCTCTAAATTATCCAAGCAATATTTGTGCCTATTGTAGTCCAGGATTGCTTCTTGCTTTCACGCATCCTTTATTCCCCATCACTGACTGCTGGTTCCTTGTGTGTTGCTGTCAAAAGAAGCACATTCCTCCGTTGCTTTGGCATGTGGGATATCGCCGTGGTAGTTTTGGTGAAGCCAAAGACAGACAACAAAATCTTCCTCTGTTGCATCTGGAGGAGCTGGGGAGGAAGCTCTGGTTTGTTTCCCCTGTGCCAGTTCATCTGAGGAGTTCTTCTGCCAAGGTGACCAAAGGAAAGACGCTGTCCTCGGAGCTCCTCCGTCAGTTGGAATCTGAACCCCTTTCCCTTTTTTACTTCCTGAGAACTTCCAGTGTTGTCATCCAACATGCTATGTATTGCTTTATTCTGATGTAGGCTTTATCTCCACTTCATCTACATGTCTTTGCTTCAAGGGCAGAGGACTGCTTGCTGTCCTTGCTCTCTCACTAGATCATACAGACAGTGCTTGAAGCAGTGATGACCTTCTTGCCAAATAGCCAGAATAAATGATGTGGAAGCTGTTAGGCTGACTTACAGCAGTAGCTCTGTCTGCACCTGCATAAACTCCAGGACACGTTTACAAACAGTGTTTGTTGTTGTTTGCGCTGCAGCTGCAGGTTTGAACTCTGCAAAATGTCCTGTGATTGGGGATTTTTTGTTTTTGTTTTTGTTTCTAGAGTTAACATTTTGGATATGGTCTCTTTTTATGAAAAATACAAGAGTAAAAGTGCTTTTAACATGTGCTTCAAAGCTAAGTGACTGGGAACCTCAAAGCTCAATAGCCTGCATCCACAGAAATTCACTGCAGCCTATGTAGTATTTTATGCGTCATTATTTATTCCAGTCCATCTTGCAAATACATGTTTGTGCTGCAATGTCATGCACAAACACAAACTATTAGATCCTTAAGATCAAACCTATGTCAAAATTGTTTCATTATTTTGGTCCATTGGAGTGTGGTAGGCCATCAAAGGCCACTACTAGAAACTCGGAATATTACATGAAATCGCTTGCTTGGCCAAAAATGGGTAAATGATGTCATTTGGTAAAAAACATTGAAAACTACAATTTTCATGTGTTGACTTTAGAATGAAAGCAATTTTACCTAAATTGCATGATATAGTACTGTCAGTAACAAGGAATCAAAAAAGGTGGTTATAATGGGTTTCAATTGGCCAAAAATGGTATAGTGTATATTATTGACATTATTAAGGAGCTGATGTTGAAAATTAAAAAATTAAAAAGATTAAAAAATCTGAAAAAAATACACACCTTTGGAAAGTTTCATTCCATTTGCATTAACAGAACGAAAATGGTTGAAAAAAGAAAAGTGAAGTGGCCACAAATGGCCAGGATAGAGCCCGGAGGGTTAAGGCTGCAGACCCTGAATTGGGATACAGCCAGAGAGTGACGGAATACTAGAAAGCACAGGGGCGGTCGGAGGGAAGACGAGCCCTGTGTGGATGCTCTTCAAGACCTCCAGCTGGGGCCTGAGAACCCCAGGGCCCGAACCTGGAACCCAGGATCAGACTGAGAAGAGGAAGCGTAGCTCACCAAGCCGCACATCGGGGACCCCGCTAGCCATGCAACCTACAACATGCGGGCAATACGCCAGACAGGGAGCTAGTGCTGCAGGCCAGAGAAGACTCACCCGCTGGCTGACGTATCAGACACAGCGAGTTCCGACTGGTGCGTAAACCTGCGAACCGCAGGCAATATGCCAGGGGCACACAGCCTGCAGGAGCAGAGACCAGTGAGACCTATTCCAGACTGCTGGGCACTGTGGTGGCTGTGATCAAGAAGGAAAAAAATGTAAGTAAATAAATGAATGAATTTACTTGGAAAAATTCAACTGAAGTTATAAGCAAGTGAATAAAGTTTTTTTTTTTTTTTAAGTATATTGATGACATTTGTCATCAAATATTAGTGCAGAACAGGGTGAATCTTGGATTTGAATTTTGACTTTGTGATATTATTTGAATTTAATGTTTTTCAGCAGCAAAAGAATAAGAAGACTGACAAACAGGTGGAGGAAGAGAATGCCACAGAGGAGGCTCATCAGCCTCATATCAAAGACAGCTCCCATCCCATTTAAAAGGAATAAAAGTCTCATTTCATCAACTAGACTTTCGCCTTTGCTTCAGACATGAACATCAGACCATTTTCTCTGAATCCTCTGTGACTAAATGTCTCTGGATTTCTTCATTTGTGTGTGAGCGGTTTGTTCTTTAAAACTCCTCCACGATTACAGCAAGTGATGATCAAAGGTAAATATCCATCCATCCATTTTCTTTCACTTAGCCTTATCAGAGTTGTGAGGGGGGCTGAAGGCAATCCCAGCTACTAATGTAAATATATTTTAATGTATCCAAAGCTACAGCTCACACTCAAAATCAGATAAAACTTTCAACACTTTTCACGATATTATTCAGTTTATAAAACAGGAAAAATAAGATAGAAAATAAAAACATAGAACACAATTTATTGTAACAACTTTTTATTATTTTTATTTAGTATTTTCCAGTGAAGGAAGCTGCAGATAATGGTTAATGTTAGTGCTACGTTAACCTGACACCTCGAGTTACAGGATACCTTTGCATTTCACTAAGAAAACGCTTCCTCTGCTTACAAAAGACAAACATCAAATAATTAACTTTTTCTTTAGAGTGTAAATCTAATAAGCGGCAGCCAAGAAGGTGCTTAAGGAGAATAACATCGCTTCCAGTCAACTTTCCCGGCCAGGCTGAGAGTGTACTGCAATGATGGAGCAGTGACGCAAGAAGCGACTACGGATATGGTGAAGAGAGGATTATCGGTAGACGTTGTGAAAGACGGGGCTACACTCTTGGATCAAATAAAACAGTGCGAACTAGTGCGAAGAAGAAACTGGGAAACACGTTTTTAAAAGCAGAGCTTCAAGGAGCGTCTCCAGGCATTTAGGCACCGGGATGGCTGTGGGTAAATAGGCTGCTGCATAGTGAGCTGGACTCTACAGACCACTCTGCTTTTGGCCTCTGGGCCGAAGAGGGTACTCTTCCGCAAGTTGAGTGAGGAGCTTTTCCCTCACCAACTACAGCTAATATAGCGTTTATGCTTTTGGAAGTCAGCATGATTGCATGTCTTTGTTGTATTTGCTACACATGTTATCCCCCCCGGTGTACTTTTTGATTTCTTGGTATGTACAGAGGTTAAAATCGTATAATGTTGTACAATCCTGTCTCATAAGTAGGGCTGCTACAAACTATTATTTTGATAATCAACTAGTCACCGATTATTTTTGCGGTTAGTCGAGTAATCAGATCATGCATCCATTGGCCATAAAACGTGCAGCTTTTTGCATCAGCATGCATCTGCACTTATTAACTATCATTAGCTTACAGCTTGAAGTGTTTAAGGTGTGTGCTAACTAAAAAATAAAGACAAGATAGTTTATTAAACTTTTAATGAAATTTGCAGATTGTCTCAGTAAACTCAGCCGTCTGCTCCTTGCTATCTACAACATAACAGGACATTGGAGTAAATTCTCGAGCATCTCACACTTCTGTTTAATCCGTTTTCTGTTTGATGTTTATTCAGCTGTGTGAAAACTATAACTTTAATCTCAGCCAAACCGATTTACTGAGGAACAAATAAAACACTGAAAAAAGCCAAATAATAACACTTTTAAGTTATCTGAGTGACTTATATATCATGATTAACCCGAGTAACGAAAGACCGCACTGAGTTTAAAAACTATTTGCCGGGAGTCCGGTGTTCCCCCCGGCTCTAGTGACTGTAATGTAAACAGCCTACAAGGATGCTGGCCCTGAATTTGGACAAAGCTATGATACTGGAGACAATTTCTTCTTCTTTGGCGTTTAACGGCAGCTGGCATCCTTGTAGATGCATTGCTGCCATCTTCTGTTTCAGTCTGTTATTACACTCTTAAATCCTAATTCTTGCGCCTCATCTTACAAAGCTTCAAATGACTTGCCGACTATTAAATTTGTTGTCGACGATTTTAATAGTCGACTAATCGTGGCAGCCCTACTCGTAAGTTAACTAAAGTAGTATCATATAATGTAAATGGATTAGGGAATCATTTTGAAAGAAGTAAAATTATGTCAAAATTAAAAAGAGAAGGAATAGAAGTTTCCCTTCCACAGGAATCTCACATACCACAGTTTGGGCATGAAAAACTTAGGAAATGGAAATTTAATCAGTATTCATCTTCTTGTACTCAGGTTTTCAAAGGAGGTGTTGTAATTCTAATATTAAGTAGGCTGAATTTTGAATGCATTCAAGAAATAAGATATAAGGAGGTGAGGTTTGTGCTAGTAAACAAACTTCCCCTTGGAGGGATACTTGGAGGGTATACTGACTACTCTTATTAGTATATTTGTGTTTTTGGTCAATTCTAAATAATAAAAAATGGAGTGTAAAATCACAGCATCAGTCAGTTCAGAACATTTCAGAGTAATCAGAGGATCATAGTCTGAATGATGTTCTGTCACATGACCTAAGGAGCATCTGCATGCCCATAACAAAACCATCCACTGTGACGAGAGCACGGAGCGAAGCGGACACGTTGACCAGCCTTACAGTTTTTCTTCATCACTCCATCCATAACAGAGAGAAAAGTCATTCTCACCGCTTTTGATGCAGTTCTTAAATCAGTTTGAGCATTTCCTCACAAACATTAGACGGTCTCATTGTTTTTATACACACTGCTTTTGTTTAGATCCATACTCGTGGTATTTGTTGCTGTGTTAATGCACTTCTCACTTGAATCTGACTTTTTTCAGTCATGGCTCTAGATCTCTCACTTCTCAGATTACTTTTTTCAGTCTTTCAATTTAATGTTTTCAGCAAGTTTGTTTGTATGAAATATTGCCCCAGTTTCATGTTGTTAGCTGACAGGTGTGGCCCCCAGTTTCTCGCCTGTAACTGTAGCCCATCATCATCAAGGTCAGACATTTTTGCGCAACTTTTCCAAAGTAAGGAAGATTGAGAAAAAAAACCTGATGATTTCTTTAAAGGGATGCAAAAGGTTTTTGCACAAATGATTCAGATCAAAAGACTAAACTTTGCCCTACAAGGGTGTGATGTCCACTTACGAGGACATTATGCCACTGCTCTATTGAAATTTAAAACGAATGTCCTCATGTGGATCTCATTTTTCTCTGAAACAAAAATCAGGTTAAAAAAAACAAACAAAAAAAACATCTGGTAACTTTTTTAAATAGTTTTTAAATATGCATCAGGTCCCAATCAGCCCAAATATCAAAGAGAAATTAAAAATGCATGCATGGAAGAGTTCGGTCCTTAGGAGGTTAATGTCAGAATGAGCCAACTGTGGTTTATCTGCAGACAGAAAAAAAAGACATACAAACTGTTTTGCTTCAAACTGGCTGAGGAGGTTTTAGTTTTATAAAGATCGCCAAAGCAGCAATCACAGCAAAGAGTGACAAAGCCGCCACCAGTCCAGCATGTCCTCTGCTGACTCCTGTGTGACCTGCAGGTGAGAAACAGGTGTGAGGTGTCAGCTGTCAGGTAGGTGATGAGTGAAGAACAGAACAGAATCAAACTGCTGTCAGACATTATCTACTGCACTCTGATCACATCACTCAGACCAGCTGCTTTCTACAAAGTCTCATCAACAACATCTTTAGAAACAAACATCAACAACCAGGAAGCAGCTTCACCTCTGATCACACACACACTCAACTCTACTCACTCACCTGGAGGATCAACAACTCTCAGGCTGATGACACTGATAGGGTCAGTCTCCAGATGAGCTCTCTTCCTGCGGTTTGTTCTTCTCCTGAAGACACGACACTCGTATGTTCCTCTATCAGCAGTCGTGACACCCTTCAGAATCAGAGACACGTCTCCATCCTTCATCTCTCTGTCCTGCAGATCCACCCGGTTCTTAAAAGATGGATGCTGCTCTTCTGGATCAGGCTGCTCATCCCGATACAAAAGAACATAATCTTTTCCAAGGTCAGCTCTGCTCCACTCTACAACTGCCTTGGAATTGCTGTCGATGTTTGGAGCTCGACATGGCAGAATGACGTTCTGTCCAGCTGTGATGTTTATCTGAACTGAAAGAGGAAATAGAGCGGTCAAAAACAAAGTGCAATCATTCATTTCTGCAGCATTGATCACCACGAAGAGCTACAAATACAGATTTCTCCCCCTGAACACTTTCCTCTTACTCCCACTAGAGATGCAAACCAAGGAGCTCAGGAAGAAAAACAAGGCGACAGGAGTGATGGGATGGCCAGCTGAGGCTTTTTGTACTTATGCCAGAATTATAATAAAGTTTCACATAAATCTCAAATCGACCTCCACAGTGACAAATACTTTTGTCATAGCCACATGTTGATAACGCCACTCTGAAACAACGAGGCGCAAAATTGTTGGACGATTCTAAACAAGGTTATTTTCTTATATACTCAACTATCAAAAATTAGGATCAACACATGTTTTAGAGAAATCCCTGTACAATCTGCACCAACTCTGTTTGCCAGATGTCACTTTGTCTACTCACTAGAGAAGATCGTGCACCATCATACAGGAACGACTTCCTGTGGACACAACAGGATGTTTGCTGAGATCTAAAAACAGCAACTGCAGTGAAAACAATCCAGAGTTTAATGACCATTAATGTGAGATCAGCTGAACTGAAATCACTGATACTTACAGATATATACCATTTTCATAAATATCTCTATTTTATATATATATATATATATATATATATATATACACACACACACTTGTCAGCCACCTCCTGTACATGGATGACATCAAGCTGTATGCCAAGAGTGAACGAGACATCGATTCACTGATCCACACTACCAGGCTATACAGCAATGACATTGGAATGTCGTTCGGACTGGAGAAGTGTAGTCGGATGGTAACAAAGAGAGGGAAGGTAGTCAGAACTGAGGGGATTGAACTACCAGAAGGCAACATTGCAGACATAGAGGACAGTTACAAGTACTTGGGGATCCCACAGGCGAATGGGAACCATGAAGAGGCCGCTAGAAAAGCTGCAACCACCAAGTACCTGCAGAGGGTCAGGCAAGTCCTGAGGAGTCAGCTGAATGGTAAGAACAAGATCCGGGCCATCAACACGTACGCCCTGCCCGTGATCAGGTACCCTGCTGGGGTAATAGGCTGGCCAAAGGAGGAGATAGAAGCCACTGACATAAAGACAAGAAAGCTCCTTACCATGCATGGAGGGTTTCACCCCAAATCCAGCACCCTGAGGCTGTACGCTAAGCGGAAGGAAGGGGGCCGGGGACTGGTGAGTGTCAGCACCACAGTCCAGGATGAGACAACGAACATCCAAGAATACATTAGGAAGATGGCCCCAACTGACCGAGTGCTCAGTGAATACCTCAGGCAGCAGAAACCCAAGAAAGAGGAGGGAGACGAGGAACCATCATGGAAGGACAGGCCCCTGCACGGTATGTACCACCGGCAGATAGAGGAGTATATATATATATAAAAACACCCAGCACGCCCCTGCGGGCGGTTTATCCTTCAAGCTCGGGTCCTCTACCAGAGGCCTGGGAGCTTGAGGGTCCTGCGCAGTATCTTAGCTGTTCCCAGGACTGCGCTCTTCTGGACAGAGATCTCCGATGTTGTTCCCGGGATCTGCTGGAGCCACTCGCCTAGCTTAGGAGTCACCGCACCTAGTGCGCCGATTACCACGGGGACCACAGTTACCTTCACCGAGCTCTTCTCTGGTATTTCTCCAGCTTCTCGTGTTCCTTCTTCCTGATATTGCTGTCATGCTACATCGATCACTACGGCCGTCTTCGTAGGTATTGTCCGTAGTGCTGCATTAACATCATCTAGCAGACCTTCTGAGGGTACTTCACGTAATCTTGGTAACCGGCTACGGGGGATCCATGTTTCAAGCTTGGCCATGATCCTATTTTTCAGGTCAGTTCCTCTCGCACTCAACGATCCTTCTCCTATCGCACTTGGGGCTATGTACCCAATCTCGGGTGGGGGTGATGATATCTCCCCCCTGACCTGGCGTCCTGACTCCTCCTTGCCGTAGCATTTGTGTTGTGCCTCGTCAATCTCTAGCTGTGAGAGCAGTCCCTTCTTTCGAATGTTGGAACACTGAGCTACTAGTTGTTTCGCCGTCATTGTGGATGTTGGGTATCGAAGAATCCATAGGTCCCTCATCCTAAGTAGCCCCTTCCGCCGGGGTTACTTGCGTAGTAGCATTCCAACAACACCCTGTTCTCGTCTCTTGCCCACCGATGCCTTCTTGTTCTAGTAGCCCACTTTTCAACTTTCCTCAACCTTATAGATAGATATAGATATATACATATTAACATTCTATTATTCATGCCATGATTTATCTTAGTCTAATGGAGGAAGAGGTAGCAGGAAGGTTGCTGATTGGCTGTAGTTGATCCAAAGGCAACAGAAATGTTGAGAATATTTCTTTTTTTGTTTTTTTAACTTTAAAACATCGTTAACAGTCAGCAGAGGTCGCAGCTGCTGGCATTGAGCTGGTTGTCAGAAAAGTAATGAAACTATCTGCAAGGATTTGGTTAATAAGTACTGACTAGCATCATTGTGGTCAAGATTCACATCAGCTTTAGCTGCTAACAGAAGCAGAAAAAAGCCCACCATTCAGCTGGGTCAGGTCACACTGACTGCACACAGCACTTACTTTCTTTCCCAAACTGCGATATGCTTATTAAGTAATGACCCTTTCAAAACAAAAGCTGCAATAGTGCTTCACATTAAAAGTGTAACACAAACAGCGGAACTAAGAAATAATACAATAACGTAACAGAAACAAGTGGAGCCTATCCAAAGAGGGCAGAGCAGGTCACAGTGTCACTGCCTGAAAAATGAAGCCTAAGTTTCTCCTGACTGGTTCTTGTTCCCTTGCACATGGACTTGTGAAATGCACTCAGCTGGTTTCACCGTGCAAAAACTGATAAGCAATAAGAGCTCAGAGCAGTGTAGCTGCTTGACTGAGTATTTTGAGCTCTCTCTCTCGGCCAATAATAACTGCTGCATGCTTTGCCTTTGTTTGAGCTCAGTGAGGCAGACGCACAACTACAGCTGTTTGTCAGCATGAAAATAAACATGCAAAGACAACTCACAAACCATAGCATGCAAAAAAAAAAAAAAAAAAAAAAAACCACCAATAAATATAACTGCGAGGAAGTCCGTATCGAACATGTCAACACCCACCAAAACAGGAAGTGTCTCATTTGATCAAAATATTAACACATCAGATAGAAAACAAGCAGAGTGCCTCTGTACAAACATGTAATGAAGATTTTATGAGCCAAACTAAAGTCTGAGCGAATGTCTTATTTAATTAATCATATTTATTTTCTGTATAAAGACTCATGCCTCAAACCAAAGGGAAAACATTTAAAATCTTCTGCAGTGTTTTTAAGTTTCCAGTTACACAAAAACAAAACTCTCCTTCACCAAACAAGGATTGATAAAACTGCCTCCAGAGACTCATCTGAGCTGGAATGAAATGGCACACTTCAGATATCCATAGCACTCTTTCATAAACACTCATGCTGTAAACATGGTGCAGAGCTTCAGCAGTAAGCTGAGCCTCTGCAGACTCACCAGACTCTGTGACTGTGAGGTTGATGGAGTGTTTGAACTCTTTGACGACTCTCTCGCCATTTCTGGTGCTGCTGGTTGTAATCTGACAATCGTATGTTCCTGTATCGCTGATGCTGACGTTTCTCAGAATCACAGTAACATCTCCGTCTTTCATGGATGAGTCTCTCAGCTGCACTCGGCCTTTGAAGGACTCGTGCTGGTAGTTCTCGTACGAGCGCTGGTCTTGGAAGAAGAACACATAACCCTGTGAGATGAGCTCCGGTCTGCTCCACTCCAGCAGGGTGACGTGTGCATCTCTGGGACCCCAACACTGAAGAGTGGCAGCTTGTCCAGGCCTCACACAAACCTCTGTATGAATGAAAAACAAAGAGGAGAAAAAACCCAAACATTAATAGCATGTTATACTGCACGTGTTGGAAATCTGTGGACAGCGAGGAAGTACTGAGCAGAGGAAGTCTAAAACACAAAGTAATGGATACCTGCAGCTCTCCGACATGATACTCATGTCTCTATAAACGAACTTGCATTTTACTCTGTGAACTGTTCTTCAGTTATGAGTGTTGCAACAAACCCCAGCAGTGAATCTGCACTGACAAACCTCAAGACCAGAGAGGAATCCTCTTCACGACCTGCTGCAAGTGTGTTTGTCAGTAATTAAACTCTGACGTTAAGCAGAGGGCTTTTACTGCAAAGCAGGAGAAATGTACATGTAAATGTACACCGTGTTGTTAATGAGTTCATTCCTTTAATGTTGCAGCTGGAGAAAATGTACTCACTTGCATACTGCTTGGTAGCTTAAAGTATAATGATATACATTAGATTTGTTTTTTAAAACCTGCACAATTTTAAATTGACATTTTAAAATAAATGATATCGAGAACAAATTACATCTAATATAGAGTGGAGTAGTTTGGAAAACGAAAATATAGAAACACTTTAGTAAATTTGCAATACTGTCACTGTGTTCATCAAGATTTGCAGTGTCACACACCACTAGTTTGTGTTTTTGGCTTAGATGTTGTTTAAGAAATCCTGACACAGCCAAACCGGACCGCCACCGCCTGGCACCATGTTAGTATCACATCCATTCTTTTTGTTGCCAAATTCCTTCTGAACTCGCTCACATTTTCTTCCATCTACGGTATCAGACGAGCTGCAGCAGCTGTTTGCATTCCCGGAAGCGTGAAAATGCTGCAGTGCGTAGTTTCACTGTTTACATCCTTGATGGATGAGTCATTTCTTTTGGCAGCCTGTCAGTTCATGTTACCTCAAAACACAAGAAACTCACCTTTCAACGCAGAAGCCACCAACATCGGGAGGGAGAAGAAAACTACAACCGACGACATTTCTGCAGGTCGCCCAACGGTCGCCCCGCGGTTTGGTAGTGGTGGGCGGATCGATCCAAATATAGATGGCACATACAACCCCGATATTGGTAGCGAATCTATACTAATGTGACAGGATCAGTGGTTTACTTTGCTCTGTAAACTCTGTAAGGATATGCGTCTCTGCAGGGATTTCCTTCCTCCAGTTGTTGTTTTCCTAATGTCACGTGACTCAGTGAGGACGGGCGAGAGGAGGAAGGAAATCCCTCACAAAGACCCCCCAGCAAAAAAGTACAGAATAACCGGGCAGCTTATGTAGTTTTTATTTTCCTTCTTTACCTCACTCTGTAACTAAATTTAATATAGTCTGTGACTACAACACAAGCACATAGGCCAATTTTGGTAGCGTCTGTTTCAACATCTGCCTGTCCCCACCCTCTTTGTCAGGGTGGGGACAGGCGGAGGATTTAAAGATCGAAGTTCAAAATAATTTAAAATCAGGACACAGACCCTGGTGCGAGTAATCCTCGCTGGCTTTTAAAATGACCGCAGCAGTTATAATAAGCAGCGATCCTGCTGAACCCTTATCAGTGAGGATTAAATGAGCTGCAGGACCTCTGAGTTAGACTGACTCAGTGTGAGCTTGGTGATCCTAACATACTGGACGCTGAGTGTAAATCTGCTATACTTCAGGTGATGCTGTTTGTTTGTGTAGCAGTACTCTGATCATAACGCTCTCACATGCTTATCATTTGCTGCTCGTTGCTCTTCTACAGTGACCACAGTGACAGCTGCACATTACAGCTCCGAGACTTAAAACTGCATGCACTGTTTGTTCGTTTATTGCTCCACCAAGTGAATACACGTAGAGACCTGCACACAGTGTAACTTCAGTACTTCCTTTTTTCTCAACTGTGGGCAGGCTGCGCGTACAAATATATAAAAGAAACAGCGAAGCTCAACTGACTTGAAACCAAAGCTGATCACTGACGCCCTCTGCTGCTGCTGATCGGTTCTTAAAGCCAGGGGTGCAGTTTTTACCCAACGGATAAAATGTTGACTGACACTACACGATAAAACTATGAGATACCAGCATGAGATGGTCACATGAATATAAGGAAAGGTCGCTATTATATCTGAAACTGTGTTCCCAGAGTCAAGAAGTTCACTTTACGCGCACAAGCCGACTGTAATTCAGCTTCATTACCGCGAGAAGAAGCAGCTGAGCTGATACAGCACATCTCCCACAGTTTAAAGTGGAGAGAAACATCACGCAGTTCACAGCAGCCACATGAAAAGCGCAACACGTTAACCCTCCCTCACAAAATGAAGCCGCTGCTTCTTCAAATCGACGTCCGTCCACTACCAGAGGAAGCACGGAATAGAGCCCACAGCGTCACCAAGGTCATCCACAGACACGTGTAGCACATGTGTGATGGTAAAGGATGAAGGCTGTTATAAGAAGTTGGAGCAGATACAAATGCCAGGAAGTCAACGTGGGATTTTCGGGGATTTGGCGTTGGTGCCATTGCGCTGAATAAAGAAATAAAAACTCACCTGTTCATTGTTTTTGGGCTTCAGGTGTAAGTTCTCCGCTCCGTTCTCACACCACTGTCGAGTTTATCTCCCGCTGTCCCGAGGTGGAGCTGAACTTTCCCCTTGTCGACCGGCTCGCCTTGGAGCCAGATCACACCAGCGCCAGCATGCCACACCATCTCCAGGTAGCCCGGTCAGGCGCCTCCGCAACCAGATAAGAAACTCCGAAGAAGGAAAACAACAAAAGAACAAATCCGTTCAGTTTAAAAAACAAAAAACAGAAGCTGTGATCCAAGACTAGAACGTCCTCCGAGAGACCGTTTTCACCAGGTTGCAGAGGAGTACCAACCTGCTCAGACCGGTAGCAGCAGCCTACAGCGGAAGATCCGCTGTTGCCCCTCCTCCAGCATCGACACTTATAGATACATGTTATCTAGCCTCTGTCTCATGTATGAAATATTTTGACTTGTATTTTTATTTTTAAAGCCTACAGTGGCTGTTTTACTGCTGTATGTGTATGTTTTAATGACACCCAGCATACGACCCACGGTAAAGTTTGAACAATGAGAATCTGTCGTTTACAGGATGCGGGGATTTTCCTTTTTTTTTTTAAAACATCAGCACTTTTGCTTCACGCGTGACTCCGCTTACTATCATGAACTGAGTGAAGGAGCACGTAGCAGCGATGCATTTATACAGTTTATATTTTGCATATTACTGACAGACGGAGGAAGAAAGTAGTTCCTACCAATCGTTTAGACACTTTCCACTGTGTCCCGTAAATCATAAACTAACACTTTACCCCAACGTTACTAAAACATCGATATTTTAATATGAGAATCAGACCTAGAACATAAATATCTCTTAGAATCGATATTTCAGTATTGATCCACACAACAGCTGCTCTCAAACCCTTTAACAGCACCAAGGCTGTAGCTGAGAGGATAGAACAGAAAATTTTCAATTTTATTTATACAGCGCCAATTCACAACAGACACATCAAGGCACTTCATATTGTAAGGTAGACCATACAAAAACCCAAAAATCCTATAACCCCCTGTGGGCAAGCACTGTGGCAACAGTGGGAAGGAAAAACTGAATTGCCAACGCTGAAAGAAAACAGATTTAAGTTACTCATTACCTTAAACAACGCATGAAATCAAAAACCCAAACAGAACCTCACCTCCACTGCCGCCCAGTGTGGGAGTGAAGAAAGAGTGAGCCAAAAGTGAATGCAGTCCTTATAAAACACGTGACAGGTGAGTTGTTACGGATTCAAATATTGGGGATGGAGACAAGAGGAAAAACCACAATAACAACACTGGTCCGGCCGGGTTGAGTCAAACGATGATTTTAATGATCACACGCTGGACACCGTACGCAGACAGCATCAGATCTCAAAATGGTGGAGCATTGATCAAACTCTTATAACCTCTGGTGCCTCCACCTTATCATAAAAGCCTAAACATTCACATGCTTTCTCTCACACAGCGCCTAAGCTACGACCTTGGCTCCCCGTTTATCTGCTCCTGCTGAGATGGGGCAGAAAACTCCAGCATGTTCTGTTCTCTTCTAATCAGACAAATAAGGCGATGACTTTCTGCAAACAGTATTTCTTATAACTCAGCAGTATAATGCATCATAAAACAATATCATTCATTCACAATAAATCAGCAGTCTAATATAATGCAAAGCAGTTTAACAAATGCAATAGTTATCAGCTTCTTCTAATTCAGGAGAATAATGCAAACTAGAACTACATAATAATTCACAATCTTTAATTAGGGGTCTAACATGGCAATTAAGGACAAGCACCACACCCAATCAAAGGTGAGAACTAAACAAGGTGCATCTGGTGAAGTGAGTGGGTGTGCTAGGATGTGCTAAAAGGTGGGTCTTTACAACAACCAGGATCGGGAATAGGGCTCAGGACAGGATAAAAGGCACGCTGTAAAGGTCTTTTATCTTTCAGAAGACAAAGGAAATTTGGGAAGGTTTAAACATATAAATTACATAACATAATAAGATATCATAGATGGATGGATGTTTATATCAGGGTTTACAAATGAGAATTCTGGGCATTCTTCCAGAACCACATTTGAGGTTAGACACTAATGCGGATGAGAAAGCTGGGAGGTGGTGAACCCCTGTTGCAGGGTTGAGGGGACAGTGCTAATATAAATTCCTTAGGAAATAATAAAGTATTCTGACTCTGATACCCACAGCACCTCTGTTAGTATCCTTGCTTGCTAACTTGACATTTACATTTTTAAAGTGTTTACACTTTCCATCATGTTGGCATTTTGATTTCTTTTTTTTCTGTAGATATTTACACCTACAGTAGCAATAACAACAAGAAGTCCGCATAAAAGAACTAATATAACAGGAAAAGATGTATCCTTGTCTCCTCAATCCTTGGGGTTGATGGAGTGCTTGAACTCGCTGACGACTCTCTTGCCACTGCTTGTCCTGCTGGTTGTAATCTCACACTTGTATATATCCGTATCGCTGATGCTGACTCAACAGTTTCAGAACACTCTGCTGTGCAAGTCTGCAGTTTGTGTTGTAATACAAACCTCATTTTGTTTCTGTTTTATCAACACAACGACCTCTGAAGGGTTCAGGAGAGATGGGATCCCTGTAAAATTTGAAGAAAACATGATCAGCTCTGACTTCCTGTACAAGTAAAGATGTGCTGATCTGTAAGTTTCAGCAAAGGCTTTTTGTTGTTGACACAAAGAGTTGATGAGCTGCAGCCGTGTCTTCGGATCCAGACAGTGAGCTGCCAGCTGCTTTTATTTAAGAAGCAAAGGACATAACATGAATAACAAGAGCTGCAAATTTCCCACTTCCACTCTGCCTTAAAAAAGCAGCTACTGTTATAAAACAAATGTTTAGGGACATTTTTAAAAAGTGGGGATTGCAAAGAGCTCTTAGTGCGTAGCTGGGTTATGCAGCATGGGTGTGAGGAGGAAGTGTTATAGGTGGTGGAAATGATCACAATTGAGCAGGAAAAGTCACCATAACCAGATGTTATCACTCTAAAACGATTAGTTTTTACCTTTACAAATTTCTAAAGTAGTCCTGTAAATCTGTGTTCTCATCCAGACTGAGATTTGATCTGTTTTGGAGACAACAAAGCAAAACTAAGCTGTCCACAGGATGGACTTTAGGAACTGACATTTAGGAACACTTCAGTCACTGTTAAAGGAAATATTTCAAATACTTTCTGTTAGCAGCATCACCCATGAAAATTCATTTCTATTGAAAATGAACAGAACAGATTTGTAGACTGCAGAACTGAGATAAAGATCGAGGGGAAGGAAGTCCACAAATGCAGAGAAAATCACTCATGTGGAAACCACCAAACACACCTCCTCCCTGTTCAAATCTAGATGTGCCTTCATGCACTCATTTTCATTCTATGATGAAATCGGATGTGTCTCAACACACTCAAAAAACATTTCAGTTTAATTCAGTTTTTTCTGTAGAATTTATACATCGCCAAACAGTTGCTTCAAGTCACTTTTAAACACATTTGAGATGAATGAACAGTTCAATTCAATTTTATTTATACAACGGCAAATCACAACAACAGCCACCTCGAGGTGCTTTATATTGTAAGTTAGACACTACAATAATACATACAGAGGAAAATTCCTTAGGCGTTAATAAAGTATTGTGACTCTGATATCCACAGCAAGGCTGTTAGTATCATCGCTTGCTAACATGACATTGCTGTAAGTTGTAACTGTGATTACAGGATCAGAGAAGAGAAATGCTACACAAAGTAATAATTACACAGTTTAATTAACATCAACAACGACACTGAAGTAAAGCGAATTACAGTAATCCAGTTGAGATAAGATGAACGCATGGATTGCTCATTTGAGGTTTTAAAGGATAAAAATGACGTCACGTTGGATAGGAGCCTTAATTTTAAAAAGGACCACTGAACAACTGAAATTATTAGTTTTTCTCAAAACAGATCTGGGACAGATCTGACACATTTCATGCCAGCTGTTCACTTTCTATCATGTTGGTATGATTTGGGTTTTTGATGATTGATTTTTTTTTCCTGTAGATATTTACAGCTACAGTAACAATAACCATAACACCAAGGAGTCCGCACGTCACAATGAACATAATAACAAAAGAAGATATATCCTTGTCTACTCCATCCTTGTGTCCTCTTTCTTTGGATTGTCCTTCTGTGAAACCTGCAGAGAAAAATCAAAACAAAGGTTTGAGGACTCTGGTACCAGGCAGACTAAAAATAGCTCTTGTTTTACATTTTGAAATCTCTGTAACATTCGGTAGAGGTGATGTCAAAGCTGCTGGCAGTGAGCTGGATGCCAGAAAAGTAAGTAGTGAATGTGTCTGCAGCCGTTTGGTTAATAACTGTAGGGTAGCATCTCGGTGCTCATGTTTCATACCATGTTTCTAACACAAATGGAAAAATACCATTCAGCAGCTTTAGATTGAGCTTTTCAAACTGCTGCATCACATACAAGCAGAAGGAAAATGAGCCCAGTGTTGGAGCCTGCTGTAAGGATTTCATGAGGCACTGCTTTTACCATACACAGACGACCACTCTGAGCATGGAAAAACGGCTGTGCAGTAAGCTCAACCTCTACAAACTCACCTGTGTCTGTGACTGTGAGGTTGATGGAGTGCTTGAACTCTTTGACGACTCTCTCGCCATTTCTGATGCTGCTGGTTGTAATCTCACACTCATATGTTCCTGTATCGCTGACCCTGACGTTCCTCAAAATCACAGAAACGTCTCCATCCTTCATGGATGAGTCTCTCAGCTGCACTCGGCCTTTAAAGGACTCGTGCTGGTAGTTCTCGTACGAGCGCTGGTCTTGGAAGAAGAACACATAACCCTGTGAGATGAGCTCCGGCCTGCTCCACTCCAGCAGGGTGACGTGTGCATCTCTGGGACCCCAACACTGAAGAGTGGCATCTTGTCCAGGCCCCACTCGGAGCTCTGTGTCCAGAAAAAAGAAAGAGGAGAAAAAACCCCAAAACATTAATAGCATGTTATATTGCACATCATGGACATGCATTATGCAGAAGAACACGCTGGACTCCATTTCTACCACTTATACTTCAGCAGACAGTCACAACCTGAGACTTCTGACAGCAGCACTATGGATCACAGCAAGTACTGAACTGTTCTTGAGTTGTAGCAAGTAGAAGGGCAGAGTTTACAGTGTCACAATAATGGCTGTCATCTTGTGAGGTCATCATGGTAACCTGGTATGAAGCAGCAAAAACAATACTTGAATAAATATTTAAGTGACAGTTGCAATCCAACTTCAAAAACAAAACTTGGGAGCTTCCAAATGTGGTTAAAGTGCCTAAAGTAATAAAACTATTAATTATTAACAAATAGTATACATGTTTCATTAATGTGTCTATTGCTTTAATGTTACAGCGGGAGAGGACTGTACTGACTCACATACTGCTTGGCAGCTTGATCTATAACAGTAAAGAGTCATATTTAATCATTTTTGTTTTAAATTTGCAAAATATTAAGTCAAACAAGCTTTAAAATAAATTGTGTTAAGAAAAGTACAATATTTGCATTCAAGCTTTCTAGATTTAATATGTAATCATGATTTCACACTCTTTAATCAGTACATTTTAAAATCATCCTCACCCTCTGAACAACCTCTGAATCATGACTTTGACTTTATACTGCCGTCGATGCTGTATCCTACAACACATTTTGCTGAGATGACGTCACCAGATGCAGTGAATAACATTTTCGGTTGAAAAAAGAAAGGTTTTGCTGTGACATGTGAGAGCAGCAGCTGCTACACAGACAGCGGGGTCTCCTCTTCTATGTAACCGCAGCATTATATACAGGAGAGGAACAGAAACTAAGGTGTCATCTCAATATCAGTACAAACATTGGTATCAACATTGTCGATATTTGGATTTGTACACCTTTCATGCCACTGTTGTGAGATTTCCACTAACCTGTATTGATGTCCTCTTCATTGCAAATTGTGTCTGTCTGAAATGTGCTTTATAAGCTAATCATTTCTGTTTGTGGTGATGACGCCCAGTACAGTCAAACCGTGAAGTAAAAGTAACATTTTATTCCATCTTTGGCATCAGATCAATTACTCATACCAGCTCCTAACATTTTTATCGATGCAACTGTGCAGTGCATGCACACACTGCAACATAACAACATCATGCATGCACTGCACGGTATTATTAATCATGCATTGTTTGCTACCATCAAGCAGTGCCCACTTTCTCTATCAAAGGTTGAGTCATTTCCTCCACTGCTAGTTCGTCCTGTCTCTAAACGCATGAACTCACCTTTCAATCCAGAAGCCAGTAAGACGTGAAGGGAGAAGAAGACCACAACTGACGACATTTTTGCAGACATTAAACGAGAAGAGGCGCGCACAATTTGAAAGCTGAAGGTTGTTTTGTTTTGAAAAGGAAGTACTTTTGGTTTCATTTTTGACATGTCGCTTATGTAAGCTTGTACAGCTTAATCACATTCTCTTAGTTCCTGGATCAAACTCCTGTTTATCACCACAGTCACGCTTTATATAACTAATTTTTGAAATGATGCTTTCTTATTGCTAGCCTAGAAGAAAATCCATCTTAAGTGGCAACAAACACAAACTTTGATCCATGACCGAAACATGACTATTTTTTTAGAGAAGTGCGTCTGTAAAAGCGCTTCAGTGACTCTTTTGCTACAGAGCTCCCCTACTGGCTATGACGATGAAGACATCCAGACTTCGTTCAGACTACAAACGACAGGAAGTCGCATTTATTGTGACAACAACAAAATATTTGATTAACCTTCCAGGACCTGGCGTCCTTATATGTAGACATCACATTTTGGGTTATTTAGACCAAAACACTAAATTTTGCTCTACAACTGCCTCATATCCACTTACAAGGACATTATGTTGCTATTGTTCTATCGCAATTTTAAACGAATATCCTCACATGTGGCTCTCATTTCTCTTAGAAACGAAAGATCAGGTAAAAAAAAAAATCTAGTAATTCTTTGTTTTTACATTCATCGAGCCCCAATGTGCCCAAATATCAAAGATAAATTAAAATGCATGCTGTGGAAGAGTTCGGGTCTTAGGAAGTTAAAAACAACAAACACTGAAAATAAGGATGTTTTTTTTTTTAGAAAGAAATAAAATTCCAGCTCTCACAGCTGTGTAGCCTATATGTGGTGTTTTTACTGCAAAGAAAC
This sequence comes from Mchenga conophoros, assembly GCF_057382185.1. NCBI lineage: Eukaryota > Metazoa > Chordata > Actinopteri > Cichliformes > Cichlidae > Mchenga > Mchenga conophoros. The sequence goes on from NC_140528.1 coordinate 43,318,051, forward strand.
ACGTGTTTCTGTGTGGATCTCTTTCCGCTTTGCTTAACTTATTATTAAAATATTTTTAGACAAGCAGGTGACACAATTGTGCCGTGGAGCCGTATTAAAAAAAGATTATTATTATCAATCTTATTTTAACTAGAGAGAGCCTTCATGTCATGATGTTTAATGCAAATACAACCCTCAAAGAATGCAGGATAGATGTAAATGCAATAAATAAATAAACTAAACTAAATAAAACTGTCACTTTCAGTTCGTTACTGTAATAAACCTCATGATTTACATCTTATCTTAAAACTAAAAGGTCAAAGGAGTTTTTTTCCCCTAGAAGTGCTGCAGAGAAACCACAGAGCCCCCAAACTTTACTACCGAGAGGAAGGAGGAGGGTTCAAGGGCTGCAGTGGAACAAAACGATCTCAGATCTGTGTGACACGATGGGACGAACACCTCTGTTGTGGCTGCTCTGTAAGTACCGCATGCTCTTTTTTGAAACCTTAGTATGTGATGTGTATATTTAAGATATTTTGGCTCCAGTGAGTTGAAGCCACAGATATTTGCTTTTACCTAAGACTTCAAACCTGTGTTAATAACAAAAGGGCAAAGGGTGTAACAGTAAATCTAGTTACACAGTATAAAAGGAAGTACAGGTGGATGCTTCAGGTGCTTTAATCCAGCTGGGTTTTTTGTGTTTAAGGTGAAATTTTAACAGCTTCACAGTTTCACGTCACTAAATTAGTTAAAAACTCAGATTTAGTGGTCGATGGTGCAGATAAACTACAGCGGTGTTAAACTGCATCCTCACCTCCCCCTACAGAGCACATCCTGTTTATCGGTCTGACATTCAGCTTGAGGTCACTGCCCCACAGGTCGAGTGGATATTTAGCATTTAAACCAAAAACACGTGAAAATCTATTCACTCTTTATCTCTTGGGTTTCCTTTCAGTCCTGATGTCGCTGCTCAGCTGGGCAACAAACCACGGTGAGGGAACTTTTTTTTTATGACAAATAAAAGACAATAAAACACCAACTCCCAAAAAGTACCAAAAAGTAGCACAACAATGGAGACAGATCAGGTTCAATGTGTGTCTCTGAGAAATGAAACAGGCCTACAAAGCTGTGATGATGCTTTAAAAATGTCCTGCTTTATTAATGTTTGATTAAAAATTCTGCCCCTGTGTTATCAGCAGGGGAGCGGACAACTAAACGGTAGTGTTTGCACAAACACAACAGTAAAGAAGAACAAATCACTGTGCAATAGACATTTGGCCGCTACATCTCATTAATGGGAATATTTCATTGCTTATTTATATATATTTATATATCCATCCATTCACTTCTTTTTCAGGGTTGCAGGGGGCTGGAGCCTATCTCAGCTGTCTTTTATATATATATATATATATATATATATATATATATATATATATATATATATATATATATATATATATGTATATGTATATGTATATGTATATATATATATATATATGTATATATATATATATATATATATATATATATATATATATATATATATATATATATATGTATATATATGTATATGTATATGTATATATATGTATATGTATATATATGTATATATATATATATATATGTATATATATATATATATATGTATATATATATATGTATATGTATATATATATATATATATATGTATATATATATATGTATATATATGTATATATATGTATATGTATATATGTATATGTATATATGTATATATATGTATATATATGTATATATATGTATATATATATATATATGTATATATATAAACTCTCTCTATATTCTATTTTCTAATTCTAATTTTTACTATGCAAATTTCTGTCGGTGTTCTGCCACTGGAAACTGAATTTCCCAGAGGAATCTACCTGACGGATTAATAAAGTTTTATCGATCTAGCAAAAGAGTTCCAGACTTTATATAAAAGAGTTTTTGGAGTTTCACCAAACTTTATAACTTTTCAGTAAAAAAGAGGGAAGAGGTGAAGGGGTTAGTTAAGTGTTCTCTGTAGACTAGTCCCTAAATACTAGTTAATGATTTTAAAATGAGCAGAAAGGAACAGATTCTTAAACATAAAGTGATTTAAATGTTTAAATCCTAATAAAAACCTACTTAAAAATAAGAGGACTAAAGGGTGGATGATATAAAACGTGACCATCAATGTTAGCTTTTTAATGAGGCTTTCTTGGTCCTGTGACACACGACGAGCACACGGCTACCAGCAGCTCAATTTCTCGAAGGAAGGAATGAAAATAAATAATGTAAAAAGTAAATTAATCTGTTAAGTTTTTACCTACAGACAGATTGCAAATCTCTGTTTAACTTGGAGAGAAAATGTTGTCCTTTTCCTGATATCCTGTCTTTAATGGTTAATATTCATAATAGATACCACGAGGTCAGTGTATGCACAAGTAATCCCTGTGAGATTAAAGCTCAGAATGCAGACTGACATGTTTAGACTTTTGTATCTGTATGATATCATAGAACGACATCTCTAAAAAGTTATTTCATGATACCTGGGCAGGATTTTAGAAGATTATCTTTTGCATGAGCTAAACTCCTGGATCATTTTCTGCCCTCATCTGAAAAACACCAACAAAGATTCTGCTGGTTTCTTTGTGAAAAAGCTTTTTCCTTACGTTTTGCTTTATTTTAATCGTCTCTCCTCACAGCTCGTCTGACTGTGAGTCCCAGCAGCTCTCAGTTCTTTAAAGGAGACTTTGTGTCTCTGAGCTGTGAGGAGGACGACAGCTCTGCTGGATGGACTCTGAGGAGAAACACAAGCAAGGGAAACAGGACTCAGTGTGGAGATGAGTTTGGAAGATTAGACGGTATTTTATGCATCATCAACCACATTGTCCTACTGGACAGTGGAGTTTACTGGTGTGAGTCCAGAGAGGGTCCCATCAGTAACATGGTTAACCTGACAGTCACTGGTAAGCTGAGTGTGTGGAGTTAGTGTTGATGAAGCTGTGTGTAAATGGATGAAATGCTGTAGTTTGTCTCTGTGTTGAGGTGGATCAGTGATCCTGCAGAGTCCTGTCCTCCCTGTGATGGAGGGAGATGACGTCACTCTGCTCTGTAAAACAAAGACCACTCCCTCCAACCTCCCAGCTGCTTTCTATAAAGATGGCTCCCTCATCAGGAAGCAGCCTACAGGTCACATGACCATCCAGCATGTTTCCAGGTCTGATGAAGGCCTCTACAAGTGTGACATCAGCGGTCATGGAGAGTCTCCATCCAGCTGGATCACTGTCACAGGTGAAGCTTCAGTTTCTTTTACAGACTCTATACCCAAAGTGAGTCAAACTGACCACATCGATTTGTATTTCTTAGTAGATGCAGGTTCTCCCACCTCTCCTCCTCCATCAGCCTCCGCTTCCTCCTTCTACTCCTCGTTTTCCTCTCCTCCTCTCTCTGTGATGGTGTCTGTTCCCTCCATAACTGGGTTGCTCCTGCTGGTCATACTGCTTCTAGTGCTGAGACGATGCATCCAGGGAAAAGCTGGAGGTGAGACACATTCTGCGCTTTATGATGACACATCAAACCACTGTTTTTTTTAAACAAATCACCTAAAAAAAATCAATAAATTATAATCTCCATTTTTGTGTTTCTGGCACTTTGAGCCTCACTTCTACAGCCCACATCTCCAACAGTCAGAGCTCACACTAACATCATCTAAGTGGAAACAGCAAACACAATCGCTTTCTTTAAAAGCTGCAACATGCTGCACGTGTTATTTCCACACATCTGTCTCTGTGAGGACCAGTTTGAGCCACAGACCATTTACATTATTAACTGAGGCTTAAATAAGGCTTATTATGACTAAGCTACAGGCACTTCTTGTGCATCGATTTCTACAATAGAATTTTATGATTAATGTCATGAACATTTGCACACTGTACACAGTTTGGTTATTTTTTCTTGTGTGTATGAAATTAGATATTGTACATGAGACTTGTTGTAAAAGAAAATAAAACAATTTAGATTTTTTTTATATTTCATCTTCACCCAACTTTATTCTGACTGCAATCTTCTCTTCATTTTTCATTTTAAACACATTCGCCTCCTTATACATATTAATCGTGATTAATTAAATTGTGCATCAGTTTCTACAATAGCATTTTATGATTAATGTCATATTTGAATATATACATTTGTACACTGTACACAGTTTGGTTATTTTTTCCAGTGTGTGTGAAGTGAGAAGTTGTGGTCAAAGAAACCTGATGCGAGCGGTTCAGTCCAGTTTCCTGTTTTTTGAAAGAAAAGACAGAAACACTTTTTAAAAAAAAATAACTTTATTCTGACCGCAGTCTTTTCTTCACTTTGCATTTTAAACACATTTCGCCTTCTTTCAAATATTAATCTTGCTGAATCAGCAGCATTTACAGTTCTGCTATTAATGGAAAATCTTTGCATTTGATTTTGCAGAGAGAGCAACAGCTGCCAACTCTTCATCAGTGGGAAGAACATCAGCAGATGATCGAAATGGGTCAAAGATGATGAGAGGTAAAGGACAGCATTAATCCTCTCGTGTTTCGACATGAGGCTCTGTGAGGTGCATGGCTGGTTTTTCATCAGGTCAGGTTCATCAGTTTCTTTGTCTGGACTGTAAATTGCTCGCACATAAGGGACAAAGATTTCACTCCATCATTAAAAATCTCCTGTATTAAAGATGTTGAACCAGAGCCAGAAAGAGTGAGGTCTTGTGCTTCTCACATTAAAGCAGGCTTGTTATTCTTATTTCTAGCTCCATGTTGTCATTTTTGGATTACACTCGTGTAGTTTGGAATATTTACAGGTTATAATGATCTTTGGTGCAGCACTTCTGTAACTACTGCCACATGCTAGTCAGGTCAGGTTAAATTTGGAAAAAAAAAAGACTTTCACACTTTTGCAAAGTGTTTACTTTACATGATGCATTGTGTAAGACTTACATCATTGTGCCAAGCGAGCGGCTCTGTGGTCATTAGGTTTCCTGTTTTGAGAGCTAAACCGAGCAGAGGTGTTAAAGTTGCTGCATGTTAAAGACAGGCTCGGCTGTGGCCTCACATTTGCCGCTGTTGTTCCTGGAATGTCAAACTTTTTCTCACCGTAAAACACAGGTTCTGGGTCAGTCACCTGACTTTGTCATGTTTTGCAGAGAGCGATCCAGCGGCAGTTTACTCTTCAGTGCACAGAACACCTGAGATCAGCTACGCACAGATCCCCATCAAGACGAACTGCAGACAGAGAGGTACAGCTGTGAAATTCTCTGAGTGGTCAGTAAGACTGGAACAGCTCTTTAGTTAATGCCTCTTATTTAATTTTTTATTTTATTGCAAATCAGAGATGGTCCAGCTGAAGGTTGATGATGACGTGCGATGGAAACAGGGGCGCCATATAATTCAGCAAAGCATCAGTTCTGTCATTCAAAAACAAAAGATCTGACTACTACTAAGACATATTTATATATTTCAGTATTAATTATTAGAATTCTGAGATTCATTTATCTATATTTGTGTAAAACAGTTTTGTGGATATCCTCTTTGTAATAAAAAAGTGTGTGTTTTTTTTGTCATGTTTATCTAAACTTCCTGTAATCTGTGTGTTTGTGTTCAGATCTTCCACCAGAGCCAGCGGTCATCTACTCCTCACTGAAGCTGAGCCACACACCTTCACCACAGCTTAACCAGTCTAACCAGTGACGTCCAGCTGGCTGCCAAACACATCTCTGCACTCCTCTCTATATTCTATATTATTTATTTAATGATATTCTGTGTGTGTTTACAGTTGTACAGCTGCACTGGACCAGTTTGAATGTAGAGGTCAGGATGAAATGGAAAGTTTAATTTTCACTTTAATAAAACATCTTACAAAGCAGTTTCCTGGTCATTGAACACACCTGTGCAACATCAGCCAATCACAGATTCAAAAAGGGAAATTGTTTCTTCATGTGAATCCAGAGTCACAGACTCTGGAAACAGCTGCAGCACATCAGCAGGCATCATTTCATTTTATTCTTTAAAGAGAAGAAACTCGCCTAGAATCATTTTAAGGAGTGGCATCACCCTCAGAAGTCTCTTGAAGTCTCGCTTAAAGGACACTTTACTTTTTGTTTTGTGTGTCTCAAATAACCTGAGAGCAGTTCTGGGGCCCGTTCTTCGTACCTCGCTAAGTAAGTTAGCTGGATTAGATTGTTGACGATTTCGCGTGATCCTGGATCAGTCGGTTCCCCGAAGCTCATCCGGGACTTGATGTCATAGCAACAGAGCCGTAAGCGTAAACCTGGGGCCCGTTCTTCGTACGTCGCTTACTACATCCAAGATCAAATCATCGCGCTAACCGTGAGCTCGCTAATCCGGTTCCCCGAACACACCTGCTGTTGACGATTAGTACAGCTGGATGAAGTAATGTGAGATCACTGGGTGTCGTAAAAGGGGCTACGCATCGAGAGTAGAAACACTGATCGGCAACCCTCTGATTGGTCGGCGAAAATGTCGAAGGAGCGCGCTCGGTATTTTTCGGCAGCAGAGCAAGAACTCTTGAGTGAGGGATTACAGGAGTTTCAGAGTTTAATTAAAACGCAAGGGAACACTGCAAAGGCTGCAAAAGCAAGGAGAGAGGGCTGGCAGAAAGTTGCTGACAAATTAAACTAGTAAGTAATTTAATAATAACAATAATAATGGAGTGGATTTATATAGCGCTTTTCAAGGCACCCAAAGCGCAGGATAATGCCACTATTCAGTCACTCTCACATTCACACACTGGTGGAAGCAGCTATGGTTGTAGCCACAGCTGCCCTGGGGCAGACTGACAGAAGCCAGGCTGCCATATCGCGCCATCGGCCCCTCTGGCCAACACCAGTAGGCGGTAGGGTAGATTTATCAAATCACACTATATTATCCAATATTATATTACATTATATTATATTATAATATGTTATATTATATCCTCTTTCACATTAGAGCCACAACAGGACCCACTAGAACATGGGATCAAGTAAAAGTGGAATATAAGAATATTCTACAGAATGGTAATATTTATCACTTATATTGCTTTTCGTCTCTTGGAAAGAGACCCTGAAATAATCTGTTTGTTTGTTTGTTTATAACAGCAACCAAGAAAAGGGCAGAGCAACAAAAGACAGGTGGTGGTCCTGCACCCCCTCGTCAACAAGTTGGTTAAGTAAATAATACCCTCACGGGAAAATCGATATCTCTCAATGAGCACACTGTCGCGCTGAGCTAAAGGATCCTGTCTATCCCGCAATATACGCTGAATTCTGAAAACTCTCCTTATCAATCTTGCACCTTCCGCAATGGGTGGCTCGCGTATACGGACAGGCTTCCCAAATCCACCTTCGCTTTTATAGCCATGGTCTCTCATCTTGATTACACGAAGTAATTTACAATTACTACTCTGAAATATGAATTGCATCTGAAATAATCAAATACATGTAATAGAATGTTAATAGTACATTTCCCTTTTTTAGGAAATGACCTGTATGTATCTGTGTGACATCAATAAAAGGATCAAGTGCTGCATTATCTTTAGTTACATTGATGTTATTTATTTATAGTGAAACAGTGGTGGAATATCGCTGTTGCTTTCGTATACATGAAGCGGACATACCTGAGTGGCCGCGATCTAATCCTGTTTACATAAAGTAAACCTGCTCCCGAGCAGGTTTACGCTTACGGCTCTGTTGCTATGGCAGCAAGTCCCGGATGAGCTTCGGGGAACCGAACGATCCAAGATCACACGAAATCGTCAACAATCAAATCCGGCTAACTTACTTAGCGAGGTACGAAGAACGGGCCCCTGCTCGGGAGCAGGTTTACTTTATGTAAACAGGATTAGATCGCGGCCACGCAGGTATGTCCGCGTCATCATACGAAAGCAACAGCGATATTCCGCCACCGTTTCACCACAAATAAATAACATCAATGTAACTAAAGATAATGCAGCACTTGATCCTGTTATTGATGTCACACAGATACACACAGGCCATTCCCTAAAAAAGGGAAATGTACTATTAACATACTATTACATGTATGTGATTATTACAGATGTAATTCATATTTCAGAGTAACAATTGTAAATTACTTCGTGTAATCAAGATGAGAGACCATGGCTATAAAAGCGAGGGTGGATTTGGGAAGCCTGTCGCAGCCATGTCCTGTCCGTATACGCGAGCCACCCGTTGCGGAAGGTGCAAGATTGATAAGGAGAGTCCTCAGAATCCAGCGTATATTGCGGGACAGACAGGATCCTTTAGCTCAGCGCGACATGGAGAGATATCGATATTCCCGTGAGGGTATTATTCACTTAACCAACATGTTGACGAGGGGGTGCAGGACCACCACCTGTCTTTTTTTGCTCTGCCCTTTTCTTGGTTGCTGTTATGAACAAACTAACAGATTATTTCAGGGTCTCTTTCCAAGAGAGAAAAAGCAATATAAGTGATAAATATTACCATTCTGTAGAATATTCTTATATTTCACTGTTACTTGTTCCCATGTTCTAGTGGGTCCTGTTGTGGCTCTAATGTGAAAGGGGATATAATATAACAATATAATATAATGTAATATAATATTGGATAATATAGTGTAATATAATGAATCTATAAATAGGCTAAATAATAAAGTGACTGAATAATGGTATTGTCATGCGCTTTGGGTGCCTTGAAAAGCGCTATATAAATCCACTCCATTATTATTGTTATTATTAAATTACTTACGAGTTTGATTTGTCAGCAACTTTCTGCCAGCCCTCTCTCCTTGCTTTTGCAGCCTTTGCAGTGTTCCCTTGCGTTTTAATTAAACTCTGAAACTCCTGAAATCCCGCACTCATGAGTTCTTGCTCTGCTGCCGGAAAATACCGAGCGCGCTCCTTCGACATTTTCGCCGACCAATCAGAGGGTTGCCGATCACTGTTTCTGCTATCGATGCGTAGCCCCTTTTACGACACCCAGTGATCTCACATTACTTCATCCAGCTGTAGTAATCGTCAACAGCAGGTGTGTTCGGGGAACCGGATTAGCGAGCTCACGGTTAGCGCGATGATTTGATCTTGGATGTGTCATTTGATCTTGGATGTAGTAAGCGACGTACGAAGAACGGGCCCCAGCTCTGTGGAGATGCTGTGCTAGAGGGTGAACGTGGGAATGTCATCAAGACGTAAACGGTTGTCTTTGAAACTGGCTTCACAGGTTGTTGTGAAAGTGATGCACTGTGTAAACGTTTTGAGTGAGTGAGCAGCTCTTTGGTCATTTACTTTCCTGTTTTGAAAACTAAACTCAGTCAGCAGAGGTGTCGAAGTCGCTTTTCAAATCCACATTTTCCATCACGTGACTTTGTCTCATTTTGCAGGGAGCGATCCAGCTGCAGTTTATTCTTCAGGGCACAGAACAAGTGAGGTCAGTTATGGATGAACTGTAGATGCACAAATGAAAAAGGCTCCGATCTCAGCCTGCAGCAGCAGAAACAATGAAAAGACATGAAAACAGGAGACAGTTACAGCACATTAGTCAGTGAGGTCATAAGGAGGTGACTTCTATGTTTTGTTTAGTTTTTTTTTTACATTATCATACATAAATGTTTCAGGCCATAAAGCACATTTTAATATTAGACTAAGAAAACCAGATTGAATGCAGATGATTTCATTTATTAAGGATTGAAAGCTGTCCAACGCTACAGGCCCCTGTGTGAGACTGACTGCAACCTGGTGTTAAATTGTGAATTAACTGTGATTAACCACATTTTATTTTGGAAAGCTGAGTTTAATTTCACTACATCCACACTCAGGCCAGACTACTGCCAGACCCGCTGGATCAGGAAATCATTTAAATAGAACTCGTCTGACAAAGTAAAGCAGGCTGCAGACATGATGATGATCTAATGAAATAGCCGAGAAACCAAATCACTGACAACTATCAGTCTGGAAAGTGTTAGAAAGGCATCTCTAAGGTTTTGGGACCAATATGAGAGCCGTCGTCCACAAATGGAGGAAGCCTGTGGAAACAGGAGTGACACATCCACGGCTCATTCAGCAGGTCACAAAAGAACCCAGAACAACATTTAAAGAATTGCTGCAAAGCCGCTCAGAGCTCAGGATCAAGTGGAAACATCCTTTAATAAAACATCTTAAATGCAGTTCCTCAGTCATTGAACGCACCCATTCAGCTTTTATTTGGTTGTGTTCTCGCCTTGAGCAGAATCGAAAGACTTCCACCTGCATGTCTGAGCCTGCAGAGCTCAGGTCTTGTTTTTCATTCTTTAAAAACACAGAACCGTTTAAAGGCGTGGCAGTGCATTTGTATAACCCAGCTGCTTCTCCACACCTCTTTCATACACTGAAGGTAACAGCACATCTGTGAATCACACAGTGCAGAGAAGCCAAACTGCAATGACTCAATCATTTACCTTAAAACTTTTAAAGGTATTTTAATGTATTTGATGTGGATCACACAGCTTTCTCTTAGTGATGAGCAGTGACTAAAAGCAGCCACCAGGTGGCGGTCCTGGCCCCGCAATTACAGTCAGCTGACATGAGCACAATAACTTCTTTTGTTTATTGCCAGAGTTAAATCACTAATCCTCAGGAGAAGAAAACATATTTGGGGAATTCCAGCTGTTCTTCTTCTTGCATATTCAAACTGTGGAGCTGAATTCACCGTTTCCAGATGTTGGAAAAAAGCCAACGCCACAACGACTTTGTTCCGCAACACAGCGTTTCCAGGCCACACCTGCAGAGTAATCTGATTACCCATTATTCCTACTAACAGCACAAGGAAGAACGAAAGCTCTTCCAGCACAGACTTCCTGCTGTGTTATTGTGCAGCCGTTTGCATTCCTGTGGCTGTTTCAGACACACAGCGATCCTGCCCTCCCCCAGCACCGCCCACAGCAGAAAACATTCATTCTCTGACCAGTTTTAGTTATTTCACGTTGTACCGACGCCTTTTATCATCATGAAACAAACTCCGTCCAAACCAAACCAGCTGATTGAAGTTTTTTATTAACATCAGAACATAATGCTGTACACGTAGGGGTTAAATCTGTGGCTATTGCCAAGAAACAAAAGTGAAAGATCAACATGAACATGAGAAAGCTACAGAAAATGTTCACATTACAAGAGAACTCTTATTAAAAGTCAGTGTTACACATGTCATTAGTATTAAAAGGGAGATATATATATATATATATATATATCTATCTATCTATCTGGCTTATACCTAAACACAAGACACGCTAAACCCCAAATCCTCATGTTCACGTGACGTAGTCATGGTTACTTGACATGTGATCAAAATCCCACAAACCCATGGAAGTCTAACCTCCAGTCTCCACAGTTTAAAGAGGTTTCGTTCTCAATCAACACACAAAAATAAAACTTGCTCTGTCATTGTTAAATTGATTAGTGGTCAGTTTCACAGGAATAAAGTGCTTAATGCTACATATTTGTGGACAGTCTCATGACCTGCATCTGCTTTTTTAGTTTCTCACAGCAGAGAAATATTCATGGTCCCCTTTTCTGGGAAGTGGAATCACACTGTTATATACACGTAGACAGGATTCTCAGTGTTTCACATTCAGGTTTTCTAATTCGTTGTTTTTTTTTAGCAAATCATCCTTTTTGATTTTTCTGGGCTTCGTTGTCTAGTTCAGGACACTTGTAAGTCGGTAGGGATTTGCGTTTTCTTTTATAGACCAATAAGCCAACAACAGCAAGAACAAGGACACAAAATCCTCCGACTCCAACTCCGACTGCGACACTCTGTCCACCTTGATGACTCTCGTTTCTCTGAAATGCTTTCCCGACGCGTCCGACCGGCTCGCTGACTTCATCCGTGTGCTCTGCAGATCACAAACATCAGACATTACACGCTGCACTCAGAAAAGGTTTCTATTCCAGGAATCCTGTTCAACAAACTCTGAGATAAAAACAACAAAAAAGTCTGAGTTTATCTGAGATCAGCAGCTCTCAGTGTCCTGCTCAAACAGCTCAGAGTTCGTTCACCCAGAGTTAAATGCGTGCGTGAGAAAGAAAGTGAAATTAGTAGGTCTCAGAATTCGTTTTTTTTTTATACTTTCGATGGCCGTGATTTACCCAAGTTACATTATGCATCCTGATTTTACAGCTGTTTTTTTTAACTGAAACTGAAGCTGAAAACCTGGTGAAACAGATGGGACACAGTTTACTGACGCGCCCGTCATACTAACGTTTCCAATTTAACCATTTCTAACCAGCCTTCACTGATAGTCGATGGCTCTCCTGCAGCTACAGCAGGGATGTTCTACTGAGTCACATTTTACTTTTGAGAGTCATTAAAATATGGAAAACAGATCATGTCAGGACGAAATAAGACACTGTGAATGGATCCAAAGCAGATCCAGACGGGATGAGCTGTGAAGCGACCAGAAGACACTCAGGCCTTTGGTCAGATCTGGTCTCTGTCCATGATCATGATCTGCTTTGCATCCTGCAGTGTAAGCGGACTCCAACATGGAGCTGATACTGATTCACACAAGATCCTGTGATACGTTTAGGTGGATCTGGGTCACTGACACAGAGTGTGAACTTCAGACTCTGTTCCTTTAAAAATGCTCTTTGAATAATGTCTCAATCGAAAATGCGAACAAAACTCAACGTGAAATGTAATCAGATTACTGTAAGACTGACTACAGCCGGTTCACGTAGTCTACAAGATCCAAGTGTGACAGACATGTTTCCATGAGTGTGGCTGAACACGACACATGAGCCTGTCATGTATCTGAAGCTCATCCTTCCCTGCAGAGAAACTGGCCGACAGCTGCAGATTTTATTTTGAGCTGATAATAATTCTGTGAATGACTGAAAAAACACTCATTTGCACGAAAACTATTTTAAAAAGCACAAAAAATAGAAAAGTGATGTCCAAGTGGGACAAAATAGGTTTCACTGCACAAACAAACTGCTCTGAACTTTGATAAGAACAAATAAGGGGAAATAAAACTAGTCGGCTGGCGAACCACGAGGGGAAGCGAGAGGGACACTCAGACTTTGTTGAAGAAATCCCGCCAGGATTTTAAGCTCAGTCTGTTACCGTGGTAACTGAATCAGAGTTGAAGCTGGCTCTCTTCCAGGAGCAGAAAACCTGAGTTTCCTTCATCTCAGGGTTTATAAACTCACATGCTTCCTGGAATCAAACCCTGCAGCTTTCGAACAAGTCTCATCAAAAACAAACTCAAGCTCACCTGCTTCTGTGACACTGAGGGATCTTTCCTCACTTAAGACTCTCTCGCTGCTTGCTGCGTTGCTCATTATAATTCTGCACTTGTATCTTCCAGCATCGCTGACGGTGACGTTCTTCAGCACGATGGAAACGTCTCCGTCCTTCATGAAGGCCTCTCGCAGCGTGACTCGACCCCTAAAAGACGAATGCTGGTACTTCTCGTATGAGCGTTCGTTGCGGTAGAAGAAGACGTAATCGTCCACACTCAGGTCAGGTTTGCTCCACTCCAGCACGGTGACGACTGCATCTCTGGGAGCCCGACACTGAAGAGTGACATCCTCTCCAATCGTCGCTGCGTACTGGTCTAAAATCAGAGAACAACATTCAGATATAATTCAACTAACCCTTAATAGATTGTTTCTTTCTTTATAAGAACTCTACATGGGGTGATTTCTTCATTTTGAATAAATTGGGGTCTCTGTACTGGAGCCTCTGGACCATATCTGTCCTACTGGAGCCTTTAGAAGCATTTTTAATGCAATTATGAGACTAATAATTTGTTTACTGTGCGCGTAAATGTGCTCACAGACTGTCCAAGATGTCTGTGCTTCAGTGTTGGTGAGTGAAGTTGGAGTGTTTCCTAAGTCAGTTATTTAATTCAGCATTTAGAAGCTATCAGTGCAACACACACACGCAGATAACACCAACTGAAAAAGGGAGGACTGTACTCTCTTGTTCAAATATTTGCCTCAGGGGGAAAAAAGAAAGAATTTATCTGCTGTACAGTTTCTTTTCTAACACTGACTGAATATGCGGAGTCCAAAACCAATCTGTGACGTCAAGTGATTAAGTCCAGTCTATGATGAAACCTGAGCCCACCTGGGTCAGGAACATTTACAGTTATCAGAAGCATCATGTAGCCTGGCGTAGTGGAGACTAAGCTGTGAGGTTTTTTTTAACCAAATTCTCTCTTTAGGAATATTCTTGTTGTGTCATGTCAGGGATAGAAACCCAACACATGTGACAGGTCTGATGATGCGGTCAGTCAGTCATGACTGGACTGATCTTCCAGGCGCTCCTTTCATGGGTCGCCACAGCAGATCACCTGCCTCCCTCTCACCTCATCCCAAGATCTTCCTCCGTCACGCCAACCCTCTGCATGTCCTCCTTCACTACATCCATTAACCTCCTCTGAGGTCCAAAATGTCTTAGCCTCACTTCTCCAACTTTGTCTCCTAACCTGCTGGATATGAGCGGTCCCTCAGATGCACTCGTTTCTAATCCTGCACATTCTGGTCACTTCTGTCTGGATCACAAAAATGACATTTCCATGCTGGATTGATCGATAACGTGGGCTGCTCTGCTATCAGGCCCAGAGACAGTGCTGTGATTTCTCCCAGTGTCTCGATTCCAAACACTAACAACACCTTTTTTCAAGCACTGCACAGCTGGACCGCAGCCAGCTATATGCACTTTTAATTACCAGCCTATCTTTTGGCAGGTTTGGCAGCTGATCAGCAGAAATTAGACAGTAGTTTCTGCAGGAACATCTGGATCTCCTCACACAAACACTGACATCAGTGGTCTCAGTTTGGACCCAACAATTCTGTGGCGCTGCTGAATCCCAGACATTGTAATTAGTCTGGAACATATTTCACATTTTCAGTACACACGGACAGGTTTACAGTAAGCTCTGTCATACCAGTCATAACACATACAGAACATTTTCGGTTGCATTTTTACATGAATGCCGAGCTCAGTTTGAAAAACAAAAACCCAAGAACAAAATACACTGCATAAAATCAGACTGTAAAAAATTCTCAAACACAGGCAACTGAAGATTATAATTATCTTTTTATTACATGCAATGGTCAGGTTTATCTATAAAACACATGCACAGACAGCAGCTTGACCAAAGGTCTATTTAGCACAGTGAGAACGAAACTACAAAACAGTAGGAGCTCATTAAAGCTTAATGTGGGGTTTGTTTGACTTTCCAAAGGTTCTCAATGACACAAGTCCAAAGGTGATTTGTGTGCCCGCTGGACTTCCGACAAAAATGCGTTAACATCCTGTAGGCACTTCTAACTTATTAATACTGACAGCTCACAGAAAACTGAGTGCATGGGTTGCACCACAGCCTGGGATTTTGCAAATTCAAACACATATTAGGGCAGGAGGAAAAAAGAAAGAAAGAAAGGCTTAAAAGTATCCTGCAGCCCGCCTGCAGCGCAGTGCCTGCAGTTACCAGGCAGATAATGCCACTGAAGCCTTTGTACGGAATGCTACTGACCAGCAGGATCACGGAAACCAACTCCCATTTCTTCCATATGCTGTTTGTAACGCACACAAACACACAACGACAGACGCACAAAACTCACCTTCAGACGCAAAAGCGCGATGGAAGAGCAGCAAATGTGCAAAAAACCACAGAAAACCCATGTCTGCCGTTAAATCCATGACAGCTTTATGCACGGCAACAAGTTGTTTACCAGAGCAGAGGAAGGACGAACAGGGCGGAGTTGAATTCCAAGAGTTTTGTTTTCGAATAACGCCTGCCCAAACCTGTTGCGTCATCACAACAAGCGACTGCGCCATCTACTTATTTTCTGACATTTTACGAATTTTTTTGTTTTATTTTCGAAAGAAATTCCAAGTATGTGAGAGGAATATGAATGTAGAAGAAGAATGCAGCGAACAGTATTTCTGAATGGCGTTATATAGGGAGCAAATAAACTGCTGCGTTTTACACTTGTTACATTTTATGTGCATTTTAACTGAAGATGTGTTAAAAAAACCGAAAACCCTGTAAGTCAGTTCCCGCTTTAAAAAAAAAAAAAAAAAACAATATTTCACTTCCTGTAATGACAGAAATCCCCCAGAAAATAAATCATAGTCACAGCTTTCACGTAGGCCTTCATCCAGTTTTATTATTATTATTATTATTAGGTGAGATATTAATGCAGCTCCAGTTAGATTTCCTAACGATACAGTTAAATGAACAGAAGGCACAGGAATGATATATAAAGACTGTCGTTTCTGTAACTGGTGTCCTGTGCATTTTCGTGGCTAAGTTGATTTGGTACAACAGTTCTTTTTAAAAGTGGGATGTTTAACGCTTTATTTTTTTAATGTATGGCGCCCTCTGCTGGAATAATACTTTCTGTGCAGTTGGATCACAGCGTGTCTGCAGGACTGAGGCTGTAATTATCAGGGAGGAAAAAGAAACATTAATTGTTTTAAGATGTAAGACAGAAGAAAGGAGAGGAAGATGAGGGTTATCTTGACAGGTAAGTACTACAGAACTACAAATATAAAGAGTACCTGTAAGGTTCTAATTCATGTTGGATTTTCACTGGATCTGTTTTGGTGAGATCATTGTGACACGTCTCTTTATGCAGGTGCAGCTTCGATAAACAATGTGGTACAGCTACACAGCTACACCACATCCTCTGGTGTTCACGGTCAGGGGATATCAGAGGTCGCAGTTTAGTTTAAATAAACTGAGTGAACCTGCAGTTACCCATGCTACACTGGCCGGAAAACAGCTGTGATGGCTCATCTAACATCTGGTTTGTTTGTTTGCTCTTGGAAAGGTTGCTTTCATAAATCCATCATTTATCCAGGTAAAAGTGTCACTGACATAATAAAAAAAGTGTTTTTCAAGAGAGATCTGATCATGAGGGCTGCGGAAATTATGACAAATATTTTCGATAAAGTTATTTTAAGTAACTAAAAAAGGAAAAGAGGACTGGTTGGATTATAATGCACAGTAACGCAGTAACCAAGATACGTGCAAAATTGGCCATTTCTTTATTTTATATACTAAACCTTATAAACCTTTTTTTACATAGAAGGATTTTTTAAACCAATATAAGCAAATACATTACACATTACATTACACAGTAATGGCAGCCTTGAGTAAGCCAGGATATTAGTTTACAGAGGCTGTTAAAATTATATGTCTAACGTTAAAATGTTGGTGACACAATAATTTAATCCTAATGGTACTGACATATTCATAGGGTTCATTTTTGAGTCAAAATATCATGAGGTAGTCATGATTTTGCAAATATCCACCTCGTAGTGCAGTTTGCACAAATTGTTTTAAAAATGCACTCACAAACATTACTGATGAGTCAAGATCTCCACAAACTGACAGAAACACTGAAGCAGCTCCACATTTTATTCTTATTGTCATGTTTGTCCTATTTGTCAGGTGACAGAAGAACCAACACAAAGCTCAGAGAGTAATGGTGACACAAGATCACAGGTGAAACTGGATGATGACTTGTTGGTTCATGACTGTATTTGATATGGCTGAAGTAGGGGAGAGCGGGGTAAGTTGTCACACTTTTCACACTGACTAACTCTTACTGAGCACCATACATCACAACGTAATAAATGTTTCACCAAATGAAAGACGGAAGTCTCGGGCACATATGATGTATTGATTACATTTTCATATCTTATCTCATTACGGAGTTGTAGACTGTTGAATGGAGAATGTGTACTTGTGACAATTTGCCCCATCGGCAGGTAAGTTGTCACACTAGATTATCTTAAAATAAGAACACAAATACTTAATTGTGATTATTGATTTTAATTGTTAAATTCAAACCAAAACTGGAAATTTGAACAATTATGCCAAGAGAATTTGGAAAAAAACAATTATTTCAATCCAATACACATTTTAATCAAAACATTAAGTAGAAAGAAAACTTTAGTTTGAACTTTAAACTCAAATGTTCTCTGGCTTGCACATAAATCCATCATAACTGAATGGAATGCTGCAAATAACTTGCTTTACTTAACATGTTTATCCTCTGAACAAAACAGATGCCCTATTTCTGATTAATCAGACTCAACTTCAGAGTCACAATTCTGGCACACATAAATTGCCTGGCCTGAGGTGCAAGCATCATGGGCCCATTAGTTGCATTTTACGCATTTTACCCAGGTCTCTTTTGGACAACTGTTTGAAAATGGCTCCACACAGACAAGGCAGAAGCACTCTTCATCATCTGATGATGACTCTTGAATTATTTTTCTTCTTTTAGCTGCGTTGTTCTTCATAGGTCCAGATGTTTTCCCCCCTCGCGTCCCTCTCTTTTGAAACAGCTTTTTGCTAGATTCAGCCTTATTCTTTTCTTTTTCTAGTTGCCGCTTCACTGGCGTGTCGGTTAGAATTGCTGATTTGCGTTGTTTTCTTCCTTTGCTGGATGGTTTTCGGCGGCCAGCTTTTGGATATGGCCGGATGTCCTCTGGAGTTGGTAGTCCGCTGTCAGTAATTGCAGTGCTGGGTAAGGGTGAGCTCGTGATAGAGATGGTGCTGGAGCTTGGCAGTTCAGAGTTGGTGCTGGGGCCTAGCAGTGCAGAGTTGGTGCTGGGGCCTGGCAGTGCAGAGTTGGCGCTGGGGCCTGGCAGTGCAGAGTTGGTGCTGGAGCCTGGCAGGGCAGGGTCCGGAATAGGGCGATCTGTGATGTAGGATGGTGCAAACTCGGCTTCCAGAAATACATTTCTGTTGTAAGGTTGAATCCCAGCCACCCTAAAACCAGCCTGAATGTTCAATGGGGTTGCAGCCAGAGGATATGCAATTGCCACAATCCCAGGAATGTCATAAATGGACATTGTCTTCCCAGGGTTGTTCCTCATCCAGGCATCACACGTGCTGTTGATGTGCCTCTTTAGTGGCCCGCAGACAGACCTGTCTAATGGTTGGAGCCGATGTGAGCAGTGCGGTGGGAATGACAGCATGATTATGCCATTTTCTTTGGCATAATTGAGTCCATCAATGGACAGATGAGACTCGTGGTTGTCCAAAAGGAGTAAACAGGGCTTCTCCTTTGAACACTTTGTATGTTCATTGAAATGTTGCAGGAAGTCAACAAAGTGTGTGTCTTTCATCCATCCAGAGGAATTTGCCCCTCCTTTGCTGCCGGGTGGCCCGTTGATCAGGAAATGGTCATGGAAGTGGACACGTGGGAAAATAAAGTATGGAGGTAAACTATTCCCTATGGCTGAGACAGCACAGGCCAGTGTGACAAGGGTTCCCCTTTCAGCAGAGGTCAATGACCCTACTTGTTTGAATCCACGTCTGGCCAACACTTTGTCTGGTTTATGTACAGTGGTGACCCCAGTTTCATCAACATTCCAAATGTCTCCTGGTCCAAACTCATATTTGCATAACACTTTCTCTAAGTTGTCAAAGAAAGCATTGACATTCTCTCTGTTGAAGCTACTTGCCCTGGCAAGGCTAGTTGCTTCTGGCTTTCTCAGTGACAATGTTGTATGCTGCTTTAAAAAGCCTGTAAACCACTCTTTGCTGGCCTTTTCTTTTTCTGCCCACAAAGGCACAAACTTCAGTTCGTGTGCCACAGCAAACTGGTAGGCAAGCTTTCTGACCTCACTTGGTGACAGACCAAAATAAATGTCAGCTGACCTAGTAATATATTCAACAAGCTGCTTTTCCAAATCAGGGGAAAAAATCTTCCTTGGCGTTGTATAACCAACCATTGTTGTTGGCATGGCTGTCTGACTTTCAATTTCTTCTCTGGTAATCTTTTGACAATACCGAGTTAGAGTACGGTAATTTATGTCAAAATCCTTTGCTGTACTTCTGATTGATTTGTTCTGCATCTTTACCTGCCTGACTGCCTTTAACATAATGTCAGGTGGTGTTCTGCCACGCTCTGTCTTTCGTTGATAATTTCGAACCATCTTACTTTCTTCCTTCCTTCCTTAATTCCTGCCTCTCCTTCCTTTCTTCAAAAACCTTATTACAAATACAAATGAATTACAATATCAATTTTTTGGAGCATTTATTTGTACTGGGGCAAGTTGTCACATGTGACGACTTGCCCCAAAGTTAATGAGACAACTTGCCCCAAACTGACATTTATGCTAATTTTGGCTAAATGTCAGGGTTAGCTCAACATAGCACATCAGCTGAAGTATCAAAAGACACGTTAATGTCTCCTCTATTTTGTGTAAAATAATAATTTGTAACATCTATACCTAACAAAGTTGTACTGACGAAAATTTAAAGTGATTTATTTTTCCTTTTAGGTCAAAAAAATAAAAAAGATGTGCTCACCTCAGATTAGAGCAGTCTTGACCACATGTGAACAGGAGGTTGACTATAGAAGAAGAAGTCACACAAAGTGGCTATTTCATTTTTGAGATAGAGCCTCTAGTGTTGGAGTTATGAACAGTGTGACAACTTACCCGTGTGACAACTTACCCCGCTCTCCCCTAAACTAAAGTCTAAAATACTTGTTTTAATATTAATTTAACATTATATAATCACATTTAAAACTATGAATTGTTATTTTAAATGGTTTAAAAGCATGTAGAATAGCATATGTAGGCAAGTATATTTCTCTGTTATCAAACGCACAAAGGAGAAAAAAAGAAACGGGGCAGGGTTCGGTGGTTAAATCATCCGTCCTCACCAATGCCAAAACCAAATCTACGCCCTTGGCTTATGGCACCAGTAGGCTACCGAAGACGATTGGGGACAATAAAAAGAAGCAAATCAAATAAAAAAAAAAAAAAAACGGGGGCGTCTGTTTCTTTTAAAGAATTCTGGCATTAACCTCAGAATTCTGGGGAAACAAAAAGAATGACCCCCCCAAATCCACTTCCGTACACCAGCCGGTCTATCTAAATGAATGAATGCGTTTACGCAGCAGCTTTTTGTTTGTTTGTTTGTTTGTTTTATTTCCAGGAAACCCCGGTTTTGACAGAAATATTAGAAACTTCCGATTTTCTATATTTGCTGCCAAATACGTCGGAAATGTCGATACTGCCCCTGCAGGAATGACGTGTATATAAGCATGTCACACATGCCATTACCCCCCCCCCCCCTCTTCTTTTAAATTACTCACCGCTTCATTGTCGCATAGGAACCAACAGTTGTGAAATTCCACTTTTTACGGGTTTTTAGGGGCATTGTCGGGTCTCCCTTGTTACCCTCGGCGCACCTGGAATTTATTCCGATCCTTCAAGCGAGATATCCGGGTATTTCGGCCCATGTCTGTCGGTGCTGTCTGAACAGATAATCCAGAAACTCCGTGCTCAGTAAATCCAAACGGCGATCCAAAATTCCTTTGATTACATCCATCTCCCGTGGGGAACAACTGATACATCCAAAAACGGGTACACCCAGCCGTGGAAAACTCCAGCTCAGAACACTGACACTGTCGCGGCCCCTCCTCTTCCTCCTCCTCTTCACCTCCTTCTATGGGCATTAACGGTGATTGGCAAACCACAGTGGTCTCTCTGAGACGTAGATGCAACATGCGGACAAGTGGAGAGCAACGTTGATCCTTTTCTTCCTTTTTTTCTCAGCAGCTGGCATCTAACTTTTTCACGCACCGCCGCCTACTTGGCCGGAGTGTTAGTAAAAGGCTCTAATTTGAAAATTAACTGCAAGGGATGAGAGGAAGCCGTCCCACTAACCATCTGACCACAGATACATACAGTTTATAGTTCACCTCCTTCTCCCCTCAGCTGCTGCTGCTAAAATCCAGTAAATTCAGCTGTTGCACACACTTGTTTCTCTGTGTTAATTTAAAACTTCACCACACACAGTTTCCCCTCTTTGCATCCCTCACACCTCCTCTGATGTGCTCTCCAGCTCATAGCCACATTTAACCCTTTCTGCCCCGCTGCACTCCCTCCCTTCTCATGTTAAACGCCCCTCCGCTTTGCCCCAGTTCTTTTTTTTTTTGTCTTCATATGAGCCACCGGTTCAAAACCCGCCCTGCTTTATACTTTCGACTCTAATGTTGCATTCACGTCACTTCAGGTGAATTTCATATTTTTTTGTCATTTCTCTGACACTTGAAAGCATCTTGTGTGATTTAAAAACGTTTTTTTACTATTTACTTGATATCTGCTATTCATCCCATGCAATATGTGCAGTAAAGCAGTTCTCATCCCAACCTGGTTAATGATAACATTCCCTCATTTTAAAAACATGCATGCAGGCTTTACTATGTAGATCCCTGAGTAACGCAGATCTGTTTTTCTCTACTCTGCAGGGTTTGTGTGGTGTTAATCCCACTCAGTGTCTCTCTGTGATCTACCGAGGCCTTGTGTTCGTACCAAAGCTATAAAACTAAGAACTAAAAAACACTGAACGCCTTTTTCCTGGAACTGCAGAATAGAAACCACAGAGCCGCTGAAGTCAAGAGGAAGGAGGTGTGTTTAACTGCTGTGATGAAACAAAAAAACACCTTAATCACACAACACTGTGCAGAAGAATGGGACACGCATCGCTTCTGTGGCTGCTCTGTAAGTACCTCATGTACTGAATGTAAAATGTGTAAATGTTGATCTTGTTGGAGTGCAGTGGATCTGGGACACAGAGATGTTTGCAGCTACAGGGAGGAACGGATTAACAACTGGATTCCACTTTAATTATATCAGTGGTTAATCCGTGCACTTTACTGAGCTGGAACAGCTGCATCTTCTCTTTAACTGAAGGTTTCACCAGATTCAAGCTTTTACTTCTTTAAACTCTTTAGAGTTCAGATTTTCAGGTTTTTGCTGCAGACAAACCACAGCAGGGTTTAAACGTCTACTTCACCGTCTCCTGCAAATCATGCTGTTATCTTATTGTTGTCCTTTTTTACCAATCTTACTGATGATTACCAGTCATACATGTGCTCTGTGGTCACAGGTCTTGGTAAGCTGCATTTTTAAGCAAAGACTCCCCCCGTTTTTATCTCTGTGTGTATCTATGTTGCAAAGAGTGGCACCTGCCAAGCCTTTAAATATATCAACTCATTTAATTGTCACTTATTCAATTTTCAGTCCAGGTTTCATGTCCAGATTAATTTTAGCTGGTAGTCACCAGTTTAAGTTGAGTGATTTGAATTTTTTTTTTCTTCCAAATTTCAGATTGCGGCTTACTTCTCTTCTCGGTGCTGAGCTGCATTACCTATGGAGGTGAGTGAACTCATAATTTGGAATCCTAGAGATGTTAAATGTAAAAAAACAAGTTTTTCTTCACAGAAAATAGATTTGACATCAGTATTTTTCCTTTTCTGAGTAATTTTTACATTAAAAAGTCTGCAGCGGTCAGGAAAATGTGTGCAATTAAAAACAGAGGAAAATTTGGGGAAATACACTCTTCGTGCTTGCTAAGAATTGGATTTTGAAACTGATACCATTACTCAAATAAAGAAATGTTCCAGTACATAAGTCACTACAGTTTAATAAAATAATGTGCACTGTTTTAGCTTCAGATTAACTTTTAGACTCAAGCATATGTTGCTTAAACTGGATTCAGATGTTCTATCTGTCTTTGACCCTGCACCACAACAGACATCGGGATGTTTTTCTGTTCATTTGAAAAATCTATAATCTCTCACAGCTCGTCTGACTGTGAGTCCCAGCAGCTCTCAGTTCTTTGAAGGAGACTTTGTGTCTCTGAGCTGTGAGGAGGACGACAGCTCTGCTGGATGGACTCTGAGGAGAAACACGAGCAAAGACACCAGAGCTGAGTGTGAGGAGTGGGGACAACCAGCTGGTTCTTCCTGTAACATCACTGGCTTCCACAAATCAGACAGTGGAGTTTACTGGTGTGAGTCCAGAGAGGGTCCCATCAGTAACATGGTTAACCTGACAGTCACTGGTAAGCTGAGTGTGTGGAGTTAGTGTTGATGAAGCTGTGTGTAAATGGATGAAATGCTGTAGTTTGTCTCTGTGTTGAGGTGGATCAGTGATCCTGCAGAGTCCTGTCCTCCCTGTGATGGAGGGAGATGACGTCACTCTGCTCTGTGAAACAAAGACCACTCCCTCCAACCTCACAGCTGCTTTCTATAAAGATGGCTCCCTCATCAGGGAGGAGCCTACAGGTCACATGACCATCCAGCATGTTTCCAGGTCTGATGAAGGCCTCTACAAGTGTGACATCAGCGGTCATGGAGAGTCTCCATCCAGCTGGATCACTGTCACAGGTGAAGCTTCTGTTTCTTTTACAGATTTCAGACCCAAAGAGACTCAAAGTGACCACAAAGACTTGTGTTTCTCTTTAGTTTCAGGTTCTTCTACCTCTCCTCCTCCATCAGCCTCGACTGCCTCCCTCCACCTCTCCTCTCTTTCTACTGTTTCCTTCTTCGCGGTGCTGTCAGTTTCCTCCATATTTGGGCTGCTCCTGCTGGTTGTACTGGTTGTACTGGTGAGAAGATGTGTCTGGAGGAAACCTGAAGGTGAGACACACATTCTGTTCACATTCAATGTTTCTATATAAATCAGCTTAAAGTGACAAAATAACACAATCTACAGTGTTTTTCTCTGAGTGGTATAAAGTGGGTGAAAGTCAGTCCTGTTACACTGACGCTGATATCTCACCCAGTGGGAAATTCACACTAAAGTAACTGAAGTGGATAAACATAATCACACATGTAGGTGTGACCATGGGGTGAACTGTTCCTTTAATAACAGTCACATGATGCACAGGATGTTGTTTTTGCACTTTGTGAGCACTTGTTTTTAAACAGTTAAATTACCATATTTATAGTGAAACTACACACTGCAGTTGTGCAACATTTTCTGCTTCTGCATTTCATGTTCAATAACATGCTTTTAATATAGTTTACACTAAATGTTTTTGTTTTGCTCTGGGTGAACCGTAATGCTGCACTTGAGATTTTGTGGTCAGAGTCTATCGAAGTGAACAGAAGCTTCACCGCCGTCCAGTTTCCTGTTTTCTGACTAAAAGAAGAGAAAATAAAACCTTTTTTTCTTTTACATGTTTTACCGCAGGTCTCACAAAGATCACCCACCGTAATGCTGACTTTAGTCTTTCCTCCACTTTGCATTTTAATCATCATTAGATGATTATGAATATTAGTGCTCCAAACATCGAAACATCGGCAGTTACAGTACAGTTATCAGTGGAAAATCTTTTTCATCTCATTTTTTGCAGAAAGAGATCCTGCAGCAGCCACTGCTACCTACTCACCAGTGAGAAGAACCGTATCGAACCAGCAGTATGAGTCAAACAGGACGAGTGGTAGGAAACATTTCCTGTTAGATAATATCTAGATTCTTTGATGATCCAACGTTTCTTCAAAACGTTACTCAAGTTTCGTGTTTTGGGGTTTTTTGAAGAGAATCTCCAACATGTGCTTGTTCAGACACCGGTGATACTTTTAGGGTGAACTGCAGGTCCTCATGCTACTATTTTATCATGTGTATATATGCTATCATTTCCACTGCACTGGACATATAACAAATCTTTGTGACATGGCTTTAAGTGTATATGTTATACATTACTTTAAATATATCTTTACTTTTGTCACACCGTCAGACCAGCAGGCAGTGTGGACATCCAACTGTGTGAACACAAGAACGCAAAAATATATTATTACATTACACTCAATCATGTGTTATTTACCAGTATATTCATAATTAGAGCTACTTTGTTATATTTTGTAACTTTGTAATATGTTGTTTTCTTTAATTTAGTTTGGTTAGCTACTGTTCTTTACTGCCTTGGAGCAAGCATAGCCACATAATTTCCTCTGGGATTAAAAGAGTGCTGGGATAGTCAGATTCTGATTCTGACAAAGTGATTAATATTAAGTTGATACCATAGATACGTCTAAAAAATCTGGGATCAATTCAAATCTCAGGAACCTTGATTTTAAAATCAAGGTCAGAGGTCAAGTTTTCTGAAAGTCTGGTAAACACAATTACAAGAAACGGACAAGTTGCCCCATATTTATTTATTTTTGGCCCACCTACTAAGAGGCTGAGGGTCCTTCTGACTCTTGTGCTGTTGAAACAGGCGACTCCTCCCTGTGTCAGATTAGGTAAAGGTATCTTATCTTGTGTTAAACCCCCCATTTTTTAAAATGTTGTTTCACTGGAAGACTCAGAGAAAGAAAGAAATACAGTTTTATATCAGATTCATCCCGACTGCAGTTTTCCCTTCCCACTGATTGCTGATTTAATAATATCATTATTTCAAATGCTGAAGCAGCAGCAGTGACAGTTATCTGTTCTCAGAGGAAAATCTGACTTGATTTATGCAGAGAAAGATCCCCCAGCAGCTGCAACTGCAACCTACTCGTCGGTGAGAAGAACAGCCTCAAACAGGACGAGAGGTACGCCGAGTTTCCTGCAAGATAAGCTTTAAAACGTGTGATGTTTCCTAAAAAGTTCCACAAGGTTCATGTTTGGGGTTTCAGACGAAAGCCTGGTGCTTCCTTTAGAAAGTAACTGCAGGTGCCTTGATTTTTTTTTTCTTCCATCAGTTCAACATTTCAGTACTGTTAGCCCTGGGCCTGCGTTAGTTTGCGGCCAGATATCCATGTTTCTGCACGTCAGCGTACTAGAAGAGCGACAACAGCAAAGAAGCTCTGCTGCACTTCAGTTTCCTGTTTTTCTGATTTAAAAAATGGGGAAACACTTTTTTTATTCAAATGTTATTTGAATAAATGTATGTCAGAGTTATCCAGCTTTTTATCAAACACAATCTTTCCTCCACTTGACATTTTAATTGACACAAATGACACAAATGCCAACGTTTCAAATTGACTTTACAGAAAAAGATCTCTCAACGGCTGCCACCTACTCATCGGTGAAACGAGCAGCAGCAGACGAGCAAAACGGAGCAAACGGGACCAAAGGTATGAAAAATTCCCGGCACGACAAACTCAAAAATCTTTGAAGGTGTTCTGATGTTTCCACAGGAGGTTTTCTGGGGTTGATTGTTTTTGAACATGTGTCGGATGCATCTGTGATGAAATCTGCTCCATATGTTGGTGTTCTGGATCAGCAACTAAGCTAAGCACTAAACTGAAGTGCACGACTACGTTATGATGGTTGTTAATAATCGGAATCAGAATTCTTTAGTAATCCGAGAGGGAATTATGTGGCCACAG
The DNA here is from genome assembly GCF_057382185.1 of Mchenga conophoros. Taxonomy (NCBI): domain Eukaryota; kingdom Metazoa; phylum Chordata; class Actinopteri; order Cichliformes; family Cichlidae; genus Mchenga; species Mchenga conophoros. The sequence continues at coordinate 43,345,171 of NC_140528.1, forward strand.
TTGCTCCAACATGGTACGAACTTTAACTAAACTAAACTAAACAAGAATCAGCTGACAAAAAAAAATCAACTCTTTTCAAATCTTCAGTCCACTGAACATCAGCCTCACTTTTCCAGGTGCTTGGAGACTTTCCAACTTTCCAAACATGGAATCTTAGACTCTTAACATTTCCAGGTCCATATTTTTTATCTTTTGACTCTGCTTGAGTAGCTTAGCATGATTCACATCTCAAAATAATCCTTCTTTATTTGATATGGAGTCTTGGTGCAGGCCCTCAGTTCATTCTCTCTCCCTCCTGACCACATTATTAGAAATGTTTAACGTGATTATCCATGGCTGGAACAAGATCTATGTCAGGAAATAAAGAAAAACACAACTGATCCACTTCAAGATGAGCTTTCCTTCCAAGTTATATCTTGAGTGCAGCTGCCAGTTTCAAAAACAGATAATGCGTCCATGATGATTTTCCTCCTCACACAGAGCTGTAACACAAACAGCTGTTGAGTGAAGCAGATCTGTGGCGTCTCTGTGCTACAGAAACAAGAAGAAAGTCTGGATAAGCACGTGGTGATGCTCACGTTCTTTCTGATCCACTTCTGCATCCTTTGGTGGGAACTGAAAGTGTAACCTTGGATAATTTGATATTTTGGAAGCTGGTCCCATCTAATGATGGTAACAACACTGTTGTCTAAGGAGCTTGGAAAGAAAAGTGTCTGGACTTCTTTAAGCTGCTTGAAGACGTTTCACCTCTCATCCAAGAAGCTTCTTCAGTTCTAAGAGTCAAATGGTGGAGAGTCCCAGATTTAAAGGTAGAAAGGTAGAAGCCTGGGACTTCCAGTGTTAAGCCTGCAGGAATTTTGGGACAAAAGGACCCCCTGATGATCCTCTACCTAATCACATGAGCCAAGGTGTGAAAATGGGTGTGGGTCACAAACACAGTTGTGCACGTTCAATGCAGACAACAGGATTCAGACGCCTTCACATTCACCCTCTTGTTTGTGTGCAAGAAAAAAACAGAAGTGTGTCCACCGGACTCTCGGAGTGAGCACAAACTTTTGGTTCTTTTTGTGTTCTCACTTTTACTATAAAGTCAGGAACTCCTTCTGATGTGGTGAAGGTGTCTTTAAGTGGTTCAAACCTTTTGACTCATGGGGCTTTGAGCTTTCAGACTTTGTGCACTGATAATAAAGCAGCAGTATTTTCATTCAGATTTTTAAACTGGGTCATTCTTCCTCAGAGTTTCCCTGCATATACTTTCACTCCGTTGTAGGACTGACCAGTGTTAATTGGGCCAAACGAGGCCAAGAAGTCATGGCAAAAACTCACATCTGTCCAATATGAGGTGAATATCGGTGGAGGCAGCTACACTCACCGTAAAAGTCAATTTTTCTTTGAAACAGCTTTCACAGGTTAGCAAAGTGTTTTATTTGGGTTACGTTAAGTTTGCAAAGTGTTAAACGGGCTTGGCAGATGTGAGTAGCTCTGCACTCATTAAGCTTCCTGTTTCGAGCACTAAACTCAGCAGAGGTGCTAAAAAAAGTCACTCCAGGTTGAAGAGAGGATGTGCTGTGACTTTATGTGCAGCCCTACTCATGAAAAGTCCACATTTTCCCTCACGTGACTTCTATCTTGTTTTTTCAGTGTGCGATCCAGCTGCAGGTTACTCTTCGATGCACATAACAAGCGAAGTCAGTTATGGAGAAATCGCCATCAGGAAAAACAGCAGGCACAGAGGTACAGCTGCTCCTCTTTCATACTCGCTGATCTTCTGCAGGATCTGGTTTAAGTGCACAGATGCTGTTTGTACAGAGGAGGAGGAAGTCGGATCACTTTGATCCCTCCACACTGTAAAACCTAATCAAAGCCTAAAAGCAATAGAAGAAGAAAAATGGGGTCAGATTCATCCTGCTGCTGGCACTGTGATAAACACTGTGAAAAGATGATGACGCAGTGACAGCATCTGCACTGTAGAGCTCCACAAAGCAGACAGGAGAGACTCAAACTGTAACATGAGGAAAATGTTGAGGTTTAACACAAATACTGAAAGTAGCAGAGCTGCTGCAGACGAAGCAGCAGAGTGTGACCCACAGTAAGTATGACATACTATATGAACGTGTGAGTGTCTTACACCTCTGAGTGCTCAGGAGGAGCAAACATAACCACAGCCTAACGAACCATTAAAAAAACACAATCATTTATTCACTTACTGAAAGTAGATCTAATGTTTGTTTAAAGCCAAGAAAGAAAGGTAGAAAAAAGGAGGACAGTGTACGAGCACACATCTCTCAGGATCATGAATCGTTTTTAAGATACTGGAAAATTTAAATATTTCTCATAGAATTATTATAAACTATGAATCTATTAATTTATACTTTCATCTGCTGGGACACAACACAAAAAAGCACATTTTGATTTTATAAAACATAAATCAGAGGCTTATTTATGAGCTCAGCAGGTAGGATCATATCACTGTTGTAAGGTTTATGGAACAATAAAATGGTTTTAACCTTCAGCCAACAGGATGAAAAGGGAAAATATAAAGATGCTTATAACAAACTTCTTGATGCTCATCTGGGAAAGACAGAGATTTTAGATCATCGTGTTATCTGTGCTCTGAGCTCAGCGGGATCCTGCAGAGATCTGGTGGCAGTTTTAACCTGCGGATCTCTTAGGTTGACCATAACCTGCTCTTCAGCCCTTAACCCTGCTTTGTACTGTAGATCTGAAGACATTATGCCTTTAATGACACCTCACAGGCTCTGGGTTTGAATCTCCTGGTTGGCTGTGTGCAGTTTTTTACACTGGACTGGGGACCTGTTTAGTTTGTAGAGCTCTATCCTGTGTGAGCTTAAGTTGGATCGAGTGTTAGGGAAGTGTGTGGAGGGAATATTTTATAACCAAACCAAAAATGTTTTTTGCACTTAGGTTTTTGTACAGATTAAACAAATATTCATACAAGTTTTCAACAAGTGTGGCCAGTGTGAGCAGGTAGATTTGGTACTTTGGACAGAGCTAAGCGAGCTGCTTTCCTCTGATTCCACTATCAGAGATAAACATTAACAGACTGCAGATAATTTACTGCTGATGTGAAATGTCCCAGTAAGAGAGGCAGCAGGAGCAGTTGCAGCATGTTTAGTCGCATAAAATCATTTCTCTAATAAGAAGTGCGCACACTTACTGCATTTAAAGCACGAGCCCCACATGGACACAACAGGGACAAGTGGGTGGTGCATGGTATGCTTATGTCTCTTCATAAAACAGCATTAAATAAGTTTCATTCAGATAAAGGTAGGATTGGTGAAACAGGACGTTTAGAAATTCTATGGATACCAAGTATTTACAAACAGGCGGATGATCGGTGAAAGATTATCACTGAAGGGTTTTTTGGGGAACAGAAAAAAGTCACCAGCTGCTGCTGACACATCTCCAGTTCCTGAATGATTAGTGTTCATGTTCTTAGGAAAATAAATCAAAGTGAAAGGACTTCAAATTTGATAAGTTGTTAAATGTTTTTTCTGCCTCAAAGAAACAGTCGACTCATAAAGATATAAATATTTAAAAAAGGAAAATCAAAGTTACACACAGTAAATTAATAATGAACAAGCTGACATATCAATAAAGGAAATGCATGTATTGGTATCACATCACCCAGACTGTCCTGTAATGATAATAAGAATATGTCAATAACATTTCAAAAATAAATAGTAAAAAAAAAACAGGATTGTGTCAACAGTGAAGTGACACAATCCTGAATCAGAATCACCAGAATCCCACTATAATACAAAAATAAACTTCTTGTAAACAGGAAGTAATGTCAGACAGAAGCAGGCTCAGGGAGGGGCGGCCATCTGCTGCGAGTGGTTGGCTGTGAGGGGAGGGAGAGTGGACAAAGACACATCGTGGAAGAGAGCCAGAGATTAATAATATTAATAATGACTAATGATTAAATACAGAGAGGTGTGATTAAGAAGAAATCCCCAGTGCACCATGGGAAGCCCCCCAGCAGCCTAGACTGATTCCAACGTAACTGAGGCAGGGTTCAGGGTCACCTGATCCAGGCCTGACTTTATTAAAGGAGAAGAATCCTGCAAGAACAAATGTCCTAAAGGGAACAAGACTGAGGAGCCAGAAATCTCTGACATGAGCCTGCTGAAGGGGGCCCAGCTTGGGCCAGACTCATTATTAGTGTCAGGAAAAAGGTCAAAGGTCAGATGAAAAAACAGGCTTTTGTTGAGCAAATTTGAGTTCCTCTGCTGCCACCTACTGGCTCATATCATTTTGTGACTCGTTTATTTTTATGCTGTGCACATACTGGCCACTTTATTAGGTACACCTTGCTACCACTATTGCCGTCAGAACTGTCTTAATCCTTCACAGACTCAGCATGGTGCTCAACAACATTCCTCTGAGGTTCTCATCCATATAGAGATGATAGCATCACACAGCTGCTGTACATTGATGATGTGAATCCAACACGTCCCTAAAGTGCTCCGCTGAATTTTCAAGGGCTTGATTTGGTACAGATGTTATAACTGCATTTATGACACAGAGTGTAATAGTAACTGTAATAGTTTTATATTCTTAGACTGAAAATGAATCTTAGAAATAAGCAGCAGTTTATTATTGACATTCTGCTCTAAAAGTAGAGCGTGAAATGTACAAAGTGATGAGATTCTTCCATTATTTAAACCAGTTTACTGTCCTGTCAGATTCAACTGTGAGCTCTATAATGTAATTTCAATTAAGTTTTACCTATATAGTGCTGAATCACAACAACAGTCACCTCAGGATGTTTTATATTGCAATATAAACCCCCCAAGGATAACACAGAGAAAACAGCAACAACCAGACAACCTCTATAAAAAAAAGCATTTTTAGACAGTGGGGAGGAAAAACTCCCTTTTAACAGGAAGTAACCTCCACGAGAAGCAGGCTTTGGCAGGGGCGACCATCTCTGGTGACAGATGATCTGATATCCTCGTGTTGGTGTTGTTCCCAGACCATCATGAAAATGTTGTTCCAGGTTCAACATTGGAAGTGACCAATCACATTGTTGTGACGTTATTCTTTTGCGCGCCAAGCCATTCGTGCATTTATGAAATTCCAATGTTGCAAGGACAATATCAATTCTACTTACTGTTTATTAAAGGGTTACGGTTAGGGTCAGGGTCTGTTGATCGGCGGACAGAGGCGGTTTCACGCAGCTTAAGTACAGTTTTTTGTTTTACGCCGGTTTTTCCCGAAGTCGCAAAAGTATGACGTCATAACATTCTGATTGGTCACTTGCAATGTTGATCCTGGAACAACATTTTCATGATGGTCTGGGAACAACACCAACACGAGGATATCAGATCAACCCTCTGGTGACTGCCTGGAGGAGAGGGGAGGGAGACAGGAAAAAAGACACGCTGTGGAAGAAAGTCAGAGATTAATAATAACTGATAATTAAGTGCAGAGAGGTTTATACACACATAGTGAGTGAATAAGTCACTCTCAGTTCATCATGGGAAACCCCCAGCAGCCTGGGCCTATGAAAAAGTTCATTTGAGTCAAAGCTAACGAATCTGAGTCTCTTTAAAGGGTTAATTTGATCTACTTTATCAAATCCAAAGTCAGTGAAAAAATGAATATATTGTCTTGATCTTTGTGAGGATTTATGTGAGTACAAGACTAAAAGTGTCCCGGCTCTGTTACACTTCAGTGGATGTTTTCTTTGTGGAAAATGTTGCGTGTGCAGTTATTTTTTTGATGTGTCCCAGAAGTTTTTATCACCTGAAATTTAAAAGTTTCTTTAATCTGTGTGTTTTTGTTCAGATCCTTCACCAGAGCCAGGGGTCATCTACTCCGCACTGAAGTCAACAATGACGCCTTCCAAACAGCCGATCCAGTCTGACCAGAGATGACGGCTGGCTGCTAAATACAGTCCTGCACACCTCTGTGCAGCACATGTTATTTATTTAATTACATGCTGTGTGTGTTTGCAGTTTTACAGTTGCACTGAAATAAATGACTTGAATGTACAGTTTACGCTGAGGTGGATTTTTTTCTTTTTCCATTTGGCCAATCACTGGAAACATGAAGAATCAACGGACCGGAGCGTGCATGTCCATGCCTGCAGAGTTCATATTTGAAAACAGTCACTGCATGTTATCCAGCTCCACCTACTCCCCTCCACACATGCTGGGTTGTTTTAGCACAACAGATATTGTATCAGTGATAGAGGTAAAGAAAACACTTTGCTGTTTATAATGCATGTTTAAAGGAGGTGAGTGCAGCTGTCTCAGATGAAATCTAGGGGACTGGATCCTAGAGGTGGACCAGTTTTTGCATATTTTATAACATAGTGCCATAGTGCTGTTGAGTGCCAGGAGGATTTCTATGATATATTATATATATGATCTATTATACATCGGGGAAACCAAACAACCTCTGGCGAAGTGGATGGCACAACACAGAAGAGCTACCTCGTCAGGCCAGGACTGAAGTCTATTCACACCTATAGGCCAGTGGACACTCTTTCAAGGATAAGACAGGGAGGAACGCTGGTTTGATCGCAGAGTCAAGGAGGTCATTTACGTGAAAAGGGAAATATCATCTCTGAATCGAGGAGGGGGCCTAAGGGTACATCTGTCACCATCTTACAATGCTGTGATTGCAGCCATTCCCCAACTCTCTGTGAATGGTACTCATGGGCATTGGTGCATGATTTCTTGAATCATGTTCTCCATAAACTGATATAAATTTATATATACACATTTTTGTATCAAATGTTAGTTTAAAGTCTACTGTTTTAGTTTAGTCAGTTCGCTTTCTTATCTTCTTCTCCCTGCATCTCTTCCTGCGTTCCCTAGTCAGTCTTGTCTGCATGTTTATTTACCTTTCAAATTCCCCAGTCCCCGGCTCTCTGCGTCCCCGGCTCTCTGCGTACCGGCTCTCTGCATCCCCGGCTCTCTGTGTCCCCGGCTCTCTGTGTCCCCGGCTCTCTGTGTCCCCGGCTCTCTGTGTCCCCGGCTCTCTGCGTACCGGCTCTCTGGGTCCCTGGCTCTCTGTGTCCCCGGCTCTCTGTGTCCCCGGCTCTCTGTGTCCCCGGCTCTCTGGGTCCCTGGCTCTCTGTGTCCCCGGCTCTCTGTGTCCCCGGCTCTCTGGGTCCCTGGCTCTCTCACCCTTGTTCTGTGTCTTCCTAGTCATGTCTGTCTCCTTCCTCCTCTTTCCTGTATTTTGTCAGTCTGCGTCTCAGTGTGTGGCTTCCAGTTTTATTTTGATAGTCACTTAGTCTGTGTGCATCATGTTCAATTTTGCTTCACCTGCGTTATATTGAATTTAAGGAATAGTGTTGCTGGTTCATTAATAAATGTGGCCACCAGGGGGCATTGGTTAAAATGCAAATGCTTTATTGAACTGTAGTTTTTGTCCCTGGGTCTCTGAACTATTTAAAGGTTCCAGGAGAGACAAAGGAGGAAGTTGAGATGGAGAGATGCTTGGGGTTTTCTAAGTCTCATTGTAGAGTTATATGGTTTATATTTAGGGTTATGGACAGTTTTGGATGATAGTTTTAATTATAAATATAATATATACATGTTTATACGATTAATGGTCTTTTTTGGAAAGTGTGGAAACACCCCTGGCATTTTATGAGGAGGGCGTGTTTATCAGCAGATGGGTATGAAGGACTGCCAATTGCTAATTTAAAGTGCTGATGGTAGATGCCACTAGTGCTCCACAGAGCTGCCATGTTATGTTGCTGGAGTATTTTGTTAACTTGCAGTTAACTTTATTAACTGTAGCCGTCTTGTCAACTTCCATACCTGTATGTTGATTAAAAACAATGCCTACAACGATTGGAGCCTTGCTGCTAACAGTTAATCATCACACTGTTTCAGTAAGATATCTAATCATTAGTTTTTCCACATATTGAAAACATGTGATGCAGCCTGTGTAATGCATTTTTAGAAATCTTGTTAATCTTGGAGGTGTTATTGAAACCGAATGAAAACAGGAAGAACAGGCAGGAAATATGTGTGACATCAGACCTGTTTATCCTTTTTGTCTCTGTGCTGCTGCTGGCTGACTCAGATGGCATAAATACATTATTATTAAAACATTTTTTTTTGTGAGTAATAAAAGGCCCACTGTTGAAGAAAAAAGACACCTCTGTCCCATTGTTGTCTTTTAGAGTATAACAGCTTTTCAGTAAGTCCTCTGATTCTAGTAATAGAGCAGAAAAAGTCATTAAATTGAAACCATGGGTAAAACTGAAACCGAATCACTCCAGCAGTAGACCATATAACAAAGTTATATTTTACAACTTATAATACATGAATAGGTCAAACATAAACAAAACATATCACTGAGCTTCATATTCTATCAACATTACATCAATATTAATAATTTTCCATCCATTAAAAAAATGAATTGAACTGAAACTGATTATTTTACGTATTCTATCCTTTTTAAGCCTTTTCTTATTAAAATTAGTTTCTAAGTTAGTGTCTGAGTCCTTGACATTTTTCAGGCGTCTTCATGTTCCTATTCATTTTTACACTTCTCTTGTGTGTGTGTGTGTGTGTGTGTGTGTAGTTTACATCATCTTATTTCTATAAGGTTATTACTGTTAGTCAGGTAGTTACAGTGACTGCTGTGTGAACGTCATCACTTAAGTTAAGCACTTTGACAGCATATCACCAGCAGGTGGCAGCACAGGACATTCAGCCGGGCCAACAACAGGCTTTTAGTGTTACCTCTGTGATGGAAAATTAGTGCTTCACCTCATGTAACCTCTGTGCACCATCAATATGTAATTGTAACTTTTTTGTACAAAGACAGTGTATGAAGATGAGAAAACAACTGACCGTAAGCTTTGCTCAAGGTCATGACACAATACATTATTGAGCTGGTGCCTACATGATAGTCTGAATTTCTTGCTAACTGCTGAACAGAGAAAGACCGTATCCACACGAGGGCTATAAAGGAGCTGCCTTTTATTAATGTTGGTACAAACCCTGTTCGTGCTGTGTTGATCCCTTTGCAAAGGTTTTAACTTCTTTCATGAATCTCAGAAAATCTGTTGGGCTTTGGTGCTCATATTATTTTTCCACAACAATTTTGGCAATGAGGATGGGATTTATCAAGCGATTTCTTCTCTGCTTTCATTTTAATTCAGGAAAATCCACAGGTAGATGAATGAATCTACGAACAAATTATTGTGGAGATGAGTGCATTACAACAGAGACCAGAAGTTGTCACAGCTGAAATGATGTCAAATGTCACAGTTAAAAGACGTACCAGCATCACTACTCCCACAGCAGCAGATGGTAAACGACAGGATTTTATTGCAGCCATTTCTGAAATCTGTTCATCCAGACCTGACCCACAGGAGGCATCGCTGGCTAATTCTAATCTGAGGGTATTTGTGGATGATTTGGCATCACACAACCAAGCCCCCAGTTAATATCAAGTAAGATGTGCAGTGATCGCAGAACATAGGTAAACACATGGGGTGATACATGATTTTTGACACATTATGGAAACAGTAGTTTCAGCTGATTTAACGAAATCCATTGCACATCATACTCCCTCCACTCAGCTATATGGTTGAAGTCTCAGTCCCCATCTTTCTATTCTGGCAGGTTGTTTTGACCTTGGTTATTCCAGATGATTTCGAGTGCCTTGTGATCGGTCACCAGTGTGAATGGCGAGTGCTTCTTTCTCAGTTTGCGAGTATCTCGTTTCCACATCACTCAGTGCTCTGCTTGCATATGCAATAATGTGCTTCATCCCCGTTTCAGAATGGCGCCCAGTCCAGCTGGACTAGCATCAACAATCAGTTCAGTCTGTCTGCTGGGATAGAAGTAGGACATCGTTGTGTCGCTTGTGAGACTGACCTTGAGTGCCTGCAACGCAGTTTCCTGGTCCTGACGCCATGTCCAAGGGGTGTCCTTGTGTGTGAGCCTGCGCAGCGGCTCAGAGATTGATGAGAAGTCCTTGATGAACCTCGAGCAATAATTGGCCATGCCAGGGAGACTTTTGATATCAGCAGGTGTTTTTGGGTTGGGAGCGTGTTGAACTGCTGCAACCTTTTTAGGATCTGCTGAAACGCCACCTGCAGAGAAGATGAAACCAAAAAACTCAAGTTTTGTTTTATTAAATTCACACTTCTCTCAATTCAGAGTAAGACCTGACTCTGATAGTCGTTTGAAGAGAGCTGTAAGATTGTTGTCATGGTCAGCCTGGTCCCTGCCAAAGACTATAATGTCATCACTGAGATTTTTGACTTCAGTCCTTGCAGTGTCTGATGAATAACATTTTGGAACACTTCAGCTGCAGAAGAGACTCCAAAGCTCAGTCTTTTATATCTCCGAAGTCCCAGATGAGTAGTGAACGTCGTAATGTAGCGGCTGTCAGGGTGTAGTTCAAGTTGGTGGTATCCTGCCCTGAGATCAAGTTTTGAGAACACTGTAGATCCATTCAGCTCATGGATTACATCATCTATCGTGGGCGTGAAATGTTCTCGTTCGATTGCAGTGTTTGCTTGTCTCATGTCCACACATATCCGTACTTCTTCTGGGTTCTTTGGTTTTGGCAGTGTTACAATGAGTGAAACCCACGGTGTTGGTCCCGTAACCTTTTCAATAATGTCATCAGCTTCTAATTTCTGAAGTTCGTCCTCCACTTTCTGACGTAAATGAAAGGGAACATGTCTGTGTGGTTGACAGGTTGATTTTACATCTGTGTTTATGTGCAGTTTCACTTGAAAATCTTTCCCAATTCCCTGGAAAAGTTCTCGGTGTTGTTCTACTAGCTTGTCTGCAACAGAACGTTGAGACTGAGAAGAGACCGCAGTGACAATATGAAGGAGTCCTAAGGCTTTTGAGGTTTCAAAACTTAAAATATTGAAACTGTCTCCTCTAATGACAAAGAAGGAACACCTAACTGTTTTGTCTTGTTTTTCCACACTGCACCTGAATGCACCACACACAGGGAGAGACGTAGATGAGTGGTGTGGGTAAATCTTGATGTCTGTAGATGTTAACGTAGGACGTGGTGTCAGTTTGTTGTAGGTAGCTTCAGTTAAGCAGTTAGCAGTGGCCCCAGAATCGATTAGCACCGGTATCTGGGTGCCCATTACTCTGACTTCAATATGTGGGAGTTTAGGATGTTGAGCTGTGTTCACCAAATATACATAAGCGTCATCACTGCTGGACGTGTGCCCTGTCTCCACATGTGCAGCGCTATCTGTTAGTTTTTCTTATACTTCTTTCCACAGTGTGTCTCTTTGAGCAACATTGCTTTGCAAAATGATTGAATTTGCCACAAGCATTACAGATTTTGCCTTTAGCTGGGCAGCCTTGCTCATGAGGATACCTGCCTCCACAGTTTCGACGGCGGTTATTCGGCTGTCATGAGGGTGTCCCTTTGTTTCTAGCTGTGGTGTCACGTCCTGGTTTGTGCTGTACTTTATTAACTGCAGCTGTCTTGTCAGCTTCCATCCCCGTAGCTTGCAGTTCAGACAACTCACATGCAAGATTCATGCTCCTCTTCATATTTTTGGCCACCAGATGCCACCAAAGATGACTATGTTGAAAAGCTTCAATGGTTCAGAAAGCTTCAATTGACCATCATTAAGATGAGTTAAGTACACAATCAGGAACAACTGAATCACAACAAACTGAGGCCATGTTTTCATCATAGGTGCCTGATAGACTGGCAAAGAAGAGATGACCAAGTCGTGGCTTAAATGCAAGCACGTTGAATGTCATTGATGAGTGGCAGCTGAGTAAGAGTTACCAGGAAACCAAGTGGATCAAGGAAAAGGAGGAGATGAAAAAACACCAGGCACTCTCTCAGACGTTGACAAACACCTCTGAAAACTGATCATCAAATCCGCATTTCCCCAGTAAATATACTAACTATAGCTGTAATCTCCTTTGTGATTTCTATCCAATTCTGACACATCATCCAAAACTCTAAAAATAGAATTTTGGGATCATTGTGCTTCATCAAGTGATTTTACTAGGCCCCAAACATGCTTTGATCCACCAAAAAATGAACTTTTGTTCACAGCTAAATGTAACTGATTGTTTTGTTTTCCCCAATGGCACCACTGATGTGGGCACAGTAAATGCCAATTGTAAATACCTAAAAAACACTGTTATACTGTTATTGATGCTGTTATATCAGACTACGGCCTCTCTGTGTGAGGATCTAAACGTATTCTACGCTAGATTCGACGCAGCGAACACCATGAGACCGGACAGTGTGCGCACTGACGTCATCCGCGGTGCGCACACTGTGTCTGAGGAGGATGTGCGGAAGTGCTTCAGGAAGGTGAACGCGTGCAAAGCTACTGGTCCGGACGGGATTCCCGGCCGCGTCCTCAGGTCATGCGCGGCTCAGCTGGCTGGAGTGTTCACACACATCTTCAACCTTTCCCTCTCTCTGTCTGTAGTCCCAGCCTGCTTCAAAATGGCCACCATCGTCCCTGTACCCAAATCCTCCACCATCTCCTCATTGAACAACTGGCGACCTGTAGCCCTGACCCCCATCGTGAGCAAATGCTTCGAGAAGCTGGTCAGGGACTTCATCCGCTCTGCACTACCCGACTCACTGGACCCTCTACAGTTCGCATACCGCCACAACAGGTCCACTGATGATGCCATAGCCCTGACACTACATACTGCCCTGTCACACCTGGAGAAGAGAGACACGTATGTGAGAATGCTGTTTGTAGATTACAGCTCAGCATTCTATACCATCGTTCCCTCGAAGCTGGATAGGAAACTGCAGGATCTAGGACTGAGCAGCTCCCTCTGCAGCTGGATCCTTAGCTTCCTGTCTGACAGACGCCAAGTGGTCAGACTGGGCAGCATCACCTCATCCCCCATCACACTGAACACTGGTGCTCCACAGGGGTGTGTACTGAGCCCTCTCCTATACTCACTCTACACCTACGACTGCACAACAACTCCAACATCATTGTGAAGTTTGCGGACGACACTACAGTGGTGGGTCTTATCACCAACGGTGATGAGACGGCTTACAGGGAGGAGGTCAGCGCCCTGACCCACTGGTGTCAAGACAACCATCTCACCCTCAACGTCGCAAAGACAAAGGAGTTGATAGTGGACTTCCGGAGGTGCAGAGAAGTACACACCCCCATCACCATCAACGGCGCTGCTGTGGAGAGAGTGAGCAGCTTCCGGTTCCTTGGAGTACATCTGGCTGAGGATCTTACATGGTCAGTACACACAAACAAAACAGTGAAGAAGGCGCAGCAGCGCCTCTTCTTTCTCAGGAGACTGAAAAGATTCGGCATGAGCCCCTGCATCCTCAGGACCTTCTATCACTGTGCCATTGAGAGCATCCTCACTGGATGCATCACCACCTGGTACGGCAACAGCACCGCCTACAACTGCAAAGCTCTCCAGCGAGTAGTGCGGTGCTCTGAACGGATAATTGGAGGTGAGCTTCCCTCCCTCCAAGACATCTACAGGAAGCGCTGCCTGAGGAAAGCGGGGAGGATCATCAAGGACTCCAGTCACCCCAGCCATAAACTGTTCAGACTGCTTCCATCAGGAAGGAGGTTCTGCAGCATCCGGTCCCGTACCAGCAGACTGAGAGACAGCTTCTTCCATCAGGCCATCAGACTGCTGAACACTTCATAGACACCTCAGCTTCACTACTGGAACTTCAACATTATGCACTCCATACTGTACAGTAATGCCACTGTTTTGCACATGTCTCAACTCTGTATATTTTATATATTTATTATTGTTTACTCTATTTAATTTGTAAAATATGTGCACACACACACACACACACACACACACACACACACACGTAGGAAAATATTTAGTATACACATCCAGAAATGCATATACTATTATATATTGTACATATATTTATTAGTTTCAGATTTAGCCATTCTTGTATTTTGCTTGTTTACATTATTGTATTTTGCACACCTCTGTTGCTTGTGAAGCTCGCACACAAGAATTTCACTCACATGTGCTGTACCAATGGTTCAAGGTTCAAGGTTCTTTATTTGTCACATGCATAGTTATACAAGTATAACACACAGTGAAATGTGGCCTGACACGCTCCTCGACATGTGCAAAAATTGGGGGGGGGGGGTGTAGAGGAAGAACATTATATATATATAAGTACCTGCACATGTGATGTGACAATAAAAGTGATTTGATTTTGAACTGACCTTACAACTTAAAAATCACAAAAGACTACACAGATGGAAAAGTGCCCATCATTCCACCACAAAACCCAGAAAAAAGTGTCTGATGTATGTTGGCTTTTTGGAAATGCGTGGCTGCCTCCAGTTTTACCTTCGATTTGGAAAGGCACTTGTATCAAGGTTAAATTAATTCAACAGCAAAGATTTGCCACTTCCACTTACATGGACTTAAAGCATGAAAGCAAATGCATGTGACAAGCGTCATGACAAGGCAAAATAGAATGGCAGAAAGGGAGAAGGGAGTGGTCACATCCAGCTACTGGCCAATAACCTGCCTCAGTACCACACGGAAGCTCCTGTCATGCATCATAACAGCTTAGTCAACAAGATTAACATGCAATATGGCTCAATACATGAGCGGGGCACAGAAAGGAATTGGCAGGAATACCAGAGGAGCGATCGCAACTATTGGTAGACAGAGCAGTTGACTGAGATTGTAAGACCAGACTGACCAACCTGTGTACTGCCTGGAATCAAAAGCTTTTTTAGCTGCTGTGACTCTTCCAAAGCAGCTGGAGATGCAATCTGGTTGGTCAGTTTCATAGTATTGTATGAAATAGTCGTGACTTTTCATGTGTTGATACGTGTTTCTGTACTTCTGCATCAGTCATGTGTAGTGAATTATGTCCAAATTCACAAAGCAGAAAGCCTTCATATAGAAGTGGAGGAAGGGAGGATCATATCAGAGTTACACATAATTTTCTTTTATTAATTTCAAGAAATGTATTTCATTTATTTATTCTCATTATTTCAATTAATATTTAGTTGTTTATTTTTGTATAGATGGATTTAGAAAAAGATCATGACTTGTGTTAAAATACAAACAGTTGAGGTTTATTTTCCTGACTGAAAATCCTCCGCGTGCCCCCAAAGCTAGAGTTTTTGCCCACGTGGACATTAAAAAAAAAGATTATTGAATAGACTGTTTTACATTGGTGCTGTAACTGTTGGCTGCAGCCATCTTCACATTTGAATAGGCAAATATAGGGTATGTCCTACAATAACTTATGCTGGTATTTCAGCATAAGACAAGCTTCTCACCAAGAGTGCTACCGTTTTTAATTTGACTACTAGTGCAGGAGACTGGCGATACCTCCAAGGGAGCTACTGCGAGAGAAAAAAACGTTTGTGCTCATTTTAGGGGAGTTAAAACAGAGCAGCAAATTTTGACTGAGAACACTAAAGTAAGGGGCACGACAGGAGGGTTTAAAGGGAAAGTTCACCTTTCACAGGTTCTTGGTTTGAATCTCCTGATTGGCTGTGTGCTCTCTTTACTCTTCTCACCGATCCTAGACACGCATCTTTGTAACTGTGACCTGTTTAGTTTATCGAGCTGGGATAGGCTTTACGCCCTGTCCCCTTGTGACCCCTGTGATAGTAATATATGAATCGTGTTTCACTTTACTGCTAATATATATATAACAGCTGATATTTACTGACCCAGAGCCATAGGAGCAGGCCTCAAATCATATAAACAAAGGGACATAAATGAGAAGTGCTGACAGTTAAATCTCTTCTATAAAAACATCAAAGATTATAGATGTGACTTGGCACATGTTTTACAGGTTAAGCAAAGTAAAGTGTTTTCTTTATGCAATGTAATGTCTATAAAGTGTTAAACAGTCCTGATAAAGCAGCTCTGTACTTCTCTGGACTCTCTATTTATCCCCATTGCATGCATAGAGACAAAAAAAGGTGACTTTACCTTGAGTGATGTGAAAGACGTGACTAAGACTAAGTTCCAGTCATAGTCAGGTGTGTGTGTTTGTTTTAGTGTTAATTAATCCTTGTGTGTTTTTTCTGCCAACATTCCCTGTCACGCCTCCTGTCAGTCAACATTTTTGCCTCATTGAACACAATGTAAGAGCAAATGTCATAAGTGTTGTCCATTTGAAGCTGGAGATTTTTCCTTCTTTTAATTCATATTAACTTGTTAACAATAACAAGGAAATTCCCTGGATTTACCCACTGTGAGATAAAGTCATTTGTTAGATTGTCAGTTTAACTTTGTGTGGTGGATCATAAATTTGATTAGTTTGTACATCTCTGTTCCTTACATTTCGTGTCATGCCTTTATTATTGTGTTATTTGTTGTTTTGACTGTTTTTGAATAGAATATACAGTGGGAATATAGAGGGAGATAAGTAGTGAACGTTTTGCCTGGGCTGATTGTGCGTCGATCCATTGGTAATGCCTCAGGGCTCCAGTAGATGGGTTCGCGCGCCTCCTTCTTCACTAGTGATGGGAATTCCGGCTCTTTTTAGAGAGCCGGCTCTTTCGGCTCCCAACCGGCTCTTCAGGTTGTTTTGTTGCTTTAATATTGTTGTTATTATTAACAACGATATAAAATTATACACAAAAGGAATTACTAATGTAATAAAAACAATGGTTTTATTTATATATGTTTATATATAAATATATATGGTGGCCCCTAGAGACAAAGCAGAGAGAGAAAGAGAGCCAAGGACAACAACAAGAGACAACATTGGCACATTCAAAAGGTATAGTAATCATCCACAATTATTTTCAGCTGCGGATGATAAAGGATTTAGAAAGTTGTTTTGGAATATCAGTTAACACTAGCAATGTGTTTTGCAGGTTTGCAGGGTGCTTTGTCTGTAGGGGCCACCGTAAATATACTTCTATTTATTCACTCCACATAAAATGTAATAAATAAATCATAAAATACAAAAAACAACTATTTACATTTCAACTAATAACTATTTAAATTTTCAGCTTTTTCCTTTTAAACAAATTTAAAGTGAAACAACAGAAAACACTGCAAACCACAACAGAAGTCAATTTAAATTAAAATATGCAAAACAAAAAGAAAATGTACATTCTCTGTCATATAGGCCTGGGATGATTTTTTGGGAGAGTGTTTTCCTGATTGGAATTGCATACATAGGATTCACTGCATGAATACACTTTCTGAATCATTTATCATCTGCAACTGAAAATGTGTTGCAACTCATTGTTGCCCCTGGCTGTCTTTCCCTCTCTCTCCCTCCCGCTCTGTTCCTGTGCCACTGCGAGTGTAACTACCCCACCCCTCCCACGTGCGTAGTGAAGCGAAAAAAAGTGCGAGAAAGAGAAAGGGTGAGAGAAACAAAAAAAAAAAAACACGCCTCGCTTCGCTCACTTCAAAGAGCCATTTCGTTTCCGACCGACACATCACTATTCTTCACTCAATACAGACGAGTGAGAGCGAGAGCTGCATGTCCGTGCCATTCTTTCGCCTCTCCTCACTATTTCCCCTGTTTAAGTTAACTGCCATGCACAGAACTGTACAAATGTGTGTTACTGTTGATTATTAGCCATTATCATTGTTCATTGCAACGAAAGAGGTGAATTGTGCACTGTTTTTCCTGAGAAGTTCCAGTTAAACGCCGTTGCTGTGTATGCTAGTTTTCGCTAGTACTCCGTCACGTTGTGTCATGATTTTTCAGTTACTGTCTGTATCCGATTGTTCAGTCTGACGTCACTAGCCGTGTCTGGGTCTAAACTCTGCTGCAGGTCCATATATCAAACGATCACTATGGCATTACTGAGAGTTGAAAAACTGTCTAAAGTCTTTCATCTTTAATAAAATGATCAGCGTTCTGCTCTACCAGGTGTAACAATTGAGTTTAACATCCAGGCATCCATGAAAACGGAATTTATGACATTTAACGGAGTTAGAAGTTAGCAGGGAGTTAGCTCGCTAGCTTCCATCTAAATACAATATAGCATGTCCTGACTGTGGGGTTTTGGAAACAAATTAAAACGTATAGCTCTGTTATCACTTCCAGCATAAATGAAGACAAAACTAAACAGCAGTGACATTTGTAGGGTTACTGAAGTTTGGCTAGCTGGTATATAATGATGTGCTACGTGACCGCTAGCGACACAGCTATGTTAGCATAATATAAACAAGCTAACTTTTTTTTCCACTCGATAAAAGTTACCGTGAGTGTTCTCGGTGGTCAGGAACAAATGTAATCGCATGGCAGGATGCTGTAAAAGGACCAAACTTCAGCCAGGAGAACAACTGAGATAATCCATCCACAATACGAGGTTAGTCATTCATACAGTGGGGCAAAAAAGTATTTAGTCAGCCACCGATTGTGCAAGTTCCCCCACTTAAAATGATGACAGAGGTCAGTAATTTGCACCAGAGGTACACTTCAACTGTGAGAGACAGAATGTGAAAAAAAAAATCCATGAATCCACATGGTAGGATTTGTAAAGAATTTATTCGTAAATCAGGGTGGAAAATAAGTATTTGGTCACCTCAAACAAGGAAAATCTCTGGCTCTCACAGACCTGTAACGTCTTCTGTAAGAAGCTTTTCTGCCCCCCACTCGTTACCTGTATGAATGGCACCTGTTTGAACTCATCATCTGTATAAAAGACACCTGTCCACAGCCTCAAACAGTCAGACTCCAAACTCCGCCATGGCCAAGACCAGAGAGCTTTCGAAGGACACCAGGAAAAGTATTGTAGACCTGCACCAGACTGGGAAGAGTGAATCTACAATAGGCAAGCAGCTTGGTGTGAAAAAACCAACTGTAGGAGCAATCATCAGAAAATGGAAGACATACAAGACCACTGATAATCTCCCTCGATCTGGGGCTCCACGCAAGATCTCATCCCGTGGGGTCAAAATGATCATGAGAACGGTGAGCAAAGATCCCAGAACCACACGGGGGGACCTGGTGAATGACCTGCAGAGAGCTGGGACCAAAGTAACAAAGGTCACCATCAGTAACACACTACAACGGCAGGGAATCAAATCCCGCAGTGCCAGACGTGTTCCGCTGCTGAAGCCAGTGCATGTCCAGGCCCGTCTGAAGTTTGCCAGAGAGCACATGGATGATACAGCAGAGGATTGGGAGAATGTCATGTGGTCAGATGAAACCAAAGTAGAACTTTTTGGTATAAACTCAACTTGTCGTGTTTGGAGGAAGAAGAATACTGAGTTGCATCCCAAGAACACCATACCTACTGTGAAGCATGGGGGTGGAAACATCATGCTATGGGGCTGTTTTTCTGCCAAGGGGACAGGACGACTGATCCGTGTTAAGGACAGAATGAATGGGGCCATGTATCGTGAGATTTTGAGCCAAAACCTCCTTCCATCAGTGAGAATTTTGAAGATGAAACGAGGCTGGGTCTTCCAACATGACAATGATCCAAAACACACCGCCCGGGCAACAAAGGAGTGGCTCCGTAAGAAGCATTTGAAAGTCCTGGAGTGGTCTAGCCAGTCTCCAGACCTCAACCCCATAGAAAATCTGTGGCGGGAGTTGAAAGTCCGTGTTGCTCGGCGACAGCCCCAAAACATCACTGCTCTCGAGAAGATCTGCATGGAGGAATGGGCCAAAATACCAGCTACTGTGTGTGCAAACCTGGTAAAGACCTATAGTAAACGTTTGACCTCTGTTATTGCCAACAAAGGTTATGTTACAAAGTATTGAGTTGTATTTTTGTTATTGACCAAATACTTATTTTCCACCCTGATTTACGAATAAATTCTTTACAAATCCTACCATGTGGATTCATGGATTTTTTTTTCACATTCTGTCTCTCACAGTTGAAGTGTACCTCTGGTGCAAATTACTGACCTCTGTCATCATTTTAGGTGGGGGAACTTGCACAATCGGTGGCTGACTAAATACTTTTTTGCCCCACTGTATACTGCTGCATGGGCTGGGCTGTAGCTACATCCTAAGGTTTTAAAAACTGAGCTTAAATAAATGATTAGAAGTAATAAAAGCCGAGGGAGGTCAACAGTGATCACTGACTGTTTTAGGAGCTTTTTGAGATCAAATAAAAGAAAATACAAAACATCAAACATGTTAACAACACAAAAGCCATATTAAACGCAGACTACTTTAGGCCCGGAAGTAGGATTCATCGCGTCATCACTGAACAACCGGATAGGGTTAACTACTGAACGACAGACAGTACTTTAAGTATGATTTAGTTGATGTGGAAAGTTAGTGACTGTGTCAGCTAACAGCTGCGAGTTAAAAAGATGTTTTTGTCTAATGTTAAAGTTAATCTTATCTAACGTATTCTGATAAGCTCATACAGAGAACAATAGTGACTTAGTTTGGATACAGTTGTCCTGAGACTGAGTGCATCCATAAGAATATTGTTTTGGTTGTATTGCTTCTAAAACTCAATACAGACGAGTGAAAGTGAGAGCTGCGTGTCGGTGCCATTCTTTCACCTCTCCTCACTATTTCCCCTGTTTAAGGGCACAACATTTGGAGGCACCACTGGGATGATTGATTTGAGGACCATCCCTGACCTGTAAGAGAAACCCTCTCGTTGGTCATCCCCCCCAGACGACCCAGGCATCAGAAAGGAGCATAGCAAAGCAGCAGAGGCATCGCTAGACCTACATTGGTGTTTGTAGCCTGAAGTGAAAAAGTGACCACTAGGGGGCAGTAAAATTCAACTAAGTCTGATAATATCTCAGTTAACTGCTTGTGCTAACTCCTCTGACAACATGGAGTCTGAATTAGAAAAGCTACAGCTGGAGATTAAAGGAACACTGTATCAACTGACTTTAGAGCAGCTGATTAAATTATGTGATGTACTTCAAATCTCAGGACCAGGAAAAGAGTTTGTGATTAATAAAACGCGCAGTCAGTTAGTCTCACGTTTAGTTAAGCACCTTGAGCGCACAGAGGACGAAGGCATGTCAGACTTTCTTAATGTCCAGGACCACATCAGATCAATTGCTCTGGGCTCCTTTTATCAGCTCCATCACCTAGTGGGGGTGGGGGGTCATAGTTTGGTCCCGCCTTCACTGTTGTGATTGGTGTGGGGGTAGGGACAGGCTTAGGGCGTCGGGGCGTTCCCCGGAGGCAACTTCCTTGGGGGGCTCAACCCGGGGTAGCGGTCATGTCCGGTTGGGGGCTCTGTTGGCTCTCAGGTGACTGTTTCCTCGCGGCTGCGTGCAGCGGGGCTAGGGGAGGGTCTGTGCTGATGGACGTGGGTTACTGACCTGGTAGCCTGGCTGGCCCTGGGTGGGTCCGGGATGGGCGTGAGGTTCTGGGGGTGCTCCGTCTCTGGGCTGGGGCCCGGGCCGGGCCTTGGGGGCTTGGGTCCTGGTTGGTGTGTTGCCGGGGTTGTGGGCGGGTGGGTGCATGGGGGCCCAGCCCTGGAGCAGGGTGCCGCCGGTGCGTCGAGCCACCTGGGGGGGCTCTTCAACTGGTGGGGGAGATGGTCACATCTTGCAGGAGCTCTCCTCTCTTCAGGAACTCTCTCTGCAGGAGGGGGAGATACAGGAGAGGTGGAGGAAGATCTCAGCCTGGGCGTTTACTGTCTTATGTAGTCTGGAAGATGAGTGGATGGTGGGGTGGGTGCAGTTTTCTCTGTGGTGGGGTTGGGTGGACTGTCCCGGGCTCTGTGGGGCCGGGGGGCGCTGCTGCACTGGGCCCCGGTCTGGTTGGGCCTGGGCCCCCTTTCCCTGGCGGGTCGCGGAGTATGGGAGTGCCTACTGGGGTCAGCGGGGGAGCTGGCCCCAGGGAGGGGTTACCTGCCCCTCCCTTCCTTCCCTCCCCATCTCCAGCTGCCTCCCTCTTCCCGCTCCACCACAACCACCCACACATGCAGGGCCTTGGAGTAGGGGTATGTCACCAGGGTGCAGAGGAGGCTACCCCCCCTTCTGTCCCCTTCTGGCTGCCTCTGCCTCAATTTTATCCCACAACTTAGACATTCACATTATTCACACTCTCATTACACATACATTTAGGATCTTGGGGGTGGGAACAATCACGGAGTCCAAATTACCATCAGGGTGTACACCTCACCCCTGGCGTCGTTGCCCACCTCTCAATTTTAAATACACTTAGACATTAAGGGCTATCAGGAGGGACTATGCGCTTACCTGCTGCTCCTTGGCAGGTAGCTCCTTGCCCTCCTGGGTTTTAATTGCACCTTAGAACACACATGCATCAACACTACAATGAGCGGGTGGAGGGAGGTTTGGAGTCTTCTCCCACCCCCGTTCTCTGCGGCCTGCTGGAGCGGGAGGGCTAGGAGGAGTTGGCCGTCCGACTGCGGTCTGGGGTGTGGGGCCTCCCTGCTGCTACGGAGTCGGGGCGGTCTGCCTCTCCCCACCGCAGGGAAAAGGGTAACACCACCTGGGTCTGGGTGCAGTTCCCCCCTCCAGGGGCAAGGGTACCTAGACCCGGTTTGTAGAGTACGCTTGGGGAGTGTGATCGTGTGTACAGCGTCTCTTTATGTCTGTCTCCACGTTGGTTGAGTGTGGAGTAAGTGCACATGAGAGCATGAGGGTGGGAATGAATGTTTGTGTCTGTGTGTGCCTGTATGTCTGTGTCTATATGTCAGGTTGGGTATCAGACGCCACCTCTCTGGGGACACCTCAGGCCCTCCAAGGTGTCGGTGCGTTGGTGGTTCTTTGTGTCTGGGGGTGGGTGTCCAGGTACACACCGGCTCACTCCTTGGCGGCCGCTTATCGGGGCCTGGGGCTCGCTCGGGCCCCTTCAGAGGTGGGGTGCCCCCGGCCTCTCGGCCTGGGGCTCGGTCACTCAGGCACAGCTGGGGGCCGGCGGAGCTCACGGGCGCGTCACTGCAACTCCCCCTGGCTTCTGCTCCGCGGCTGCTGAGTGAACCCTCATCTGGGACTCTCCTCAGCTCTTACTGGAACAGTGGCGCGGCTGCCCCTCTGTGGGTCTTCCATGGTCTCTTGTGTTCTGGGGGCCTCTGGATGTCTGGAGTTTTGATCTCCTCCATACCCGCTTCACACCCTGGAGGACGGGGCTGTGGCCCCCCCACACTCCCTAGCAGATCGTTACATGGAGAAACCTTTGGAATACAAGCGCGCTGATCCACACAGGTATGCACACGGGTGTTCACTGCTCGTAGACCCAAATTACACCTTTCTTGGCCGCTACTTCGAAGCACATCTGTCCTGCGTGCTGCACAACAACATTGAATATTTAGTATTTACTGCTGTTTACACTTAGCTAGATTAATGCGATGGTGTTGTGTTTAGTATGTTGCTTTGTTTTTTTTGCTTGTTTTCTATTTTTCTCTCAACAGGTGATCCAGGAGATTTTTTTTCTCCCCCCGTCTCACTGTCCCTCTCCCCTTCTGTTTTTCTTTTCCTTCCTCTTTCTTTCTTCCTTTCCTATCCCTCACTCATGTCTGTCCCGTCTGTAACATCTGAAAATAAAATATAATAAATAATAAAAACAAAGATCGACCAAATGGACCAATACGGCAATGCCACGATGATCCATTTGGCAAAGTAAATCCATTGGGTATCCTTGTTGGTCTTCAGACAACAATTCTGATGGCTAAAGAACCAAATGGGACAGGCAAAAAAAAAAAAAAATGTCCAGGACATTATAAGTGACATACAAATGGATAAAAAACAAAGTGTGAATGAAACAGTGGACCCAGCTGTTCAGGAGCAGGAAGGAGGGGGAGGGAAGGAGCGAAACACCAGCTACTGGTACAGCAGTTGGCCGAGATTGTAAGACCAGACTGACCAACCCATGTACTGCCTGGATTCAAAAGCATTTTTATGACTGGAGATGCAGTCTGGCTGGTCAGTTTGAATAAAATATAGATTCAGAAAGAAAAGCCGTTTTATAGGATTTTGTGAAATATAGTCGTGACTTTTCATGTGTTGACACATGTTTCTGCACTTCTGCATCGGTCATGTGTAGTGAATAGTTGGAGGAGGGGAGGACTTACACATACATTTTTTTTTAAATGTCATTGAATAGAAATGTATTTCATTTATTTATTCTTATTATTTATGTTACCGGTAGTATTTATTTTTTGTATAGATGGGTTTAGAAAAAGATCATGATTTGTGTGAAAATACAAACAGTTAAGGTTTATTTTTTCCGATTGACATGGTGACATCTTTCAACTTTCTCTGGACAAAATACATTCAACTAATGTAAAATACCTAAATATCTTGTAATGAAATAAATTACTTACTAACTGTTGCAGAATGCAGCTATCTTCACATTTGAATAGACAAATACATGGTATCTCCTATAGTAATTTATTGGCATGTCAGCATGAAGATAAGCTTGTCACTAAGAGTGCTAAAGTTTTTAATTTGTATAATAGTGCAGGAGACTGGTGATATGGTAAAAGGGAGATACTAAAATGACTATGTCTGTGAAGGTTCTGTCATCCAGGTCATCGTAGTCTAAGGAGCTTGGAAAGAAAAGTGACTGGACTTCTCATCAGAGAAACTTCTTCAGTTCTGGACAATTACAATTACAAACAGCTTTACTACAAAAAGTAATATACCTGCAACTGTCATTATGGCTGTATGAAATGAAAATGCGTGGGTTCATGTCTTATTTTAAATAACCATACTTCATTACATACATTACTCATTAATTGCTTAAAACCAAATTGTTTCATGGCTCTAACTAAGCAGAATGCTTGTATACTTTGGTATGGAGGAACTTCCATATTAGTGTTAGTTAGCTAACACCAGCTGTGTAACTGAACAGTTAAAGTAGTAAGCGATATCGCATATCCAGTATGTAAATTGTTGAACTACAGCCAGAGTAGCAGCAGCTGGAATTTGAATGTACTGGAATGATGCAGTGATCCCACAGACATCATATCTTTCTTTAGTCAAACTGTTGAGGGTCATAAAGCTGCAGGTGCTTACTCTAGTATGCACAGGAAAATGCCTGTATAAGTATCAGGGGGTTTGGGGAATTTCTGATCAGCTGCTGGAGACTCTGCAAACGACAGCAACAGGTAACACTTCTTGCTCTTTTTTCTATTCTGTTTGAAGAATTAATGGAGGTGGCTTTATTTTTAACTTGTCTCTAAGAATAAAGCAAGGTTGTTGTTTTTTTAATATAGTTAAAATTACTTTAAAAACATAGTAAAAAAAATACTAGAAATAGTAAAACCATATGAGTTTTGTTGATCAAGACTTCTGTAAAAAAAAAAAAAATTGTTCAATGTACTATGTGTTATGTAAAAGCTAAATCAGATCAGTTTTTAAAACCTGATGTGGACACACACACAACTTCAAACTCTAGACCACTCATAGAGACACAACACCTATAATAATGAGAAATAAAACAAGCTGAAATAAAGTACCATTAAACTTTAAGAGATGTTTTTTAATTTACATGTTTTTGTTTCATCTTGACCTGCTTTGGCTTTTTCAGACAATTTGAGGTAAAAAATATATATTTAAAAACTATATATTACGTGTATTAAAATACACTCTGTGAGTGTCAAACTTCTTGAAGACCAGGAATTTCTAGAGCTGCTACATTTACACTTCTGTTATTGTTCCATATAAATGTACCCATATTCATTCTTTCTATGACATATTGATAAAATTAAGCTTTGTCATGATGTTAGGTAACACCAGCTGTGAAAGTCAAAATGTAACACTCAGCATCAGTTGAACTCTTTTCTTCATTCTTACATGAAATAATTGCCTTTTACTGCATTTCCATTGAGAGAAAAGGATACTGTTAGGTCCATATCTCAGTCAGAGTCCAGATTCTCTGTCAGAAAAGAGCTTGTTAGGTTTATATTGTTGGATTGTCATTTATGCTTAGATACATATACTCATATATGCTTAGAGGTATACTGTATAATCGACTGAGTATTGATAGGATGTCTGATCCTTAGTAGTCTGCAAAGACTCTGTGTGCCTTCCAGAGTGTTTTGAACAGATGTGTTTTGAGCTGTGATTTAAATAAAGTAAGCGAGTCTATATTTCTTATGACTGAATGAAGTGATTTCCAAAGCCGAGGAGCAAAGTGACCGAAGGCTCTGTTCCCCATTGTGATAAGATGAGCAGAAGGAACAACAAGATTAATGGCAGATGAAGATCTGAGAGAGCGGGAAACAGTGGTGATATGAAGAAGATCACACAGATAAGCAGGGGCAAGGTTATGGATGCACTTAAATGTGAGAAATACATTTTTAAAATTTATCCTAGCTTCTATGGGCAATTAGTGGAGCTGTTGAAGAAATTGGGTAATATGGGGCTTGTTGGGGAGAGCAATGAGAATGGTTGAAAGACCACAATCAGCTGCCATCAGAAGGTCATTAGTAATCCTTAACAAAGCAGTTTCTGTACTAGAATGGGGGGGATTCATATTGAAATTGTTCATAGAGATGGTCATTGAGGTATGAGTGAAGCTGGCAGGCAAGAACTTTCTTAAGGATTTTCAAAATAAAGGGGAGATTTGATATAAGGCGAAGGTTATCAAAATTATTGGGATCTGCACCAGGCTTTTTGAGAATTGAAATAACATAAGCAGTTTTCAAAGACGAATGAGCAATTCCAGTGTTAAGGTAAGAGTGGGTAATACCAGTTATGAGAGCTGACCTAACTAGGTGGGCCAGCACATTGTGGTCAACAGCCCGGTCAGTCTTCCCTGAAGGACGACGAGTTCTTGACCAGATGGACACTATTGAGTTAGTGTCGTTGGTATTGAAGTTTCGCCTGAGCCCTCGGTGGATGTACCTGCAGCAGGGCTAGAGCTGGGCGATAGAACGATAATGATATGTATCGCGATATAACTTTTACTCGATAGAGAAATTAAGCTATCGCGATAGACCTCGCCGCTCTTGTCCTCTTAAAAAAAAAAAAAAAGGCCAGCCAATCCAAATTAAGTAGCGCAGAGCCGAACCAATCACAGCCGCAGCGTCACGTCGCATGACTTGTTACGTACAGCACAAGTGCCAAGCCGCACGTGTGTTTGTTTGGGAAGCAGCCAGCTGGTAATGGAGCCAGCGCGTAATGGAGGAAATGAGTGTGCCGACTAGAAAAATCAACCGAGCGTGACTGAAGAGAAAACAGATGATGATTCCAACGCCGGAGAGATTGTCGAACGGAAGAGCCATAGAAGTTCCGTAGTGTGAAGGTATTTCTGCTATTCCAAGTCTGACAAAAAACAGAGTAGCGTGCACTGTAAATTGTGCCGAAAGCAAGTCTGGAAATACAATAAACTGGTGCATGCGTCACACTGTGCGCCATGTTATTGTTTCGGTGAAATGAATTTCTACAATACTGTTACTGTTAATTCTACTCTCTGCAGTGTTTAAATGCTTACATATACACAACGTTACTGTCCCTCCACACATACGACTCGGTTCTGCTTCTATGCCGCAGCTTTGTTTACTTTTTCCCACCGAGGCTTCTAGACTTCTGATTGGCCAACATTTCTGCACGGTTAGGAATCTAGCGCCACCTGCTGCTTTGGCATGTTCATAGCAGCGTTTTCCTTCATTTCTGCCTTTATGTGTGGACGGGATTATTTTTTAAAACGAAAACGGAAAATCTCCGTTTTCAAAAATACCCGTGTACGTGTGGACGTAGCCTCAGTCTCTGACTGGAAGCGCTAATTCGTCATTCGGCTTTTGTCAGACTAAAGTAACTGTTAAAACTGTTTGAAAAGCTAAGCTATACAACAAGGAGAGATTGAGAATTTCCTTTTAGTTCTCAGTTTATTTGATATTGACAAAAGTTAGTCAGTTTTGTCTGTTCTTCTGTAAAACAAACTAAGATTTATTTTTAGAATTAATATTTTGTTTCTAAGTGGAATTGACAATTTAGTCTGTTTCGTTTGTTCTATTTTGAAACTTAAACGCTTTAGCGGCTGCCTTTTGTGTAGTTTGCAATATTTGCCTTTATTTATCTGAAAAAGTCTCATGTTCCTTAAGTACATCTACCCTGTTGAACTTATTATGGGAAATAAATATTTAAATAAAAACAAGCTGCTGATTATTTCACATTTTACTTGTGAGCAACGGCACATTTAAATCTTACAAATATAGTTATGTGGCTTATATCGTAATAGATATCGTTATCGCCTGAAATGAAAAAAACATATCGTGATATGAAAAAATCTCATATCGCCCAGCTCTAAGCAGGGCTTGAGATATCCATGTTGAAATTGAATGAACGGTTGAAACAGAGGACAAGACAGACTTTAACAGAAGACAGGAAAGACTCATAAACAGGAGAAATCGACGAAACAAAAACAAGAATAAAACTCATCTAAACGCTTACTAAATAATAAGACAGGAACTTAATATTATCACAAACTTAATATAGGAAAATCAAAAATATAAAATAAACTCAAAATGCTGGGTCACAGACTGTGTTGAAAATGCTTTAGTTCCTCACACTTACATGCAATCTTTTTGTTCAGCTCACTGAATTAAAGCTGAAACTCCCCACATTTTTTTTCATTAGTTGTACCAGGTGAAATGTTTCAGTCATCCTGAATGATGAGTTATTAAGCATGTTTATATCTTCAAATCTGCACCACATGGGCTACTACCTGAGCAGTGACGTTGGATTATGAATAATTAACAAACAAAGCCTTCAGGATGTTGTGTTTGTGGCTGTTTAGATTAAGTAAAAAAACAAAAAAAACAAATGATTAATTCAGGCAGGATATTGAATCTTTTCTCCAATAATAAATATATAACTATCTGAAAATATTGTTTTCAGTTGGTTCTATTTAGATAAAGTTTTACTGAAAGTTTAACTGGATGATTTGACTTTGGGCATACTTTAGCTTACTTTTTATGGCTGTTCTCAGCGCTGAACACATAATTCTGTCAGAATAACCTGACTCCATTTTGCTTCTGATGATTCAGGTTTTTGGCACAGGATGAAGTCCAGTTTGGTTTACTTCTTCTTCTTGGTGTCTTTGATTTCCTCTGACACTGCTGCCCCTCCCCCCGGCATCAAAGTACGAATCACGGAAAAAGGTAAGGTCTGTAAGAGCTGCACTAACACAATAAACACTTATACCTTTTAACCATTTAAAGCCTGAACTGTGAAATACTTGCCAGAAAAGTTCAATTTTTTTGAAAATAGACTTTATTGAGAATTTTAAGAATTAAGAAAAACATTAAATATTATTTTGTATATATGAATTTTCATTTGTATCATATTTGCTACATCTGGCATTACAAATACAATTTATTGCAAATGTTCATGCTAAAAACTGTATTGTGCTATTTCGGTGAGTCACACTGATGACGTAGAAGTTTAAAAAACCCACAAAACTGATATATCAGATATGATATACTTGGCGAGTCAACCATCAGCAGTGGAATGCCATTGATTATCAATTGCTTTGTTATTATACTATTATTTATTATTAAAATAAATACTAGTAATTTTTTTGCGATTAGCACTTTAATTTATGATGTTAGCTTCATCAGATTCTGGCCCTTCAATCTTTGGTAGGTTTCCTTTATCATTTTTTAATATGTAGAAAAGACTATTTTACTATTTAATATGTCTTTGCTGTATCACCAGCATATGAAGTTGTAGTACATTTACTGTGTTTTGCAGTGAAGGATCTTGGTCTGATGTACTTAAAGGGGCTGGTTAACCAGCAGTTCCAAATAGAAAAAAAAGATTTGCCAATCAAAAGGTAAAAATAAGTTATTGTTTCTATGGGTTATTATTATTTTGTTTCTTCATTTTAATTTGAAAATGTAAATGTGTTAATTTACGGTTAATACATGTTATTAAGTATTTTATAGTACAATATATTTTTATCCTCCTCACAGCGTGACCCTTACTAAACTACAAGTTGATCCTACTCAGGTGGATTTAAAATTTCAGCAAAACATTGGTCTCCAGTTTGAAATCAAGGACCTGAACTTTGCTCTAGAACTTCAAGGAGAAATAAATGTGGATTTTTTTAAGAAGTTCAAGTACGTACAACTACAACAGTGTAAATGCTCTTAAACCTCTCATTTTATGTCTGATGTGTGCAAACAACGTAGAGCAAATCAGATTCTGCCTGCAGAAAACCTTCAGCATTGTTAATAGTCAAGAAAATTATGCTCTTTGATACAGTCTCTGAAGACAACAACACTATATTTACAGCAACATTCATTACTTTAACATGGTTTGCTGAGAGTCATGTAGTTTAATTTTAGTCGATAATGGGGTCTCCTCTAAGCTGGACATGCAGATTTTATCTTTAAGTATCTCTGTATGAATGCAGAGCTTTTAGTCTTTTTTGCACCTGATTTTATGTGGTGTGCCACATGAATATACATTTTTATCTCTGTATTACACACACACTGCATCTGCTTTTATGGCACTCGCACTAGATTGGTTTAATAAACGCAGAACATTCATGCTGAGATGATTTGATGTTGTTGAGGAGCGTCTCCTCAGATCTCAGATGTGACAGGAGCATTGAAAAAACAACAACAAAAAAGAAAAAAAAATCATCCAATCTACAGTGTAATTGATGTTTTTGCTTTAACATCACAAAAAAAAAAGAAAAAAATGTCAGCCCTCTCTTTGTCTTTTCCTATACAGGATTGACAAAGGTACGACAGTCTTCACTGTAGAAGGTGTGAGAGCCATGATCCTAGTGAGAATGAACCAAAACCCAAAAGGACACCTGAATGTTGAAATACGAAAAGAGGACTGCACAATCATTGCCGATACCATCAAAACAAAGTCCACTGGCTTCATAGGGTAACAAGACTAAGAACAGGGGCTTCCTACTTCTCTGTGAATCAAACAAATTTAAAAATGAATTTTTATTTAGTCGGAATACTCTTTCTCTGCGAAAACACCATCCACCTGTTGTAGCTGAGGCTGATTGAAATGTCAGCTATTTGTTAATAAATCAAAGCAAGAATATGACTTAGGATCGGTTTCTCGACTTAATCCTCAGGGAAACATGAACCATCAGCTGGCGGATCAACAGTCTGTTAGACCAGTCCTGCTGATGAATGATAGGATTTCTGAAATTTGTTTGTTTTTCAGGAACGTTTTGGACTTATTCAAAAGGCTGACCAAGCATTTCTTCGAAAAGAAGGTCAGTTCCAACTGAAACACAGCTTAAGCCAGTCTGAATGAAACCCGTGGAGTGTGCTGCTTAGGATAAACACTACCTACACAGATATGAGTGGTAGATCTGTCAGGCAACCCAAGCTTTTGGGAGATATTTACTAAATGCAGCAACCCAAGTAGTAAGGGTTATATAAAATATATATAAAATAGTAAAATGGCAATGCCACCTAGGGGATTTTCACCCCCCCCAGGAAATAAAATCTTCTTAAAAAGTTTGCACAAGTTAAAGGATGCACCAATGAGGCAGATTGGCTCCAATGTCAATCTCTTTATTTGTATTTATAAAATAAATCAAAGGATGAAACAATAAAAGCTGACTGTGGCACAGCCTGTCCTATAACAGTGTCTTGGATTACATAAAACATGAAACTAGACTTACCAGTAGCTAAGGACCAAAAGAAAACAATACAAAAAGTCTAGTCTATACACCAGGTACTGTACAACAAAGGAAGTGTGGAAAACGAGCCACCACTAAAAGTCCCACAGCTACTGGTGCATCCTCAGTTCACTTTAATAAAAAGACAAGAAAGTATACGTTAAAAGTCAAAGAAAAACTCGAAAAGGACACCGCGTACCAAGCTCTGAAGATCGACAATCAAAAAATTCAGCATACTGGTAGGCCACTCTCGCCAGAAGTAAATGCAAATAAATCTGCCCAGGCATCATTAAATGTTCCATTTTCTTCAGATATTTTTCTTTTCTTACAATTCTCCATACTTGGCCTACCTGGAGTTGGAAGTCTCGATAAATGCACAGCGTTTTAATGGGTGTGACGCTTATTTTGAGGACGAAAAATAATAAAATATAATTTTATTTTTATATTTCAAGATCAGGATAATCTTCCAATTTAGAACTACAAGTTAAATAAAAGAACTAACACAAATAAAATACCCTTCGGTTAAATACTTACAATTTATTTTTCCAAACTATTCAATTCAATTCACTTCAATTCAATTTTATTTATATAGTACCAAATCACCTCAAGGCAATTGTTGTACAGTAGATCCTGCAATAATACATACAGAGAAAAACCCAACAATCATATGGATGCCAAGGCTAATACCTGTGTATGAAATGAAGCATGCACTGAGCATGTTTACAAGTGGTGTAGAGCTAAGATTATATAAACTACATAGGCTTATTAAATGACAATACAGGGTGGAAATGTCAGGTTTATATTGTTGAATTATCATTGATGCTTAGAAAGATATAATCATATATGCTTAGAGGTATATAATCAATTGTATAATGATAGAGGTCTGATCCTTAGTAGTCTGCAAAGACTGTGTGCGTTCCAGAGCACTCTATTCAATTCAATCCTATTCAATCTTACTTATTTATATAGCACCAAATCACAACAACAGTCGCCTCAAGGTGCTTTATATTGTACAGTAGATCGCACAATAATAGATACAGAGAAAAACCCAACAATCATATGACCCCCTATGAGCAGCACTTTGGCGACAGTGGGAAGGAAAAACTGCCTTTTAACAGGAAGAAACCTCCGGCAGAACCAGGCTCAGGGAGGGGCGGCCATCTGCTGTGACCGGTTGGGGTGAGAGGAAGGAAAACAGGATAAAGACATGCTGTGGAAGAGAGACAGAGATTAATAACAGATATGATTCAATGCAGAGAGGTCTATTAATACATAGTGAGTGAGAAAGGTGACTGGAAAGGAAAAACTCAATGCATCATGGGAATCCCCCGGCAGCCTACGTCTATTGCAGCATAACTAAGGGAGGATTCACGGTCACCTGGTCCAGCCCTAACTATATGCTTTAGCAAAAAGGAAAGTTTTAAGCCTAATCTTAAAAGTAGAGATAGTGTCTGTCTCCCGAATCCAAACTGGAAGCTGGTTCCACAGAAGAGGGGCCTGAAAACTGAAGGCTGTCCCTCCCATTCTACTTTTAAATACTCTAGGAACAACAAGTAGGCCTGCAGAGCGAGAGCGAAGTTCTCTAATAGGGTGATATGGTACTACAAGGTCATTAAGATAAGATGGGGCCTGATTATTTAAGACCTTGTATGTGAGGAGCAGGATTTTGAATTCAATTCTGGATTTAACAGGAAGCCAATGAAGGGAAGCCAAAGCAGGAGAAATATGCTCTCTCTTTCTAGTCCCTGTCAGTACTCTTGCTGCAGCATTTTGGATTAGCTGAAGGCTTTTCGCTGAGTTTTTAGGACATCCTGATAATAATGAATTACAGTAGTCCAGCCTGGAAGTAATAAATGCATGAACTAGTTTTTCAGCGTCACTCTGAGACAGGATATTTCTAATTTTATAGATGTTGCGCAAATGGAAGAAAGCAGTCTTACATATTTATTTAATATGTGCATTGAAGGACATGTCTTGGTCAAAAATGACTCCAAGGTTCCTCACAGCGTTACTGGAGGCCAAGGTAATGCCATCCAGAGTAAGAATCTGGTTAGATACCATATTTCTAAGATTTTCAGGGCCGAGTACAATAACCTCAGTTTTATCTGAATTAATAAGCAAAAAGTTAGCGGCCATCCAGGTCTTTATGTCTTTAAGACATTCCTGCAGTTTATCTAATTGGTGTGTGTTATCTGGCTTCATAGATAGATAGAGCTGGGTGTCATCTGCATAGCAGTGAAAATGTATGCTAAGTCTTCTAATGATGCTGCCTAAGGGAAGCATGTATAATGTAAACAGAATTGGTCCTAGCACCGAACCCTGTGGAACTCCATAATTAACCTCAGTGTGTGAAGAGGACTCTCCATTTACATGTACAAATTGGAGTCTATTAGATAGATATGATACAAACCACTGCAGCACAGTACCTGTAATACCTACAGCATGTCCTAATCGCTCCAATAGGATATTGGCCTGCATTTGTATAGCGCTTTTCTAGTCCATAGGACCCCAAAGTGCTTTACACTACATTCAGTCATTCACCCATTCACACACTGGCAATAGCAAGCTACATTGTAGCCACAGCTGCCCTGAGGCGCACTGACAGAGGCGAGGCTGCCGGATACAGGCGCCACCGGGCCCTCTGACCACCACCAGTAGGCAAACATGGGGTTAGTATCTTGCCCAAGGATATTTGGCATGCAGCCAGGATGCAGCCTGGGATTGAACCACCGACCTTCTGATTAGTGGCTGACCTGCTCTGCCACCTGAGCTACAGCCACCCCACATTATGATATTATGGTCAACAGTATCAAACGCTGCAATAAGGTCTAGCAGGACAAGCACAGAGATGAGTCCACTGTCAGAGGCCATAAGAAGATCATTTCTAACCTTCACTAAAGCTTTCATAAACTGGTTAAAAATATTATATAATTCCCCAACAGCTTGTGTCAGAACAAATGACCAGACATCCTCCAGCTTCTGTCTCTTGAGGGGCACCAAGCAGGGATGCCCACTCTCCCCTTCACTGTTTGCAATTTTTATTGAACCACTAGCAGCAGCAATTAGACAGAATTCAGTAATTAAGGGCATAAAATGCAAGAACGTGGAACATAAAATCAGCCTTTATGCGGATGATGTGTTACTCTTTCTCCAAAATTCACGAACCAATATCTCTGGGGTGATTGAATTGATAAACTGCAAGAATATCAGATTACTCAATTAACTGGTCAAAATCTACAGTCCTACCGATTAATTGCTCCCTCCATAATTCCTCTTCTACACCACTGCAATCGGGAAATATAAAATATTTAGGTATTAATGTTTCTCCCAAGCTTGCAGATCTAACTAAATTAAACCATATCCCACTTTTAAAGAAGGTAGAAGATGATCTGGCTAAGTGGAAATGTCTACCCATATCACTCATGGGAAGGGTTGCCGCTATAAAAATGATGGTCTTACCAAGAATAAATTATTTATTCTCAATGATCCCAACTAAACTGCCACAAGATTGGTTCAGATCTCTAGATTCATGTATGTCCAAATTCCTTTGGAAAAATAAACCCCCACGTATAAGCTTAAAGACACTACAAAAGACCAAGGATAAAGGAGGATTAGAACTACCTAACTTTCAGCACTACTTCTTAGCCAACAGGCTTCAGTTTATCTCAGGACGGCTAAAACATACCCTCTTAGATGAACTCTGGCTAGATGTAGAACAGGCACTTTGCAATAATCTAGAGATCTCAGACCTACCGTTTATCAGCTCAAACATCCAACGACATGAATGCTTTAAAAGCATCAGCATCAGCTCTTCTCTGACAGCATGGTGGGAGTTTCTAAAATTGACGGAGTCTTCATTAATCCCATGCAAACGTACACCTATCTGGAACAACCCTGACATATTACAAAACAGTAATATGATAAACTTTTCAGATTGGAGTGGTAAAGGAATCAAATATTTAGAACATATACTAGAAGGAACAGAATTTATTTCATTTGACGGACTAGTTACACAATATGGGATCAACAAGAAAAGATTTTTAGAATATCAACAAAGTAAATCCATAGTAAAAAAGAAATTTAAACCGGGTCAAGTTGAACTACAAACACCACCAAGTGTGGTTCAATTTCTTACTCTTAAAACCCCCAAATTACTATCCAAAATATACAGAATGTTTTCTAAAACAGATGAATCAATATCACTTCCTATTGCAAAATGGGAAGTGGATTTATCGGTTAACTTAGACCTAAACTTCTGGTCTCAGACTTGCTTAAAAACCTTTCATCTAATCAGAAATCCCAGTCTTCAATTAATTCAATACAAAATATTACATAGAGTGCACTATACAGGTCATTGGATGTTCAAGATGGGCTTTACATCTACCAACAACTGCTCACACTGCCAAACCAATTCACCGGACAATTATATTCACGCTCTTTGGTTCTGTCCACCAGTTCAGAAGTTTTGGCGCGAGATATGTGAAGACTTATCAAAGTGTCTGAAATGTAACATTCCAACTTCCCCCTTGGTGTGTTTGTTGGGCAGCTTAGATAATGTCACTTCAGAAAAGAATATAGCCCATATGGTTTTCACTGCCCTATGCATAGCCAAGAAAACAGTCCTCATGAACTGGAAAAATAAAAATAATCTTAATTCTAACCAATATAGAAATTATCTATTAGATTACATTAGTCTTGATACAGCCTCTGCCACCACATCAGATCAATTGCTCTGGGCTCCTTTGATCAGCTCCATCACCTAGTGGGGGTGGGGGGGTCATAGTTTGGTCCCGCCTTCACTGTTGTGATAGGTGTGGGGGTAGGGACACGCTTAGGGCGTCGGGGGGTTCCCCGGAGGCATCTTCCTTGGGGGGCTCAACCTGGGGTAGCGGTCATGTCCAATTAGGGGCTCTGTTGGCTCTCAGGTGACGGTTTCCTCGTGGCTGCGTGCAGCGGGGCTAGGGGAGGGTCTGTGCTGACGGACGTGGGTTACTGACCTGGTAGCCTGGCTGCCCCTGGGTGGGTCCAGGATGGGCGTGAGGTTCTGGGGGCGCTCCGTCTCTGGGCTGGGGCCCTGGCCGGGCCTCGGGGGCTTGGGTCCTGGTTGGTGTGTTGCCGGGGTTGTGGGCGGGTGGGTGCATGGGGGCCCAGCCCTGGCGCAGGGTGCCGCCGCTGCGTCGAGCCACCTTGGGGGCTCTTCAACTGGTGAGGGAGGTTGTCACATCTTGCAGGAGCTTTCCTCTCTGCAGGAGGGGAGATACAGGAGAGGTGGAGGAAGATCTCAGCCTGGGTGATGAGTGGATGGTGGGGTGGGTGCAGTTTTCTCTGTGGTGGGGCTGGGTGGACTGTCCCGGGCTCTGTGGGACCGGGCGGCGCTGCTGCACTGGGCCCCGGTCTGGATGGGCCTGGGCCCCCTTTCCCTGGCGGGTCGCGGAGTGTGGGGTTGCCTACTGGGGTCAGCAGGGGGAGCTGGCCCCAGGTAGGCCTCACTTGCCCCTCCCTTCCTTCCCTCCCCATCTCCAGCTGCCTCCCTCTTCCCGCTCCACCACAACCACCCACACATGCAGGGCCTTGGAGTAGGGGTGTGTCAACAGGGTGCAGAGGAGGCTACCCCCCCCTCTGTCCCCCTCTGTCCCCTTCTGGCCGCCTCTGCCTCAATTTTATCCCACAACTTAGACATTCACATTACTCACACTCTCATTACACATACATATAGGATCTTGGGGGTGGGCACGATACACGGAATCCACGTTACCATCAGGGTGTATACCTCACCCCTGGCGTCGTTGCCCACCTCTCAATTTTAAATACACTTAGACATTGAGGGCTATCAGGAGGGACTGTGCGCTTACCTGCTGCTCCTTGGCAGGTAGCTCCATGCCCTCCTGGGTTTTAATTGCACCTTAGAACACACATGCATCAACACTACAATGAGCAGGTGGAGGGAGCTTTGGAGTCTTCTCTCACACCCGTTCTCTGCGGCCTGCTGGAGCGGGGGGGCTAGAAGGAGGAGTTGGCCGTCCGACTGCGGTCTGGAGTGTGGGGCCTCCCTGCTGCTGCGAAGTCGGGGCGGTCTGCCTCTCCCCACCGCAGGGAAAAGGGTAACACACCACCTGGGTCTGGGTGCAGTTCCCCCCTCCAGGGGCAAGGGTACCTAGACCCGGTTCGTAGAGTACGCTTCGGGAGTGTGATCGTGTGTACAGCGTCTCTTTATGTCTGTCTCCACGTCGGTTGAGTGTGGAGTAAGTGCATATGAGAGCATGAGGGTGGGAATGGATGTTTGTATCTGTGTGTGCCTGTATGTCTGTGTCTATATGTCAGGTTGGGTATCAGACGCCACCTCTCTGGGGACATCTCAGGCCCTCCAAGGTTTGGAGGCCTATCTCCCCCCACCACCACTTCCACTCCAGTGGCGGACTCCCTCAGACATCGGTGCGTTGGTGGTTCTTTGTGTCTGGGGGTGGGCGTCCGGGTACACACCGGCTCACTCCTTGGCGGCCGCTTGTCGGGGCCTGGAGCCTGGGGCTCGCTCGGGCCCCTTCGGAGGTGGGGTGCCCCCGGCCTCTCGGCCTGGGGCTCGGTCACTCAGGCACAGCTGGCTGCCGGCGGAGCTCACGGGCGCGTCACTGCAACCCCCCCTGGCTTCTGCTCCGCGGCTGCTGGGTGAGCCCTCATCTGGGACTCTCCTCAGCTCTTTCTGGGACAACTACTCAAAAACACCACCGTGTTTTGAAACAGGAATAGAACATGATACTCTACTGCAGAGAGAGCGAACACCAAGTGACAGCCAAATGTGTAAGGACTGCCAACCCCTGTGGAGACCAGCGAAGCTAGGGATTGAATAGCCAACCATCTAATTAGTGAATGAACTGCTCTCCTCCTGAACTACTGTCAACCCATATTAGACATTTTTTTTCCTTTTTCACTACTAATCTGGCTTTTGCAGATCTTATGACATCTGTGAGGTTCACAAGTGTTTGTGTGTCTGTAGATCTGTCCTGCTCTTCAACCTATGATAAACAACCAGCTGAAGGACTTGTCCATGATAAGGACTGTGCATGAAGGCCGCCAATTAGACCTGGACTACTCCCTGAGCAGTGATATTGCAGTGACATCGAGGAGCCTTGATATGTCTTTCAAGGTAATATAGAGAAACACTAAATTATTCTGACTCTGAACACAACCCTACAGACATTAACACCTGGTTAAAAATCAGAGCACTTTAAGGTGTAGTGACCCTGGCATATTCGGTTTTCTTGATGCCAGCTGTTGTGAAGTTGAAAATTTGACGTCTAATAAAAAATCTCACACAAATCAGAGAAGATTATCAGTGGACACCAGGTTAAACAAATGCCACCATCAGTTGTTTCCCTGCTGGACAACATTAAGTCTGTTGGAAAGAATCTTAGCATCTGGGTTAATAGTAATGTGATACAATGAAATCATCTTTTTATCATGACATACACACATACATGCCTGCCATTTGCTAGCTTATCTGCTTTTGTATCTTACTACTGTTTTATTGGATTATGTGAAGCACTTTGGCTACCTCTTGGTTTTAAATGTGCTACACAAATAAAGCTGTATTGTATAAATGCGTTGAGATTCTTGGGCAGATCACCTTCATGATTTTATGACTTCGAAGTTTTATTTTGCTTGTTTCTGTTTCTACTCTGCAAAGATCATCATTTTGTGTGTGTTTCAGGGCTTAATGTTTGTGCATGGGAAGGATGTGGACACTAATTCAATAAAGCCAGGCATAGAACCAGTTTTCACAGAGACTAACCATATGGTCTATGTGGGCTTCTCTGAGTTCTTCTTCAATGGCAATCTACAAATCGGGACCATTTGAAGTTAACGTTCCAAAGGTGAGAAAAGCTAATAAACACCCGATAGAACCTTTAGATAGAACTATTTACAGAACAATCAGGTTTTCTGCATCAAAAAAGAAGTCAAACAAATTATTTGCGCCACTCCAAAAAATAATTTCTGTCCACAATAAAACAGAGGAAAACATTACAAGCCTGATACCTGCAGGCCTGACAGCAGGAGATGTATCACTCCTCCCTTTTGCCCCTGGAGACAGCGTTTACGCTGTAATCTGCCTTTGGTGGCTTTTTGGCAGCAACTGTGACATTCAGCAGTCCATTCATTGTTTTGACACACAAAACAAAACGATCTACTACACTAGACACTCTAAACACGCTAAACATCACAAATCTCTCACATCTCAAAACTTGCTCTCTTTCTTTCTTTCGCTCTTTCGCTGCTGTCATTCATAAAACGTCCCCCCTGTTCCTAAAAAACCAAATGCCATGTTGCCATATCATTTTTGATTGGTCCACATAGTACATTTTTCCACCAATAGGAAAGGGGTGTTTTTTGTTTCATTTTGGGGGGGGTTTGGAGGCAAGTAGAGCGTTTGCTAGTGCTGTCCTCAGACAATAAACGTAACTATAGTATTCAGCCGGGCGAGTTTATTTCAGGAAGGTGGTGGGGGCCATTCACAGAGGAAGGAACCAGCGTGCGGGGATCAGCTCCACAGGTAGTAGAATCCTCTGTTAGATCCAAGGTATGAGCGATAACTGTGAAAGCTTTTGTACTGCAATGTCATGAACCGAAGTTCAGTGCACAAGCTGGACCCAGAAGCAGAGCCAACACACACAGGAGTACGAGAAAATAAAGTTTATCTTAACTGAAGGTGTCCCGGGAGGGTAGAAGGAAAACACGCGTGAAACGGGACTGTGGGAGGCTGCAACAGAAAAAGGAAAAGAATTATTGGGGCGCAGGGAAATAGCAGCATACGTGGGGGAAAGTATGAGTCTTACGGTGACAGCGGGGCCGTGGGAGCCGGAGAGGAGGGGTGAGGGTCTGCGGGGGAGCTCCAGGAAAGTCGAGGTGGCGAGTACTGAAGGTGATCCAAACTCCAGACGGGCAGGTGGCTCAAAAAACACGCTGAGCTGTTATCTGAGTGCACAGGACAGAATTAGCGCTCGTTCAGACAAATGAGTTTTCACAATCGCTTTCCCGCAGGTGTACGTTACCGCTGTGAGACGACTAACGGACTGGCGTGGAGCAGCAGGCTGGGCTCGATCAAATAGTCCACCTGATGATCGCCTGGGATGGGGTGCAGGTGTGGAGTTAACAGCCACGCCTGTGGGCTTGGGCATCCCATCAGCTCCTCGGACGCCGGGCCGCGGACCATGACAGCAATGGTTTTAAAGAGGACCTGAACTGTTCATTGTTGGAGACAACTTTCAGGCTACGTCCACACTAGGCCAGATAGATTTGAAAACGGCGTTTTTTTGTCTGAAAACGCTCCGCGTCCACACTAGCGTTTTCAGTCATTTTCACAAAGTTGTGTGTCCACATTGAAACGGCCGAAAACGCTTACGTTCCAGTCTGGCGCATGCGCAAAAGCGAGTGAGATTTAAAGAATTTGAAGAAAAGCTATCTGGAGCATGTACAAACTGATATTAATCTTTTTCAGGGCAGTCAAAATTGAGAGCAATCAAAACAACTTCTGTATAGTGCACTCCACTATCTTGGTTTAATTGGTCACATGACTGCATCACATGACTAAAATGCGTCATCGTTTTAGAAAGTCTGCGTTTTCAAGTGACCACACTGCGACGGGACACCTTGGTTTTGAAATGTATGCATTTTCGAGAGCGTTTCCAAAACGCTGCATTTTTCCTTGAGGAAAATGCCGTCTCAGTGTGGACGGCAGTTCAAAAGAGAAAAGGCTGCGTTTTCAAACCAAAACACATTAGTGTGGACGTAGCCTCAGTGCCCCCTGACTGACGTCTCTCCTCATGCATGGGAAATAAAGGTGTTGGTTTTTTAACGGCTCATCTTGTCTCCAGCCTTTGTTAGTAAACTTCCACAACAAACGCCATTATTCCCATTACTGGCGATGATCGATCGATACTTTACATCACTGCATTTGATGCTTTGTGCTTTGTGATGTAAGGCTTGGATCCAGCTCATGGCCATTAAACCCTTTCATCAAACTGTCTACACACTGTTCTTGAGCTAATCTGAAGGCCACATGACATTTGAAGGTCTGTAGCTGTTTCTGTTGTTCCCAATTCGTGACGCAATTTCACGAATGGATTGGAATACCTCAATTCAATGATTTGGATGGATGAATTTTGGCAATATAGTATATTTACAAATGGCTGACCAAAACTCATTGTGGAGGATTTCTGCCCTTTTTTTAAGGATCCATTTCTTTAGTCAAAGCAGTAATACCACACAAATATGTTAACAAAGGGGGGCAGCACGGTGGCACGGTGGTTAGCACTATTGCCACACAGCAAGAAGGTCCTGAGTTCAATTCCACCATCAGGCCGGGGTCTTTCTGTTTGTTTTCTGTTTGCATGTTCTCCCCGTGTTTGCGTGGGTTCCCTCCGGGTACTCCGGCTTCCTCCCACCGTCCAAAGACATGCAGCTTGTGGGGATAGGTTAATTGGATAATCCAAATTGCCACTAGGTGTGAATGTGCGAGTCAATGTGAGTGTGAATGGTTGTCTGTCCTTGTGTGTTAGCCCTGCGACAGACTGGCGACCTGTCCAGGGTGTACCCTGCCTCTCGCCCTATGACAGCTGGGATAGGCTCCAGCGCCCCCCGCGACCCTGAAAAGGATAAGCGGAAGCGAATGGATGGATGGATGGATGTTAACAAAGGTCCAAGCTCTCTTCTGATTTCCTCCTATCTTTTTCTCTACAGCTTGAAGGCCTGAGAAGCATGGTTAATCTTTTCCTGGGAGCTGTGGGAATTCAACCGGTACTAAACTCTACAAAAAATTTGTTAGAGATTCAAATATATTTCACCTTAAACTTCATTCATCATCAAACATCATTACATGAAAAATAAACTGTTAACAACATTTTTATAATATACATAGGGTCTTTTGAAAGTGAAGCTGACTGAGGCTCCAATCATTAAAATCCGTAAGGCTGGTGGTCTCTCTACCACTGTGGATATTGAAACACAATCTGAGGGTCAACAAAGTGTTCTTGTGGTGAGCACATATGCAGATGCCGCGTTTAACAAATAAGCAAACTCTGTGCTGGTATTAACTCCGCATCAGACTTTATCTGCAGGTTTACTGTAAGAGCTGGGTACAAAACACAACCAATATAGAGATAGTAGGTTAGCTAACCTTGACACTACTTTATCACTCACTGCAGCCTGATGTTACTACTTACCAAACCACAACAATAAAAGAGTTATACAACACTCCTTGAAGTTAAAAGTAATGAGAAAGAGCATACATCAGACAGAAACACATTCATAAGCTACTGCAAATCAGCCTTCTAAGATTCGTTCAGTATGACCCATTGACATGTGTCTGAACATCCATGATGCTCTGCAGAAAAGAGCAGCTCAAAGAGAGCTCTGATGGTTTTACTGTGAAAGTTTGACTAAATGTAAAAAATTGACAACTCACACAGCTGTAACAGCCTACTGTCAGACTCTTTCTGTTGTGAATATCTATATGGAAACTCCTGTCTGAGCTGGCTGAAGCTACCACAGAGTTTGAATGCGAGTTACTTGGAAGTGTGACTCAACCACATATGCAGAAATGATCAAACTTTGTTTTTCTGTAGTCCTGCGAACTTCATATGAATGTCAAATTCGAAGCAAACCGCCTCATTCCGGTCGTTAAAACACAAAAGTAAGAACACAAATACACACTCACATACGTTATGGTACACTCTGTATATACATTTGTACTCTGTACTATTGTATATTGTAATAATTTACAGTGAAACTTTTTCAGATGTAATGTTGGAACTCAAAAGATCATTGGAAAAATTGTGGTAAGAAGACAATGCTCTAGTAGATTACAGCCATTTCTCCGTAGTAGTAGACATGATAATAACAAGTGTGTGTGTCTGTCTGTGCAGGTTGGTGCTGCTAAAGCCATTTTGTACTTCGTGGACAGTAAGCACTAACATACAAAATGATACAAACTCACCTGATTCTGCTGATATTTTATTACAGTTTGAACTGTGTGTGTGTGTGTGTGTGTGTGTGTGTGTGTGTGTGTGTGTGTGTGTGTGTGTGTGTGTGTGTGTGTAGAGTGGTTTCTTGAAGGAATACCCATCCCTCTTCCTATTGACCTGAGCTTCGTTGATGCAAAGCCCCAATTTGAGGAAGTGAGTGACTTTGATTTCCTTCTGGCTGAACACTAACGTGCAAAACATTCAACAGTCCTCTACACCACACTAAAACTATCACAGTAAAAACATGCTGAGTCATCATTTATTCATCTGAGGTTCCATGATGAATATCAGTTTGATTTTGATCAATGCTCAATCATCTAGGTTAGGAAATCCCAGAAAGTTGATTCTGCTCATCTGGACAAAATCTGAAAATTCAACGTCCAGAAATCTGGAATTTCTGAACTAACTGCTACCACTCAGTAAGATGTAGCCTGTTTGTACCCAATACTACCTGTTACTGCCTTTTATTGCAGGGCTATCTGGTGGTGGGAGGAAGCCTGAACTTTATCCCTCTGCAGAGCAGCAGCAATACTGGCGGATAAGCAACAAAGGCTGAAATATGGACTTCACGATCCTCTGTTGTTCTTTATGCTAGATATAAAATCTGTGTTTAAACAGCTTAGACAGTTAAATCTATCAGATTTACTGGATATACTGCACGTACTGCATATACTGCCTGTTTCTATGATTTTGTTTTTGTCTGCAATAAAAGTTCCAGCATCACAGAGACTCAGGTGTTATTGCTGAGAAAAATCATCTGTAATCCTCTAGTTTTTCCGTACGGCATCCTCTTCATCAGTAGAGGAAACACACACATTCATGTAAACAATGCAACACACACACTGTATGTGCTCTTGCTGTATCAACTGAAGGCTTTTCGGGGAGTTTTTAGGACATCCTGATAATAATGAATTGCAGTAATCCAGTGTAGAAGTAATAAATGCATGAACTGCGCTGCTCGGGTTGCCTAGCAACCATTGATCTAACCGCGAGAAACATTTCATACAGCATTTTTCGACAGAAATGAAGGAGAAAAAATGTTTTTTTGTTCATTCATTTTTTATGACATCACTTTGATTAGTTGAGTATCTGAGGCTGAGACCACAGGACTGTAAAACATGATTGTTGGGCTTCATTTCTGTACTGAGCAGTCATTTCAAGATTAGTTAGTAAATAACAATTAGCTGATGTTGTTCATGAGACTAAAATCATCTCACTGTGGTAATGTAAATATAATATGGCCAATATTAAAGTTATTATATTAATTATGATTTATTACAGCAGTGAACTTGAACTGTGTCAAATA
This sequence comes from Mchenga conophoros, assembly GCF_057382185.1. Lineage (NCBI taxonomy): Eukaryota > Metazoa > Chordata > Actinopteri > Cichliformes > Cichlidae > Mchenga > Mchenga conophoros. The sequence continues at coordinate 43,389,994 of NC_140528.1, forward strand.
CTGAGCTTCAGTAAAGATTCAAGTTGCAGTTATTTATATTTCCTATCACCTTAAATCTTCACTCAAAGACAAGTATCTCTGACAGTGGATATATAGATGTATTATACATAAGAGATAAATATTGTTCTTTTAATATGTTGGCATTAGTAAATTTGGCTCAATGCTTACATGTGTAAAAACAAAATGTACGAGCTGTGAAAACTGTTTCTGATAGAATGAAGAGTAGACTGATATATTAAATATTCCTTTATTGGGTGAGAAAATCAGACCATGTCATAACTGCTTTAAGTCATACAGAATAGATATCAGAGCCTTAAACAGGCTGACTTCTGCTAAATGGGTCAAACTGGGCAGAAAGTATACAAACACATAACATCCTTATAGAATATGATGTAACACTATAGATCAACTTACCTCAGAATATATAAAGCATATAAACAATTACAGCAATATGATGCAACAAACACAGCAGTGCTACTGATCCAAAATACTCAAAGCTTCATAGAACTGAAACAAACATTTATTTTTAGGTCCATTCTGCTGCTGATACATACTTTAGGTTTCTGGACATTAAACTTGTTGCTGCCTTTCATAGTGTGTAACTTGAAGGCCCTGAGTACTTTCTCCCACACTGAAAACACTGGAATGATACAATTCCAATTCCAATCTACCATTTCTCTCAAAAATCCTTGAAAAAATAGTTGCTTCACAAGTCCATCTTCACCTAACTGATAATAACCTCTACGAACAGTTCCAGTCCGGCTTTCGTCCTTTACATAGCACTGAAACTGCTCTTATAAAAATAACAAACGACCTTCTTATAGCAGCTGATTCTGGTCTCCTCTCCATCCTTATTCTTCTTGATCTGAGTGCAGCTTTTGACACCATCTCTCATCCCATTCTCCTTAGCAGATTAGCTTCTATTGGTCTCTCTCACACTCCACTAGCCTGGTTTAAATCATATCTATCTGATCGCACTCAGTTCATTCAATTAAAATCCTTCACTTCTCAACTTTCTCCTTTATCCACTGGCGTGCCCCAGGGATCTGTCCTCGGGCCCCTTCTCTTCATCATCTACCTTCTTCCACTCGGATATATTTTTCGTAAATATAATATTCAGTTCCACTGCTACGCCGATGACACCCAGCTCTATCTCTCTACCAAACCTGACTCTACTCTTCCTCCACCCTCCCTTATCCTCTGTCTAGCTGAACTCAATTCTTGGTTCTCCTCCAACTTTCTTAAACTCAACAGCAATAAATGGGAACTTCTTCTGGTTGGCACCAAACGACTGCTATCCAGAATAAACAATTTCTCTCTCACCATCAATAACTCGCTGGTTCCTATCTCTCCTTCTGTGAAAAGCTTGGGTGTCATTCTCGATAGCACATTATCCTTTAACTCGCATATCAATAATATTACACGTGCAGCATATTTCCAACTCCGTAACATTAATCGCCTCCGCCCCTTCCTCACACCTTACGCCACTGCCATTCTCATCCATAATCTTGTTATCTCTAGACTTGACTACTGCAACTCATTATTATTTGGCCTTACACAAAAATCTATCAACAAGCTCCAACGTGTCCAGAACTCTGCTGCCCGTATTATTACTAGGACTTCTTCTACCCACCACATCTCCCCAATCCTGAAGCAACTTCACTGGCTCCCGGTCAAATTTCGCATCCATTTTAAAATAATTCTGTATACATTCAAGGCTATTCACTCTCTCTCTCCACCGTACCTCTCTGACTTATTACAGATGAAGCTCCCATCCCGCTGCCTCAGATCTTCATCTTCTCTTTCTCTCTCTGTTCCCTCTGCTCGTCTGATCACAATGGGAGGGAGGGCCTTTAGTTGCTCTGCCCCTCGACTTTGGAATTCCCTACCCCCGGACCTCAGAAATATTAGCTCATTCTCTCTTTTTAAGTCCACCCTTAAAACTCATTTGTTTAAAATTGCCTATTCTTAAATTTCTGTATGTTTTAACTTTTATCTTCTATTCTTATCATTGTGTATATTTCCAGTTTTTATCTGTTGTACAGTGTCCTTGGGTGCTTTGAAAGGCGCTATTTAAATAAAATGTATTATTATTATTATTATTATTAATTATTTGAACATTGCCTAATGAGACTGATTCAGGACAGACAATTAGATATTTTAAACTTTCCTAGCAGTCCTTCACAAACAGGGTACAGTCTGTCTATTCTCTCCATCTGTCAGCTGCTGCTGGCTCTTCCTCCTCCTCTTATGTCTGTCTATTCATGATGCAGTATACATATATAGTGAAACACACAAAACACAGAAACACACAACGCATACAAATCCTGAGGACCATGAAATGTAGTCAGTTATAGCCACTCGCATTCACTTCATCAGTGAATTAGAGTGAACATTTGTCCTAGATTAACATAGTAATGTCTTTACCTTACAATATAAAGGGACTTGAGTCAAGATTTTCTGACAGTTAACTGGTGCTTTATGAATAAAACTGAACAGATCTAAAGGTGTTTCTGAAATGTGGGTTTATTAGAACAGGATGGATGGATGACCACAGCCCTCTCAGCACAGGACTGATGGCATTTTTCCCTATTTAATAAATATTAAGACAGACTATTATACCAAACTCAAAGATGAAAGTGAATTTGCTGGATTTGTTTTGTCAGCTCTTGCTTTTCAGAGACAATAAGGAGCAAAGTACAATTAGAAGTGCTTGTTCTCACGAAGACTTATTATTCACAGCTAAGTGAATAAATTCTCAGCAGTGACAACATATAAACACAATATTCCGTATACCTCAGTGCACATGTTCTTCTCCACTGTGCTCAAAATGGTCTTAGCTCTTTACCTTTTAAATATAGAAGAAAAGTTATATTTCACGACCATTAAATGTTAAAGAAGCGCCTGAAAATGAGGTCATGGTCATGAGCAAAAACCTCTGCTTGTGCTCACAGACAACAAATAAGACAATCACAATGAAAGTGACTACAAAGTTACATCACAGGCTAGGAAAAGAGCAAGCATGAAGTGAGTCATTGCTTGCTCTTGGTACCTATCTTCATGTACCAGTGTGATAAAGTGTCAGTGACCCAGGGTTTAGTTTTTGGACTGTGTTACTGGTTTAAAATTATTTTCTAAGTTAGGTTAGAGTCTCTGTTTGGTTTGCTTGTACTTTTGTTTTATTATTAGATCATTTAGTTTAGTTTCTAGCTCTTAGTGATCGTAGTTCTCCCTCCCTCAGAGTCTGATCCTGTAGTTAGTCAGTCTTGTATCTTTGTTTATTCTCACCTATCAACATATCAAGCTTGCATGTCTTGAGTCTGACTTTCTGAGTGGAGTATTCGCATTTTATTTTGATAGTCCGCTGTCCTGTGTCAGTGTATCCAGTTTTGCTTCCTCTCTGTCTTGTCATGTCGGATTAGCCCCAGCTGTGTTCCCACCTGTTTCCCATCCTTTTGTCATTTTGTAGGTGTATGTAGTGTTTAGTCTTCTTCTGTTTGTCGTTGTGTGCTCCAGTCAGTGACGTAAAAGACAGATCTAATGCGACATGACCATTCAAACAGCAGTCACTTTCTAAAACTAGACTGTAAACTGTATCTGACTCAGTACCACATACGAAAGTGACCGGGGTTGGATTTGAAAATATCGGATTGGTGCTGTTCATGTACCATGATCGGATATGGGTTGCATAGGGTCAAAAAAGGCGGATTTGATGTGCTTCGCCTGCAGTGTGAACGTACTGTGAATGTAGTCATAGTCACCAGAGTCTTTGCTTCTAGTTCTTTTTTCGTTTGCTTCTTTAGCGTTTTGTTGGACTTTTGAGTGTAAGTTCACAGCCGATGAAGCTGCCTCTTTAAGTTGATTCTTCGTCTCGGAGTCCTTAGCTAGGGTCCTACCCTTGCCTGCCACACTGTTCACCCTGACGTAAGGTCCTTAATGCAGCCTTCAGTTTGGATGTTAGTCCATTAAGTGCAATCTGAACTTTAAGGAATATTAACTCAGCTTTTCCTCAGCTTTTCAGTGTTGTTTTGTTCAGGAACTTCAGCAGTCAAAGTTAACGTGTAACTGCTCCATCTCTGCCAAGGTCAGAATTTCCTGGTCAGGAAAAAATAAAATGTTAAAGTTTGCTTTTTGTTGCTGTTGTTTACATTTAAGCTAAAAATAAAAGGAAAAAAAATACAAAGTTTAATATTGAGAAAGATAAGATAGGAAATGTCTTGAAAAAAAATGGATATGTATACTTCACCCATGAAAGCCAGCAAAAAAAACTATTTTGGTTTTGATCAGAGCTGCTGTGGATTGTCATTGCTAATTTTCTTATAATATATGTAGAGTTGCATACACATAATAGCATTGAGTTGGAATACAAGCAGATTATAAATAAAGTAACATAAATACCTCAAAAACTAAGTCAATCATAACATTAAACTCACCTTGTTTTGTAGAGAAGGTGATCAGACTGTCTTCATCTCTTGAGACCAGCACTGGATCATCACACAAATATCTCTGCTTATTATTAGGCTAAAAGCTTGATGTTGACATAGCAATGTAACAACTGGAACTCTGTGGCGTTGATCTGGACTCTAATCTGAGGTGCTGTTAACTTGCGACTTCTGAGGCAGGTGACTCGGATGGATGTATCCTCAGCAGCAGAGGTGACTCTTGGTCTTCCTTTCATGAGCCAGCTTTCTTGTAGCACTTGATGGTTTTTGTGACTACACTTGGGGACACATTCAAAATCTTAGCAATTTTCCGGACTGACCGACCTTCAGTTCTTAAAGTAATGATGGTCTGTTGTTTCTCTTTACTCAGCTGATTGGTTCTTGCCTTGGGGAACCTCTGAGTTTTAGTTACTTATGTCTCTAGTGTTTGGTTCTTGTTTGCCTTCATGTCTGTTCCATTTTTGTGTCCAGTCTGTGAAAATAAAAACAATGTTGTTCAAAAAATGCTTATAGTGCCTGGTGTGAGTGCCACTGTAAAGTGCTTTGACACGATATCACCAGCAGGTGGAAGCCCAGGAGATTCAGACCAACAACACACAAGGCCTTCACTGTGACCTCTGACCTTTAATAAGGGAAAAACAAAAATGAGAATAATTATAAATACTATGTACTTTGCCGTGTCCTTCATCTTTCTCTACTACTTACGTTTGACCCTCTCGTATGTTAAGCACTTTGGTATACCACTGGTTTTTAAATGTGCTACATAAATAAAGTTTGCTGTTGTTGTTGCATATTAGAGAGAAAAACCTGCAGCGAAGCTTCTTTAAATCTATCTGAGTCATGCACAGTGATCTTTGTGTCATTAAAATGTCTCAAATGAGTAAAATCACAGAATAAATGTTGGAAACTTTCCCCTGATAAACAAACTGCTGTTGGGCGTGGCCTTCTCTCTTTCTCTCTCTATCTCTCTCTTGTCAAGTCTCGGAGTAGTCGTAACATTTAAATGACTTCCTTTGAGAGCAACAACAGATTTCACCATCATTGATTTTGTGGGTCTGTTACTTTCCTGTTCTGCTGAATGACAGAAACAAATAGTTTAAAACTCTGTCTCTGGCTCATTTTTCCTTGTCTTTGAAGGAAAACATCAGCAGGTACTAAAATGTGACATCGTCAGACTGCATGCCACCGATTGGCTGGTCAGTAGCAGCAATCGATGAGTCATGAGAGCGAAAATCCAAACCGCTATTTTTGAAATCCGGTGTTCTGCCAAAAAGTGATCATCTGCCAAAAACAGATTTTCGGTATGTGCCAAAAAGTGATTGTCCATATTTAAACTAATGTAAATGACATATAATATATGAAACATATTACAGAGGGATATAAATGTATCCCTCATGAGTGATATCAAGTCATCTTGAGCCACAAACAACATTCCTGTCAGAAGGTAGATGCTGCAATCAGCTTTTGGCAAAATGACGTATCCTTTATTTGTCCACTTAATTGGTCTTATTTAAATAGAAAATGTATTTTTAAGAGTAATCTGGCCAAGCGGACATCAGAAATTCCCACAAAAAATATAACAATACCTCTATAATGATATTTTAAAAGGCCAAAAAGGACCGGATTGGTTATAACGTAGGTAAACAAGGAATTTTTAAAATGGGTGGGTTGTTCAGTAGGCTGTTCAGTGGATCATTTAGTCAATGGGGAGGGAGGTGTGGATTCCTATTCATTTTCTATAGTGGTCACTTTGATCGGGAACACCACAGATGTAACAAGGTTGATAAAAAAAATTCAAATTTATGAATTTTTGTTGTAAAGTTTTAAATCGGTTAGATTTGACCAGAACACAACATAATATAGTTCTACATTTATAATTAACAGTGATGTGAAACAACTACAACTCTGAATGTGATTCAGTTTGTAGTTTGCAAGCTTGAAATCATCTCGTGGATCAGCTTCAACTGCTAACACTGTACTCTCATCTCTTCCGTCTCTCAGGGAAAAGACCTGAACGGCATTGAGTCAAACACATTTCAATTTGGATTCTTACAAAGTGAAAATGGGATTTACTATTTTTATTTTTCAATTAAATTAATTAATTAATTTTACCATTTGATCTGAGTTTTTTTACTGATCTTTTTCAATATTTATGTTTCATCCTTCACAGTTACTGAGTGACTAACCATACACATCAGTGCCAGACAGCAGGCACATGTGTGTCTAACCTTGCCCGCTTTGGGACCTTATAACTCAGTGATGACTCTGGAAATATTGTGTGAGCTGAGGTTGGTCTAAAATGAGTGTTGTTTGGGCCAAATGTGACACAAATGTCACAACACAACATCAGCCACCTCATTTGTTGCTTTATAAATAAAATTGAATTGTATTCACATGGCTGGGAAGACTGAATCTGCAATAGGTAAGCAGCTTGGTGTGAAGAAATCAACTGTGGGAGCAATTATTCGAAAGTGGAAGACATACAAGATCTTCTTGTCACGTTCAGGTCACATCTGACCGATTTACAATTAAAACAATCATAAATATTGTGTTTTACATCTGATTGCCTCAAGGCCTAATGATATCCTCCACACCATGAACTTAAACATATGAAAGTGATGATCACCACTTTCATTGAATTTTGAGTGTTTTAATCAACCTTGTTACATCTGTGGTGTTCCCGATCAAAGTGACCACAATAGGAAATGAATGGGTATCCACCCACTCACTGACTGAACGATCCACTGAATGACCCACTGAATGACACCCAGTGAATGATCCACTGAACAACACCCACTGAATGAACAAACACGGGTAAAAATCTCTTTATGTGCCCGTCCCCCATGTGAACCACACCTTCCAGACTAATCAGTGTATCATCTTCTCACAGACCCCATATATATGTAGCTCAATGTTTGCCTTGCACTCATTTTAGTTTAGCTTTTGATGCACTGTGGTATGAGGTGCTAACCTGTTGACAGTGTTGGGAAGGTTAATTTTAAAATGTATTCCACCAAAGATTATAGAAGTAATGTATTCTGAATACTTTACAACTACATGAATGTACTATTGCTGTGTGATTTATTACTACTACTGAAGGCTTCTGTCACAATATGCCAGTGTGCAGGCAAGAGTAGGACCCAAACACAAACTCGCAGAGACAAAAAGTAAACTCAAAAAACACAGCTTTATTGCTGGCGTGGAGTGGGACACGAAAAATAATACAAAACTAAACTGGGAAAACTAAAGCACAAGGCACCACAGGGAAAAATCACACGGCTATGAGGGAGGACGCAACCCTGACAAAGAGAAACATGGGGCTTAAATACACTGTGGGATAACGAGGGGGAATGAGCCACAGGAGGAGAGCACAGCTGGGAGTAATTAGGCAGGACGAGACTCATCCTGCCTAAAAATCTCTTTGTGCCTATCCTCCACGTGAGCCACACCTTCCAGACTAATCAGTGTATCATCTTCTCACAGACCCCATATATATGTAGCTTGATGTTTGCCTTGCACTCATTTTACTCCGAGCACAATGAGTAGGCGACTGACCAAGCAGTTCTCTGTCGAAGACGTTCTGGTCCAGGTTTCTGGATATAAAGAGGGCACTGAAATTAAACAGGAGATAGATGAAGATGTCTCGGAAGTGGAAGACAACACAGATTTTGATCCAGACTTTGACGAGACTGACCAGTCAACAGATGGAGAGGGAGAGGGACCAGAAGAACAGGCACCTGAGGAAACATTCCAGTCCAAGAGTGGATACTTGCTCTGGTCTTCATCCCTCCGGGACAGAGGAAGTAGGCCAGGGCCAACACAGTATGCCATATCTCGTGTGGATGACATCAAATCCAGCTTCCAACTCTTTTTACCAGAGTCCATTGAGGGAATTATACTGGAGATGACAAACTTGGAGGGGAAGCGTGTGTTTGGAGACACCTGGAGAAAAATCGACCTGGTAGACCTCCAAGCCTACATAGGTCTGTTGATTTTAGCTGGAGTATATCGCTCAAACAATGAGGCTACAAAAAGTCTGTGGGATGCAGAGTCTGGCAGGCCAACATTCCGAGCAACCATGTCCTTAGAACAATTTCGTGTCCTTTCAAGAATTATTCAATTTGATAACAGAGATACAGGACAAAATGACAAACTGGCTGCCATCAGGAACATTTGGGACAGGTGGGTGGAGCGCCTTCCACTTATGTACAATCCAGGCCCTGAGGTGACGGTTGATGAGTGCCTGGTTCCTTTCAGAGGTCGCTGTCCCTTCAAGGTGTACCTTTCAAGCAATCCAGGGAAATGTGGAATAAAGGTCTGGGTAGCATGTGACGCCAGGAGCAGCTATGCCTGGAATATGCAGGTATACACGGGGAACCCCAGTAGTGGAGGAGCCGAAGACAGCCAGGGCGTGCGTGTTGTGCTGGACAAAACAACCAGTCTCCAAGGGCATAATACCACATGTGACAACAAGCCTGAACTTTCCCCTGCACAAGTATCCACCAGCGGAAGAGAGGCACTCTCATCAACATGTGCTTTCACTGACACACACACACTTGTGTTGGATTTTCCCACGGAGAATAGAAATGTCATCCCGATGAGCACGCTACACAAAGACGCCGCGGTCAGCACCACAGAGGACAGGAAGCCCCTTATAATCCAGGACTACAAGAAGAACAAAGGCGCTGTTGACTGCCTTGATAAGGTAATGTAAAGTTTCATCGATCCTGCATGTATTTCATTTTCATTCATGTGAATCATAGCATTTTGTGTACGACAGATTCAATATGTTCCCAATCTCTTATTTATTGTTCCTTTTATTGCAGCTTACTGGCACATACACCTGCAAGCTAATGACAGCTCGTTGGCCTGTGGCACTGTTCCACAAGATCCTTGATGTGTCTGCTTTCAACGCGTATGTGGTGTGGACAGCCATCAACCCAACCTGGAATCAGGGGAAGAGTTTCAGGAAGAGACTTTTCCTAGCAGAGCTGGGGAAAGCTTTGACTCCTCTTATTCAACGGCGCCAGCACATTCCCCGCACACCAGCCTCTGCCAGTCTGGTTAAGAGTGTGCAAGCCCCAGCCTCAGCCACTGGCCTGGCTGCTCTCCCCCAACAAAGACACGGGCAGAAAAGGAAGCGCTGTGAGCTCTGTGCCCCGAGAGACAACAAAACAAGCCTGAGATGCTGCAAATGTGATGCCTATGTTTGCAAGGCCCACTCTCATTTGACTGTCACATGACACACACACACACACACACACACACACACACACACAACCACATGGCGTCATGTTGAGTTTGGTCTTTGGTTTTCCATGTATTTTTTTACATTGCATGTTCATTTTGTATTACATTTTTTTTTTTAGTGCTTATTTGTGTATTCACTGCAGTTATTTTATGTCTAATTCATGTTAAACACTACTTTGAGACATTGTTCAAAGCTAAAGAATGTTGAATAAAAAATTTGTAGGTGGAAAAAAAAAGTTTTTTGTGCTAATTTAAGAGCAGTTAAAACCAGTGGTGGGAATAACGGCGTTAAAAGTAACAGCTTTTTTGCTGTGGTTAATGGGTAATTCACTTTGCTGAAGGATAATGATAAAGGTCTTCACAAAAATAAAGGATGCCAGTAAATACCATTTGAGTTACACAATGAAGCTGAGCTGGATCCTAGGCCAACGTTAACAGTGTGAGCACAGGAAGTGGTGCGAAACTCTAAAAGCACAGGAAGGAGACCAGAGTTCACTTACCTCCTTGTTTTTCACTCTTTGGTCTGTCTGAGCTTTTTTGCTATTATTGATGTAACAATTCAAGATTTTTGAGCTGCCCAGTTTTCACTTTTTTTTTTTTTTTTTTTTTTTTCCTATTTAATTTCTTTGAGTTTGCTTTGAACGGCCAGTGAATAAATTACCCAGAAATGTTAATATGTTCCCTCTTGAATCCTTAAATTGTATGTGTACGCTCAGTCACAGACCCAGCACAGATGAGACTTTTCTGCTAAAACTTCCAAACTGAACACTTCCTGGTCGGTCTCCTTCACATGAAAAGCTTATTTGTGACAGTTTGGTTTCAAGACTTTTAATGTGAAACAAATGGAGGAAGTTTGAAGTTGTGACGCAGATGACATAGATGTAGTTGTAGTGAAGTGGTGCATTATTTTAACTGTGACTAGTCCCATGCTGTTTGAACTTTTTAGAGTTCGTCGCCTACTCCTCACCGAAGGGATCTACCAGTCCAACTGCTGGAATCCAGCTGCTGCACCTTCTGACCTGAGCATATTCATCATGAATCTGATCTGTATATATTGTCTTTAATCTTGTCATTAAATTCAATTACACACCTGCTGAGCGACTAAAAACTCAAAGATTAAGGATTTTTCTTTTGGTAAAAAAAAAAGTTGTGTGTTTAATGAGTTTTGATTTAAGGAAATGAAATATATGAAACTTTAGATGCTGTTTAAACTAAAGACATCTCCATCAGTAGATAAGAGTTTGTGCATGTGCTTCTTAGTTACTGTGTTGTTGATATTTGTGGTTGTGCTTGAACAGGACACATAGTGAGGACATCTGTGCCATCCATCCTCATTCAGTCTGTGGTAGTATGAGCGTGCAGCGTTTAAAGCGTGGAAGTACTGACCTTACTTTGAGTTTGATTCCATAAAAAGTGACAAAAACATTAGCGTCCGCTGTTCACTGCGTGGGAAGAAAACTTCTTTTTACAGCGAAAAAAACCCTAAACTTCTGAGCAAGCACCGAGTGCGTTGCCACGGGAATGTGAAACTGCCATATCCTTCCACTGACCGCTATGACACACCTGCACCAGGATAAACCTCCGCCTGCCTCACTCCTGCTATACAGGTAAAATAGAGCAACAGGACCGCTGAGTCTTTGCTTTTATTTATTTTCTGCTGTGTTTCACTTGCATTTATTTGAAAGAGTGAGTCTAAATAGGGGTGGGTTTTGATTATCGATTTATCAATTAAAATCGATTCTAGCTTGGATAACGTGATATCAATTCATTAAAATTTTTTAAATATAAATTTATTTCGCCCAAAACGCCAGAATCTCAGGTTAAACCTCACAAAATTTCAACAACCACCAAACAGCTAAAACAGTAAATGAGAGCAGGAACACAGATTCTGCACAAAGACGTAAACACAAAGCGTGGACCCGCCGACGGATCAGAATCAGTGAGCTCACTGATTCTGATGTTTTGGCGGGTCCGCGCTTTGTGTTTACGCCCTTTTTGACCTGATTCTGAAGCTGCTGGTTTTATCTCTCTCCAAACAATAATGACTGAACCAGCAGCGAAAGAAGCAGCAAACTACGCTTCACATAAACATTGTCATGAATTCCCTCTTACTGTTTTGCTGCCACCACGATAAAATCACACTACATGTAGGACCTCAAAATCCCATCCTTTCGTGAACCTCGGGACCAAAAAATGGTCCCGCCCCAAAAGTGCTCTAAAAATGTTATATATCAATATTTTTTTCTACTTTAAATTAGTCAATCTTTTAAAACTACTTCTGCTTAAAATATCCATGTCAAGTTTTAATTATATTTTCATTGTTTTAACCCTTTAAATCCCAGTTTTATTACATGAGCGCCCTGTTTTTTTAGCCCCAAAAAACAAAAAAACTAAATATTTTCCAAAAAAAACATTTGAAGTAATATTTGTTTGTTATTATAATTAGGCCTTTTGATGGACTAAAGATTGGCACCAACAGTCATTTCGATTGCCTTTTATTTTTTTTCCAGGAGCGCATTTCATAAAATGCACACTATCGACCACGCCCAAAAAGTGCTATAAAAAATTTATATATTAATATTTTTTTCCACTTTAAATTAGCCAATCTTTTAGACCTACTTCTCCTTGAAATATTCATGTCAAGTTTTAATTACATTTCGCGGATTTTAACCCTTTATATCCCGGTTTCGTCACATGAGCGCACTGCTTTTTTTGCCCCAAAAAACAAAAAACTTGAATATTTTCCAAAAAAAACATTTGAGGTAATATTCAATTGTTATTATAATTAGGCCTTTAGATGGACTAAAGATTGGCACCAAGAGTCATTTCGATCGCCTTTTATTTTTTTTCCAGGAGCGCATTTCATAAAATGCACACTATCGACCACGCCCAAAAAGTGCAATAAAAATATTAAATATTAATTTTTTTTTTCACTTTAAATTGGTCAGTCTTTTAAAACTACTTCTCCCTGAAATATTCATGTCAAGTTTTAATTACATTTCGCGGATTTTAACCCTTTATATCCCGGTTTCGTCACATGAGCGCACTGCTTTTTTTGCCCCAAAAACATAAAACATAAAACATAAAATATTTTCCAAAAAAAACATTTGAAGTAATATTTTATTGTTATTATAATTAGGCCTTTAGATGGACAAAAGATTGGCACGAACATTAATTTCGATCCGGTTTTAATTTTTTTTCCAGAAGCCAAAAATGTCCCCAGGCGGCGCTGCTGCTCCTGCTCCCCCGGGGAGGAGTGCCTCTGCCGCGGGTGTGTTTCGCGCAGCGCCGGAGCATATGGTTCGGTTCCCGTGTCTGCAGCACACACTTCCGCTACCACGTGAAAACAAATACGTCATTTCCTGTTGATTAAAAAAAATTAATGCACCCTCAAACGAACCTAAGGTCAGAAAATGGTCCGGAACGAGCAGCGGGCCAAGCTGCTGCTGTACGCGGGAAATTAGTCTGCCTTTTCCGGGTATCTGTCTCGAGCAGGCCGCTGGAGAACATGTGTATGTTCCAGCAGGCGTCACATGTGGAGCAAGGGCGCCACCCGGTGGACAAATAAAAAAATTACAACTCTAAGGCACAAATCGGCCACGAGGTTCGATAGTGGATGTATGCCTTTTATTCAGCCATTTAAGCTCATTAAAAAAACTCAGACTGAAATTTTAAAATAAAATGGGAAAAAAATACATGTTTGAAAATTTGGCTATACTCCATTAAACACAGTGGAAATGGCGTGGAATTAAAAAACGCAAAGGCCACGAAATGGTCCCAGGTCCTACCAAGGGTAAAACCTTTGTAACTTTGCTCTGCTTCAGTGTTGCTACAGCTTAAAGCACGGTCTGGTGCTGCCATCTAGTGACACTGGAATCATCATCTCTCACTCACTGTCATCCACATATACCCAGACCTACACATGAACCAGCAGATATACACACATGCACAGATGAAGGGATTTTGTTGTTAGTATTTTAATTATTTTTAATTATCCAAGCCATTTCCTCTGACATTTTATTTTTTATACTGAGATATTTTTCATATTATTTTGCCTAATTTTCAAACTTGTGAGATAAATAAACCATTTCTTATTTAATTATGATGTCATAAAGGAATAATCTTATTATCCTATCGCATCCTGATGAGTTTGATCCTGAATCAGATGACAAATCAGCTTTTATGTAAAACTTGCAGGTTTGAACCTGCAGACACCTGCCAGAGTCTCTGCAGAGGTTTTAGTTGGAGGGTGACGCTGGGGTGATGTGCTGCTACCTTCTGGCAGGTTCCTGTGACTACACACTGCTCTACAGGCATTCAGATGTAGTCCCTGTAGTATCTACTCCACAGTGGAGGCTTGTGCTCTTGTACCTGTGTGTGAAACTGAGCGAGCTGAGAGCATCAGCGACCACAACCGTCCACTTCTTAAACACAGAGGTCTCTGCTGTGTTTTCGCTCGCTCACCAGCAGTTGAGGATATCCTGTCATTAACCCTTACCGAACAAAAACAGGTAATTACACTGTAGCTGTAAAAAGCTG